>NC_044573.1:63745492-64462992 GCF_901933205.1 Camarhynchus parvulus | reverse complement strand
TTCCGGCATCTTGTGGTTTCAGAGAAGTGTCAGCTGCTGGCCTGGCCACGTTCTTCATGTTGAGGCAGTTCTTCAACTGAATGTTATGTTTCACAATATTTTAAGAAAAGCACCCATTTCCCAGTTTTTAGTTAATAATTTCATAGTTCCTGAAAATTTTCATCTTCAGGTTTTCATCACGGTTGTCAGAGAAGAAAAAATAATATTTGTGTGTATATCTATTTGTCTCTCTATTATATTTCTATACACATATATGTGTGCATGTATATTTGCATACATCAACATGCATGCACTTTTTAACCACTTTTATTGCCTCCTTCACAACCAGCTGTCCCTCTGTGACAACACGTCAGAATATGTTTATCTGGCATATGTTACATCCCATGTGACTGATACACCAGTGGTGTGCCATTCTGAGCAGTCACAAGCCCCATTCACCCAGAAAAGCCAAATATACATGTATTGTATGGAAGCTGATCAGTGGAAAGTAGTCAATACATGTAAACCAATCAATAGAACAGTCTTTTAAAAGACCTGTGCATATAACAAGGGCTTCTTTAGGCTCATTCTTATTGCACTTGTTGTTGTCCCGCAGTGCCAACCCTCAATCAGCATGCTTCTGGAAACTTCCTCTGAAAACCAAGCCTATTCCTGCGCTCATTTTCTTCTCCATTCCCTGCCTATATCAAAACATTTCCTTGTTTCCAGCACTTCTGCTCGCTGGGGGTCAGGTAGTCTGTGAAGCTGGAAACCTCGGTGCACATGGGAGCAGGCTGTTAGAAGCATTTTTCACACATCAACAAGACCTGCCCTGTGTAGTTTTACATAGCATGGTGTGAAAAAAGGTTGCAACAGCCAGCTGGCCATCCACACCAGGAATGCTGCTTATGCAGGGCTGAGATGAGGGTACAGCTTCCTAGGAAAACGTCCAAATCCAAACTGGGCCTGCAGGAGTGAAGTTCACCTGCTGAAGGCACGCACAGAGTGAAGTCTCACCACAGAAACTGAAGGAACCATACTGGGATCACCAGCTGGCTCCAGCAAAAAGGGTGGAAAGGAGGACTGTGGCAGAGAAGGGAGACATAAGCTGAAAGTTCCCTCCAACAGCATCAGGGAAATCTCTGTCAAAACTATCAAATGCAACAGAGCAAAAAGGGGATCAGTTACAGTGCTTACAGTAATTACACCCCATTCTGGGTGAATGGGGCTTGTGACTGCTTAGAGAAATCCCTGTGATAGGGATTTTTAAGGGTGTTCCAAAAGTCCCAAATACAGGTAGATTTCCAGTCCCTCTTGGACATGAATTTTAAAAACAAGAGAAAAGTATTAACTCAGTTGAGCTGTGGGAAATTAGTGTCTGAGGTTTCGATCAAGTGTTTCTACAAAAGACAACAGCAACCTGGAAACATTATGAGTCCCCAAGGAGACTGGAGGTGAATTTTGTCCATGAAACTGCTGCAAATTAGCTTTCAGGCTACCCAATGCCCCCAAAAGACAAAATGCTCTTTCCAGTCCTTGATTTAGAATTTTCCCAATCATATCCCTTAGATCTGAAGGCTTGGCTCAGCTTCTCTTTCCATGATATCCCTCTCAAATTGTTTCTGCTTAGATATTTGATAATTTTCAGAAATGTATGTAATAAGCTAGTAGGTAGGTAAGTAGTTATTAAATGGATGAATAATCTTGGTAGGAACAATCTAGCAGACATGTAAACTACACCTTTTAAAATATTTGAAGCTCTTTGGTGTGAAAAACACTATATATCTTGGGCATATTTTCACACATACTTTAAGTATTTTTTACTCTTTCTTAAAAGCAAAAGTACTGACTCTTTTTGTTGATAAAAAAACTTGTAACTGATTTGCATTTTAGGACAAATTGTGAGTGCAGAAGGACAGAGTTGAAGAAATGAATGTGTTGGTAAAGAGATAATTGTCTTTTTACTAAGTCAGTGAGGATGATAATTTTTTCTGCTTAGTGTTTCATGTATGTGTGAAATTGCTACTTTAGCATGTGTTCTCTGAGATGCAGAAGAAAACATAGTGATGGTTAAAGCACATAAAACTAGTTGGATAAAAGCATGCAGTGTCAGGATACCCTAAATACCCTTTGGAAAATTCATTTTACCCTTGTGCCAGCTTTCTCTCATCTATGCAAAAGCTGCGAGGCAGCATTACTGATTTAGGAGATTAACACATACAATTCGTGGAGTAGGAGTCATCTTGCTTTTCTCACGTAAGAGGAGCATATAGAAGGATGCCACAAGGCAGTTGTTTTTAGGACCCTGGTAGAAGGATCCCTGAGCAGGGCAAACTGGAGAACACTGAAATTATGGACCCTATTTCTCCAGGGCAACTGACTTTTGACACTATGACAGGGCAATGCACAAAAGTAACATGAGAGAGAACTTGCAACTAACTTCTGTAGCTTCATTGAAGAGCAGGACACACACCCCAACTTGGCTGTAAGCAGAAAAGAAGTAGTGTAACATAATTCTGCACATGTAGAATGCAGGGCAAGAGAGAAAATAGGAGCAAACAGGTTATATGACGCCTCTCCTGACAGTGGCTTCAAACACTTTAAATGCACTTGCAGGTGATTGGAGCGTGGCACCTGGTGTGTTTTGTTGAATGATAAAATTTGTCCTCCACCATGAGAACACACTCGCCTGGGAAAGAGCGCAACACCCAACAATGGGAGTGCGGTTTGCCCTGGAGCATGGCAGCAGGCTGTGCTCCATGCGGGAAGAGGCAGGAGGGGGTGTCCCACGCGGCAGGAATGCGAGTACTGTGGAGTTTGCTGGGTGTTGGAAGGCGAGAGACTGAACTATGGTTTGGCACGTGCCAGCTGGAGCCACACGCTGAAAGACAAGCTCCTGTCCCTGGGACAAGGCACACCACATGTGGGAGAGAAAAGAGCTGTAAGGGCTTCCTGAGTACCCTGATCTTCCTCTGGAGCATGGAGCTGATGGCAGGCTTTCCCCAACAGCTTTTTCTTGAGTGCTTCTGACTGCCCTGGAAATCACCCTCGGCCGCTGCTTCAGCAAGTACCTGCCTTCCCCAGGAAGGTGCACAAGGGCTCCTGAAGGCAGCAGCATCCCTGCACAGCAAAGCCACTAAAGCCAGGTCCCAGCCTATTCCCAGGCTGGAAGTAAAGGATCAAATCAGGACAAGAGGCACACAGACGGGCGAAATTGTCCCTGTGACCAGCAATAGACAGTATAACAAAAAAATTGATGCCTTAATGGTGGACAAGCCAGCTTATTTAATACAGCAGTCATATTATTTCAAGAGACAGAGATGCAGAAATAGCTTTGAGCTACCTTTCTGCTGCCCTCTTCATTTGGCCAGCTCTTCAGCTTTCATACTCTCCTTTACAATAAACCATGCTCCCATCTCACCAGAGAACTGTCTGTATCAATTTCTGAAAAATGTCATTCAAAAATTATGCCAAATTCTGAGGCTAAATGAGTCCTGTCTATTAATTTCTTGTGAAGCAGCAGCTCTAAGTATGTGCCAAACCATGTGTTTGGCTCTTACCAGCTATATACAGAACTTCAACAAAAATTGAAAGGTAATTTTTAATGTTTTCCTCAGTTGTGTTATCTTTCAGAAATGAAAATTGCATTCTGTTACCTTGCTATAAAATCTGGATCTGCATTTCAAAAACTTGATTTGTTAGAATAGTATCTCCATCAATTTAACTTAGAAGACAAAAAGTTCTTTAATGCACACAAGCTTTCTTCAGCAGAGGTATGAGAATGGCTTACTTTCTCTAAACTCATGGTCTTACCTGCTGTGCCAGCTCACTGATTGATTCACATGTATTTGTAAAACTCTTGGTAGTTCAGGGAAGTGCCTGCCTCAGCATGAGAAGAGATTCTTCTTTAAAAAGTAGGACCATCCTGCCTGAAGATGCCAGCACATGAGCTCTGATATGAGCATTATCATTTGCCTTTGAGGGTGTGCTTTTGGTGTGGGATTAAATTTCTTTCATGCTTATTCTAATATTTTTATGTGCAAGCAAGGGCATGGAGCACAAACTACATGTCCTCAATAGAGTCTGAAGCATTGTTATTTATTACAAATAAGTCATCTGGATACTAATATCGTTTCATATTAAAAGAGGTAAATTTACACAGATACCAATATGAAACTAAGTCAGAATTCCCATCTGGGCTACAATATGACTATGTATACACTGCTTTTCAATGGACTGGACTGCAATATCTAGATATTATGAAAATCAAAGAACATATTTTATCCCCTTCTCCCTCACACAGTCATACCTGTAGTGTCAGTATGTTTGTTCATTCTTTTCTTACTGTTTTCCTCATTCCTTCTTGTTTGTTTTTCAAGTCTCACTTCTGAGAAATGGGATGGAGTTCGATTTTGCAGCTGTGAGGACTAAGTTGTCTATTAAATATAACCATTTAAAAAAAATAAATATAGTCTCTGTGCAGTTTCATAAAGTCAAGACATTTTCCAGGCCCTGGAATCATCCCTATTTACACTTAACCCAGGAGCTACATTATTTGGGGCAATTCCAGGCAACAAGAACACAATTCCCTGTAGCATGGCTCCACCTCCAGTATTTTGCTATGAATTTTCTTTTTATTTTATTTTGCAATTTTGTTGCTTAAAATATAGTCTGTTACCATTTTCTAGTGGGATTCTCTCAAAGCTTAGCCAAATACACACTGAATAAAACAGAAGTGAAGCAGTGAGCCCCTTTTGTATGATATAATATTGCTTGCCCTGAGCAACTAAAGTTTCCACTTGAGGAAGACTTAATCACAGAAGTAAATGAGAGCCTTTCTTTTCCTCATCCCAGTTTCATGTTGCTGGCAGTATACTAAAGTCTGTACAGACATTAAAAGACACATACCTTACCTGTTTGTGCTCTGCTGAAAACCTGATTTTCCTGTTGCTCCTTGCATCGAGCCACTTACTTTCTCAAGCTGCAGTCTTCCTCTGCCACCTACCTCCCTCTGTCTGAAATATTGTCTAGAAGAGTGGAAAGAAATATGCTTCTAAAATGAAAGCATTTACAGGAATTAAAGCCTTTGTATAATACCACTTTCTTTTTCAAAACAAAACGTGCAAAGGTATGACTGTGCAATCAAAATCACTGAGACTGGACATTGCAGGGGATCTACATATCACAATTACATCAGGAGTTTAGTGCCTGTATTAATAGGGCTGGCGCTTAAGAAACCTCAAAAGAGTGCAGACACAAACTTTTTCTGCTTTCACAGGAAGGAATTTTTTAAAAAAGTAAAATAAAACATAAATCCCTCCTATTTTGTGCATGGAGGCTATTGTTAAGGAAAATTTTCACTGAACTTACCTTCCTGCTCTGAGCAGAGAAAAAATATGTGTTGTAGATATTACATACAAATACAAAAAGTATATATCTTGGTGAATGAATCTCAGAACAAGCCAGATTTATCTTCTGGTGAGTCAGTGTTGAGAAGGGAAAAGAGGGGAAAAGATCAGGTCAGATCTGAATGTGCCAAAACACCTGCATCAGAAAAGCTGCTGCTTCTGCCTCTGAAGGCAAACTGGAGTCTGTTCCTATGCTGACTTGGGAAAAAACTTCCACGAACTTTCCTGTCACAAAATCAAGCCCTAAATTCAATGCATTCAGTGTGTTCTCATGCGTGTGAGTGTATTCCCTCATGACAGCTCTGGATTTCCCTTCCAGCCCTGCACAATGATCTCTTCATCTGCCGCCATCAGTAGAGGAGAGACAGGTGATGCCTCTGGCCCGTCAGGGCTGGGCAGGACGGGTGAGTGACATGTGCCAGATGCTGCACCCTGGACTGGGCTGCAGCTCCCCTGGAAATACATCATGGAGTAAAAATCATGGCGTGCATTCCAGCTGCTGCACAGCGTGTCACTGGAGCAGACGTGCTGCCACATGCACAAATGCACACCAAACGGTAGCCAAGCATGGGGCTAATGAGCAGCTAACAGTTAGTTCTTAGAGGAGTAGGTGGAAAAAAGGAAAAGAGGAAAAAAAATCATACCTTCAAAGGAAGATGAAAATTAACTATACAAACTCTCTGAAATTGAAACACAGGTTTTTCAGGACAGTGAAAGAGACAATGAAGTCAGTGATATGTGTCCCCTAATTTTTACTTTGTGTTTTACTACATTTATAATACTGACTTTTTATCTTTAATGTCAGTTAATTCAGTATCCACAAAAACTACCAAGCAAGAAGCTCTTGAGCCTAAAGTCTTCTGCATTAATACAGACCCAGAGACTGGACCTCAAAAACATCCCTGAGAACACCATGGTAACAGTTGCCAAGCCCTAAAAAACAAAAAGCTTTTAGGGGTGTGGAGCACAAAGACTGACAAGATAAGAAAGAGGAACAGCATTATCTATCTTAATTCATTTCAGGCAAATTTGACCCACATAAACTCACAAGTAGTGCATTCAGCTATAAGTTAAGTATGTGCTGAGTCCTACAGGCAGATTGAGGCATTAGAGAGTAAAGTAGAGAGCAGGAATAGGAAGACTAGTGAAACTGAACTTATCATCTCATGGAGCTGGTACTGCTCAATATAAGTAATACACACAGCAAATAGACAAAAAATACAAGAAACAAGTCAAAACACAGTCTTCAGTATTTAGAAATATGACTACTGTCACATAGGAGTACAGTATATGAGCAGCGTATAGGAATATTTGTATTAGTTTGTTTGTGGACTGTGCAAGAAGATCATCAGTAAATTGAAAGTTGAAATGAAATCACACCAATAAATTTGGCAGGTAACATAGTAACAAGAAGACTGGTGAGTAAAGTGGGAACTGGGATATTTGGCAACACCTGAGCCCATTGCTGAGCCTCTTGGCATTCTCAAGAGCAAATAGCACATGAATGGAGCTGTTTGAAGAGTTGCACATCTACGACCAGGGAAGATAAGTGATGGAAAATGTCTTAGAAAGGATGACTGTTCAAGGCATCAGGAGGAGGTGTCCTAGGTTCACATAGGATCATCACAGTTTTCAGCCTAGTTACTTGCAATCTCAGTCAGATATGTGAGAGTTTAGAAGAAATTCCAGGAGGTTCCCAATGCGATCGGCTCTTCACCACCAAGCAGTCCATGTCTTTTATGTACTTGTAGAATCAATACTGAAAATACAGTGGTCATCACAGTGGAAGAGCGCATCAGTGTCATGTCTTTAAATTTGTGTTATAGCAAAAAAACCCAATAGTTATAATCATCAGTTGCAAAGCAGGTATTTCTCAGCAAGACAAACACTAGAAAGATAACAAATTCTTGCCTCAATATTTTAGAACAATGTTGAAAAATTACGTATGTTGCAAATAAATGGTACAAAAACTATTAGAGGAACTGCAGTAGAAAGTTAAGGAGCTCCATCTATTTTGGCAGGAAAAAATATTGTATGGAATAAAATCAATTTCATAAGAGAAAATATTACATACAAAAGGACTGTTTAGATAAGTGAACTAAGACATTACATGAACCAACAGCTGGAGGCTGAAGCCAAGCCAACCCAAGCTGGAAGAGAAAAACACTGAAGGCTGCTAAGCAGAGTGGCAAATTGCTGCAGCTAAGGCTGGATTCTCCACACACCTCATGGTATCTTCTACTTAGAACAGCATTACTGGAAACAGTGACAGTCTCCCTGAGCTTCTAAAGAAGTATATTATGAACAGCAAGAGTGTTATATCAGGAATGTCCCTTCTGGATGATAAACACTTAATCCTTTAACTGAATGTGATACCCAGTGCTCAAACCTTCACACACCAGGGGCTGACAGGCTGGCACTGGATGTAGGATTTCCAGGGAAGGTGAACAATTAATGTGGTCAGTGCTACCATGTTTTTGTCCCAGTCTTTCTGAATGTTAATGTTTTGTTTCATGGTCTGTTTGCTTGTCTGGTGAACCATTCATGGTAGCACCTGATTTTTGTTTTGTAAAGTGTTCCGGCTTAGCTAGAAGATAACACTGACTTGCTTTATATAGGAATGTTTTCTGAGGCAAGTTTCTGCATCTTGCTGTTTATCAGAACCTATCATTCTTTATTCCGAACAAGATTTTCTATTCATATTACTGCTGTGAAACATTTACCAGTGTATGGCTTAGGAGTAGGCCAGTGGTGTGATGGGACACAGCCAGTTCTTAACCCATGTCCTTTCTAAAATTGTGCTTTCCTTTACTGCTGTCATAATTTTCCCTCTGAGGCAACTCAGCTGTTTCTTTACAAGTTTCTGTAATTCCTTATGTGACTCAATCCACCTAAAATTCTTTAGTTAACACCAAGGAAGATTGTTTTTATATAATTGTAAATGCACAGTGAGATCGTTAGTGAATATAGTTTCTGACCCTGGGTTCCCAGGATAATTTCCTATACCACGACTAATTTCACAGACTCACCAAAGAGGCAAAATACTGCCGGCATTTTTGCATGAATGTTTTTATTGCTCTGCATTAAGACACTGAAGTTTACTTGTGTCTTACACTGCACAGTTTTACAGCCAAGTAACTGTCTGTAAAAGAGACCTAATTCATACCAAGCCCCATCAGACATGATTCCCCTGGCATATACTTGAGCGTGAGGTAAAACCCCTGAATTCAGCCCCCAAGGAGAGATTCTCAAGGGGAAGATCATCTGTCACATCACAGCACCCAGTCACACATTTTGCTGTTACACTTTGGGTTTTCCCACACAAGTGAGTGCTCAGCCTTAGTCCTACCTTTGCTATGGCACAGAGTCCCAGTAGAGGGCTGGTCTGAAGAGCAGGAGGGCATTTTGTGTCTTTGGAGCAGGTGTTCATAGGACTTAACCTCTGAGAAATGGGCCTTTTCTGGTACCTTGCCCAGCACACCATTACCTTTGAGACAGGCACAGGTCTGTGTGTGCTAGGAAAGCTCCCTACCTCTCACAAGCAGGGGCACAGAGGAGAAGTGAGATCCCGTTGTCCCAAGGGAGATCCCTCGGTCTCTCGCCATGAGGAGGGAAGGGCTGTTCTTTAGCTGACTGCTTTAATTTGGACACCAGCCACTGAGTGAGTCCTTCCCTCTACTGTGATTATTTGCTTACTGCTCACGATAAATAAAAGTATAGACTATAAGTTACATTTCTTATTTTAAAGCCTCATTTTCTTGACCACCAACACAAAATTGGGTCTGATGGGGGAAGGAGCAACACTGAGGCAGAAGTCACAGCCACAGTGTTTCAGGCTGCACTGCAGTATGAAAAACTAATTTCCCAAATTCCCAAGAATACAGAGAAAGAAATTTGTTTAAATATGAATTTTAAACCTTGCACCTGGTGCAGAAAACATTGAAACATGATCATCAGGCACTGAAATATGATTTTGGTGAACAGCAGGCATTCAAAACAATTTCTAACACTTGGAATGTAAAAATTGCATTTTGACGAAAACAAAGTAGAGTCAACACTTTGTTTTAAATATGATATTTTTCTGCTAAAATTAGTTTAAACATTTCCAGGTCTTCAAAATTCATAGTGCTCATTCTTTTCAGATTTCCCCCAATATTTTCGTAACCAATCATCATTTGAAAACTGAGTAATATTATTTCCCTTGCATTTCCTATATTTTTTCTGCTTTATTACAGGTGCTTAAAAGAAAACAAGATGAGTCTCTTCTCACAGTAGTTGTGACCCGTACCATGAAGCTGAACATTTCAAAGAGTTGATATTGAAATGAGAACTTACATCTCTGTTAAAAAAATTATCTGCCTCATATGCAACTCCTTTAAAATGAGCAGTGAAGATACATTCACCTATTTACAACTTTGTGTGTCGCATTCAGCAGAAAGCCAGGGAGTAAATCCAGTTTACCTTCACGATAATTTGTTGTTTTGACGTGACTTTGCCCCCGGCGTTGTTTTAGTTTCTATTGAATGCAAAAGTATCGCCGTTCCCGGGATTTGTAGTGATTTAAAAGTTTCTGGGGAGAATCCTCCTCGGGAGCAACTGGTTTTTCCTCCTTCGGTTTATCAGACCTCTCAACTCGTGTGGCTTTGGAGGTGGCATTTTCCAGCGAATGCCGGACTTGATGGAATTTGGATGGGGTCACCCAGATCCCTGCCTTTCCCGGAGTTCCACTTCGCCCGGGCCAGGAGCGAGGGCCGACGGGCGGCAGGGGCATCCTCCCCGGGGGCAGCGGGGCAGCACCCGGCACAGGAGGCACGCCGAATGTAGTGAAAGAAATGAAATAAAACCAAAAGCAGCGGGAGATGGGTTGACCCGCTGGGTAAGCCCTCATCTTCCGCCGACCCCCGGTTCCCCCCGCACCCCGCCAGCCTCCTGCGTGGCCGGAGCTCGCCCTGCGCCTCCAGCCCCGCTGCTCCCGGGCAGTCCCGGCTGCGGAACCGGGGTCTCTCTGTTCCTTCCTCCTCTGCCACCCGCCGGGACCGGGGCTGAAAGGCCCCCGGCGGACGGGGATCCCCTCCAGTCCCGGCGTATTTGCGGGAGGGAGCCACGCTATAGGAAGGGCGGAAGGCAGGGAAAGAAGGCAGGGAGGGGGTGTCAGCACAGCCCAGCGCGGCCTCATCCCCCCTCACTCCTCCCACCAGTGCGTGGTGCCTCTTAACCCCCGGGAACCTCCCTCCCCCGAAGCATTACTCCACTTTGCAGAACAGGAGTTGATGAGAAAAAAAGTACTTCTCGGCCGCGGCCAGCCATGAGCTGTCTGGATGTTATGTACCAAGTCTACAGTCCTTCCCAGCCCTACTTCACAGCAGCCTACAGCCCCTACCACCAGGTACGTGTAGGGGACAGCGGTGAAGAGGCAGAAGGTGGGAGGGGTATCGTCTGGAGGATGGCCATCTGGGGCCTCACCAAAGGGAAAAAGGGAAAAGGAGAAGGGGAGGGGAAAGGGGGGGCGGGAGGGGAGATCTGGGAGCCTGCGATGGTGAGCGGAGCAGAACCGCATCCCACCTTGGTGCGGGGCTCCGCAGGGTACGTACGCCGGCGGCAAACGACGGACTACGGGATGCCTTTGGAGAGAGGGGACGATTTTAACCCTCAGAAGGATTTTTAGGGGGTTTGTTTGCTCGTTTGTTTGATTTAAAATGTTTGCTTGTTTGCTTTCTTTACCGGGACGGGCTACTTCGGAGCGCGGCGCGTCGGGGTAGCGATGTGTGTGCGGACCGTCGGGGGCTGCGAGGCCGGGCTTCCCGGGGCATCGCGCACCCCGGCGCGCCGGCATCCCGGTGGAAGCCGCTCGGTGCAGAGATTTTGCAGCCGCCTCGGAGAGGTGCTCCGGAGTTACGCTCTGGAAGTGGGGGAGGCGAGAGAGACGCGAGATTGCGGGGTTTGCCCGGTTTGGCGATGGCGGAGGAAGCCGCGGCTGCGAAGGCGAGCAAGGGGCTACAGGATGCTCCCCTGTCCCGGGGCGCTCTCGGCGGCGGCGGGACCCCTCGACGTCCTCCGGCTCCCCGGGCCGCCGGCGGCTGTCGCCTGCGAGACCCGCGGAGGCTTGGTGAGCTGCAGCCACGTCCCGCCGCTCCGCAGCGTGCAGCTCCGCCCGGGAGGTCGCGGGTATCAGCTAATGCCGAGGTTTCAAGGAAAGGATCGCTCCGGCCGCGGGGATGTTCCGGGCACGCACCGCCCGTGCTGGCTGCGCGGGGATCCGCTGGCGCCGGGACGCGCACGGTCCCGCGTGGGGCAGGCGCGGCTCCCCCGGCTGCACCTGCTGCACACCGCTTTCCTTTCAACCTCTCTGCGTTCCCAGGTTTTGCCTCGCCCTTACCCCTTCCAGAAACTAATTCCTTCCTCCCCCAGCATAAAGAAAAAAGGGATGGATGCAGAGAACGGCGCCCCGGGCCCGAGGCGGGTGCAGTCCCCGCCGTGCGGCGGTCCCTGTGCCCCCTCCGGTGCCCGGCAGAGGGGCCCAGGACCCGTCACAAATAGTAGATAATATCTTTCCCCACCTTGCCTTCTCTCCCACCACCCTCTCAACCCCGGCTTATGACATTATTAAGGGGGATGATCATTACCTCAATGTCCGAACAGGGAGCCAAGAGGAAAGGCGGTCGCCGCGACGAGTGACATTATCAAATATACCGCATGTCTTGGCCCAAGACTCTGCCCCGTCCTCTCGGCTCTTCCCCCGCCGGCCGCCCCAAGGCTCTGCTGGCGGCGGCCAAGCCCGGGCTCCGCGTCCCAGCGCTTATTGCTAAGAAACTCTCAGCAGCTGCAGACACGCTAACGCGCATGAAGACGGGAAACATCCGGCAAACTTCTCAACGCCCGCTGTTCTCCCACTCGGCGGAATATAGTAGATTAATCTTGTAGTAAATACCTGGAACTTCTTGGTGTCCAGGGAAACGCTGAGTTTTGCCCTGAAGTGTGTTTGAGACTGTCAGTCTTTTTTCCCCCCCTCTTTGCTTCTACCTCGCCGCTGTGGGTTACAGGACACTCTTGGCACCAGATAGATTTTCGGAGCCGGGGACCGGCTCTCCCAGCTGCCGGCACTGCTCCGTGGGTGCTCGGCCGTCGCCCGCCCGTGTCCCGGCATTGCAGGCTCTTGGCGGCCACCGTCCGCACCGAAGCCAGCTCTGCAAAGACCCTTTTTTGGGGGGCTTGGTGCGGGGGACCCGGCGGTGTGAGCCCCCCCCGGCCGCGCCTTCCCCACCCGGCGGCTCTCTTGCTCCATCTCGTTCGGCACCCGTGGGTTTCGGTCCCCCAGTTCTGTTTGCAGTCCCTTCGCTGCCCCCGGACTAGAGAGGGCGACATGGGGGTGTGGGGATTGTGGTGTATGCTGAGGGAACGGCGGGCAGCGGAGGAGCAGGCTTTGGCATCCTCTCGGGAAGGCCGCGGGAGAGGGCTCGGCGCTGCACGCCGGATGGCACAGGGCGGGCCAGCGCACCCTGGTGCTGCGTGACCGGCTCCGTTTTCTTTCCTTCCCTGCAGAAACTCGCCTTTTACTCCAAAATGCAGGAAGCCCCGGAGAGCGGCAGCAGCGCCAGCGCCGGCAGCTCCTTCTCCAGCCACGCCACGGCCAGCATCAAGGAGGAGGACTGCAGCCCCGAGAAGGAGCGACCCCCCGAGGCCGAGTACATCAGCTCCCGCTGTGTCCTCTTCACCTACTTCCAGGGGGACATCAGCGCCGTGGTGGATGAGCACTTCAGCCGGGCGCTCAGCCAGCCCAGCAGCTTCTCCCTGGGCAGCGCGAAGGCGGCGCGGAACGCGGGCTCCTGGCGGGGTGAGCGCCCAGAGCGGGGGGCGCGGGGGGCGCGGGGGATGCAGGGGATGCGGGAGATGCGGGGCCGGCACCTCGTCCTCGCCTCGGCTCCGCATCCAGCTCCCTCCTCCCTCCCACCAGCGGCTGGTGCCCGGCGGGCATCCCCTGGGATCTGAGGCTAGGAGCTGCCAGCTGCTTGGCCCTTTTAGGGTAAAAAGGAAAGAATAAAGCCCTTCAGATTATGCAGAGGGGCATCGCCCAGGGGAAAGCAGCCTGAGAGGTGGCTGGAGGAAACAAACTGTCTTTTCACTGCAGGTGCTTTACCTGGAGAGGGCTACGCCCAACTAGCCACGGAGTGACTCCCAAACTGTGACTGTGACCAGTGTATTCCCTGTTGACCCTAGCTTTCAGTTTAGAGTGGTCATAGTGATGGGAGCAAAGCAAAAAGCAAATGTGGGAACAATCTGATCAGCTTCCCACCTCTAAAAGAAATTATTGTGTGTGTCCCTGTATCTTGCCCTGCGTGTATCACCACCCTGATTATTGCTGGAGTGCTGACAAGGACTCTTAAGTTTCTGAAAACAGGACTTGTAGACTTGTCCATGGCCATGTGCTGTCAAGGCCAAGGCCGTGGCTTATGCACAGCTCTCTGTATCCACGTCTGATTCACACTGGACAGGCCCACGAGAGTAGTCAGGGCAGAGGGGAATAATCTTCTCCACACTCCATCTGCCAGAGAGTTAGGGTTGGCACTTCCTTGTGGGCAGCCTTAGTAACCCTCCCTCACAGGGCCACCTGCTCAGCCAGGGCTGGTTTCCCAGACCTTGCATGGATTGCTGTCTGTAGTGTCCAAGAATATTTCATGGGTGAGAGATATTCAGTGCTGGAATTGATGGCAGTAGAGGAGGTTGTTTTGCTCATCATGAACTGCTTCCCCTTCTCCCAAGCAATGCCAAGGCTCAGAGCTGACATACTTCCCTGGCAAAGAAGTATTAGGAACATAGTTTTATTTCTTTCAAGAACAGTGTGCATTCCAAATTAATAATACATAACATCTATTTGTGATATTAATAATCATCAGTCCATCTTGCATGTTGCTAACTGGGCTAAGAAGATGTAGGGTATTTGTCTTTGCCCTGCCAATCTCCAAAGTTCTGCTGAGGGCTTCCTAAACAGGCTGACAATATACCTAAGAAACAGACGGCTGTAATAGATGGAGAATTGCCCCCAGATATTTGAGTAATTCAAACTTGCCTTTAGTCACATCTCTCACTGTTCCTGCCCACTTTGCTACTGCCCTGAGGCAGCAGGTGCTTTTCAAGGAAGCATTGGGCATAAATGTTTAGACAAGGAGATTATTACAAAAACAAACAAGAAAAACCCAAACCTGAAAATTTAAGTGGTGCATAGTAGTTTCCACTACTGAAGGAAAGAGATGTTTCTCTTGCCTTAGGTAACAACCTTTTGCCCATCTACATAGTAAGAAAAAGCTGGAGGACATAGTGGCAGCTTCATGGATAAGCCATAGGACAAGTGTGTTGGGTGTTTAGTTGGAGAGGAATCTGCATTTGTTTGGAGCCAGTTTTTTGTGGAATAAAGGGAAGGGAAGGACTCATTTGGGTTTCAGGAAGGGACAGAGCCCTAGAGAAAGGAGATCAAGTCTTGTGGGGTGTGCTCACTACTGTCTTTCCCACTTCCTTCACCCAGATGGATCCTTCCCAATGAGCCAGCGCATCTTCCCGCCGTCCTTCTGGAACAGCACGTATCAGCCCTCCTCGGTGCCGGCCAGCCTGAGCAGCCCCCTGGCAGCCGCCGCCCACAGTGAGCTGCCCTTCGCCGCTGCCACCGACCCCTACGTGCCCGCCTCCCTGCACGGCCACCTGCACCAGGGCGGCCCCGAGCCCTGGCACCACGCCCACCATCACCACCACCATCACCACCACCACCACCCCTACATCGGCACACAGAGCACGGCCTACCCCCGCCCCACCGCCATGCACGAGGTCTACGGGCCCCACTTTGACCCCCGCTACGGCTCGCTCCTGGTGCCCACGGCCTCCGTCCGCCCCCACCGCCTCACGCCCGCCTCCGTGTCCGCACCCGTCAGCCCGCCCTGCGAACTGGGCAAGAGTGAAGCGGGCGCTGCCGCGGCCTGGACGACGCCGGGCCCCTTCCCCAGTGCAACAGGAGACATGGCCCAGGGCATTGGCCTCAATGTGGACACAGGTAATGAGCTGCCCTTGGGCCCTCCAGCTCCCCTGGCTCAGCTGCAACCCTGCTCCCTATTCCACACCATCCATAGCAGTAGGGAAGGACTCGGGGTGGTGGCTGAGGTTCTGCTGTAGGAGAATGAAGTGAGAGTAGACGCCCCATGTGTGACACCTGAGCTCTGCCCTGGGTGCTCTTCTTGGGGCTCTCAGGCCAGGCAAGTGAAGAATGGAGAGGAAGGATAGGACAGGCCGACACATCGCATCTCCACAACATTGTTTGAATTTCTGATGGCCTCAAACATTCCCTGAGGCTAGAGGTTGCTTTGAGGTACTTTTGTCCTGGCCCTGGTCTTGTTCCTGCATTGAGCAGCGAGAGCTAAGAGCAGAATGGAGCAGCCCCCAGGTCACCGCTTGGCCCTATCCATGTGCTGCCCTGCAGGGTCATTTCTAGACACCATGCAGGTTCATGAACTAGCTCCTCTCCTAATTACCTCCTCCTTCCAGTTTTTGAGATGAAAGCACAATTGCATTTGCTAAGAAAAAAGGCAGTGGTCTTCCCCTGGTGGTGCCTGTTGGGGTGTCTGGAACCAAGGCTGTGGCTGTAGAGCTGACAAAAATGGGTGCGCAGGCACAGTCAGCAGGGACAGATCCTGAGTCAGTGGTTGTGGAGGGAAGGAAAGTCTGCTCCATGCTGGTTTCACTATTGCAGCCACTAATGGCTCCTTATGGTGTCCTCACCTTAAACAGGAGAGACTTTCTCCAGTCTGGCTTGGGCTCTTCTTGTTTCACAGCCTTCTGGGGCTCTGGAGATCCCATTCTTTAGACTGATCTCAGCTGGCAAGAAATGAATTTGTTTTCCTCTGTTCTTAAATGCCTGTATCTATTTTTCTTCTTCCTTTTTTTTTTTTCTTCTCTCCATTCTCAGGTTTGCAAGCTCAGGATAAAAGCAAGGATCTGTACTGGTTTTAGAGCTGTCCTTCACTCTTCTTCCCCTGGCTCTCCCCTGTAGCTCTCTACCCATTAGACATGGTGGCATTCAGAGCTGAAATCGGGTCAGTTTGTAACAGCTTCTGGTCTTGGTTTGCAGCTCGCCGTTACTCCTTCTGTGGTGGATCCCTTCTGAGCTGATGTGCTGACTCAAAGACTCTCAGATCCCCCCTTGCCCTTTTCCAAACCCACCGTGGCCCTGCTGCTCGGGGAAAGACAACGGGATTTAAAAGGACCTGGCATTGCAAGGGTGATACTTTAGACTTATTTCGGAGAGGCAAGTCATTCTGTTGCAAGACGAGAGCCAAAGACATTGAACTTCTATTTAAACAGACCCCACACCCAGACCTGCAGCCAGACTACTCTGAAAGAGTTAAATGACATCATGGATGGTGATGCAAAAGCACTGGCCTTCACACAGGCAACAGAGGAAATTGTGGGGGTTTTTTAGTGGTGTGAATATTTTTTTATGGCAGTGAAAGTTATTTCTTGAATGCAACCATGGTAAAGATACTCAGCAGTTTTGAACTGGATTTTTATTTTGCATTATAGAAAAGTAAAAGGAGAAGAAACTGGAACTCATTAACTTTTTCAGACTGTCATGGAACTGGTCAGATTTTTCAGCTTTGTGGTTGTGAGTGGCAAGTGTCTGACTGGGGCCACCTGCCCTGGACTTACAGATATGCAGCTGTTCCCCTCACAACTGCTTAAATCCCAGAAAGACGAAAACCAAGGTGGCACTTCTCAGACTTTGGCACATTGCATTGGCTGTACAACAGTTGTTTGGTTGGGGGTGGGGTTGTTTGTTTGGTTTTGGTTGTTTTTTGGTGTTTTTTTTTTCTTTTTTTTTCTTTTTACAATAAACATTTTCTGGTGAAAGTTAAACCCTCTTAAAGCAGGGAAAGAAAGGGATCCAATGAAGAATGGCTCACCTCCAACCCAACAGCCTTTAAAGGGAACACCAGAACAAAAAGCACTTGGTGGACATTAGTTCTGAGTTGCCTCTAACACTTCCTTTTGTCTACTTATTGCTGTCATTTTGCCACTTTAGTAGTTGTTTCATTTCGGGTTTTTTCAAAGGTGCAAATAGATATTTAACAGTAGCAAAGCTGTATTAAAGGTATCTCCTTCATTCATCCTGTGTACTTTAATGAAGTATTAAAGCTAAATAAGAGAAATAAGGCAAACTGAAAACTTCAGGGTGAACCAGAAACCATACCTCTCACATGGATGAAGTGAGTTATTTTATTATTTTGCATGAAAGATAAATAGAAATCCTAACAGCTGAAAATATTTTCTTGGTGAGTAAAATACACAGAGATAAATACAAAATATAAGAAAATATGAGACCATTGCAGTGCTACATTTTGGAGTATGGTGTGGCTGTAAGATTGGTTAAAGTAAGGGAGCTGGTCCGTATTTCTTCGGCTAACAGAGGGGACTGTAGCATATAGAACTGCTGTTGACGTGGTAAATTAAAGTGTTACTACCAGGTGATGAATAATTAATGAAATAGGGCAGAAATGGCACTTACTCTATACCTAAAAGCTGACTTTTTTTATAGACAAAATATCGGTTTCCAATACTACTGTGTTTTGTGTTTTTTCTGTTTTGTTTTTTTTTTTCTTCCTTAATGTAACATCTTTGAAGTTGACAAATTTTAAAGCATATAGTAGGAAATTCCTAACATTACCCCCTGACACTGGGAGAAGCAGTAGAAAGTGAACTTTTGTGCTGAGATCAGAGTTTTTACCTTTCAAACTCTGGCAAAATTTGGCATTATGTTCACCATGTGTCAGGAGTGGAGTTGTGAATAACCCAAACTTGCTTCTCTTGGGTTTGGTGATAGCTCAATTTCTGGGAAAGAATAGGAATCCTATAATAAAAAATAACAGAAAGAGTTTATCAAGGAAGAAGGCACCAGCTTTTTGCAGCAGAAAGGTGATTAAAAACACTGTTTTAAGCAGAAGCTTAAAAGTTAGCAGGGTCATTTTGTGAGCATTTTCCTGAGGGCTTTTTCAGGCTGTTTTTAAAGGTTATTTTAAAGATAAATCTGAGTCTATGATTGGTTGTGCTTCCCCACAATTATTTCTTTTTTCATTCCTTTTTTCTCCCCTCTTCTCTGCAATTCTTAACAAGGAGGGCTGAGTGATGCAGCCCAAATACATTTGGAAATATTCATGTAAGCATAAATGAGTCATTTGCTACATTGGCATTTACAATTCATTTTGACTGTGAATATATTCAAGCACAAGAATTTATGCAGTGAATCCATGAATATTGGTTTTGCCATTTGTTCTGTGGGTATATTTTTTACTGCTTTATCATGAAAATATCTAAACACAAAAGCCAAGACAGTGGCTCAAGGTGCTAAAAGTACAAACAACTTTTTAAAAATGGTCCTACTCTGGGTAGACTGCAGCCTGAAAGCACACATGCCCTGTTTTGGCTAATCCTTGCAGTTTTGCTCGCTCTGTGTTATTCTGACTCCCGAAGGAGCACCAACCTTTAAGGCTTGGGCATTAGTCTTTGCAGGACTGGGGCCACAGGTCCTAATGCAGTAACAGCGCACATGACCTCCATGCCATTTCTCAAGCCTGTTTCATTCCTCTTTGCATCATAGGTCACTACTCCCTTAGTCATGAATACTTGTAGAAAATCTGGAATTACAAAAGAAACCCTTCTTAGATGTTACGTAAATATTACCTGTCACATGCTTGTCATGCACTGAAGGGGATGTGAGTCCCCATCTCTCCAGCCTGGACAGCAGATCCTCCTGCTGTCCCCTTCTGAATGTCACGTACCCCACTGTGCTCTCTAGCTGCCCACCAGACAAACAGACTAGCCCAGCTGGGACGGACAAATAGACACAAACAGCTTCAGACCACTTCATACAGAGTCCAGCAAAGAAGGCAGAGGGAAAGCATCTGCTGCAGAGCATGGCAGTGCTGGACACAGCAAGGGTACCTGATGCTGCCCAATAGCAAGAGTGTCCTCTCCACAAGGAGTTTCCAAAATGAGCTCTGGATGTATTCACCACAGGTATTTATTTCCCTTTCTGAAATTAGCTGAAAATCAGCAAAGCATGAAGGAGTATACTGTTTTGATGATCTCTGAGGTTAAAAGTGATCTGTCAAGGGAAGGATGGAGGTGGGGATAGAGCATGGCATTTGTGGGAGCAGTCTCCGCTTTATTTTAATGAGGTCTTTGCTTCAGTATGGCTGCAGTCACAAGAGTGAAGCATGAAGCTCTTAAATGCATATATGTGCCTCTACACTTAGGGTCTAATGTTGGAGAGCTTTAGGGTAGTATTGCTTACTTCTTACCTACTTTTCCAGTATGTTTTCCATAGGACCCCCCAGCAGAGAAGGAGGAAGGGAGGGGACAGAGGGTGAAAGAGAGGTTGAATAATCCCTTTTGCGTCCCCTAGACTGTGTGCTGCTGCCTCTGGGGAAATGTATCTGCCCTGTCTCCTCCTTGGGTCAGGAGCTGCCGACCCTTCTCGCCTTCCCTTTGAAGTCATATTTAGGCTCACAAGACAAGCTCTAGCTACAGCTTAAATGTTGGGCCCTTCTTGGAAGGGAGGAAAATGCTGCTGGTGGCTTTGGATGCAGCAGTGTTCTCTAACTGACAGTTGCTGTGCATCTTTTTCTGGGCAAGTGTTGTAATTAACGTGCCCTTTTGATTACAGAAGAATGAGCCAGCTCCTGTGGAGGATTGTAGTGTCTTGGCTGTCTTCCCGGGCCTGCCACCCAGAGGAGCAGTTGCAGCAGGGAAGAGTCCTATGGTTATTTTCAGGAGTGAGACATTGATTTTGTATGCTAGGCAATTTTGCATAGGGAAATGCAAGTAGAAGATCACTTAAAAAAAAGAAAAGGGGAAAAAGAAGACAAAAAGAGAAGGAAAAGGAAAAGAAAAAGAAAGAAAAAAAGAAGAAAAAGAAAAAGAAAAAGAAAAAGAAAAAAAAAGAAAAAGAAAAAGAAAAGAAAAAGAAAAAAAAAAAAAAAAAAGAAAAAGAAAAAAAAGAAAAAGAAAAAGAAAAAGAAAAAAAAAAAAAAAAAAAAAAAAAAAGAAAAATAAAAGAAAAAGAGAAAAAAAAGTGTTCCTTCAGTCACTTCCCAAGCTTTGGGACTACAGCTTAGGGAACCACGCTGTAAATTTAGTTGCCAGTATGGTAACACTATTATCTAATCTGAATGTAGTGACAAGCTACTCACCCTGGGTTCTTCATGTCCATTTCTAGTCTTAAAGCAGGAGTTACTTTTGCAGTGCATCCTCTACTGCCTCCTTAGCCAGGTATAACCCAGGAATAATGTGCATCAAAGCTCTAAATGCAAATTGCAGCAGAGAGGCTCTGGGGTGCTATGACCCATCCTCCTGCCCCTGCCCTCTCTGCATCAGGTCCCCCAAGAGATAGGGAAGGTGCTGGAAGAGACCGTTCAGGAGTGCAGGAGTGCAGGAGAGCAGAGATTCAGAGAGTGCAAATGCAGATGAGCAGGTGTGCAGGGTGCAAGTGTAAGAGTGCAGGGTGCAGGTGTGCAGGGTACAGGAGTGCAGACATGCAGCTGTGCAGGGTGCAGAGGTGCAGGAGCACTGGGCTGCAGGGTGCAGGTGCGCACTCTCCTGGCCTCCAGTCTCATGCATGGGCACTCCATTTGTCAGCTGCAGCCCACAAAAGCACAGGCTGGCCAAGGACAGGAGCATTTCTTTAGGTATGTGCCAGTTGCTTATTCATTCATGGTAAAGGCAGGGTAAACACCTGGCAGGAGTGCTGTCCCATTAGGAAATGTAATAGCACATTGGATATTACTAAGGGTACTGCATCTCCCTGCGGCATGGCACATTTCCTTCTGCCCTACCTGGCCTGGGTACAGCTGCAAGGTGCCCCTCGTCCCTCATCATACCCATCCCAACTTCTCCGCTTCTCCTCTCCTGGACTTCTATCCTCAGCCTGAACCCTGCATCTGATTTCCTCTCTGTTCTCCTGCCTCACCCAGGCTTTTCCATCCTTAGCACTCTGGCCCCACACCACAGCAGCAAGAAGCAAAGAAACAGTGTTAGGAGGGACACAAACTTTCCTACCAACATTGTTTGCATGGAGCCAGTATTTACATGATAAACAGAGTTGGACAAATATGGGCCTTTTCAGGAAGAGCCAGTGCAATTGGTCTCAATCCTGCAGTGAACCTCTGTGGCAGGAACCAACCCTAACCCCTGATTCTGACCCAGTGGAACAACTCCTTTTTTCCAGAAGCTGGGTCCTAAAGAACTGTGACAGCCCCAGCTGCACAGAGACACAAATGATTATTCTCTCTTGACAGACCTACACAGCTCCCTCCTTGTATTTAACTGCAGTCCAAGTGAGCTGGATCAGGAAAGAGACACTTGATAGCTGCTGTTTCCGTGGTTGAAATATTTGTGAAGTTAGCGCATAATCTGAAAGCAGAAGCTAATAAATTATAGGGTGCTAATTGGGGCCGGAGTGGAGCTGTCAATCATATTATCCTAAACACACAGAGACCCTCATAACCTAAAAAGGCAAGAAAGCCTCCAGGAACAGCTCCCAGTTGTCACTAGCCATGACCTCCACTTCAGTGAGTGCACAGAGAGTCAAGGCAGAGAGTTTATTCTGTTAAGAAAATGCAAATCCTGTATTTAAGACAGCACTTTTATTTGATTTTGTTAACACTCTTTGGGAGTGTATTTCCCAGAGAATGTTATTGTTTTCATTTGCCACTTAACTTGACACTTATGCCATTTAAAAAAAAATAGATCAGATAAGAATTTGCAATTTTTATATTTGCTTAGTCCTTAGAGTAACAGTCATAAGACAATTCACAGTCCAACCTCCTTGCACATAGGCTTGTTTTATAAAGCCATCCTATAACTCATTTATCTTTTATTGTTTCCCATGCCCCAGTAACATATATTCCACTTAGGACCTGCAGGACTCTGTGATCTGAGCCAAAACACAACTGTGCAGACATGGTAACTACAGGGTGTTTGCAGCTATAGTCACTTTGTCACTACTTTTTCTTATATTGCTTCCATCAGGATTGAGTATTTTACTCACAATATAAAACAGAACCAAAAAATTCTAAAGAGATTTTTAGTAACACTTTTCCCCAGAAATTTATTTCTGTTTGTAGACAGGTAGGCATCCCAGAAAGCATTCCCTGAAGAAAATATCTGAATGGATCAGATCACCTTGAGGGCCATCACACAGCACATGCCAGACAATCAGGGGATCAGGCTCAGGCTTACAAAAGGCAGGTCTTGCTTGACTAATCTGATCTCCTTCTATGGCAAGATGCCCCACTTAGTGGATGAGGAAAAGACTGTCAATGTTGTTTATCTGGGCTTCAGCAAAGCCTTTTACACTGTTTCCCACAGCATTCTCCTGAAGAGTCTGGCTGCTCATGGCTTGGCCAGGATTTTACCCAGCTCCCTTTCTCAGCTCCAGTGAAAAGCTGGCTGGATGGCCGGGCCCAGAGAGCAGTGTCTGTGGGATTACATCCAGTGGGCAGCAGTCACAAGTGGTGTCCCCCAGGGCTCAGTACTGGGGCCAGTCCTGTTTAATATCTTTATCAGTGATATGGACAAGGGAATTGAGCGTTGCCTCAGTCACTTTGCAGGCAATACCAAGCTGGGCAGGAGCGCTGATCTGTTGGAGGGCAGGAAGGCTCTGTGGAGGGGCCTGAACAGGCCAAATCCATGGGCCAAGGCCAGTGGGATGAGGTTCAACAAGGCCAAGTGGTATGCCCTGCTCTTGGGTCACAACAACCCCAGGCAGTGCTGCAGGTTGGGGGAAGAGTGGCTAGAAAGCTGCCCAGAGGAAAAGGACCTGGGAGTGCTGGTTGGCATCCAACTGAGCGTGATCCAGCTGTGCCCAAGTGGCCAAGAAGGCCAATGGTATCCTGGCTTGTGTCAGAAATTGTGTGGCCAGCAGCATCAGGGAAGGGATTGTCCCTCTGTACCCAGCAGTGGTGAGGCCACACCTGGAATCCTGCATCCGGTTCTGGGCCCCTCACAACAAGAAGGACATTGAAGTGCTGGAGCATGACCAGAGAAGGGCAACAGAGCTGGTGAAGGGTCTGGAGCACAAGTCTTATAAGAAGCAGCTGAGGGAGCTGGGATTGCTTAGACTGGAGAAAAGGAGACTGGGAGGACACTTTATCACTTTCTACAACTGCCTGAAGGAAGCTGTAGTGAGGTGCCAGGCAACAAATGGCAGGACAGGGGGACATAACTTCAAGCTGTGCAAAGGGAGGTTCAGGTTGGATATTAGGAAAAATTTCCTCATGAAAAGGGTTGTCAAGCACTGGAATGGATTGCTGTGGTGGCAGAGTCACTGTCCCTGGAAGTGTCCAAGAAATGACTGGACAAGGTACTTAGTGCTATGGTTCAGTTGACAAAGTGGTTGTTGGTCAAAAGTTGGACTCCATGATCTTGGAGATAATTTCCAGCCTTGATTCTGTGAATCTGTCAAGGGCATCAGAGCCTTGGGTCTTGAGCACAAATCTTATGTGGAGCAGCTGAGGGAGCTGGGGTTGCTTCGCCTGGAGAAAAGGAAGCTCAAGAGTAACTTTATGTAGAGTAACTCTCTATGATTACCTGAAATGAGGTTGTAAAAAGGTGGGGGCTTGTTTTTTCTCCTGAGTAACAAGTGACAAAATGAGAGGAAACAGCCTCAAGTTGCACCAGGGGAGGTTTAGGTTGGGTTTTATGGGATATCTCTTCTTCTCAAAAAAGGCTCTCAAGCATTGGAACAGGCTGCCCAGGGAAGTGATGGTGTCGTCATCCCTGGATGTATTTAAAAGATTTGTAGATGTGGTGCTTAGGGACATGGTTTACTGGTGCATTTGGAAGTGCTGGGTTGATGGTTGAACTCAATGATCTTAGAAGTTTTTTCAACCTAAATGATTCTATTCTATTCCAGAAAGAAAATCCAGCTATGTCAACAGAATTAGAAAAGGAATTAATGTCCAAACAGGGAGTGGTTATTTTACAACTCTGTTCTTACAATGAAAGATAGAAGGCAGCAATGAACATTCTCCAAACTGAAGATGTCATACAAAGAAGTTAACACATCATAAAAAAAGGCTATTTACACAGCAGTATCAGTAATGTCAGTAGCAATAACAACATTTTTGGCATCTTCACTTGGCTTTGATACCCTGTGTTTCTGGCTATTTTTTAGAGTTAAAACATAATATCAGTTAGAGTTGCTAAGTATCATTATAAATAGAGCCATGATTGTTCGAAAAATCCAGCTGATTTGCAAGCTTCTGCAACTAGAAGTGTGTGTGTAACAAAGGTTTTCAAGAATGAATTAAATGAAAGTAAGTTAGAATTTTTTAACCATTAGCAGAGCTGCCAGGCTATTTTACAGACATTCTTTTCTGCAATATTCTCTTTCAGGTCTAGCTGAATTAATATCAACTTTGTGCAGAAAGAGGTAAATTTGAATCTAAAGCTTGCCTTCACCATTAAAATGCATAGTCCTAAACCCAAATTAAAGAGGATCAATTTCACCTGGTTATGCTCAGTAAAGCCACACCTGAGGACTCAAATCATCACAGACAGCATGCCACAGATGGCAAAGAAAATTTTTAAAAAAGAGGAAATTACCTGGAGACATCAGCCAAGTCAAATAGATGGTAAAACTATCTTTGCTGAAAACCATCATGGAAAGTAAGGGTGCAGTGACTCTGCTGTCAGGATATTTGTGCCCTTCTATAAAAGTGTGAGAAAAGCAAATTTTGAGGGACATTGTGATCCAGAGGGTGTTACTAGGCTCTGTTATCTAGGGTACCAGGAAAGCTGAGGAGCAACAACTTTAATCTCAGTGCTGTACCCTGGCTTGAGGTTCTCAGACAAGTTAGGCTGAGGTGAATTTAGTCCTTGACTTTCTTGTCCTCACCACTTCTGTGTTTCTGCAAGTAACAAAGACTAACAGAAAAACTTGTGTTAGCAGTATAGCAATACAACTTTCTGCTTTTCTGGTGGTCATTCTTAAGTCTCCCAAATCCTGTGATGATGCCATTGAATGAATGACAGTAAAGTCTCCCAGAGAAGATGAGATCTGAATGTTAAATACAAAAAAGGAAAAGAAATCATCTTGACACCCCAAGTTTTTCTAACATGATAAAAGCAAGGATGTCTTTTGCCTTTCATATCTCAACAAATCATCCTTTCAAGCCATATAAATTTTCCCTTCATAGCTCTTGATAGCCACATTCCCATAGCTTACATCACTGGGCACTCCCTCTGTGGCACACGGGAATCAGAGAATGATCCTGCTAGAGCCTGGCACATCTCTCAGCTACATGGACATTTCCATGATTTTATCTTTGATCTAATAAGAACTCAATATTCTTGTCATAAAAAATTGGTTTTCTTTCATAGTATCCTGATCATGGATCCCAAATAGAAAGCATGAGATACACGGGTTTTGGATAGCTCTGGTCATCAGTGTGTGCCAGCTCAAAAGCTCTTGCAATCAACCCTGAAAAACAGAAGTGCACTGATGGCTGAGTGCTACCACCTGCTGTAGACCTGAAAAGAGAAGACTTAAAATTCAAAGACTGAAAATTCTGCCTTAGTAAATCAGTAACATCTGCCATGGCCCTTCACATTTACAAAAGAATTTGCAAATATTAATTAATCACCACAGCATTTGTGTTGGGTTATAGGAAATTCTAATTACAGTCAGAAGTAGAATATTTTTCACCCATTCATATGCATACCAAGTCTGTAGACAAACCAGCTACAGACACACAATATATCCATGTCTATCAAAGTGCAGCTCAGAGTTCAGCCATGGCTATTTGGGAGTCCAGCACTGGTGGGTTGTGTGTGTGGCATCATTTGTGCAGTGTGCTCACCATTGCTGCTCAGTGTTTGTGCTGGCATCAAGGAACACCAAAGAGTCTGAGACAGGAACTGGCTATGGCCCAGAGACTCACCTGGGGCATCTCCTGGTCAGTGCCTGTCTCTTCTCCCCAGCAGTTTAGAGACTGCACTGGGTTCATTCACAGCAGCTCATCTTGTGCTGTATTTTAGATTTACAACCAAAACAATACTGATAACACAGTAATATTTTAGATACTGCTGAAAAGTGCCTGCACAGAATCAAAGCCTTCTCTGCTTCTCACTCTGTGTCCCCTCCCCAGTGAATAGACTGAGGGTGCACAAGACATTGGGAAGGGACAATCAGGGAGATGACTCAAATTAACCAAAGAGATATTCCATGTCATGAAATATCATGCTCAGCAATAAAATGGAGGAGACTTAAAGATATTAGTCCTCTTCTTTTTTTTTTTTTAGGAACTGGTTGGGCATAAGTTTACCTCAGGACAAATTTAAGCTAAATACTTGGAGACAGATTTTATATGCTGTACATCAGCTTAGCTTAACATATCTAACCTGATTTACAGCAGCTGAAAACTGGGTCCACATGCCTTATACTACCTTTATCTCACATATAATCTTTCTGATAAACATTTATTTTCTTTAAATGATGTTATTACCTTTAAATCAATCTATATTTATTTAAAATCGGTAGCCATGGAAGTCAAGACATTTGAACTCAAGGGTTTCTTGACTCTTTCCCTTGATCTGTGATAGGAGAAGATAAAAACAGAGGCAAACACAGGCCAGGTAGTACCCGTTTTCCTGCCCAAGAGAGAATGTGTTTAAGAGGTCTTTTATTCTCATTCCTGCTCTGTCAAAAAGCAGCATGAAAGCTGCAATCAGAACTGTCTGCTGGAAGGCAAGAGGTGACCTCCTGATACTGACCAAGTGTTGCTGAGAAAGACATGAATAATCAAGAAGAGTTTGAATGAAGAGAGGAAGCAACACTTCAATAAGACAGAGAAGATGAAATCATAGAGATGTGTAAGGAGAAGGGTGATACAGAAGTATGAGGGATTAAGAAACTCCCTTCAAGTAGAATCATGGGTAGATGCAAGTGAGGCTAAGTTTGCCTGCATCAAATTCAGCTTTACCATAACTTAATGGAATAGTTGCATTTGCATACTTACTTCTCTAAGGCAGGGAAATGAGGGAGGGACAATGGAGTTTTGGCCAGTGTATGGGTAGGGCCATGCTCAGAGCTCACACCATATCACCAAACATGACTCAGATGACTGCAGTTACTGTGAAGGGTAGTTGCTGTGTCCTCCACTGAATTCAACAAGTTATAGATCAGGATCCTCAAATTTGGATCAAGAAGTTAATTTTTTATCCTGTCCAATACGTTTTTCATATTATCAGGTACAAAAGGCATAGATCACTGGTCAATATCCTAAGGTTTCATTTACTGGCAGTGTGTTAAACTTGACACTTCTTTCTCATCATGCTGTGCTAATTTTTTCATTAAAACTAGGCTTGCCTTGCAACACTTACAAAATGTGAACACAGGAAAAATTACCTTCCCCTTTTTCCTTCTGTACTGCTTTGTGTATTTGTGACTGCTTCAAGACCTGGAGGGCATTACTCCTGACTGCTCTCTGTCCCTGATGCTCATCTTTCCCACTAACCCAGTTTATACACATTGATTAGGCTCTTCCATGATTCTTTTTTAATGCAGATCTACACAAAACTGAATTGACTTGGGATATCACATCACAGGTGCTCATGAAGCCTGTGAAAGGTATTGCCTTAAAATTTTGGGAGGATTGAAGGTTTCTCCTGTTAAAGAAAAAGCTATTGTACGGAGTTCTGTTGTTCAAAACCTTTGTCTGTGGCTTGCTGACTGAGCAGTCTTCTTGACTTAAGTCAAACTATGCACACAGAGCACATTCAGGTGTGGTGGCTACAGAAAAGGGATCCTCCTGGTTTCTGGCCACCACATGCCATAGGTTAGCAAACGTTAGTAATTTTTAAATTACTGAAATGGAAGGAATCACTGTACAACCAATCAAGCAGCACTCAAAGAGGAAGGAAACATAATACAGTATTTATTTGTTTATCCATCGCTTACGGTCTGGTGAGCATAGTGAAGTGCTGCAATTGTATTTATTAGAAAATCTGTCTTTTGCACTGATTTGTAGAGTAAGAAAAATATTTATATAATGCTTGAAAGAGCTTTTTCAAGGACTTTGAAGAATCCTAATTCAAAATCAGGAATTTCTATTTCATTTTAGCAAAATGTTGAGACTCCAAATTTTTTTTCATCTGCATTGAATCTCTGTTTAAGAAACTTTTGAAGTTTGATTGCAATGAGGTTGCTTCTTACAAATGTATACATTCTGACGTCAGATAGAACCTTTACTACTCTCCAGTGTGCCCCACTATAAAATATTTGCATAAAATGGTAGCATGTTTCTAGCTTCCTGAAAGATGTCAGTGAATAGCTCTGTATAATTCGCAAACTACTGCTCATGATGAAAGGTTAGAAAAAAGCTTATTGCTGTCTTTTATTGAAGAATTATTTGTATAAAATTTTTTTATATACTTTGAGTTGGTCTCCAAACACACCAAGGAAGAGTACCTCCCTTCACCCAGTATGATAAAAAATAAACAAGGATGATGAACATTCAAAAAGGAAAGGAGAAGAAATGTAAGAAAACAGGACTGTACAGGCTATCAGATCAATTGCTGTGCAACTTAATATGCAAGATGATTGCAAACATTTGTTTAAATAATTAGGGAAACAGACCACCTGCAGCAGTGGACAACTTGGTCACCTTTCTTCAGCTGCTTTCTGATTTGGAGTTTGGTATTTATGTTGGTTTTTTTCAGTTTGTAAAATCCTGTTTGTGCACAGTGAAGTTAGACTTCAACTGTTTGGTTTTCTTCATGAAAAAGCTGGTCTGTTTTTTGAAGCAGTATACCAGTATTTCCTTTTTGGAAGGGCTGCCGTGTGCCTGAGGCACTTGTGAGTGCATAAACTTAATACCACAGTAAAATCCCTTTCTGTCTGATCCAAGTTTTTTTGCTTTAAACTATCTCCTGTGAAGCACCCAAACCATAACATGTAGAAAATGAAAGGCTATGTAATTGGTGTCTTATCCTGATACACAACATTCAGTACCTTGTTTTCTGGTAGTTTTATTAAAGAATTGCTTTTTTTTTTTTTCCCAGACACCTCTGTAAGTATGATAACATGCAGAATACCTTCCTTGGCTTATGTCTTCTTTGAAGAGTTTTTTTCTCTTTCACTCTCTTAAACAGTGATAACCAGACTTAACTAATTTCAGCAGAATTGATGCTTTCTTCATCTGGGTTGCCTTCTTTGACTAGTACCAAATAATTTAAGCCCTCTTGATTCCTTGTTTCCATTAGTGTGGCTGAAAGAATGCTGTCTGAATCTGCACATGGGATATCATTATCTGCATTAAAAGAAAAAAAAAAAAAGAAAGAGAAAAGAAAATAAAATGGAAAAATATTTTAAAAACTTTAAAAAAAAAAAGAAAATGCAACACTCAGTAATACACATGCAGTATTAGAAAGCAAACAAAATCAGCTGCTGGAGAAAGTTGGTCTAGTGACCTCATAAGAATGATGATTCAAATTCATTTTCTGCTATTGTCTGTGTGGACCAAAACTTTAAGTAAATCACTTGGGAAAGGTTACTTATCAGTGTTCATACCTCCAGAGGCAGCCATACCATCATGAATGCACGACTTGCTTCTTTTCCTTGTAAAGAAGCATAAAGCAAAAGACATTTTAATCTGAACCTTTTTAGCAGTATTATTAGCAGGATTACTAGAGTCCTGTAACATTGGTAGTTTTCTATCTACAAAATCATTATATACTGTCTCTCTAGAGGACTAGTCTAGACTTCTGTCTCTGTAGTATTCTGCTCTTCCAGAAGCTTAAACTTGGCAATCCACTATGGTTTTCACGTTTTAAAAAACTTTCCATTTTTCCTTAATTTGATGCAGTTTATCTATACTTAGTTGCTTGAGATTTATTGCAGGGCATATAAATTTTTAAAAATATAAAAACTGTTAACTAAGCACTCAAGTTATAATTGCTACTATTTTTTGCATTTATTTTTGTAACATGTACCTTCTTTTATTACGCTCCCTCCTTATTTTACTTCATAACTGAAAAATTAAGCATGTAACATTCAGGGTTATCTGTTCAAAGGAATCACAAGTGTTGTGCTATTCCACCAGGCAACACACAATTTATTATGTCACTATAATCACACATCTCCCCAAGCTATAAAGTCGGAAATTTATTCCACATGCTAGAGTCCATTAGCATAGGAAATATTATCAGGAGAAGCCTGAAAGAGAATTTTGATTTTAGAAACCTGTTAGCAAGATGGGGTTTGGGAAACAGAGCAAACTGTGGTCACATACCACACTGACTGACAGCAATGAGAAATCATTTGATACTCACTTTGTCAGTTCAGGGCTATTATGGCCATATTTAGTAATTCAGCTCCAACTAAGCCTTTACGAACCAGTTCAGCTCTTTTCTGTAGTTGTCTTTTTTGTTTAACTTAATGGCAACCTTCAGGGACAATTTGCTTTGGAAAAGGCACACAGGCAAACGCTGAGGGGACGTTTGCAGCAAACTCTTAAGAGGGAAACCTTAAAATAAGGACCCAAGTAAAACTGGGTATTTACAGACCAGACATATGCCGGCTGACCTGCCTAAGTATAGAACACTAGAGGAGCATTCAGATTTGTTTCCTGTATAAGTATCTGGAACTGATGAGGTGATGTTTACACAAATGTGAGTATGAGGTCACTGAGATATTTTTACCAGATATATAGATACATTACTAATTCTTTCCCCAACAGGTCTGAAGAACTAGAGAATATATAAATTTTTATAATCCTTTTTCAGCTTATGTGCCACTGTGTTTCTCATTAAGAAAAAAAGAGCTAAAATATCAAACACGTTGCCTTGGTTTTACTTTTTGAGCTGTGGGAATGCAATAAGGAAGAAATACTGTTTTTGCAGAATATTCTTATCACATCCAATGATGGAGGAAGAATATAATATTGATGACCTTTCCCCTATGATATGACATGTGTAAGATCCATTGCCACTTTGACTGTGACATTTTTGACTGTAAGTGCTCTTTCTTTCACTGTTGAGTCATCTCTTAGTGCAGTGTTCAGCGCTGATGAAAGTTTAGCACCATTCTGCTCTGCAAGGCAAAGCTACACAAAGATCTCAAGTTATATAGTACAATGCTTGACTGTTATGTAAGTCAGCAAAGCAAGCAGATTATTTTTGCTCATTTAGTTGGAGCAGAAGAATGGACGCCGACACAAAATACTAAAAATGAGCGAGTGCAGAAAAAATTCATGATATATTGTGAAATTCCCCCAGAAATGTGAGGACTAGAAGCACTACCAGCACCCTGGGAAGCTGTAAGTCAAGTCAGAGAATTCTGAATAATCTTGGGAAGGCCCTCCTAAAAAATGTTAAGAAATTGAAGGAGGATAGAGAGAAACGGGAGTGGAGAGGCAGGTTGGTATATTTATAAGATATCACTATTTTCTTTTCAGTTTTAACATCGCTAAAATTAGTTGATTGATGTACAGTCATGCTGGGTTATACGTGAGTAAATGCAGCATAAACCATGTGATGTGATCCCCTCAGATTTCACAAGCAAAGCTGGGCTGAGTCAACAAAACAACCCATGAGGAGACGTCCAAGGAGCACCTTCATAAAATCTGAAGTCATGCCAGAGAGTCAGCTCTACAGGCTTGAATTCTGAGGGGTTGTCTACACTGTGAACTGCTGCATAGTGTAGAGTTCCCTAGATTTGCTTTGAACAACCTACCTCAGGGCACGAGGCAGGCTTGCCCTGTCAGTCCAGAGCTTTGTACAGGCCGAGGAGTACCCCACTGAGAAGCAGGATCCCACTGAGCTCTGTGCTGTCCCAGGCTGCTTCCTACAGCTAAAATGGCAAGTTCAAAGCTCAGCATTGTACTTGCGCAGACACATCTCAGGTCCCAAATGCCTGTGGCTTTAACCTGGCTAGACGGTTTTTCCTAGTAGAGCTGTGCTTAAAGCTTAAAGGCTGTGCTTAGAACTTGTGCATAAAGCACATCTGAGCCAAACTGCAGGTAAATGAATTACAACCCCTCTCTCCGGGGATAGGCAGAAGTTTACTCCAGAGAGCCCCACATTAACTGACGCACGAAACAATGATCCCTGACTAATACTATAGAGGAGTAGAGTTTGCTTGCTTAGCCTCCTCCGAGAAGAGCAGCCCTGACCTGATAAAATCTGTGCTTTCCCCTTCCCCATCCCAGCACCTCTTTCGGCTGCTTCCTGTTGCAGGGCAGCTGCAAAGCCGAGCCAGGCCGTGGGTCCTGCCTCACAGTCACAGAGCGCCTGTCCTTGCCTGCTTGGTAAACTCTGGGGGCTCACAACATGTTTTGAAGTCCTGCCTAGAAGGGTGCAAATTTTTGTGGTGTCTTGATAAGCAGACGAGGGGGTTTTGGTGTTTAAATTCAAGAAGGTGACAACATTTAAGTAGAGAAAGAATGTCAGTAGAAAAACTGATTGGTTGAGACTGAATAAACTGATCTAGAGATGCTGATCTTATATTACAGCTATTTCAGGGCCAGAACCTCAGCTAGCATAAATTAATGAAGTTCCATTGAAACCAGTGGGGTGCCACCAATTTACACCAGCTAAGTAGCCAGCCTGAGATGTTACTAATTCCGGGTGACATAATCCCATATAATGCTTAGCACCTTCAGTACGGTAAGGTATTTAGAAGTCCAGCCACATTTCCTGTTTCTCAGTAATACCCTCCTCTTTTTCTGTCCTTTGTCACTTCTGCACGATGTACGTGGCAGTAAACAAGAGACTAGCTGACTTACTGGCATGGATGAAAGATATACCCCCCAGCAAACACATTGGAGAGAAACACCTGATGACATAGCTTGTCAAAACGGTGAAAACGGTGGCTATTGAACCTTGACTTCATTACTTCAGCCACACTGGTTAGCTCAAGGAGACCGCTCCTGTGTAGAGAGTATTTTCCTGATACCTGATGGCCACCTGGAGCTGGAGGAGCTGTGTTTCATTTTCTGCACACAGCCAGTAAGAATATAAATAGAACAAATATATATCCGTTTTAATACTCCACTCTGTATTATGTATCAGTGGAGATATATCTGTGTTTCCTGCCTAATGAAGCATATGATCTTGCATGGTTTGAGGGTGACTCACTGAGCTTTGCTATTCTGTCAGACAGTAAAGGTGCTAAAAGTGAGAATTTTCTTCACCCTACATTTCCCCTGCACTGATCTGCTTGAAACAATGCCTCTCTTTTTAATGTATTTTTTAGAGAAGTGTGTACTGAAATCTTAGTGTCCTAGTAATTACAGATAAAAACCTGCTTCTTATTTAGTTTATTAAAATTTACAATATAAATGCAACCCCCCTTCTACATTTGCTGCAATGCAGTAAGACTATACAAATAGGAAAGCACTCCCTTTCTCCATGTTACAAAACAAGATTCATTTTACCAAGTTTTAACCACCCAAGTCTTACATGTCCAATTGAAGCTCCTTGCCTAGGCTGTCTTTACAGTCAACAGAGCAAGGAGGAATGAATCGCTTTGTGGACATGCTTAATCCACATCCTTCCCTTAACGCATTAACATCCCCTGAATATGTCTGGGAGTCTCTGGTGACAGCCTAGACACCCAGTGTAAAGGCAGTTTTTATGTTTTAGTTGCCTGTATCTGTCCACATCTGTCTACACATCTGTCTTACAGTCTTACACCATCTGATTTTTTCCTTCGATCTACAGCAAAATACTGGTGTGATTTCACTTGCAGCATCATATGGCTCATGTGCACTCTCTGGAATCAAACACCATTTGTCTGGAGTACAAATAAGAAACTATTACACCACCAAGTTCCCCTTTTCTTGCAGTGTTGTAACCACTCACTCTTTTTTGGAAGCAGGCTTTTCTCTGACCTCTGCAGGCTTTGGGTCAGCTGCTCACTAAGCTAAGTGGGGAAGAGGATTACTGAATTTCAGAAAAATACAAAGGAGACTAGATACAAGGTTCTAAAAATGTTCCTTATCAACACATCTGCTTTAGAGAAGCTTCCATTTGCCCAAGTGATTATTTTACATTCAGAGAGGTGTGTGGAGTAGTTTTTAAAAGGCAATTGGGTTTAGGAAAATAAACTGATGGCTCTTACATGGGGAACAGAAAACACGTACTCAGCCAGTACAGAGAGCAAACATATAATTAATGATGAAATTGCTGATTCTAGCTTTAATATCAAGTCCTCCCAGTGCAAAATTTTGCACTGAGATTTAAAAAAAATACAGATGACAGTTTTAGCAAGTACCTGAACTTCTGAAGAAATAAATACACTGCCTTTGGAAAGAAAAATGAAAAAAAGAAACATCACTAAATTCTAACTCTTGTATCTTGCCACATTTTTCAAGCAATATCTCCAGTTTAGAATTTAAAAATCATGGTTTTGAGGCCAAATAAGTTTCCTTTCAGTCTTTAGTCTTTTATCCTGGATTTTCTCCAAATGCCTGGCATCTCCTCTTGCCAGAGGAGCCTCTTTTTCTAAGCAATTAGACATCTTTTCCATATAGGTCCAAAAACCATAGTGAGGAGTAGCCCTGATAAGAATAGTCCTTCTAGGTCATAAAGGCAAGAAGTCTCTCCAGCTGCTTAATGCCCAGTTGTCTGATGTCAGGAAAGGCGTTTGCCAAATCAAACAGGTGTTTCCCTCTGTAAAGGGGCACTCACGGGACCTGGAAAGCTATAGTGCTGTCTTATATGTGCAAATGTAAAAACTGATGTCTGAAAATAGATGGTCCAGTTATTTTTACAGCAATGTAGGGTTGTCCTTCTAGCATGCTGCACTTCTTGGAACTGGGGAAGAACAGACTATCTTTCAGCGATGAATGGGAACTCTGGTGACAGGGCCTGTGCTCAGGAAATTCCCATTGAATTCAAAACCCACTGGTGTCTCAGTCCTCCAGCTGGATAGTGCTGCCCTCACTCAAATATTGTTAGTGCTACTTTAAGCCCAAAATCAATGTCTTGGGAGAACCTGCCAGAGTAAGAAGGAAAAGCTCTAAACTGGTAGGGGGAAGGAAAAGCTCTAACCCTGGTCCTGAGTTTCCAATGTAGCAGCGTCAGGAGGTGCTGGTATTGGCCAGGCGTGTTTATTGACACTCGATGCCTGCTTTAGAAGGGTAACTCTTGCAACAACACAGCATGTGCCCCTTTTGCCATCCCCATGCTATCCTGCTAGCATGCTGTCCACTAGCAGCCTGTCTGTATTGGTTTACCCACACTGGCCATCTCTGTGTCACACTGCACTGGCATTAAGGTTATTGAGAAAATCTAATGTTTTTCATCTCTCCCACCTATGAAAATCACCAATAGCATGCATGGATCTCCTAGAAGTGTGGCTAGGTAAGACCCAACAGAATTTGGAAGATGTAAGGCTAAGTATCTTAGCTATTTTTGAGGCATGTGATTTCACTTTGCTTGACATTTGTCTCTTTCTTTTGAAACTAGGTCACCTGGTGAGAGCAAGCATTTCTTGGCTGGATGCTCATGGCTGGGGTTTCATTACACACAAAGGCCAATGACCATGTAACATTTTTGGAAAATATTGTCGAGGACAATCCATCATGGAACAGATTTTGGATTATTTGTTTTGGCTGTCATCTTTCTACTACTACTATGAACACAAGGAATACTTCACTTAGACCCAGCTAGAAATGAATACAAATTTTAAAAATCACTAACTTATTATACAATGTGTTACAAATTACAGTCTGAGACATATTCCATGCCCCAAACTGTTTTTGACAGGGTCATAGTGGAGCACACATTTTAGTCTGGAAACTCAAGTGGAACCTGAATGGCCTTTTCTTGCTTAAATCAGCCTCACTTCTGGAGCCCACGTCTTACTGAATTCCACTTTATGAGATTTACATGGCAGGCAGAAAAACTGTCAAATTAATTCAGGGCTGGAGAGCTACAGAAAATTGACATGCATGTGTCCTTGATCAGAAAATCCAGCAACAATAAGACATCATGAGGACTCTAGAGCTTCAATCAAGTAAACGGCATAACATTTTAATGGACTTATTAAGACTGTGCTTGAGGAAAGAGGGAGATAACCTACAGGTGCATTATAAATATACAGGAAAATAAGTATGGCATTATACATGTAAAGAGCTAGTCAAGTGTTTAGTCTTTCAAAATCCATTTAAATGGAAGGATGATATGCAGATGAATAAAATTCAAGCTACCCTGTTTCCTGAAGGGTATTTCCTATACCAGAATCACCAAATGAACCTGAGAAGTTAAGAAGGACTTTTGAGAACTGAAGCATGAAAACATTGAATGGAAGCATGAAAACAGTTGCTTTGTCATCTCCTCCCAATGCAGATCCAGCAATGGGTCTGAGGCAACAGCAGGTGGGCAGAACCTATGGAAAGGGAAGAATGAGAGGAAGCCAGAAGAGGGAACAGGACAGCTGGTGGAGAAAAGTCCAAGGCTCAGGAAGAGAGTGTGCCAAGTAAAAGTTCTGACAGCCAAAGCTCTGCCTACACTGAATTGCTCTGCTTACCACAGTGGGCCAGATTTTACCAACTAAGTTATTATAAACAAGTTTCATGGAGCCTGATTTTAAAAGTGACTCCTCTCAACAGATTCTCTGACTAAAATTACATTATACAGTACAGAGCTATTATTAAGACCACCTTTAAAGTCCATTATACTACCATATTTTCTGTACTAAACAGATTTTTTTCAAATTTTTATCCTTCAAACTGACACTTCATGGAAGCCTCAATCCATGTTTTCCTTTGCATCTCGGTAATTTCTAAGAATGCAACTTTTGTTCCTGGCAAGTAAACAAAACAATGGGTTTTTTCTGTGACCTCTGCTGTGCGGCAGAGCCTGAAATTTTGGCAAAATATTGTTTCTTACATTAAGAATATGTATTTGTCATCCCAGTGAAAGTAATTATTTGCTTAAATTGAGCAAGTTAACAGCTGGAGAAAGATCAGGCTTATCTGACACAGCCTAAGCAGAGACTTGCACTGAAACTAAAACTCTTTCATGTTACATCTGCACCGGGTCTATTCCACCACAAACATGGCAACCAACCTTCCAGCCCCTTTCCCCAGTTCCAAGCAGCAGAAATGTAGGTTTCCACAGAAATTTTAGCCCTACTAAAGATTTTGGCAGATATTGATGTAATGCCACAAGAACTTCTTAACTCTGTTAGTTTTCATGTCTCTGTTGCCTGTGGAGTTAGGGAACACAGAGGAGAGATGTCTAAGCCAGGAAACCAAACTAGCTCAGGAGTGGGTACAAGCAATTGAATCAGTACGGCCCTGTGTCCAGTGGGTGCTGTGCTCCTGTAGCCATCTGAAAATTAAACATCTAGTCTGAGATACTATAGCTGAGATTTTGGACACTATCCTGAGCAATGTGTGTGGGGGGACCCTGCGTGAGCAGGGATGTTGGACTGGGTGACCTCCAGCGGTCCTTTCCAGTCTCCTCCATCCTGTGATTCTACATGAACCAAATTAAATACGGCAAGTCACCCGGATGCCAGCCATCATCAGTGAAGAGTAAGGCAAAAGGTGACCCCTTTCCTGCTGTCATGCATGCCCAAAAAACAGGAGCTCTCACTTTCTGCTTCTGACTGCAGATATACTTAGAAGACTATCCTAGATGAGGCTCCTAGCCTGTAGACAGCTGCATTTAGGTGAGATAAAGTCCATCCAAAATGTAAGGCCTATTAGCTTGGGCATAGTGCCTAATTAATTGGCTGTAGTCCTTTCCTGAGCTAATGCCAGGCTAACATTTGTGCCAGACTAAGTATCTCTTTCCTCAATGTTGTTATTGAGAGTTAAGATACCCTTAAAGAAACTAAAGAATAACACTATATGCAAATTGTTTTTCATTATAGCACAAGGATGCAAAATCAGCTGTTAAAAAAGCATGAAATGATAGATTATCTGTACTGGTCCCTGCATGTCTTTATAAAGTTTTTAGTCTTGTGATGTAAACATGCCATGAACAGACTGGATTTGATATAAAGAGAAACCACAATGGAAATACACTGACATTTGTAAAGCTTCACCAAATTATAAAGATTAGCAAAATATCAAATCAAGTGACAATTGAACAATGCCAGTGAATTGAATATAGATAGTATCCTGAAGAAAAATGTCTATGTAGTTGTGTAATTGAGTACTGTATCGTTCCTGGGATGGATCAGGAAGTTCTCAGGAAAATATGAAGTACTGAAGTATCAAAACTGTTTGTGAATCAGTTCCTAGTTCAGCAACAATTTGTGAAGGGAAAAAAGAAAACCACCAAAAAATCACCTCCAAAGCAAAGCCTTTAGATATTTTAGAAAGAGTCAGGTTTGGTTTTTCTAGAACGGAAAGTAGTTCTTTAGCTATTCAATATTTTTCATTATAAAACCATAGCATGCAAACAGATTAAATGAAAAAATTAATCTGTGAAATAAAAGTGAAATATTTCAACTGATAAAAACTTTCTTTTTGTAGAATTCAGATCACATTTTTTAGTAATATTGTTTACTTTTTCCTCAATATTTAGTTAGCCAAGAATTACTGAAGGATGCGAATAGATTACTATTCTGACCCAGCCAGGATGTTCCATCTAAATTTCCATATTTAAATGCTTTACATCCCAGTTGCACTGACAACTTCAAATTTAGCATTACCTTTTTCTTAGGTAATACCTTTAGCATACCCTTTTTTCTTAATTCCTGTTTTCAGAACCTTAATAATGTTCTTATATAATTGAGTTTTGTTGTGTCCCATACCTTAAGTATGTCTTCCCTAACACCACTTAGTTTATTTGTTCACAGTGTGCAGAGCATAGGCAAGACCTGAATGACCAGGGTTTGGCTTGGATTAAGGCTACCTTACTAGGGTGCCTAAATGGTGCCTCACTTGCAGGTGGCTGCTGAACCAGTACTCCTAGAGGAAGTGCCTAATGGCCATGTTTATCTCATGGAAAGAACCTATATGTCTTTGAAATTAGGACAGATTTCCACATGGAAACCTTCTAAGGCTCTCCAGTCTCTGCAAGGAACTTAGGCATCTATTGTAGTGGTACAGGGTTGTGAACTACCAAGAATTCAGATGCAAACTGGATGTCTCTGTGAGTCAGGCTTAATTACAACCTCATCTGGGCCTTTTTGCTTGGTAATCCTACACATCCTTCATCTAATTCATTGTACCTCCCAGGCACAGAATGAACCTTTACATGTTCCGTATGATAGAGCTAAATCTTTGCTGTTTCCATGTAACAGCCAGAGAATTTAAGGCAGTGACAAATGCAGGGCAGAAGCCACAAGAAGAGCGGGTGCTGGCCCAGACTCACCTTCAAAAGCTTCATTGATGACTCCAGCTGATGCCTCTCTGTTTTCAAGGCAGCAGATGAAGGACAGTGGAGAGTGTCTTATCTCTTGCAGTTTGTCATGAATACAAGAAAAAGTAGGTCTGGTGTGAGGGTCTTGGGACCAGCATCTTGTCATTAAATCACATCTGAAAAAAAAAATTTAAACGCAAACAAAAATTATAATAGGGTAATTAATCTCAACAATTACCATGAAAGATCTGGGAAGCAAGTTTGGCCTGAAAAATTTCTGTGTGGTACAAAGATCATCATCAGCTGCTGAGGCAATGAAAAACAAATTAAAGATCAAATTAAAGTCGAGAATAATTACTCTAAAACATTTTAATTTTTCGACAATGGATATTTTTGAGATTGGAAGCAGATATAACATTTTTTTTAAAAGGCACATTTGCTATGAACATCTACTCTCCCTGAAGAAGTCAGGAATACTTTCTAAGAAAGCAGACAAGGAGGAAATTCTCGCTCAGAAAAAAATTTAAAACAAAAAAAGGAAGCGTAAAATCAGAAATTAACCTGAAGTTTTCAATTTATTTAATCCTCTTTCAACTCAAGCTACCTTACATTCAGGAGAAGTTCAAGGCAAACCCTCCAGCACACGGAGAGTTAATTTCAACTTCTACCTCCAGACCAAAACAAATATGAATAGGCTTTCCAAAGGCAAACACAGTATGAATTTCCTCTGCGTGCAGGGATTCCAGCCCACCTTGGACAATACTATTGCTACCATTTAGTGGAAAATTTACCTCCTGTTTGTCTAAATGATAGGGTTGGTTTTTATTCCTTGCTCAAGGTGAGTTTATGCTACACAAAACCAAATCCTACAAAAGCCAGGGAGAGACAGGCTGAAAACCAAAACACAGCCAACACCTGGACATGCTAAGTGTCGGGAGTGGAAAGAGGTCTCCGAGTCTCAAAACCAGAGAGCAGCCAGTGAAAGGCTGGTTCAGGAAGCTGCATCTGGAATGTGGAGCATTTACCTCTAAGCCTTAAGTTCAAACCCTCCCCTGACAAACATCCTCCCAGACCTGCTGCTATGTGACACCAGGCGTTAATCTGTTATGTGAAATGAATTGTCTTGCTCAGATCCTCACTTATCCATCTTAAAAAGATGACTGCTGTCCTTCACCACAACTGGGCATCTTAAAAAGCCCTTGGTGACAGCTGGGAGGAATCGCTTGGCTTCTGATTTTTCAATGGTATTTTTCATTAAAATATTAGTGTCAAGTGAGAATGTGAGTAGAAAAATTGTTTCAAAGCCACTTGTCATCGACCTGTATTCTTGTGGTTTTCAAGCTGAACAGAGTAATTATGTTTTTTTCAAAAGGATTCCATGAAATTTTGAAAATCTGTTTTAGGAATTTAAAAAGTGGTATTGGCTTCCTAACACTCTGAATCACTTCATCTGCTTACTTTCAGGTGTACTGGTTATTACTGATGACACTGGAAATATAGAAAGAAAAAAACTGAATAGGTCTCAAAAAAGGTTAAATAACTGGTTTTCCTTCTGCTGCCAGCAAAGTGTCTGTCACATTGAATTCCAGCTTTGGATGCTGGAAGCCAACAATCTTCCTTCTGGTCATGCTTTTTGGTAGGATATCCAGGCAAAAAAACATGAGCTCCGGTGCTGTGCTTCATCAGGTTTATACTTGGGCTCTCATGAACAGAGCCTTGTGGAAGAAACAGCCAGCCACTGACCAAGAAAGAAATAGGAAATGTTACAGAAGTCATAGACTCTTAGAATGTTTTGGGTTGGAAGGAACCTTCAAGGATCATCTAGTCCAACCCACCAGCCATGTGCAGGGACATCTTCCACTACATCAGGTTGCTCAATGCCCCACCCATCTGGCCTTGAACAGCTCCAGGGATGGGATATCTACAGCTTCTCTTGGCAATCTTTTTCAGCGTTTCACCACCCTTAGTGTAAAATAATTCTTTCTTATATACAATCTAAATTTACCCTCTTTTCATTTATGAAACAAGAACATTGCAAGTGTGGAATATGAATTTTTTTGTTTTGGTTCCTATGACCAATCTCTGCCTTTCTAAATAACTATTTTTATTGGAAAATCTGCTTTATAAAGCCATTCTGTTTTGCTATGGAGTAAGGATATTAACTTCTGCCAAAACTGTAATTCAGTACTGTAATTTTCTCATTTTAACTATATTCCGTGTTTTTATTTCCTAAATCAAATTACTTGGTGATTGGCTTAAAGAATCAGTACTGGTATTTTTCACTAAGTGTTTAATTCAGATAGGCTTTAGGTTTCTAATGACAAAAACTTTCATGCTCTCTCAGAATATATCTGCAAATTTTACATGTACAGCTATTTCTGGCATGACATTTAGCTTTTGAGGCATGCTGTGACATCCAAAGTTTTAAATTATATGGCACAAACTTTCATTAGTTCAGAAATGCATGAGTATGAGACCAGTGAAGACGGAGAAAGACAGCTCGACATGCCAAGATACATGTAAGTGACAGATTGAACATATTCCTATATTTTTGGGGAACCAAACATGGGCTAGCATCACTTCATGAGAAAGAGATCCAGAGGATTGCCCTTCTTTCATGGGGAAAGCTTGTCAGGAAGAAATGAAAAATGACAGTTCCAAACACAACATTAGCTAAAGGTTTATGACAGGTTCAAGAGCTAACCTTTACACTAGATGTACACCTACAAACCCACACTTCACGCCCGTGTTTTATCAGGCAGCAACAACTGAATGTCCAACAGAGCTGCTTATGTGGGGCTGGTTAGAATTTGAGAGCCTGGAAAAGTAAAGAACTAATATTCAGTATCAGATATTGGAGGCAGAATGTGAACATTCCTGAAATGCACTATAGCACACAGAAGCTACAAGCATTACCAATTATTCTCATATGAAATGGGAAATACAACTGATGTGTGATTTTCTTAGAAAATGAGAAAATTTATCATGATAAAAAGCCGCTGATATCATCTGATGCATTCTGTGCAAGCCCTTCATCTCTTTCACTTTGTTAATTCTTCCAGGGGATCATTGCCAGAAACAAATTGTAAAAAGCTTTTAGCTACCAAATAAAAAATTTTTATCAAAGTTGCTTGTGTAAGTTTGCAAAGGACTGAGCATTCCTGAAACTGCAACTTCAAGTCAGCAAATGTCCTGGTGCTTGTACAAATTCTCTAGGCTGCAATCCACAGCCTTTGAGGATTTGTTAAATTATAAAGTTCTGACTCAGTTCAGTCCAACCTTGGCATTCTCTTGCATGCAAGCCTCATACCCACGTGGCTGTGCCAGATGTGGATTTCTGATGAAAGTGTTTTTACATTCATAGATCTAATTCATGTTTCAATATATGTGTCTCATTTATACATCCCCAAGACCCTTTTTCGATTCTTTACCAAGCTTTACCTAGCCACAGTTCTCTGGGGAAAAGTAGTTCCTGGAGTAGCAACTAATGGAGGCAAGGGGAAGAAATTTTCCCCCCTTCCAAATAAAAAACCAAACAAACAACCCACTTCCTTCATGCTTTTGCACCCTAAGGTTTCTGTGCCAGCCCTGCTTGCACTTGCAGTGTAAGCCCATCACAGATTCCTAAACACTTCTCAGCTGAAGTACTTTGGCCTTTGAACTCTCTTCCTATCAGCGACGGTTTGTTTTGTCAAATGACAATGAGCAAGCCAAAGTGCTGAGGAGACAATTACTGACTGCTGATGTCCTGATGCAGGTTCAAAACCACAAGGATGGAAACAGGAATGTCAAGAATCCCGGCATGCCATTAATGACCTAGCAAAGCAGCAAAAAGCTGTTTATGCTACTGACAGAAGCTGCATGCAGGTGCTGAGTGTTCACCAAATGAGATAAAAGATGGTACAAGAGTCTAAGCTCATCAGCTCTTTGGCTTTCAAAAACTACTATTAGGCACTGATCCTACAACAGGCAGACCAGTATGTAGGACCTATAGGCTATGCTAAATTCAAGATCTGGGACCTTAAAAATTATTTCAAGCAAAAGTTTCTTGATTTTTCTGAAGATCTAGTAACTTGTTTTAGGGCAATTTATGAGCCTTCGCTTAAGTTTGAGTGTCAGACTAGTACATGGATATAGCTGCCTCCTGTGCTTTTTTATTCACAGCACAGATGTACGAAAGTTTTTGAGGAAACCTTTCTCAGAAAATATTACAATTAAAATTTCTTTGGGCTTTCATTTGTTCTGTGACTTCCAGTTCTCCCTCTGTTATTAAAGTAAAATTCCAATCTCTTCAGTTCCTCCAAGTGCTAAAGCTTGGTTTGGGGTTTTTCTGTGTTTTTATTGCTAATTTGGTATTTCAGTTATATCTACATAATGATAAATAATCACCTTCTCTTAACCTCAGAACACAGTTACTGGTGTAAGATCTATCATGGAGGGATTGGCTTGCCAAACACAGAATTATTCTCAGGTCTTTTCCTCAGCCCTGGGAGTAAGAATTGTTGATTTTCAGTAGCCTCCCCTATTTGTACAACCAGCTGTCAAGCGCATTGCTGTGACTGCTTTTGCTGAGCGGGTGATAAAGAAATTGAGACATGAAATTAGACAATACTGAGTGATTGTTAAGCTCATGTCCTACTTCCTCCTTCATACACCTCTGGACAGTATGGGTTTGATTCACTTGATGTATTTATTTTATTCTGTTTAACTGCAAGAATTTTGCAATTAAACCTGAGTTTTGTGTTCAAGACACAAACAGAAATTGAAGGATTTACTTATCCAGTTCAGATAAAGACTAACCAGAGGTGCAGACTTCCCTTTTCCTGTACGGCTTCAGCTTTTCTTTTTGGTTTTTTTGAGTTCTCTCTACAAAAGGCAGAGTTTATTTTTTCACTTTTGTTCTAATATTAGCCTATTCCTGCACTTACCATTAAGAAAGAGTTTTATCTACAACCACAGAAACATGATGTAGAGAGAACAATAAAGTCTTAGAGCCATCTTAACTTCCAACCAATATCTTCAGGTACTCTCAGCCTGTTCTCACACTGCTATCAGATCCATGCCTTAAATTCTTATTCACAGGTTTGTCTACTGGATGAATTAGCATGTTGGCCAGTTTCATTGGAAATGAAAGTGGAGGATGTTGGGCCCTTCATGGGCATGACCAATCTTCAAAATGATGACCAACTGGCAAAAAGCCTCTTGCCTCTTATAAATATTATCAACAACATTTAAACAAAATTAACTTACAGGTCATCAGGACAATTGTTTGGAGTTTCCAGCCTTCCTCCTGATCGTACATGGTGTAAAACTTCTGTATTGGAGAAACCTGGATATGGCTGTTGACCTAAAGTCAATGTTTCCCACACTAGTACACCAAAAGCCCTGAGAAACACCATGAAAAAAAGAAAAAGAGAAAAATTAATAACCATATTCATCATGAAATCTCCCTATTAGCAGTTAGATTGTCTCTAACCTAAGAATAAGACTCAGAAAAATTAGGAGTAAGAAGACAATTCTGTTTTGTCCCTAAGCCAGCCTTGGAATAGCTAAAATAAATGTGTAGAACTGAGATGCTTTCCCAGACTCATTGAGCTGCAGCTCAGAAGATACTGAGTGCCCAACATCTTCCCCAGGAAACACTCAGATTGAGCATGTTCTCATATAAACTGGTGTTCTGAAATCTCTAGAGTTGTGGTTTAAATTGGAGAAAGACAAGTTCTTCCAAGCACCACTTGTGGAGCAATCAGCATCTCATTTGGTTTGGCACAGAGTACTAAACTACTTTCTCAGATAAGAGCAAGACTAGCAGTCAGATAGATAGGTGCAGGCAGTAAGGACTTGGACAAGACCCATGGGCTGAGTACATGTGGCCACTGAAATCTAAACTTGCGTGAATACCAGGTTTCATGGATCTGGTTTAGTCTGGGGTTTTGGGGTTTTTTTGCCATGTCTCCTGACAGTGGGTCTCTACTTCTTCACACTAAACTCAAAGCCACTCAAAGGCACACTTTTAGCTAACCTTCACAAAAAAAAGTACTGTGACCTTCTCCTGATGATGCTGCAAAGTCTGGTCTTCAAAATAAAGAAGTCACTAGAAGAGGGTGAAAGGGCAAAGTATTTGGCTGTTGGAAGAAAATGTCAATAAACCTAATGGAAAACAAAATGGAACAGCATGCAGGCAGGCAGTCAATTCAGTGCCCAATCAAGCAAAAAGCACATTGCGGGCCTGGTACAACTGTAAAATTATTTGAGTGACATTAGTTCCTTCCAGCCAAAATCCAAAGATCTTACAGCATAAAGAAATATATCCATGAAATATACTGTCATAGTGTCAAATATTTCATTAGATACTCAAAATTTCACTTAGGAGGAAGTCTTCCTGAGCCTAAAAATTATTAGAGATGGCAATATACAACCCTGTAATTCCTCCTCTAAACCAATATTTTCTTGCTGCAGAATTTACTATGGTTATTGCCACAGCTTTGTGGCTGCTATAACTCACCAGACATCAGAGCGACTTGTAAAGACACCATCAATAAGGCTTTCAGGAGCCATCCATCTGACAGGGAGTAGACCTTCTCCTCTTTTTCTGTAATAATCATTTTTATAGACATCTCTGGCAAGCCCAAAATCTCCTATCTTTACTATCCGGGATGAACGCCCATATTCCTTCTCAGACACAAGGCAGTTGCGAGCAGCCAAGTCCCTGATTTGTAAGGCAGAGAAAAGAGGATGGAGTTAGCATGGCAGAAAAACTCAGGTCTGTAAGTCATCTGGCTCAACATTCTCTTCAGAGCAGTGCCAGCCCCAAGACTGGATCAAGTGATTTAGGGCCTCACCCAGTTAAGTTTGGCATATCTTCAGGACTGGAGATGACACAGCCCTTCTGGACAACCTGTTTCAGTGATTGCTCTGGGATGTAGTGAACAATATTATCTAATTTCCTTTGCTGTAATTTGTGCTTGTTGCTTCTCATCTTTTCCCTGTACCTCTCTGAGAAAAGTCCAGCTCTGTGTCCTCTAAAGCTACCCACTAGGCAGCCAAAGACACCACATGGATCTTCCACTTGTCCTTCTCTCTGTTGCACTGGATATGATTCTGGCCTAGGGTGCAGTCCTTGGTTCAGATTTTAGAGTAGCCCACTATTTTGGGAGAGAACTGTGAGTGATATTTAGCAGAAGAGCATAGCCTTAAGATTTTACTCCAGTGCTCTCTCCTGTCATGTTACATTGTGAAATTTTTCTAGACATTTTTTCCTGGGTAAGATAATGAGTCCCAATACTGTGGGTAAGCCTGGGAAGACTAAGGAAGTACACTCTGTACCTGTGTATAAAATGCATTTTCTCTAAATAGACACAGCCTTTGCAAACATCCAAACATATGTCCAAGAGGTCAGTGACACTCAGTAAAGGGCTCCGGAGCTACAAGAAACAAAGACAGAAGTTAGCTATTCTTCCAGCTTTACCAGCTCAGAATGACAAACTCCCCATGTGAGATTTCCTCACTGAAATATATTTCTCCATTTGAAATCAGTGTAATAGTTTTTTCTAGTAGAACACATGTATATGCATTTCAACACTGTGTAGATTTGATCTGATTGTGTAAATGAACTATGCAATTGCTATAATGCTATAAAATTTCATTTTGACCTCACATCATGCCATGCATATTCCCAATCCACACACTAACTGGAGAAAAAATTTACTTGAAATTGTTTATCCTTTTTTCTTTTCTTTCCTTCTAAAGAATTTGAGGGCGCAGGGACAGTATATTCTTATATGCTCGGACTATGGCTCTCACATTAAGGATATTGTTGTTATTCAAAGACAAAAAAAAAAACCCTCTATGATTCCTAATAAACCACATACATGACCACCATTATTTATTACCACTTTCAAAAGGACAATTTATGATTTTCACAGTGAGAAATTAGCAGACATCTCATGACTGAAACCACAATTTTGGTCAGTGATCTAATGACATTTAATCTTCTTCACAGCATCACTGATTGCAAGGTCAGCACTGAGTCCCAGGGTGTTAAGGAAAAGCCAGGCCAGACCTTGCAAGTACAGAAACAGCTGAACATCAGCATGGACTTTTAGAAAGGGAAAATTTGAGAAACTGGGCAGTTACAGGTTAAAAGTATGAATCTTATGGTCTTCACCTTTTTCTTTCTTGCTCCTCGTAAATAGCTAAGCAGATCCCCTCCTTCCATCAGCTCCAGGATAAGATACTGAGGTTCATTTAACAGACACACACCAAGTAACTTCAGAATGTGGGGATGATCAAATTTGCTAAACAGAAGGAAACAACTGTAAGATGACATATGAGAAATTCAGCTGGTTGATAACTAACAGAGTGTTTATATTTGCAAGCAATGAATGAGCAGTTTGGCCTTTACAAGCCTGCTTCTATGAACATGATTCAGTAGCTCTGCCTGGATTTGCTCAGTCATGAGGAGAGTTCAGGGACATCCTTCCAAAACACAGGCTTACACTGTCTTTGACAGTCACACTTCATCTTATTTCCAGGAAGCAAAAAAAAGTTGTGAAATGGCAATTTCTTCTAGGAATAAGATGATTCATCATCTGTACGTTAAAGATAGCTACATTATTTTAATAGAGTATTTTCACTACTATATTCACAGTAGAGCTGCTGATTCAGAGAAATCCACAAAAGTAAAAGCACAAGGTGCAATGTATTATTTTCACAGTTCAGCAGGGGACAGTTTTTTCACAGTACATTTGCAAGAGGAAGAAAATACATATGAGTAATACTTCTAAGTATACTAGCAATTGTTTGTATGTGTGTCTAAGACAGGGATTACCACAGAGTAATCAGTACTCTCAGTACTGCAAGTATTCTTCAAAGAATGAAGAATATTTATTGCCTCTGACAGTGCCTGTGTTTTTTTAATCACTTCACTTGTTAGAAAATGGTTTTCCCCTCTCACACTGCATGAAAGCACTTGCACAAGCAGTCAGAGAAACTTGACTCTATTGGGAGAATTGATGGTGTCCAAAATGCTGTCAAATGCAGCAGTGTAAACAAACAAGAGAGGGACATTTTCCTTCTAATCTCTTTCAATTCACCTAATCTCAGGTGTGGGCAAAGACTCTTGCAAAAAGTGCGATTTAGAATCTGACAGTTCCCCCTGGCCCTTTGCACGTACCTCTCAATCAGACAAACTTTGGCACTTTCAGGAACAAAAAGAGGGGAAGGAACACCTGGCACTTTCCTCTGCACCCAGTGCAGACCTTTCTCCACTGGACTATCGTGCCTTACTTCCCGAGGGATGGGACACACACAAGAATTTCCTGCAGGTATTTGCACACAAATGACTCTCCAATAACCAATGTCAAATGACTTTTTGAAATAGAAGCAACTCAATTTTCCCTCTGCTGCATAGCAATAAAAAGGAACAAATAGTTCTGGCTTAACTGAGCCAATATGCATAACATTACAAGCCAAATTTTAATGAACATCCGGAAAGGCAAGCATAATAAAAGTTGCACCTACGTATCTTGCAACTTGCATCTTATATATCTTATCTGTTTGTAAGCACTCAGATGCACTTGATTTTCCTTTCTATCCTTGGTTTAATTTATGTGACCTCACAGATGAACGTCAAATGAAATCATTAAACCCTCCATGATGGAATAAAATAATTATTTTTATATTAAAAAATTAAATATTCAAATAATATTAAATAAACATTATTACTACTACTACTACTATTATTATTATTGGTTTTGTCATTGCTGCTGCTGCTGGTGGTTTTAATGACTATGGGGATTATATAATACTTAAACTTTGCTATTCTCTTCATTTCTGATTAATTGTATTGGTGTACATATGGGCCCGTGTCAATGTCTACATTTAAATGCAAAAATTTTCAATTATATACTCTTCCAGGATTTCTGGGTTTGGGTTATTATCTGCAACAAGAATTGAGAGAACCTCAGAAACTTTTACTATGGGTTCATATAATTTCTGTACTACGCAGAAAAAAACACCTTAACTGTGTTTATGACTACTAGGTAGACTGAAGATGGATTATGAGGAACTTACACACAACTCTTACTCTTTATCATTAATTTGCACTTTAATGACATGGTCAAATTTTGTTTTTAACAGTCCTTTTACCTCATTCGGTTACAGTGTGTCATAAAAGGCAAAAAATGCAAGATATATTTTTTACGTATGTAGCCACAAAAATATTTGGAATGCTGTGAAAATCAATTTCCAGTTTAATAACACCACATTTCTGCACAGAAATAAATCCTTCATTTTTTTAAAAATTGCTTTACTTCTGCACAGATGAAATAAAAGTCAAAAAAGTGCAAAAGTGCATCTGAAAACTAAACTACACTCTCAGTCTTTTAGTATCAGTTGAAAACTACAGTTGAACTTCTTGTTTCTGGGGACACTAGAAAACAAGATTTCCAGCTGAAACACAAACCTTGTTATGTGAAATTCTTGCAGTGGTGGCAGATGCATAATTTAACACTACCTCAATAGAAGGGGTATGTGGCAGCCCCTAGTGGCACATTTTTAAAAAAATATTTTCCACTGTAAATTACAACTTCAAGGCATCAGTTTATTCTGATTTGTTTCCTTCAGTAAAATGGGATAAGTTGAATTCTGACCATTGCCTTTAGCAACTAACTTGGTTTAGGGGAGCAAAGATCCTGAAATACACTAGTACAATCCAAAATAAATCCATGATATGAGCATATTGAACTTGCAGTCTATGTCTTAAATTTTGCTTATCAGATTTATAACTTTAGTTACATGATATTCATCAGTAGTGATTTACTAGTTTGGCAGAAACACAAAAATGCCAAATAATCTGTTTAGAGGAAAGTGCTGCTTTCATTCCCCTGGAAAGCCACCACCCTCAGGTGATACCAGCTTTGAAGGGTGCCCAGGGACAAAGCAGTCCCTACCTCATTAAGTGTGCTTCCTTCAAGAATTCACTCTTCTCGTGATCTGTCGCACCCTTCTTCAAAGTCTGCTCAACGGAAAGCAGAAGTGTAGAAACATTTCATCATCATCACTGTTACTACATGGTGCTTAAGTAAAACAATCAGACATAGATGTGGCCTTACATACACATTATTTTCCAGAAATCATTGAGCTGAGCTTTAAGACATTTGCAAGAAACACTGCAAAGAAAACACCCAGATCAGCTCAACACCCATTTCTCAGGTAAAACCTCTGAGACAGATCTCTCTGCCCATCCCATTCTCTTGCAAGAGAACAGATTATTATGATTACCTTGACTGCTACTTTGGATTCTCCACTTCCATCTGCCAGGATATCTACTGCAGTCCCTTCATATACCTCTCCAAAGGCTCCACTTCCTAACAATTTGTGTAAGTTGAGTTTGTCCCGAGGGAAAGCTGGCAGTGATTCAATCTCTGCTTGAGAAGGAAGAGTGCTACAAAACAGCAATACAAGTCACTCATTCATACCTAAGGATGTCTGAAATTCTATAAAAATTCAAAAGAAGCTGGTACTATTTGTGTTATCAGGTATACTTAAGGGGAGCTCAAGTGAGGCCTGGATGTTTTGGAAGTTACTGGAAAACACCAGGTCTTCTCCCTTCCCTGTGCACTTGTGTTTCTTGCCAGAGTGACATGAAGGATGGGCTAGGGGGGATCCAGACTGGGCTGTGTGCCAGAGGGGCAGCATGGCAGGGCATCATTTGGAGCAGATCTGCCCTGCAGCAAACATGCAGCTCTTAACTCTACCTTGAGGTTTCAGGGATCAGTGCCCTGATGTAAACTGGTCCAGGGAAGACCTCTTTGATGTTTTTCTCCTTGAAATACATTTGCTCTGAGGACATACCGTATGGCATAGCAGGCATTGGCTAGTCCCACTGTTTCAGCCATCCCTCTGAGTTGAGCTAGCTCTTTATCTTCCTTGATAAACACTATCTGTCCAGGCAAGGCCGGTTTTCTGGATTTCAATCTTTGTTTCCATACTGGAATAGAAAAGGAGATCATTAAGTGTTTCACCCTGAAAGTAAGGTCAAGTTTTTAGAAGAACCCACACGAGCATTAGAGTTCCTTAAGCACTCCTGTGCTCTCCAGGCAGGTAAACAACAGCAAGAAATTACTGAGGATGGAGTGAATTTCTATCCTGTCCTTCATACCATGTAATATAATAAGCCATCTCTAGGGCCTCAAAGAATGAGAATATACAAATTCCTCCCAGCTCCCATCCTAGGGCGGGGAGCATTTTCCTAAATCTGAAGGCCAATCATTTCCCAACACCTGAACTGCCTTTCACCAAGGCTTGGCAAACCAAGGGTAAACAAAAAACTCAATCACATACCAAAACCAAACAGCATGACCACAGCCAAACACAGCACAACAACTCCAACCACAGAAACAATGGCAATGATGGTGCCCATGGACATCATGCTATCTGTTAAAGAGAAAAGAAAATTTGTTTAATTACTGTGTATGCATGCAATGTCAATCCTATGCAGCAGAGCACACCTGAGAGAACCCTTCAGCTCCCTGCTATGTAAAAGTCTTTCACTGCACAAAGTTCTCTTGTAGGCTCTATGTGGATATGTATTTGGTCAGACTAATCCTTCTCCCCCAGACTTGGGCCATTCCTGCCACCTAATGTGTATGCAGAAATAGAAAATGCTGAACTGTTTGACTACTCAAGGTGGGAATTCCAAAAGCAGCCACAAAGTGAAAGTCTAATATTCTGGCTGAAGGCAAGAAGTAATTCCAATATTTTTACCCAGTGGGCAAGCTTGTCTTTTTTTCAAGAATCACATCATAAAGCAGAGTGGCAGAGTCACAGAGACAAAGTGCTATAAATGAGGAGAAGCACTTTTCAGGCCCACTGTTCTGAGCAAAAGAGCCTGGATGAGCACTAGCAGCAGGGGTCACAACAAAAACATAATCATTTATTACCTATTAGAGACATTATTTTATCTTTGCAGGATTATTCTTATTAAAATAGCCAGTCTCTGTTCCTAAATTGGTATGACTATTTAGAATAACAAAAAAAAGGATTAACAGGATACAAAAGTACAAGACATACCTTCACTCAAAATTATATCCATGCTAACATCACTGTATTCACCAAGTCCCAGTACATTTGCAGCTGCTGCTCTGAACTGGAAAGCTCCTTCCAAGTTCTTGGCCTTCCATGTGCAAATACTGCCACAGGAGCCATTGTAAACCACCTCCCACGTGGACTTCACATCACTGCTGTTGCCAGACTGTTTCCTGCAGCATGCACAGCATGACACAGGAATGTCATTAATGCCACGAGGGCAGTTGACTGCCTCACCCCCAGCCCATTCTTTCCTTCAGTTCCATGGTTTTCACAGCATTTCTCTGCCTGCATAAAAGCTCAATCTGGTAATGAGATTCTGGCTAAAGAGAAGAAAATTCTGCTGTGCCATTTCAGCTGTGCTAGGAAACAAATATCTTTATCTTGGCATTGGAAATTAAATACTAGAACACTTTAGACACAAAAAAAAAACCTGTTCAATATATGCCTGATTCACCTGTTTCAGTATATGCCTCACCACCAAGATTTCAAAATGTTCTTATTTAGCTTTCTGGCAAAAAAAAAAAAAAAAAACCAAAAACAACAAAAAACAAATCTACTGTGCTAGAGCTTTTTTCCCTTCCAGACCCAGACCAATTCAGTGATTCAGTGTCTCTTGTGCATCAGGTTTCTCAAGCTAAATGGGAAGCAAGACATTGGCAGTGAAGATACCATTCTTTAGCTAGCCACTTTCCCATAGTATCTGCTGACTGCTGGGTGTATTTCTTCCTTTCCCCATTGGACTGAGATTGATTGCTCACAAGACCACATACTTAAACTTGAAAGGCCATATCTGAAATATCATTTCATGTCACACAACACCGCAATACATCATGTGAAATGACCTTCATGAGCAAGTCACTCATTCTCCCAACACACTTTAATGGAGAAAAAAGGCCAAACGCTTCTAAACCAGGAAGACATGGGAAAACTCATGCCCTTGGTGTGTACATGTTGCCACTAGAGCTATATGAAAAACAGAGGTTGATTAAAGCGGTTAGGCAAACATTTTCTAGAATGCTTTGCAAGTGGCCTAACATTTTTCTATCTGGTGTGAAATTCAGTCAAAACCATCAGCTTGTGTACATTCAAACTACAAGAGAAAAGCTGACTAATTTAAAAGACCACTTCAGTGAAGCATTATGATTCCATAGATAAATAAGAAGCTGGAGTCTGGAGAGCACAGCAGCTAATGCACAGTCCTGGCAAAGACCAAGGGACTGACCTTTCCTTACCCATTTGCAGCAAGTCAGGTACAGATTGTCTCCTGGCATATCAAAATCATCGTTTTCTCAGAGCATGCATGTCAGTTCTCCTGCATGCTCATGGAACTGTAGGAAGCTTACAGCACCAGGAAAATATGTCTGGGTGAAAACTTATATAGGTAAAGCATTTCCAGCTCAGAGTGCTGCCAGTGCTTAGTTTTCATAAGCACAGAGAAAGAAATAATGGCTGAGTTTAGAAAATTGCTTCCCTCCATCAATAATGACTTCAAACAATCACTGGAATATTTCAGAAGATAGATTCTCCTAGTTTTAAAATAATGCATTAATTAAACTTTGCACTGACTGCTTTAAAGGAATCTCGCCAGAGTCGTGGTCAAAAAATTAGAAATTCAAAGTCACTGCCCACAGCAATATACTATAACCTGCCCTATCAGCCCTTCCAATGCCAGTGCAAGAGCGAGCTGGTGTTCTAGTCTGACATCAGTAGCCCAGGCAATTAGAATTTGATGACAGAGAACTTGAAAAATTATGCAGTCACCCCATATGGGTGGGAATACTTTATTTCTGGCAATATTCTTTCAGTCCTCTGAACACTAATATATTTATACATATTTATTAGCCAAAAATACATACTACATGTAAGATTTGTGATTTGAAATTCTCTCCGAATCTTCCAGTTCACTGACATAGATCTAAACATATAATTGTATTTCAAGATTACTCTGAAAATGTTGTTAGTGTTTATTTTCCTTCTGTGTTTTCCAGAAATTCTGGAAATTATGGGTTCTTGGTTTATCTAAGAAAGAGATCCCAGTGGGAAGAACCTTTTGATCATATACATTTCATTCTTCCCATCAGAGCCAACTTGAAAAGCCCGGCACACCCAGATTTGTTCTGGGCTGTTACCTATGGGAAGAGTGCCTCATGCATTGCTTACCTGCTCTCTAAGATGTAGTATGTCAGTTTGCTTCCATTGTCATCAGCCTTTTCCCACTGTAGAGAGTTTTTGGAGTCTTCGGCTTTTTTAGGAACTCCTGGCTTACTGGGAACACCAGCTTAAGCCAAACAGGGAAGAAACAGAATCTTTAAAATATGTTTGTAGCATGACAAAGGGCCAACAGGCACAGAGAAAAATCTGATGCACACATGAATGTTTAGACATACAAAAGGAAAGAGGATCTATATTAAAAACCCTCAGAGAGAATGAATCCTTGGCCTTCTCTTTGTGATGGATGAATTCTAAAATTTTTACCCACATGCAGACTTTCACCAGTAATGAGTTCACTTACATTATAGAAATTTCATTTCAGTTCTCCTCACTCTTTCCTCTGCTCCACTTGGAAATGAATCTCATTTCTTTCCCCCTATTACATCTGAACGTATGCTATTGTGTTATTCATTTTTCAAACAAACAGAACTATTGGGTCTTAGTATAAGAAAATTCCCTGCTAAATTTTTGAAAATATCATGTTTAATGTTCACATCCTGTAAAGTCTTAAAATCTTCTCATGCTGTGTTAAGTGCTTACCTGTAGTTTTAAAGCTTGTGGAAGAGGAAGTGCTTTTCACTCCTGTGACATAAACTACTGTGACTCTTACAAAGTAGTTGGTCCAAGGAAGAGTTCCTGTGATGTTGCATTTGTAAACAAGATTTCCTATGCATGTAGTGTTTGCAGGAGAAAACCAGTCACTTTTTGTTGGCCACTAGAGAAATAAAATATCATTATGGTCAACTTTCTGCTGAAAGTGTGTCACAGTTCTATTCCTGGGTAGATCAACTACTTTGCCACCTCTTAATATCATAGTGGAAATATGACGCAGATACTTTTTCAACCATGGGACTCTGTCCTCTCAGAGACCAAGGACACAAACCCTAATTTTCTTCTTTGTTTTCAGGAGACCTACAAGTCTTGGCAGTAACAAAGAACAACAGATTAAGTGCCTGCTTTACACAGCCAAAAGGAGCCTTCCCCTCGTATTTCTGGATCATCGTGCCCATGAGTTCAGCTTGCCATGATGCAATTGAAAGGAGGTGGTGGGTTAGTGGAATTGTGATGTGACATTTATTTTAGGCCAGGGAAATGTTTGGTGTAGGTCTATTGAATCTGATTCTCTATAGTAAAGAATTTACATGATCCAGTTTAGGACATGAATTTTTCTGTGTCCAGTGGTTCAGGTGTTGAAGTCTGAAGTTTTCATGCATGCTGCTCTCACTGCAGTGCTTACTCCTTACTTCTTGGACCTGCTCTTCTCTCTGGCATTTTCTCCTAACCTCTGTCACAGGAAAATAAATCCAGATACTAGGTTGTGGCTAATATTTAATGCTGAAAAACCTTTTATTCTTTTTCTTGTGCAGGGCAGACATAGGATTTGCAACTGCAAACCCAGTTGGGGCAGGGCAGTGAGGAAACCAGGATAGGACTGCTGAAACAGGAGACTCAGAAGGAATTCTGGTGAGGTCATCCAGGATGTCCTTTGGCACTATGGAGCACTAAATGCTACAGCTGCACTCCTCCTTGTTCCTGGCAAATGCTGACTCCATCCTACCCCTGCTGAGCAGCTAAGACTGACATCACCATGCCCAAATTATCCACTGAGACTCTTCATATACATCCTGCCACCCACCCTGTCCTGCTTACCAGAGCAGAGTAGGTTAAATTTTCTCTGATCTGAAAAAAAACCCCACCCTAAACTTAGAGGTATTTTTACCTTATGCAGCTCAAACCAGAAGCTGTTTTCACTGATATGCAGAGGAGCTCTCCATTCTAGCTGGAAACTGGTGTTTCTGGGGACTACGTTGATAGGTGCAGCTGGAGTCTCAAATGTTTTTGCAATGACAGGGACACTTTCAGAAAGCCAGTTCTCATCAGGATGAAAAGCAAGAACCTAGTAAGGCAATGGATGAAGTGTACAATACCAGAGCAGTTGGAAAGGTAGCTTTGCTTTAGCAGCACCAAGTGTTTGGAAGACCAACATTTCAAACAAGACAGTATTCAGGCAATAGAGATTAAGGTGTAGAAAGATTTTGCCCCTCATAGCTGCAAGGTTATATACCTTCAGGCTGAAAGTTCATGTCCAGGAGTACCCTTCCTCAGAGACTCTTCTTAGTTTCTCATCTCAGATTTCTACCAAGTCCCTTCTCTTTCTAGGTCTTTCTTAAATGCCACACTCTCTTACACAGCTATGAAGATGTCTCATCACATATTAGGCAGTGTTTTAGAACCACAGAAACACAAAGTCAAGAAGTGCCTTAGCACATTATTTTTCACTAAGCCACAGGCAAATATGACTGGTTAGGTATGCATACTCACATACACGCATACAGGTATTTAGGTATGTGTATGTGCATATATTTCCCATTATATTATTCAAATCATTTACAAAAGCCCAAAATCAAATTAGGACCTACAGATCCCCTCCTGCCATCATCTGAATGTTCTCCCAACTGTGTAAATCACTCTATTTGTGATACCCAGTGCACATTCTGCAGACAACACGTTTACTTGGTTACTTTTGAAACTGTCACTCTGATCACAGGCCTGCTGTCCAGATTTACTATATTTTTCAGCCTTCACCTGTAAAGGGAGAAGCAGCAAATTTTGTTCTTATGAATCCACATTGCATACTTTCATTTGTCTATTTTGCAGATGAGAAGTCTAAAGATTTGCAGGTTGAACAGACAAGTAAAACTAATTGCAATGATACCTTGAACAAATTTTTTGTTCCAGGTTGAAGCCCACTGACAGACCAGGCAAGCACCCCATTTGAAAATTCACTTTTTCGCAACGGTGTCGCTGGGACAGGAGGCAATAAATTGACAGAGATTTGATAGCGGAGGGATTCAAGAGGTCCATTTGGCTTCAGAGGTTCACTCCAGGATATGTTGATGGTGGTGTCAGACAAAACTAATGCTTTAATAGTGTTAACTGCCTCTGGTACTAGAACAGAAAGAAAAATTAATCTCCTTTTTAGAGTAGTCAAGAAATGTCACCAAGGAAAGAAAAGAAGGATGTAAGTTTATTAATATGGTTCATTCACAGGACTGAAACTCTACACAGGTAAAACTCATATTCTGGTATAGTCAGTCAGCTGAAGACAAGTTCAAAATATTTTGAGAGACTTTTAGTATTTTCTTAGCTATCCCAATATGCAAGCAGACAAAAAACCTGAACACCAGGAAAACAAACACACACACATATATATATACACACCTCTACATTGATAGCCATATCACTGAATTCCTGCTCCCTCTTAGCTTCCTAATCAGGGTCTCAGATGTGAGTTGACTATGGTGTCTACTTGAATACGCACACACACAAAATACCTGTGCACTATTCCAATTGGAAAGTCTTTTCTTGAATGGAAACTTATAAGGGAAGAAAATCCATTATTTCCCATCATTTAAAATTTTTCTCAGAAATAAGAGTCTGGCTGAGCTGTGTAAGGAAGAAATTGGGTTGCTGGTCAGATGTCCATACCAGCTGGTTACTCACTAATTGTTCTGGAAAAATCAACCCTTCCTTTGAAGCTTTAAGATCACAGACTTTGTAACGGCATGTCCCTGCTCTGTATAAAAAAAAAAATCTTTATTTCCTATTGAGGTGTCCAGAGAGGTAAAAAGTTAACAAGTCATTACACTCTTTATGTTCCCAACATACCAAAATGATGAGTCCATATGTTTTATTTCATATCCTGATAGCAAGACTAGAAATTATTTAATGAAATATACAGAAACTAGACTAGGAAAGGACAAGTTTCTTATTTGTCTAGCTAAAACATATGTGGAGTAAGAGTGACACTCTGTGGCAAGAGCAATGCATTGTTTTCCTCTTTTTTTCATTCCCTCTACCTTGCTATTTGATGGAAAGCACAAATTATTCCAAGCTTCTTTCACTTCATTAGAGAATTGAGAAAAAGGCATTGAGGGAATTCACACAGCTTCAGAGGTGTTAAATAGTGTACACACTTCAAGAGGCTCTAGCAGCATCTGATTACAATTTAAACTGGCAATTACATTCATGAAATTGAGAACATAAGTGTTAGGACACATATACCTTCTATTTACAGCTGGCTGGAAGTTTTTCAACAAATTTGAAAAGCTCTGAATGCTGATACAAATATCTATTCAAAATACTCAGGGTTTCCAAGCTGGGGTGAGGGTTTTTTGTTGGTTTGGTTTGCTTTGCTTTTTGTCTAAGACTTGATTTTCATCCAGATTTTATATTTTGTCTCAACTAGAGAAACCTGTTCTGAGTTTCATATTTTATTTTAACATGAGACTAAAAAATTCCATTTGAGTGGAGCAATCCAGTCTCCCATTTTATAATCTACCTTTATGTTTCATCACTGAAAGGATGTACATTGCTGCAGGATAGCACAGTTCCCCATACAAAAAAATAATTATGTCAATTCTTTCCACATCCCAATAGTATTTAATGTTATTAAATCAATGTATCACAAAAATGTTATATTACAGATGTGGAATCCCACGCAAAGAATTGAAATCTACTGATAGAGGGCCAGAATTCTTGGGTGTTTGGGGGGTTTTTGTTTGTTTGGTTGTTTGTTTTTCTCCACAGACTCCCTAGGAAGGTTGAATCATCAAGGTTGGAAGAGACCTTTCAGATCATTAAGTCCAACTGTCAACCAGAACTACCACTGTAACCCCTAAACCACATCACCCAACACCAGGTGCCTCTTAAGCACCTCCGGGGATGGTGACTCCACCACCACTCCCTGGGAAACCTATTCCAGTGCCTGACCACCTGAACATTGTGAACATTTTTTCTGATATCTAATCTGAATCTCCCATCTCAGATAAAGGCCATTGCCTCCAGTCCTCTCACTGCAGGCATGGTAGAAGAGACCAGCTCACAATATTCAGAGATTCACATGGGAGCCTATTGCCTTGATGTTGCAGATGCTAAGGGATCTGACTGTTAAGAGAAAAATATGCAGCACAGTGGAACTAGAGAACTCAAAGTGTAGCAAGTCTGGATTCCATGAGAAGGGTGACAATATGCCTGCACCTCGTTTCACTTCCATTTGAAAGATGAAAAGAAGCTCACCTTAAACAGAGGGCTTTTAAGGGGAAAAATGTGACTGCTCCCAGGATAAAAACCAGGGAATGATCTGTGCATAAGAGAAGCCACTGGCGGCTCACAGGTGATGCTCTCCTCTGGACAATGGTGGCAAAAAGAGAGGCTAGTTATTCTGTGAATGAACCCTTAAAGAAACCTTTAAAGAGTGCATCCCTAAGGAAAGAAAAAGGGAAATCAGGGCTCCTGTCATGCACTTGTTTCCAGGTGTTCTGGATAAAATGTTTTCTTGGGCAGACTTGATCACTAGGGAAACAAGACATTGAGGAAAGTAAGAAAAACTCAGTGATGGCTGTTTGTACTTGAATTCCAGTTATTCCATCAACTTCTGAAGCAGTCAAAACCCACAGAGAGGTAAAAAGAGGCAAAGGAAAACCTTAGGGGTCCCTGCTGTGGCTCCCTCAGTGCATGTCACAGCAATATCCACATGCGCAGCTGTGCAGCACAGCTCTGTGCCAGCCACAGCCAGCCCTGATGCAGCCAGGCTAAGGGAGCCAGTGCCCAAGGGCCAAAAGCTGCTGTGCCTCTCAGTTTCGCTCCCTTACCCTCTCTCAAAAAAATAACTGCTCCAACTCTGCAGGACAAGACCCAGGCAAGAAAACTAATGAAGATGAGGGCCACAGCATTCCCACAGCACAGTGAGTTGAACACAAAGTATCCCTAGGTACCATCTCCACAGTCTTTCAGTAAAACACAGATATGCTGTAGACTTGGCTATAATTCTGACTCTCTGACTTAGGAATTAAGAGAGGTGGCTGATGGCTTTGCAAGTGGAGTTTATGTGGATCAAGCTGACACTGGCTGCTGACAGCAGGCACAACAGAGCAAAACTGACACAACAGAAGAGCAACCACTCTGTATACCAGGGGGGATAGCTACCCCTCATAATGGCTTTCCAGGTTTTCAGCAAGGGACTTCAGCAGAAGCACAGAGAAAATTATCTGAAGAGGAGCACAAAGGCAGCTCCTCATAAAGACAAGCGTGCGCGTACAGAACTGCACATGCTAAACAAGAAAAAGTGCTGAGCAAGGCAGTTCTATTGGGCCAGGCTGCAACATGTGCAAAAGCATAGCATGCACCTTTTGCATGATCCTTCTCTTTCTGGAAAATGTCAAGACCTTCAAGGAAACTGGCACAGCAGCTGCCCCACAGCTGTGAACAGGTAGAGTGGAGCAGGGAATGAGTAGAAGTATCTTCATGCCCTAATTGAGGTATTTACAAGCATGGGAGGCATCCAGCTCAGACTGTAGTATTCTCAAAGAACAAGGACTGAAAGGGCACATCAAAATTCTTGAAATCAACTGAAAATGAGCTGTTTTCATTCAGGCCAAAAGTAAAAATGAAGTATTGACTTTTCAGCCTAGTTCACAAAACAAATCTGCATTACCCTTAGAAACAGCAATCATGAGAGCGACATCAAGCCAAGAGAAAAAAAATCTTAATGCTGAATGAATACACAACACATACTTAAACTACATAATCACACATGCATTCGAACACAACTTACTTAAAGATGTGGTCCAAGACAGAAACTACAACTGTTTAGCAGCTTTTAACCATAATTTATCTTTCCTCAGGAAGCAAGTAAGACAAAGATTTGAAGAATAGATACAAATATATTGAATGAATCTTACAAATTCATCAAATCTGTTTGCCAAAACCTTGTGAAGATCTACCCAGGTTATATTTTAATCAGACTGTTTGTCCACTTTCTGATTTACAACCCAAACTTGCATACATCTTCCTCTGAGATGAGAACTCAGTTCAAATTCAGAATAAAATATGAAACAAACCTCCATATAGAGTTGTGCCAACTGTGCCTTCTCCCACAGGCAGCACTTCCTCATCTGAATAGTAGTTTTTCACTGCAACTTGTATGGCATAACTCGAAAATGGCTGTAGGTTCTCTAAAACAGCAATAGGACCCTGATATTCCTGTAAGCCAAAATCAAATAATAAACATGCATTCTTAGAGAAAAGAGTCATATGTCAACCCAATCATCTGACAATGAAATGTGTGGTTAAAAAGTAACACAGTAGTGTTTTTGCATTGTAAAACACTTTATTGTTTAAAAAAAGAATGTTTGAATCGCAGTTTTGGTAATAGGTCCCTAAAGAAAAGAAAGAACATACCAAAAAACAAGACAAAAAGTAGGGAGGCTCTTGCACAAAGGAAAAACTAAGGAATCTACCATAGAGAAAGGACAGTTACTGCTGGAATATAGAAATGGAAAAACTCACTGACAGAAAACTACAGAATGGTTCATAAAGTCACTAGAAGTGACATCACATTCCCTGTTTATAGATGGTATCACATGCCTTTCTGTGTGAAGTAGCCATACCAATGTTTTTTGCTGTGGAGCAGACAAACATTGCCTTGAGTTCCTGCAGATGTTTGTCATCTGCCTGGGAAATACCAGGTACGTTGGTGTAGGCTGGGTTATGCCAGGGCAGAATTGCTGTGGTGTGACAGATGGCAAGCTTAATGTAAAACTGGTGTTGGTCGTAGCAAGGATAGTAGGTTTCTCAGTGTCTGGCAAGAGAATCAGGCATCTTTTATCTAGGAAAGACATCAAAAGATTAAAAAGTAAAATTATGGGTGGACCAATGCAAACTTGCATGGGATTCTGCCGCCATTCATATGAGAAAGCACAACTACAAAGTATTCTTTCTGCTCTCACAAAGAGAAACAGAAGAAAATTCTACCTGAGGCAACTTTATTTGATTGCGTTCATGGACGCAAAAATAGCGGTCCTCAGAGAAACTCTTATCTTTGACAATATACAATTTTAATGAAAAATTTAGGTCCTTCTTGAAGTAGAAGAGGAAGTTTGTAGAATTTGCTACATCTTTGCCTTTCTCATGCAATTAAATGTCGTGTGCTTTTTCTCCCAAACAGTTTTCCATGTCTAATGTAACAACAGATAATGAGACACAATGCGGGAGGTGGAAAAGGAGTCTGGAGGGAGAAAACAGTAGAAAACTACACTGACAGTTACTGAAAAGTAACAAAAGAAAATTGATGTACTTCTAAAACAAAATAAAAACATATTAAACGGATTTCCTGCTAAGAAGGAAGAAATTTAGGCATGTGTACAGGGAAGGTACAAGGACTAATTCTTGCCCTTAGGCCACAACGACTGACCTCATAGTTAAGACCTTTTCTCCCAAAGTGAGTAACCCTGCCGTTGCTATCGAAGTCAGGTTCATGCATATTCCTCCAAATGTATTTGCAGCTGTCAATGTAAATTAGAAAATCTCCGTGGGGTCTCTGGATAGGAATAATCCATTTGGACTGAAATTTGGTTCTTCCCTTTCTGCAGCAGCCAAGCCTGGGGCTCTTACAGGAAACCCTGTCCCTGGGGATAGGGATTGGCACATTCTGTACCTGGGCCAAACCAGGCTCCAACATCAAAGCCAAGCCCACACAGATCTCATGAGAACAAACATGCCCAGAGTGTTGGCAAGAATAGCCTGAGCATTGGTCAGAGCAGCCACAGGCAGGCATGACTGTACCAGCTACTCAAAAGAATGTGAAATTTTTTTATTCCAAAGTTCATCTTGTTAAAATTATCATTTGTATATTTTCCAGGTTTTTATGTAAAATTGGTGTTCAATAATTATTTTGAATATATTCATCATGGTAGTAGCTGTTCTAAACCTCTGCACTTACAAAGATAATACCTATAGTTATCATGAACCCTAATTTTCTATTAAAACTAATGTTTTATTTATTTCATTATCATTCTACAATGGTTTGTTTAAAATACCAGGAGTTCTAAGTGACGCCTGGGTCTACTATAATGTAACCTGTAGTTGTCTCTTGGGTATTTCATTATAAATCACTTTAATAAGTAGAGTTCTTATCTTTTTATCTTTGAAAGGACAGACCTTTATTTTAGTTTTATATATTTGTGAACAAACTCAGAAATCTGTGTCGCAACAGGGATCACTATCAAACTCTGGCTACCACACCGTGGAACATATTTTCTCTTTTTCTGTGCTGTAATGTACACCAACTTTTCTAAATCTCCATGTCTAACACAACTTTGAAAATATGCATAGTTTGGCATTAACAAACAGGTGAAATATTCATCATCATGACCTTTCATTGTATCCAACACTAGGCCAGTCCTTATATTCATCCTTTTTAAAAAGTCTAATTTGTTTCTGTGTAGAAGGTACCTGAATCCATGAAGCATACTTTATGTAAATACACATCTGCAACTTAAATACATGCTCTGATAGAAACTGGTTAAATTCACAAAACAACCCAAATCCCCTTTACCTGGATATGACTGTGCTGCTGAGCTGTAAGCTAAGATTTTCAGCGTGTGGTTTGCTCTCTTGTGAAGAAAGTGTCTTCTGCTTTCTTTATCTGCTAGCCAAATTTCAGTGTATTCCTTTGTTTCAGCAGTCCAGTATATAAATTTCTTATCTGCAGTCAAGCTGCCAATTTTATTACCTGTAGGAAAACATTGCATAAATAAGTTTTATAGTCAACCCTGAGCAGATGATTTTACAAGAGCAGAAGGGTGCTTGTTTTCACAGTGAGTCAATACAGCCATTTTGGCCATACTGTATCCCCAATGACCTCCCCTTGACAAGAGATTTCTGATATTTCCCAGCAGGTCTCATGAAGCTGAGACACTGCTATTTCAGTTTACAGGTGTAGATTTGAAGGTGTATAATTACCCATAATTATGAGAACTGCTATTCAATTAACAAACACAAGAAATGAAACACGAAACCAAGAGCTGTCTAAAGAAACTTTGCTCTTTTTTCCAAGATGAAAACCACCATGATCTGCCATCCCTCAGGAACAAGACAGCTCATCTGGTAACAGAGCAGCTTTACCAGCAGATCTCCAGAACTGAGCTGAAAACTGAGCAACCAAGAGTAAGTGTTATTATCACAAGAAGTGAAATATGGATAGTTTGTCATACAAAACAACCTACTTGCGTGAAGTACCTTCCCCACATGATGAAGTCTGCAAAGCCATTTTTAGGCATAAGTTGTTATTGTATCTTTTCATTGCAATAAACTGCAATAGGTGTAGCTAATACAAAACCCTAGCAAAATAATATGTAAATATTCTAAGTGGAATCTATTGACAAGTAACATTTGAGGCCGTAGCATTTTTTTTACGTCTTACTAGAATACACACTTGCATAAGTAAACATCTTCACACTGCTCTTCTAGTTTGCATGAACAGGATATACAACTGGAGACACAGAACGCAAACATCTGACTATAGCTTAATCAGTTCTATAAAGAAAGTGCTTCATGAATGTTATTTTCTGAAATGAATGTTGTTTGAAGTAAGAGACAGCAAGAATCACAAACTACCTAGAAAAATTAAAGACACTCAGACCTTGAATACTTGGTATTGTGATAGTTCTCCAGCAGTGGCAACCATCCTCATCTGAGGCCCATATTTCATCTCTTCCTCTGATGAAAAGCAGCTGGGGATTTTTGGAGTCAGACAGATCTATACTCATAGGTCTTCCCAGCTCTGCTTCTGTGACATTACAGGTGCAGTAGTTCCTCATCTGTTTTTCTACCAATCCGTGTCCCAGGATGTGGTGCACGGTGTTGTTCAGAATATCATAATAAAACACGTGGCTGCCATTATCAAACTCTTCCAGCCAGTACAAGCGGCTACCAAAGAAAATGCACTGCTTTCAGTAGGAAAATTTCAACCTGACCAACCTAAATGCAATCCAGGTCTGACACAATAACTATTCTGGATAAAATGGTTACTGGAAAAAAAATGTTATCTGTGCTGACTTTCATTTGCACTACACATATAGAAGTACCTATCAGTATTTAAGCATAATATAAAATTGTTACTTAAACACAAACATCTTTTTGAAATTAGGCATGTCCAAGCTCAACTAGCAGTACTAAAGTGTCACTACATTCAAAAATTTCTGAGAATTACATAATGCCAAAACTCATCCACTATAAAAAGTCCTTTTTGGTCCTTAACAAGTTCAAGTTTTAACGAAAATCATGTCTAAAATTTGCTTTTAAAAAAGTTATTAGTAATATGTGCCTTACCTTAAGAAAGGATATGACAACAGAGATGATACAGTTGAACTACTTTTGCTGAGCTGCTTGTTCAAGGCTTGTAGAGATTTTTTCTTGAGCTCAAGATCAATAAAAAACATTTGCGTTTTATTCTGTGGTGTTTTTAGGGCAACAAAGAGATGCCTTGCAATCCAGTCAACTGTGATAGCTGTGACATTGTGAAGATGCGCATCTCTGAAAAACTTAAGAAAAAAATTTAAAAAGACAGAATTGTCAACCTGATGTTAAGACATTATGAAAACCAATTTGTTTCTGAAAGAAAAATGTCTACTTGGGAAGTAGAAGTCAAAATACAAAGACGTGTCATGGATTGGCAATATTTTTAGAAAAATCAAAACTATTGTTTCTCAAATATCAATTGTTGCTTCCATATTCTTGAAATTAGAATGATGCAAATAAAATAAAATTAAATTAAATGTGATACAAAATATTAATTTCTTGTATTTACTAGTATGAATTTTGAATTGAACATCTAATAAAAACACCAACAAAGCAGATGTCAGTAAACCATTTATGATTAATAGGACAACTTTAACAATGGCATACTCTGGTCATTTTTACTTTTTCAAAAACACAGTTGGCCATGAAATAATGGCAATAATGGTCACATAATGATCATTTTCCTAGATTCTCTCAAGTCAGGGAGTGACCGAAGTACCTGAAACATTGAAGCATTCTGTATATCAAGAATAAAAAGAGAATCTTCAGTGATAAGGTATGCTTTATCATCATTAGCAGTATAACAGATGTCCTTTACTTTAGTCTTGGCTGAAAGTTCCCAGATGGTATGACCACCATCTATGTCAGTAAGAAACAACTTGCTGGCAGAAATAGCTATTAGAGTTGGGATAGGGAAAAGATCTGGAAGGAAAAGGGCACAGCACAATTAACAAAAAAATCCCATCTTAGATAAACACAGTCATTCATAAGGAAAGCAAGTACAAGATACAAATAAATTATGGGTCTGAACTTATTGTATTTGCAGCAGAAAATAAATAAAGCAATGAGATGCCCTCTTGTCATCACAGGCAAACTACTAAGATATTTTCAGTGGCATTGTGAATGCTTACCTAACAAATTTAAGCACAGTAAAACAGATTTGCTCATTTAATGACCTTTAACAGCCAAACTAGAAATATATTATGATCTTTAGCAGTAAACACGTTACAGGTGAAAACCTCCTGTTCCATCCTAACCTGGGGTTGCACAAAAAAGCTAATTTAGCATAGTTTTGAGGAAAGGGTTGAAATTCCCAAAATTTAGTCAACTGATAATGAATGTGTTAATCTTTCATATCAGAGGAGGTAACCATTTCCTCTGTGGTGTCTGCTGTACGTTACATAACATGCTGTAGGCTATTTATCAGATTGCCAAATTCTTGTACTGTCATTTCACCAGCTACTGCACACAAATCATGAGATGGCAACTAAATCATCCATACCTGATGAATTCCTCTCTGCCATGTCAGACAAAGGTCCTGGACCTACAGAGGTGAAGGCCTGCACCTGTGGGACAGGAGATTGATACTTATGTTAACTAACAGCATAAATTACTGCATTAGAGAGCCTGTAGAGCCAACAGAGATAAAACCCCTGTCTGCTTATCTAGGAACATAAGTGTGTGCTCTGTTTGACACAAGCCTATGCTGGTCAGTTCAAAGGCTGCATTCAAGTTGGGACCGTGGCTGTGAAGAGAAATTTAGCCAGTGGCCCAGAGATTGACAATCCATGCTGCATCTAATAGTCAGAGCTCAAAGGACTCCAGACAGTCTTTTTGTTTCCTTTCCTAGCCTAGAACAATTCCTACTATTTGTTGACCTTGCAATCAACATGGTGTTCTCTCTTATTAGTCTCTGGTCTATTACATGCTGTCTTGCTTTTAACTTGTCTTTCAAGCACACATTCAGTCTGCTCCAAAACCAATGAAAATATGACTTCTTGACAAGTTTTGAACTGGCAGTCTCTTTCCATGGAAGTCACACGAGTCCTTGACTTTTTCAAACTGTGGCTCTGTTCAAAAGGCCTGTCACTCTCTACCACATCAGTTGAATCTGTGTTAAACTTGCGGTTTCTAGCAGTGGTTTGGGGAGACCTCTAGAAAAGTTTCTTTCGGGCTTCACCATTTAGTGAACAACACGATACAAAAAGAAGTTAAGCCAGGTAGGTATGCATGGGTGAGTCAGCAAATCAGCAGTTCTACAAGCAGAAACCACAAGCTCTTGGCCCAAGCCAAAAAAAATATCTCCCAGGCAAAAACATCTGACTGCACAGATAACATCTACCATCTAGCATGAGACAAGCTTAGTAATTTTTCATACCTGAAACCTTACTGTGAGGTTGGGAAGCACATCCTTGAGAGAAAACTTCATCTGTGTGGGTTTAACATTGCTTTCAATCCACTCCGTGAAAGTGCCAGCAGGGCTGCTATGATTCACTAGCTGATAGTAAACCCTGAACTGCATTAATATTCCATTATCCCTTTCAGGTCTGTCCCACCTGAACTCAACAAGGACTTTCCCATCACTTCCATGTAGGCTTTTTTGTAACACATATATTCTAGGGTTCCTAGGGGCTGAAGGAACTGTGTAAAAAATAAAGATAAAATACACAGAACAAAATACTCCTGTTAAAACACAAACCCTAACTCATCATTAACTCTACAGAAGATTATCTAAAACTTTAAGGTTACTCCTTTCTGTTTTTCATTGATGTGAAGCTATCTGATTTTAACTTGCCTAGCCAAAAGAAAGAGCTGTATAAACAGGAAAAAAATTGCACTCCTGCACTGAGCCTGGGACATATCTATTTAGCCAAGTCCTGTATGTAACTATGGGGCTGTAAAAATTTTCACAACACAGAGCATATTCTGTTCCCTCTCCTATTCATTTCAAAATCTACTGCATCTCATAAGCTTTCTCAGTGCTTCAGTCACTCAACACTATATTTTAGCTAACTTAATTTTTACATGCATAAGAGCAAAAATAAACACTGAAGCAAGAGTAAAATGCGCATAACATTTTTTTTAATCTACTAAGTGATTAAGATATTGCATGCAGCTTTTCATGTTCATTGTAATGAATTCAGTTTCTCTTTCTTGCTCATAGTCACAGGCACGTGCTGGATATATTGCCCTGCATTTTCTGCTCTGAATTCAATTACTTCAATTGTCTGCATTTATGTATGCAATAGATGATTGCCAAAGATACTCAGAAACATGTCCTTGCAACTCTGCCTGCAGCTAACTAGCTCTGAAAGCTGCTCATCCTTCACCAGGGTTTCATTTGCTGACATTGAGCTGCTCCCAATACCCATTACACACAAGGAACAGGATGTAAAATTTTAGTACCTCCTTCAGGGGCCCGAAGGGATACAGATGTCATTGGTGCCTTGCCCCAGTATGTGTATGGAGTGACAGTAAAATCAAAGAGTGCAAATGGTTCCAGCCAATCCACTCGGTAGGATGGCACTGTCAGATTATGGGGGTGAAGGCATCCTTCACTCTCCAGAAGCTGCAAATGAAATTAAACAGAACAAAATAAAGCAAGACATTTTTCCTGCTCAAAAGGCCTTCAGTTTTCCAAAATCCCCCAGCCAAACGGGTCACCTAAATCAAAACACAGCTTCTCTTCCTGCGAGTGGTCATTGCTTCACCAGCTCCTGTGGCGCTGTAGTGATGGGTAGCAATGTGTCAGCAATCTGCCTTTTGAATTTAAAGTAAAGCTTGCCAAATGCACTAAAGGAGGGATGAAGACTACATTTCACATTCAGGCAAAGCCTGTCCCACTGTCATCTCACAGTCACTTCTTTCTCTGAGTTACTGTGAGAGGCTTTCTCATGAATTTTTGATCACTGTGATCTCCTTGCCTGGCTATTCACATTCCAACCACTAGCTCAGAGCCACTGCTGGCTGCAGTGGTGGAGAAACTGGACAACTTGCACTGAGTTTGCAATTTAGTTTAGTTCTTGACCAATTTGTAAATGCCAGAGATGAAACAAACTCCATTTCTTTTTAAAAATAGATGTATCAGCAAGTAGATGCAGAAATACAGGTAGGTAGGGAGGGATTGCATCAATATGCTCACTTGTAGAGCTTTTGATCCCACGCAGTAAAAGACAGTTCCCCATTCCACCTTTGTGGAGGGACTCCAAGTGATGTGGAAACTTGTGGAATTTCCTTTAATTCTGAAAGAAGACTCTGGCACTGAATCTGGAATCACCTTTGGCGTAGAAGAAAAGTTTCCTGTCCATAAACAGAAGAAATAATAATAATCTAAGGATTGTGAGGAATAGGTAGACTATTCAAACATGACTTAGAACATGAAAGTAAATCCTGTAAGCCAACATTAAATAGAAACAATAAATAAGAATGACACATTCTTTTTATCCATACATATACCATCAGCTTTTATAATTGCACATTACCCTGATTTATTTATCAGTGATATATATACATATATCAGGTGTATCCTGATATATTTATTAATAAGTTATTAATATATTTATGAATAAGTTGCTCTTGTCCTTATCTTTTGTCAAATGGGTAAAGAAGTCAAGAATGAAGAATTGCAGGCTGACAGTGAATACTTTAATTGAGGAGTTTAGACAAAGAAAATAATGTACCTGGCAAAGGTTTAAGTGATGCCTGAACAAGGGTGAAGGCTGTAAACTGTGCTGGTTGTGAGAAGGGAATGCTAAGGCTCTGATTGACTTCCTGGACTGTAATGAACTGAAGCCTATTAATCCAGAACAGACGACCACTGTAGTATTCCAGTGCACCCTGAGATATTTCTGAAGTACTCCATGCTGCAAATTCCGTGATGATGGCATTACTACAACTGTGGAAACATGTATGAAATTCGCAAACTTATAGCCTACATGTAGAGGGAACAGATTTATGCAAGGTTTGACATATTGTTACGTTTCTTATAATTCATGTTCTTAATACTTATAATTCAAATTCTAAAATGTAGGAGGCAGGAAGTCAAATCAAAAATTTTTCTTTAAGCTCTTTAAAGAGGAACGCTTTTCAGAATATGAGACATCACAGAAAGAACAAAAAGACCTTCATTCCCTTTATTTCATTGGAAAACAATTATAAAATGGTTTAAAATTCCGCTGCATATATGCAGAAAAATGAGTATTTTGAAAAATCAGCCCACCTTCTCTCAGCAATTCCACTGAAACAGTGAAGTCTACCTCAGAGCATGAGATTCATTCTACTTCACTAGATCAGGAACACAGATTTATTTGGGCCTGCTAGTTTTCTTCCATTATTTACTAAGATCTATTAACATTTTTCCTCACTGGGATCACTGATGATTTAATCTGCCTTGCATATTGTATGTCAAAACTTACAGGCCTTTTTAGGTCCCAATTTATCTTGGGAAGAGATTAAATATGTTGTAAGAGGTGTCATTTTGCCAGCTCAGAAAGGTGTTTGAGCTTAGACACATGCCATCCAAAACAAACTCAGAAAAGCTCTGACACACCATCCAGGTCCATTAGGATGGATCACTTCTAATCTCTGTATTCTGGCATGCCAGGGACAATGATTTACAACTGCCAATTGGTTCATAATGGAGCTGTATGTTCCAGCTAAAACTAATCAACATATTTTGATTCTTTAAGTGTTTACTATTAATCATAGCAAGTCTAAAGGCAGTCAGAAAATTCATCTGATTCCACACAAAACCAGCCTGCAACATTATGGGCACATGTAAATACAGATGCTGCTCAATTAAGGTTAAGCAGTCTAATCTGATGCTTGAAAAAAATAATATAATTACATTTTCCACATGGAAGGGAGCAAAAACATAGTTTCACAAACTACTATGCATTATATACTTTGCACTTAGAGAAAAAACACCATTTTTCTCAAGGCTTTAGTATATAATCAAGCTAACCCATAAACATTGTTCTTTATGTTTTGTGTTAATAAACTTTGCCTTTCTGGAGTTATGCAGCCATTTCACATTCAGGATGATCAAGAAGAAAGCCTGCTGAGTACTGTTTGCTCAGGTGACAAAGTGGTGTCAGTTCAAGTCCTGAGATTCACAAAAGATGAGTCAGTTACAGAGCTCCAGGCACTTGGAAATTGTCAAGTGTTGTAAATGCCAAGATAAAACAGACAATAAGCAGCAACTATTTCCTAAAGCTAAGTCTAAAAATTGATGAGCATGACCTCAGTTCAGCTGAGGTCCCATACCTTGTTTCTCTCACCGTAAAACTGTGTTACCAGCCACCACAATGTGTAGTTTGCCATCAGCTAGCCATGATCATTAGCTCTTGGTTTTATTATTAAATTACTAAACAGCGTGCCCAGCACTGAACTGTGGCATAAACATTTCTCTAAAAAAATCCCTTCACCCAGGATTTTTCTCCTGGGAAGCGGAGAAGCTTCAGAGAAAAGGAAAACAATTCTTGTCTCATTTGCTTCTCCTGTGTTGTGCTCACACGTGGAATGTGTTTGGAGATTGTTTCATTGGATTCTCGTGAGTTGTTTTCACTCATTGGCCAATCAGGGCCAAGTTGTGTTGAGACTCTGGAAAGAGTCACGAGTTTTCATTATTACCAATTTAACATTAAACAAGTATCCTTTCTGTATTCTTTAGCTAGTATACTATAGTATTCTTCAATATAATATAGTATTATAAACTAATAAATTAGCCTTCTGAGAACATGGTGTCAGATTCATCATTCCTGTCTTTGTCGGGGCATTTCCCAGCAAATACAAAACTGGACAACATTTTTTTCATAAAGAGTATGACAAAAAGTAGAGAACACAGACTTTCTTATCTCTGCTATACATTTACTTACCCTTCTCTGCAGAGAGAAGCTCTATGTAGGTTTAGATATAGACTATCTCGCACAAGCCAGTAAAGAAAACCATAGGTGAGATCCAAAGTTACACCAACCACCTAAGAAAAAACAGTCCAAATAGCAATTTGAACACATCTTCACTTCTGAGATAAGTACCCTTAGGCATAACAGTTGTCTAGACAGCATCATGGGTCCCTCTTTATTGACAGAAATAGCATTACTACCATGAATGTTTATTCTAACACAAAAAGAGATAGCACTAGAAAATAATCAGGTCCTTGGTGGGCTCCTATTTATAGCAGCTGATGATTTTCCAGATAACATTTTTTTAACACCTGTCACAATGTTCATCCCTGGAATATCTGAGTACCTCAGATATGATGGCAATAGCATATCAAGTGCTTAGTGGAAGTACCTATCAAAATCTCCAGAACACCTCTGGTATTTTAACATTCTTTGTCTGAAACAGGTGGGTGATATCCAGTCTGAAAGTCAGAATCACCTTTTGAAAAAAGCATTTCAGGTCTTTTGTCTTTGTTTTCCAGTTAAAATATTGCATTACTTATGGAAAATAGATGCAAAATCTTAATTCATTTCTTTGATTAAGCAGGAAATTTGAATATTTAAATTGTTGTAAATAATTTATTATTAAATAAAGTGAAGGAGAAAATTAAACAATCTTCCTGTTCATTACTTCAATGTTTTACCTTCCTTTAAGGGAGGTGAAAGATTTGTTGCTTCTTTTTCATAGGTCCTAATATTCAAAATAGAGTTTTCTTGTTTCTACAGTAAACAACAGATTCAACACCATACACAACAGTAATAAAAATCATATCTTTAATAATCTGTTTTGCAAGTAAAAAATAATTTGCTTCCATAAGTTAGTCTGCTAAATGTTATCAAGTTTAGTCTATTTTATATCATTAGCACAGCTAACAAGTTGTTTGGGGCCTCTTTGAACATGTTTTCCAGCAGCTCTCAAATTTCTCGTGCAAACACTAGTCATAACTATTCTCTTATAAGCTTAAATTTCCATTATGTACGTAAGTGGAGCAGCCTTTTTTTCCCCAACTCTTCATTAATAAACTGCAGAAGATGATGACAGGAAAGCAAATGCTATATCACTTAGTTGTCTGTTGCTCCTTATGTAATCACATTCTTGACATATTTCTGTTGACATTGTATGTCAGAAAATCAAGGTTTGAATGATTGCTCCTGTAGGTTGTCCTGTTAAAAATATCTCACAGCGTGTATGTGCCCAAGTGTATATTTAGTCAGTCATGCTATATTTTATCCCATTTACCTATTCTCCCTCCCATGCTCCACACTAAACGACATCTTCCTGAATTTATGTTGCTTTTTTGAACCTTTGAGTCCCTCTTTCTTGCCCCATTTTTTTCTGCAGCTATTACATTTTCCTATAGATGTGTCCATCTTCTTTATCCTGACCCCCGTATCATCATTATTAAAAGGCAAATAAATATTTGTACTATTCATTTTCAGGAGTTAGGCAGCAGTTTAACACCTCCTTTCTGTGATGCTTCAAAAACAGGCAAGCACTTCCCAGCTCATGAGAGGTACTAGTTTCTGGGCACAACATGTATTTGTGATGGTGCTATGTAACTGAACACCATGAGATGCAGGATAAACTCAGCTATTTGAAATACTCTTTGACTAAAAATATTGAAACCACACTTAAACGGTCCTGGCCCCACTTCCATATAATGCACTTCGCTTGTCCCCTGTAAAATTACTTTTGTTCTAGTCATACTGTACGGTGTAAATAACTTACTAAGAGCTTTGGAAATCTATGCCAGATCCTAAGTTAGAATAAATCAGAAGAGCTCTGCTAAAATCAATCAAGCTCTGCCAATACACACCAGCTGAGCTAAACTGATCAGAAAATAAAATAATTGCCATAGAAGGATTTAGTTCCTGCCAAAGAAATTAGACTTTCAAAGCTGTGCCTTTGTATTTGTTTAGGAAACCTGGCATTTTTACAGTAGGCTCTTCTATTCCTATTCCTAGCATTCAGATGTCAAGCTAAAAGGAAGTACAGCTACAAACTGCTGAAGATCCAGCTGAACAGCAATTCTTTATAAGAAAAACAGATGGTGAATACCAGTAAGAACCACTTACATGGAGAACATTCCTTAACTGTTGGATAACACCAATTAACTATTATATCTGTGCTTTAATAGTGAGGTAAGACAAGCTCTTTCCAGGTAAAGAACTTCATTGTGAAAAGAAAATACATATTTTGGCTAGTAACAACTAGCCCAACAATTCCACCAATAAAGAATGTTGTGCTGTCCTTTTTTTTCTGATAGTTTTATTCTGAGATTTATTTTAATAAAGAAACACCTGTCAGCTACAACCGGTCACTTCTCAATCTAGACATTTGTGCTTGGCTTTTTGCCTGTGTGCATCACAGCAGGAGGCTGAGTTCAGAAGTCAGTGCACAGATTAGGGCAGCAGAGAAGCAGGAGAGAGATGTTTGTTTGTAGGAGGTGTGAATAAGTGAATGGTTGAAGGCTGGTATCACTGACATAGAGAAAGGTGCAGAAAAAAAAAATGACAGGACCAGACAAGCAGTCCTACTGCTGCCAAGGTTCCTGAAAGCAAGAACAAGAAATTTGAGGTTAGCACGAGGCGATCCAGAGAAGCAAGTAGAGAACCAAAAGAGGTTAAGGAAGTTGAGGTTTGCCACTTAGAATAAAGTGGAACATGTTGGTCCTTTGCCACAGATCATCCAGAAGATATGTCCAAGACCAAGTGTGCCACTGAGCCTGGACAACATATACCTTCCCATGGAGACAGTCCACACCAGCCAGTTTCCACAAAGAGGTAGGGAGGCTGGTACTGAGAGATAGATTGGTCCTTTACAGCACAGACCTTTCTCTCACATACAAAAGTTTTACAGTTCCTCTGTATACAGGATTACAAGTATAGCAGGTGGCACACCAGAACCTGCCTGCCTTCTTCCCAAGCCCTCATGGAAGTAAAACACCTGTGAGATTTGTGGGCCTTTCAGAATATTAATTACCTTTCATGGACTAAACCAAGCCTGGCTTTTTTTTTACAAACAGAGAAACACCAGATTCTTTTCTTTTGGGAAAGGAAAGTTAAATGCTCTGGGGAACAATGCAAAGCTAACTAAGAGAGACAGATCTCTAGAAGTGGAGAGGGTCTTTAATGGACAACCTGGCTTCAGATTAAATGAGAGTACAATGTGTATGACAGGTGGAATAAAAAGAAATTCTGTGTTTTAAATAAAGGAAGAAAGGGAGGGAGGTAGGGAGGAATAAATATGCTAAGACCTTGGCAGATCTTTTAATGAGGAGAATACTCAGCTTCAGAGTTCTCCCATTGTGTAGGCAACACCAAATTCCACCTACCAAGACTGAGGTCAAATCTCACATGGTGGCAAAGGCAGGATGGATTTAGAGAAGCTCACACTGATCTATGAGGAGCCAACAGTGAACCAAGTTTTTAAGAGACTTAATAGGACTTCAGAGAGGGGTGAATGTAGAAGAAAGGCAGCGGAGACATCAGCAGATGTTGTCATTATATTGCAAAGGTTCCATATTGTTGTCTCCTTACTGCAAGAGTTTCATACCTCCTTGATGTTTCTCATAGGCAACTCCTCTAAGCACTGACTCTTCCTTCTTCTCGCAGTAGCCAACTGACTCCAGTTCCCCTTTTAACCAACCAATCCACTCTTTTATAGCACTCTTCTTCTTATTGGTTACAGCTGTGGCCTGTTAAAGTCAGGCCTGCTCCTAATCTCTAATAATTGGCTCAGCTGCAACTCCTTAGGGGTAAGATTACTTTCTATACTACCTTTATTTTCTTATATTCTATCCCCATAGAAGCAGAGATATGGACATTGTCTGTGCATGCCTCAGAGCATAACAAAGTGTCTCCAGGTAGGAAAAGGGAGCTAATGAGCTCATACTACAGGATCTTTGGTGAGCTATTGGTGGAAACAGCATCTCTATTTTCCCTCTCCTTATTACTTCTGCATGGGACCTGTTTTCCACTCTAATACAGCTAAAACAACAATCCCCCATCCCTTTTTCCCCTCTGTGCTGCCCAGTGTCTTTACCTACTCTTTCAATAAGCCCCCTTCTCTCTGAGGAGCTGCTCTGCTCAGCACCAACCTCTTCACACCCCTCTGGAGCTCCTCGTGAGCCTGGGGCAAAGCAAGAGTGCCCAAGCTGGGACCAGGCCTCTGTCTGACTTGGGCAAGGGATAAAGAGAGGATGGGGAAGGGAAGGGGTGGACTGGGGAAGGAGAGCCTTGACAATCCTCAGGGTGTAGAACTTGCTGCTCCTGCCACCACATGAGGGACAGGATCAGGCAGGAGGGAGACTGTCAGTGGCATATGTGGCACCCTCACCCGCACTGTGGCAGCAGCAGCAAGCTGTGCCAGGCTGCAGCAGGGGCAGATGCCATTCCCCCTCTCTCTCACCACCACGGGTAAAACCTGTTTCTGTAACAGCACTTCTGCAACCTCAAATGCAACCCTGGCAAGTGCCAAGCATCAAAACTGGTCCTGTGAAGTACTGCAAGCTGGGGATCATCACAAAAGAGGCAGGATGCTATGAAGCTCTGGATGCATATTTTGATGCAAGCCAGAAAGCCAGAAGTGACCATTAGACTGAAATCATTTGGAAAAAAAGAACCTTTCACATGTGGGAAGGAGCAGCATTACACCACAATTTTGACAGCTATAAACACTGGCTATATTCAAGAGATCTAAATACTAAAACACACACCACCCCTCCACCCCATATCTCACAAAAAGAAAGAAAAGTAAAAATTCAATCACCTGTTTACCAGAAAACTGTGGCTGCTCTTGTAGCATGAAGTACTCCTCTCCATTCAATCTTGTGCTCTCCACTGAATACATCGTGGCCCAGTACAAATAGCCATTTACTGAATCCACAACTAGATCCTTCACTGGGAACACAACATGAGCTACAACATCTATATGGCCTCCCCACAGTGATTTTCTGTAGATCTAGGGACAAAATAATTGACTTTAGCATCACATCTAAATCATCAGTTATGATCAGCTTAGTGTACATTAGTGACTTTTCCACAGCTGTTTATCAAAAGACTGTGCAAGCCTTCAGCTTTCAAAGCCTAAACCTTTTGCATTCAAAGTAAAAGGATGAAGAATAATGCAAAATTATTAGTTCATTTTTGCCAGAAAGTAACAAAAGAAAAAAGCTGAAATAGCTTTTTCCCTTCGCTTTCCCAGTTTTGGCAGCCTTCTGTCTGACAGAACTTCTCACCCACTTCATATTCACTATTCACAAGTGTAAATGAGGGTGCAAGGCAGTGTGAAATCTGGCCTCCTAGCTCCAGTTTTTAAAACAGCTTCTGACTTTGCACTTGCAAGGAATGAAAGGCATAATTTGACAGCACTGCATAAATTAGCACTACAATTTTGAAGTCAGATACCTTTTAAATAATTCACATGTCAGTGTTCCTGATATGAGAGTGTACAAAGTGCAATTGTAATTATTTTTTAACTGCAGTGATCTGCAAAATATCACAGAGCAGAGGTCAACCTTGAAAATCTCTGTGTAAACAAATAGTGCCAAATTTGATTAAAATAAAGTCCATCTACTTCTTGGCTGAGATCAACAGGGCAGCCTCCATTTTCACTATCTTCATTTATTTTCACAATGTTGAATCCAACAAAACTGTTGATAACAAGTCTGATTTGCCTGTTTTGCACCTGGTGAATTCAGTATCCTGCATTAGTGAATGTTAGTGAATATTTTACCCCAAACTTTTGTATAACTGTAGAAAATCGCTTAAGTAAAGAAAGGCCTCCTTGTTCTACACTATAATAGCAAAGGTCCAAATGTATCTCAGGTTGCAAGAAGTAGGGATTATTTTCCCAAATACTGCCTAAGAGTCTTTACTGTTGACTTAAGGGATTTTTTTCTTTTAAGAAATGCAGCTATACCTACCGTATTTGCTTTGCCAGCCCAATACAAGCATTGACCCAACCAATCAAAGGCCAACATCCTTGCATTTCTGATGTCAGAGACGTAAGTGTTCTCATTGGTACCCTTTCTTTTGTTCAATGTCCAGGTCTGAACTCGGCCCATGGAATTAATCCAATAAAGAGTGTTATTATACCAGTCGAGGTCTTGAAGAAAAAAAATATGTTAAGCATTACACAAACATGTAAATTAAAAAAAAAACTCCATTGTTTTAAAGAATAAAAAGCAGTCATGTGCTTCAGCTTTTTAAAAATCAATATAAATGCACAGTTAGGCTCAGCTAATGTGAAGATAGATGCTTCTTTATAGGAAATAATGTACATGTATTGTACATATATAGCCCTGATTATTATAAATGTATGACATATATTGGGATGCTGGAGACAGACCTATTTAGTTCAGAGGGTTTATTTTAGCTCTTCTGTAACTGTGGTGATGTCAGAAGGGCTTCACTAAGGATTAATTTGACTCATAAAATAGAAGAAAGTGGATGAACCCAAAGTGTTGGACCAGTGAAGCTGCTGTACTGCACTTCACGACATTCAAGTCTAGAGAACTCTTGTCTTTCAGTGCTGTTGGTGAAATTTATGGAGAGCTAACAAATGCCAAAAAGCCCGTAGCAGCAGCGTGCAATTTGTTTAGTATGTACCTGAAACATTTCTTATATGAGGATAGAGGAGTTCTCCTTGCCTGTAGCAATCCAGTCGCTGCTTCCAGAGACCCTCAGGCCCCACAGCCAATATATATGGCTCTTCTTCAGCTACAAAGGAAGAAAACTGCAGTTGTGCACACCAACAAGCAATTTATGTTAGTATTTGTATTTCAATAGCAGTGGTTCCTGTTCCTGGAAAGTTACAAAAGCACCTTTAAAACTGCCCCTGTCCTAAGGAATAAAGGACAAAGAAATACACAAAAATATCATAATTTGAGAAATTCAGAGATTCAGGGCACCTTCAGATCCAGAACAATAAGGCAATTTGGAATCCTATCAGATGCTGAAAAATCACTGTGGTTTTGGACCTGTCCTTACCAAAGTCAGGTAAAAGTCACCCCTAAGCCAGTCCAGCCCCTTAAACTGGAAGTTATTTTCTCCTCAGAATTAGGTTAATTTGGGTGAATGAGGTTTCAAAAAACATTCCAAAGACATAGAAATCTCAGACATTTTGCACACGTCCATTTTCCCTGAATATCTATGCTCAAATCATGGCTTTTCAGCATTTGGTAAGCTGCACTTTTCCATGAATTGTCATTAATCTTCAGGGCATTGCACAAACCACTTCTTCATATAAAGTTCTTCACAGAGCAATGAAAAGGAATAACACCTCTTTTACTGTATCAAATAATATTTTGATAGAGTATTTGCATTAGAAAAATGTAGATAAGTACCAACGTTGATGCATAAATAATATTTAATATCATTATTCTAGTTTGAAAATCTTACTACTTTAAATAAAAGCAAATTTACTTATCCTGTATTCTTTAATTCTAAGAAAAACATTTTTGTGCTCCTTACTTTGCAGTCTTTGCCAAAAGAGTGTGCCTCACTAGGTGGAAAGTTTTATACACACTTTGTTCTTCATTTTCCCTGTGTGACAAAGCAATTCTCACCTTGTTCTAAAGTTGTACCTCTAAATGACTCTGACCATGGCCCTGCACCAGCAGGAGACACAGCTCTGACTGACACCTCATATGCTGTGAAGCTGGCCAACCCCTTCACTGTAAGCCTTGTGTTAGTAATATTTGAGACAACCCATTCCTCCTCAAATGGGTGCTGAGGCAACACTTTCACATCATAGGTCCAGTTCTGCCACGCAGATAAACCTGTGTGAAGCAAATAATCGTGTGAGAACAGAGTAAATTGCTGTAACTGGTGATACACAGCCTTTGAGAAAGATGTGTCTTGAAGACTCCTTTCAAAAATGCCAATTCCAGTGGAATTAGGAAAGGGACAGATTAAATCCCCTCTAGCCCCATGCTTCAATCCCCCATGAAGAATGACATTAGAACAAAAATTTTCCCTGGCCAGGTGATTTTCTGGTATTCAAAGACACATGCACAGAGTGCATAGCACATAGCACAGTCACTGATCAAAGGTCATTAACATCTCCGCCATCCATTTCCTATGTGATACCAGCACCCAGCATTACTGCTACTCTACAACACACTTAAGATCAAGCTTTGCTTCAAATCCTTGCAGGGGGCATATGAGTTGCCAACACACACTTGTGTTAATTTAGACAATTTAGCTCTTTTACTGGCAAATTATGGGCTAAATTTTTGAAGCAGAGATAATGCCATAACTTCCATCCGTACCTGCTATTGATATTGCTAGAGCCCAAATCAAGAAAAGGGAAACTAGAACATTACTTCTGTAGAAAGAAAGTAAGTGGGCCTTCAGGGATAATCAGCTGAACTTACTGCTTCCAATGGTGTGTTCAGGAGGTTTCCAGCTGATCACGGCTTGGTCCAATCCAAATAGAGCCGTGACAAGACGAGGAGCAGTTGGTAAAGGAAAAGGCTGAGTTGATGGCCCATAGAAAAACAAGTTGCCAATGCCAAAGTACTCTGGGTACACCAAATTGCAGTCCACAATGTACTCATTGAAGCTAGAACTTCCCACTGGAGAGACCTCCTCATGGAAAACTGCCGAGCCATCTGTGACTGTAAATGCGTTACCCTCATAAACGAAGCTCACCATGTCATTAAATGGCACGTGTGATCGCAGCGTGTGAAACTCTGAACCATCAAGAAAACCTGACACAAAGGCCTGTTGTGTTTTGTTGAAGAAAATGAGTCTCTTAGATTGGAAGTTGATTGTGAAGGTTTTCAGAGCACTGGATCTCACCACTGGTGAAGCTGCAGAGGCAGTGCCAGGAAAGAGTGGAAGGTTTGCTCTGTATATGCCATCCTCCAGGAGACAGAAGATATAACTGGCCATAGAGCAAAATAAACCCAAATAACTACAGTGCAAGAAGTCTGCAGAGCCACAAATATTTTAGCAGCTAAGACATGTGCCTGCCTTTATGCACAGTAGAAAAATGCTTTTGGCACTATTAGTATATATATATACTGGGGAAGTAAACACATCAGTCTTTTACCTCCTGGGAATCTGCATAGCAGATTATTGGAGAATATTCTTCTATAATACCTTAAATGCTAACCATGAACATTTAAAATTCATAGAGCTTCATATTCATAAAAGCATGAAATTTCTGAAACTCAAATTTCTGGTTTGGAAAAGCTTTATCTCTTCTGCTAATGCCCTAAAGAAGAAAATGCATGAAACAATACTTCATGGCATCTGTCTTGTTCCAGTTGTTTTGTAGCTTGTTATTTGTTGCCCTTTTGTTTTGTTAACTTAAGAGCTTGAAACAGGAACCTAGATGACTAATGAAGTGGAGAAAATTAGAGAGGAGCTTTATAGCACCTTTGGCACCAAGTGCTCAAGAGAGTTCACTTACCCATTATAGGGATCAGCTATAACCTTCTTGGGGGATGTCACGTAAAGAGGAGTGACGTCTTCAGCTACTGTGCAGTTCTCTAAGTGGCAGACATGTATCTGGGGAATGAGAAAAAAAATGGGTGATGCATTCATAGTGTGTTTGCAGAGCAGACAAGCTGACCCGAGATTCCTTCAGGGGATGGAAAGAGTGAAACACCTCTCTCACAGTCCTTGGTCCTTCTGGGCTCCTGAGTGTTCAGTCAGCCAAGTATAACCCTTGTACACAAAGCCATGACAGCTTACCCTGAAGCTGTCAGTCATGCCTCTAAGCTGGAGGGAAAACTGGTTATCCAACTGCCTATACTCAATTTGGAGGGTATAGGCAAACTGTTCTTTGAAATGATCTGGCAGGGAAGGGAAGTGTTTCTCTGGTCCTGGAAGCAATACCTTGGAATTCAGACATCTCTGCCATCAGTCTGTTGTATCTTTTCATCACTACTGCTTTTCCTGCTCCCTGTTCAGTAAGCAAAAGATCAAACATGGCAAGAGGATTAAAAAAATAAAAATCCCCCACTAACCATTATGGGCAGGTTTCTAGTCCTTTGTACATTACAGGATTACATGGGCACATACAAAGTCTGGCCATTAGTGTAACGGATGTTTTATGGGTAGGAAAGCCAGTGCAGGGTTAATCTCCATTTTCACTTCCAACTGAAACAGCTGTAATCTGAGCTGTTGCTATTGTATGAAACACTTAGCATCTTTTGTCAATTATGACAGACAGCAAAAAATCACTATCTAGTTATCTGACCACCTTCCTGAGGCAGAGTAGGAAATGAACAGGGTAGATGGGTAACCAAGAGAAACAGTGTGCCAATACTGGGTATGAGGAGGGTGTGAAGGCAGTCTCAAAAATGAATTAAAACCAAAACAGTTATGTACTAAGGAGAAAAACAAAGCAAGGAGCCAGAGTTCCACATAGGGTGTTTACTTTAAATATGACCTGATAGTCAAGACTTTCTTCTTTTTTAAATTACTAAATATGTGAATATTAATGTTATATTAAAATATATTTTTGTAATTCTATTTTGTGCATACGTATCTATACATAAATAATATTTTTCTCATGTAAAATTAATCATGTAATGGTTCAAATTAAGCACTAGGGCATTACCTTTTCATTCATAACAAAGTATATCCTCTGGTAAAGCCAGTCTACTGAGATGGACACAATATTCCCCCAGCCAGCATAAAAGAGCATTAGGTCAGATACATCAGACATATTTGCAACTCCTTTCACCCAGATAGAATTCCCTTCAGAAAAATAGACAACTTGCTGATAAACATTCACAGAAATACCTAAAAATAGAAAGATACATGCACACAGATAATATAAGAAAAGTTTCCATTTTTCAGTTAATTCATCTGCTTGTCTTAAAAATATGTATTTTTCAGTCTGCAACCCATCATCATCAGAGAAAAGTTAACTGTTTTTTCTCCTCACTTGTAGTATTCTTTCAGATAATAAGGAAACATTCCCATTTGTAAGTGACATTATTATAGAGAATTGCCCTTCAGAAAGGTAATCAAAGAGAGGACACGTAATATGCAAACTGACACTGATTGCCCCTCTACAGGTCAAACAGATGCGGCTGGCATCTCCTCACAAAGCACCACTCACTCTAGAATTCAAGCTTGAAATAATCTGTGCCACCTCTGCGCTATCCAAGGCTATTTAGTCAGGGGCAACATTCTTTCTCTGGAGCCTTTATGGCTCTGAAAAATTTGGTAGATAAACTCAGATTTCCACACTGTCACCAAGGACCGGTGTAGATAAGAAACATTGGAGTGGTGAGTAATTTGAGATAACGTGGTTATCTGGTGACTCCGGCTGCTAAATGACTCATTAGTACGCTAACGCACTAGCACTATATTTTAGAACTTGGCATTATTTTATTCGGAAGTTTGAACCACTTCATTTTCCCCATATTCACGTTGAGAAAAAGTAGATATTAATTGCAAGGAAACGTGGATTCATCTTACCTCAATTTAGATACCTACAATGTAAAAAATGAACCAGCTGCCTAGATACAGTGGAGAAACAATTGCACTGGGGAGAACCATTTATCGCTTCCTAATGTCTGTCACTTCAAATACATCAAATCACATCCTGAAAGCTCCTATTTCTCCTGATTGACTATAAAGGGAGACTAGATACTGTCTCAAGCTATGTGAGATGCATTCTGTCCTTAGTGTAAAGAGGTCTTAGTGGCACTTGACAGAAAAGGAGAGAGCCCAATCTGATTTTACCTGTGATGTTGTGGTATATAGCACCATTTGGCAGGCACTGAGCAGCTTCGAGGAAATGTCCTGTGTATCTCTTCCTTAAGGACTCTTTTCTGGATAGGAAGAGCCATGAGGCTTTTTCCTTAACTGGCAAACAGGGAAATTCAGAATTCAGATGACCACAGCACATTGCTAACTCAGATACATCATTAATAGACACGCATGTGCATGTGTACCCAAACATACGTATGTCTGTAGGTATGGATACATTCTTACATTAGCAGCGACAGACCAAAACTTAAACCCTTTGAGTGCTGAAAGCATATGGAGTTATTCACCATTACATTTGATTCTGGCTCCTCACACAGAGTGAGAACAGGCCATGTGAATTTCACACCATCATTTCTGGGACAATAGTCAGTTCCCTAGTGAGGGAAGGTAAGCTGGAGCAAATGAAGCCTTACTGACTCAAGGAAATAAAGGCACTAAGACATCCATGTGACTTCAAGATCCAGCAGAAATAGGACATTTAACCCCTCTGGACCTTTTTGAAAACTCCAGTCAAAGTAAAATATTATCCCACAGAGCTGGAGAAAAGCAAGACAAGTATGCTTATTTCAGGTGTTTTATTGTAATGATTAGTGATTTAGTCAAAAAACAAGTACTTTTTACAGATACAGATGATAATGGGATAATATCATCTGTTCCAAAGGTGATAAACTTACTTACATGTTTGGGTTTTTTTAATAAAGTCACAGAATTTAAAGTCAACAAGGATAGTTTTGGTCACATAAACTGATTTCATGCTTATAAAGGCCCAAGTAATTTACATCAAAACCTCTGCAGTAAATCTGTACTTTCTGTCTGGGCTATACATCACCCTGGGAAAGATAGCTTGCCTCACTTCTGAAGCTCAGATCCTTGGAAATCTAGCACACACCCTGCTAAACTGATTGTTACCTTCATTTTCAAAGATGGTGTATTATTTCAAGTATGATTTTGGCTAATTTCCATCAGCAAACAATCCTTTTTTTTCTCCTCTTCAGCTTAAGCAGCTGTCTGCAATCAGATATCATTTCCTCATATGGATATCACAAAACTGTGATCAAATGCTGTCTTAATTTATTCTGATAATCTGCATAGATTGAGCTGCGTGAATTTCTCACATGATGCACTGTGAGTAGTCTCAATAATGATGCCTTCAGAGCAAAGTACAAGAGGCCAATATTACCTCTTTATCTCTTTTCAAGTAACGTTTCTTGCAATCTACTGCAGAAATCAGATTCTTTCCCCGACCCTTGTCAGGGCTCAGATCTACACAGCTCAGTGCCTGATACAGTAGCACCATTTCTGGACATGACAAAAGGCTGTTCCTGTTAGTAGAGAGAGAAAGCATGTGCCTGTGCAATTCAGGGGGAAACAACTGAAATTTTATGTGGTGACTAGTAAGGGGGGTTGGGGTGGCTGCCCACCCCCATAAGGCAGGGGTTTCAGGGGCTATAGTGTTTGTTTGTATTCTACCTTAAATTAATTGTTTGTCAATTGGATTGACATAGTGAACACAGTCCGGATGTTTCAAAAAGGACACAAATATTGATAACTCAGGGTGAGCCAACCTTAGAGCAAACCTCTGTGGAGTCGTAAGTATGGAAACATCAGTGTGTCTGAACTAATAAACACAGACAAAAAAAAAAAAAAAGGCCAATATTTTAAAAAGCACTAGAGAAGCAAGTTCAATGTCTCTAACCAATGGCAATTCAGAGACAGTCTTGAAGTGTTTTCATAAAGCTGAAGCATTTCCAGATGTCTGACAACTGAATCTTTTCATGAGAAGGGAAGTCTTTTATTTTCTTTCCTAAAAGAACATTTTGAGAACATCGATTTCACTCTTATTTGTGTTCTATCTCAACGTGTATCTTTCTCTGCCAATTAACTGATAATTCTGCAATTCTTTGAGTAATAGCTATAGTGCATCATTACCTTCAATATTAATTAGTTGATATAGTAAAACAAATACCTCAGTGAAAGAGCAAAAATAAAGTTGGTACGATTTCACATATTTGGCTTGAGATAATTGAGAATTTCACATATTTTGCTCGAGATAATTGAGAATTTTTGACAAAGGAGTTTCACATTAAGTGATCATTCCCATGGTGTTCTGCCTTATCACGTCCACAGCTGAAGAACAGGCCCCTCTCCGATGTGCTATTGACTCTCCAGTGTACAACTCCTTGACATATTCACAGTCTAAATACTTGTACTCCTACCAGGAATGTGGCAGGCCAGGGAACATGAGTTTGTCCCCAGGAAGAGACAGTGGTAGGGATTCTGCTGCTTTTGTACCTTTGGATGCCAGGGTTGTGATGTTGGCTTCAGCAGGGGGTCCAGCACCGACCTCATTAACTGCCACAATACTGAACCTATGGCACACCAAAGAGACAGGTTTTGGTCAGCAGGTTCCTTTTGAAAGATTGCCTGAGAAACATTTTATTCAGCTGGGAAGCTGCTACAGAAGTGTTTGACTTTCAGAAAATGCCCATTTAAATATAATGCTCTGGGAAAATTTAGAATAAAAACAAAAACAACCAAAGTCTGAATTGCCCAAAGGCCTAAAAACAACAGCATCTTCTAAATTTCAATTCAAAATTAGTTTTCAGACTCAGAAGAGCAACTCCAATTTAATTTCCAAGGAAGAACTGCATTTACCAGTGCAAGCAGAATGCAGACTTTTGCGTTTAATAAAAATGAAGGAATTTTTCCAGATGCTTACAGGACCAGAGAAGATCCCTCTATACTAAAAACATGCCACACAAACCTAAAAAATTAAAAACATCAGCTAAGAAAATGGAGCCTCCCAGCCCTATATCCAGGTGCTTTTGCTTCCTCACCATCTGACTTCTATAAAAGCAGCCAAGTCACCTGGGATAACTCTGTTACCTCACGGAAGGTGCCCTTGCTTTTGGCAAGGATGCAAGTAAAGAGCACGGTTATGCAGAAGTGGCATTAAGGCATACTTGGTGCTATCTGAGCACGAAGCGTGACCTCACACCTGGCCATGTTGGTATCTTTGCTCTTTGCTTTTTGTACCTGTAAGTGGTGTTTGGGAAGGTGGAGTAGAACTGAAAGCTGTGCCCTCTTGAGGCTCTCAGCAATTCATGATTCTCGCTGTTCAGGTGCAAGTTATATCCAATAATCAATCCGTTCGGAAAAAGTGGTGGAGACCAACTAACTTCAACAGTGTTTGGACTTGAACTCTGAATGTCTTTAATGACAGGAGCTGTAGCAGGAACTGCAAGACAAATATCTGACTCCGGCACTTGATTAAGACATTAATTGATTTTGATTTTTTAAATACATTTTTAAGTTTCACACCTGTTAATTCATTTATACACCAACAAATATTATAAAGGACACTTAACATTTCAGCAACATTCCAGGTTTTTTTTTAATGTCCAGGAAAACAGGATTGTGTTTCAATCAAATACATGCATAATTATGGACAAAAGTATCCCATGTGCCCTCACAATTTTCTCCATGTTTCTGTGCTTGTTTTTAAAACCAAAGACAGGGAGAAATCCTAAATCTTCTAGGTCAAACAAAAAGAACCTAAAGTTTTTTTAGTTTTGTCTTCTGCAGCTACCCAAGAGATGACATACATGTGATTCTAAAGATTAGACACTGATGTCTTCTGCCAAAGAAACAACAATGAAACTCAAGTGTTTCTGTTAAGGTCCTGAAAGATGGAATTAATGGTGCAATTCATTACCTCCAAAAGCATGTGTCCGGTAGCTGGGGCTAGGTGGAGAATGGAGCTGCAGCCGAGATGTAATGATCCAAACCACTTGAAACACGTATTCGGTGAAGGCCTGAAGGTCTTTGACAACATATGAAGTTTCAGATACTACCTAGATTAATGCACAAACACAGTTGGGCTTTTCCTTCCTCCAGCTGCAGCTACTTTTATGAGGGCAAAACAGGTCTCATACAACAATATACATATTTCAGGAGAAAAAAAGGGCAGCATCATAAGTTTAAGAGGAAATTCTGAAAGTTATTTTCAGCATAGACATTGATTTTCCATCTCTTCAGAACATTTTCTCTTCTCTTTCCTTAGAACACAGCACCAAATCCCAACAATGAGCAGGTAGATCAAAGGATTGAGACAATATTAATGCAATAGGTAATTAATTGATGCAATATGACTTTTAAGAAAAAGGCAAAAAAAAAGCGGAAATAGTAACATGTTACAAGCAATGTATTTTAAATGTATACCACAGGTTTCAGATACAAAGGATCCTAGTTACACTGAAATATTTATTGTCTGAAGTAATTGCTCCCTATTATTTCATCAATGATTCATTGGGAATAACTTCCTGCTTAGCAAATTATCTTTACTTTTGATTTGTGGCACCAACTTGTAAATTGGCCCTGTAAATTGGTCCAATAGAGATGATGGCAAGATAAAAAGTGTACAGCTGACGCAAAAGAACAAATTATGAGAATAACTCTACTGAGTCAGAACAAAGGTCTTTCTAGCCAAGTATTGTGCCTTGACAAGAACCAAAAAAAGTTCTCTAGGGAAAGGTATTAAAAAAAAAAAAAAGAGAAGAAAGCCTACAGCTATATTTCTCCTGAATATTCTCATTGGCTTTTCACAAGCATGACTCAACTTGAAACAATGGGAATATTTGCATTTATTAGAACTTGATTTTTTCTTCTGCTATTTTTTCCAGTCACTTCTCAAACCCAATTTAGTAATTTTAGCAATTTTAATATTCAGGAGTTTAAATTTAGCAATTTAACATCCACACGTGCCAGGAAGTAGCTGAACAGTCCAACTACTCATTCAGCGAGGAAATACATCTTGCTAGTTTTGAACCTGCTGCCTGCTAGTTTCCATCAAGGTCCCTAGTTCCTGTGCTGCAGGAAATGGGGAATAATCCTCAGCTTCTCAGCTTCCCCATGCCACTCATGATTTTGAAAATCTCTTTCATGTACCTGATATATTATCCAATATCTTTCTAAAAATAAAAAATATCAAAGAACAGCCAATTGCCTTGCAAAGTAAAAGGAGGTGTCCTCCCTTACCTCTGTGTACCTCCAGTCACCAGGGAGCTTGTTGAACTTCCACTGGATAACATATCTCACCCCAGAGATGTTAGCTGCCTTCCACCCTAATGTGACACTGTGGTTTCCAATGACAGATGCAAAGGGTGCACTAGGTTTGTTCAAGTAGCCTGAAGGGAAAATACAGTATAACAGTAAGAAAAAGTCTTTCATGAGAATCCCCACATCTCAAAGGTAAAAACCTTTTACCTCATGTACTAAAAGCTGCAAAGCCCATAAAAACACATAAAAGAATATATTGAAAATGTTGCTGAGTAACTTGCATGGCATTTTAAAGGCAAAGACAGTTTGATAAGTCAGACAGAAATGGGCCAGGATCAATGTGAGCTGTTGTGACTACTACCCCATACTTGCATAAGTGCATTTCTAGTTACAGCTGCTTACTAAAATTTTTCTGAATATAAACATACAGAGGGCATAAGAGACTTCTGAAAATATTTTCAAGGGGACTATTTCAATAGCACTGTATTGGCCCAAGATATCATCTTAAACAGTTGAGACTGGATTCAAGTCGTCTCCTGTCCATGAAAAGGAGGGAATAATGTTTTACTCCAAGATAAACTTCAGTGCATTTGTTAAAAGAAAAAAAAATAGTGTTAGTTTTCTGATTAATGAAAATATTCAAGACTTTCTTATTTCTTAAATAAATCCAGATCATAGAACAAGACTACAAATTTATCAGGCTGTCGGTTGGACACAGGACTCTATTCAGACTTACTTAGTGCTTCATCTTCATATGCATCCTCTGCACAGCTACAGCCAAACTTACAGGAAACTGTCTGTGTAGGGCACAGAACTCACTGGTTAGCTTTGTGTGAAGGCAAACTTCCTTCCAGAATCATGCAGACACATTTTACTTTAGACGAGCTACTCAACGTCTAAAGTACCCTACGTTATTGCCCTGCAGGCGCATACATCTCCTAACCTTGCTCTTTTGCGCTATTGGTTGTAACTTCAGGAACATACCTGACGAATTCCCTCCTCCTTGCTCTTCACAGATACAAGTGGTCGGTTGAATACTCCTCCCTATTCTCATCATTTCGGCATACCGACCTCTTACACTTGTTTTTTCTTAGCGTCTCTTCAATAAACCCCTCAAGTGCAGAGCAGGTGATATCTTCCTCTTGACATGTCCATCACATGACCGCCGAACATATTTTAAATACATACAAATTCTGTGGACATTTTGCATATGCACAAACCCAGTGGAAATAATTATATTAAATCTAAAAAATAGCACTACCATGAACTCACTCTGAAGGTTTTCTTGAAAGACTTTTCATCAATTCACTGGGCCCTGAACTAAAGGCTTCCTCCTAACACACTGTCCCCTTTGTGGAAAGCATGAACGTGGGGCTACATTACAGTTGGAAATAGACTTCAGTGATGACCGTGGAGTTAGGAAGACAAGGTTTTTTACTAGTTACTAATATATTCCACATGTTGCATTTTAGCCTTTCCTGCTTCATGTATTCCCTATGAATGAGGCACATTCTTACAATGCATTACCAGTGAATTTTCAAAATAGCTGAAATCAGCAATTTTTTGTAACAGCCATGCCTAATTCACACTTCCTTTTCAGCAGCTACTCCTTCTGTTACAGTTGTGCCTACAAGCTGCAAATATAACAAATACCCCAGGGCAGTGAGCTCCGCAATGACATCCTAAGAACAGAAAATTCCCGAGTTTTCAGTTCAAGTAGGGAAGATAAATACAATGTCATCCTGCTTTTTATGCAGAGAACTTAAAAAGAAGTAGAAACCTGTTCTAGGTAAGTCTCAGTAGCTTTAAAACTACATGCAAGACTGAGTCTCCTGGAAATCCAAACCTTTCGAGAAGTGGTGATTTGAGCTTTTCCAGGCAGGAGGTTTATTTGGGCTCATTTTATTCTGCAAGTTCATTCGCCTTTAAAGTCTTGAAGTTTGCTCCACACAGCAGCAACCTTTCAAGTGATAATCAACCTTTGGATCATTCAGAAGCAATTCATTATGGCAGGTGAGGGAAGTTTTTAAATTGCTCTTCATATGATTTGAGGAAACACATTTCCAGCACCCCATGGAAACTGGTAAGACATGTTATTTCAGACAACACAGTTGCAATCAAGACAAACTTTGAAAACTTGCTTAGCTGTATATTCCTAGGTACATTATGTCACATCCAGACATTCAGGGCCGAGTGCAACCACTTATAATTTTTTCCAATATTTTCATATTCAGAGAAATAAAATAATTCCAGGTAAATTATCACCACTGTTAGCAGGTGAAAATTCAGGTACTAGTAGATATCTAGTGTACACTGGAGCTTTAATTTATAACTAATATTTATTTGTTTTAAGGGGTAGTGTCCCCAGATTCCATGCTGATTCATAGTGCCTTCTGTCTCATTGAACACAGGTATTTCTGAACATTTGTTATTTGTTGTGTTATTCTTTCTTCAAAAATCAGAAGAACCTGAATCATAAATCCAATTTTCGCTTGAGGTAAGAGGAGTGCTAAGGCTCCTAACCTTAAATTTTAAGGGCAATTTGCCAGCTGTTCTACTTGTGAAAAATAAATCCTCATATTTTCTCCATCCATCAGCAATGTTCTTGTATAAACCACAGTCTGATGTCTTTTCTTGTGACTGTTCCCATGAAATTCAGTGGCAATCCACTGTGCCTAGATAGAATGAGAAATACTAACAGATTTCAGTCACAAGGTGTATTCAGAAAACAGAACTGAGCTAATGCCAAAGAAAAAGTCCCACTCTTACTCTCACTCCTTTGCTCCACAGGCTGCAATGACCTGATCCTCTGGTTGCAATGACCAAAAAAGCCCCTGCAGAGTCAGCACATTTAATTGGAATACCGTGTGACCAGACAGGCAAAGAAAAAATCCCAACACAAAAGCAACAAAACCCCCACACTCATTTTATGCTTCTACAAAAGTAATTTGGTTACTTCTTGGACTGGTCCTACACTCTAAAACCACCATTAGTAAACCTTTGTCATCATCATCACAATTGGATAGACTAAAAAGCGTTAAAAAAAATCCTTTTGATCAAATTTCCAGATCAAATACAATGGGTTTGTATTCTACTCGTGACTCTCTCTAACTCCTCCATCACCTCCTTGAAATGTGTTGCTTCCACCTGGGATCAACCTTCATCCTGAGGTCTCAGCAGTGCCAAACACAATCTTTCAATCATCTCATTCCTATCCTATCCCATCCTATCCTACACTCTATGTTCATGCTGAAAGCGCCTATCTCTTTACCAGCACTTTGTTGACCCAAACTCATCACTGTGAACACCAGTCCATCCACAGAACTACCCACTTGAGGTCTCTTTCTAAGGGCCCATATGTTGTCCCTTACTGAATAGCATTTTATTTCATTCAGACTCTATCCAGGCAAGAGTTTTGTCTTTTAGCTCCCACTCTGTTTCCACTTCTTGCCAAGCTGGCATCATACCAGTCTTAACAAGCATTCTCTCTGGATAGTCTTTGATGGAATTAATGAAAAACTGGAAGAACAACACTCTTGTGAGAGCCTAGAACATGGTTTACATAGGTCTGTCCTGTTCCATAACAGTGAGATTTGTCTGCTTTCTTAATGCAAGCCTGTCCTTGGTCACCATGCTGAAAAGGTATGTAACTCATCCTTCAGCTTTAGGGAGTACAAAACAATTACACCTGAATTGATAAGTTTGTGTATCTACATTGTATTTCTTAGCACTGTGTGGACATAGCAATCACTAAAATAGTGATTTTTTTGTATTGCTCTGATGGTATATAACTTACCTCACATGTTCTAGTGTATGTCTCATTCTGCCAAGAAACAAATTAATAAAATATGGGGTTAGTAAAATATAATCACAGAGTATTTCAAACAGATAATACCAATTTATTAGAATTACTTACAGTGAAAGTACATTACAAAACTTTATCACTGGCAACTAATGAAAGAAGGGAAACCCACACTTGAAATCAGAAAGACATCATTAGAGTGATGCTAAGGTTGAATAAGATTCAGGTGTTCAAAATATGTAGAAAACTTAGAAGTTTGAAAGCTATCATGGCAGTTTTCCCAGACCAAAGCTAGTTCTCAGCCACCTGGTTTAGTAAAAACAAGAAATCAATCTACCGAGGGCCTAAAATGTGCTTCATTTACATCTGCATGCAACTCTGAAACAGGTCCAATAGAGTAAAATCCTGAAAAGCACTAGTGCATTCTCACTGTCTGAAAACCTGCATTAAGCTGAATGAACTGCAAAATACATATATTCTGACAAACTAATTGAAAACCTTTGATATTAGATGCAACTTGCATAACAAGAATCATTAATTTTCCAAAACAGAATTTATAAGGAACAGAGAAAAAAAATGTAGGCATTACAGCAATTCACAGAAACATTGCTCTGATTGGATTTTAAACATCTGCCATTGGATAGGATACTTGACAGGCTGGAGACAAGTGCTCTAGAGCCAAAGCTCAGGTAATACTCACACTCAGGTAATACTCACACATTTCAGTGGACAGTCAGTTTGCACAGTTACATTCCAAAACTGACATCCCTGTGTACACTGCAAAGACAGAGGATGGCTTTAAAAATTACTTTGAAAGCAGAATTCCAAAGGCAAGTGTTGCTCCAGCATTAGCAATACATTAAAGGTACACACGGGTATTATAAGTACTCAAATCCTACAGTAAGACAGTTATGCTGTATAGTCCCTTCTCCATGCAAAACCAAATACAAAGCAAAATAAATTCAGTCTTGTTCTGGGAATGAGTTTACTCAGCCTGCTACAATGTGGCCAGCACTCCCACCATCCCAGCTTTGTTTTACCATTTACTCTCTGTGCAGAAGCAGCAGATATGCAGTGTGCAGGACAGCAAAGCACAAGAGAAAAGCTGTTCAGCACAAGCCCTCCCACATGTGCGTGCCAATAGGCATTGGCTTTAAACCATGAGTTTTCAGAGAAGTAACAAATATTATGTTGTTCAGTTTTGATGTTGGACCTCTCTTGTTCATGCTGTCCCATCTACTTCTTAACGATTGTGAAGGTTTTTCTTTTTAAAGGGAAGCTGGAACAACTTTAGAAGCAGAAGACTGATACTGAGTGCTGGAAAGCCTCATGAAAAATATAGTGCAAACTTGATAACACTGAGCAAAGATACTCAGTAACTTAAACAGGTGAGTCAACCTTGCTATGTATTGTCACTGACAACACAGACTTTTATGGTCCCAGCATCATAAATGGCCCAGCCTCGCTCAATACCAGGTGCTGGGAGGCTGCTTGCCACGAGTCTGTGGCAAATACTGAAGTTTGAATTCTCCACCACTCTTCAAAGAATATGTATAATCACTGATATTGAAATTGGCAGGAAAAAACCTTGTAACACAATCTGGGCCATTAAAAAGCAGGTTTTCTTTATCTGTACAGGACACACAGAAAGACACCTTATTTCTGTGTGTGCAGTGAGACTTTTCAAAAAAATATTTATCCACTATAATCATACCTATAAATTGTGTTTTATAGGTATTATAAAATTATCTAATACATAAAGATCAATTTCCTAGAATTAATTTCCATGTAGCTGCCTCCTACTGGAAGTCCTGTTATGGTCCTGAAGGTTTATCAAGAGAGGTCTCTGGTGGCCATATTCACTGAATGCTTCAATATTAAAGGTGACTTTTCCTTGAACTTTTTCTTTGACCATGTACTATTGCTTCTTGTTACATAACTTGCAAAAACCCCACTGTAGTCCTGTTTATCTGTTTCTCCACTGGTTCCAACCATGCTTATCATCCTGCATGCATACCTTTACATTCTTTTTTCCTTTTTTTTTTGCCAGTTAGTCTTTAAGCTTTATTCAGCAGCTTCATGGGAGCTGAAAAGTTTTATTCTCTCTGTTACCTATCACCACCAGCTTGAATTGCATTTGCAATCTGAATTAGGAAATCAGCTGAAATCCTCCAAGAATGGTTCTATGGAAAGCTCACGTTAAACCTCCATGACAGACACAACCATTTGAAGTCATAAAGAACTCTAAATGTTCAACAATTATAAGTTTTCTTACACTGAATCACTGAGAAAATGAAATAAACTACTTAACTGTACAGAGGTAACTGAATAAGACAGCTACACGTTGGACAGAACACTAGTTTTGACTCATTGTCTCAAAAATGAGGGGTTATAAACTTTGTAGACCACAAATGTGAACATAACTCACAGCAGAGATCATCACCCTTTACACTTTTTCCTTAAATAAAAAATATAGCCATGTCTCTAAAAATCTCAACCAAATCTACCCACTCAACTTAGTGACTTATGCTAGACAGGCAACTGCGCACATTTTCATGAATTCTTTGAAAATATGATCACTGTACCCATTGTATTCAAATACCAGGAACATAAAATGTCCGTAATTAACAAAGTAAAGCATTACTCACTGCTCCAGTGATGTCACTAACATTGCAAAGGTTAGTAATTCCGAGTTCTCCTTCCTGTAGGAAAATATATAATTTTTTTAAAGTATCAAAATATCTCCCCAAAATTCTTTGATTAAAACACACTCAGTCATCGGCTTCTTGTAAACCAAATTTTCTTTGGCTGATGTTTCCTCATCTGGAGAAATTTACTGTTGAGAAGTAGCTTCTCACTTGATTTCCGAGATACCATCAAACAAAGACACTGGTGGAATCGGTTGGTGTTTGTCAAACTGTCTGAGGTAGGAATTTGGCTCTTACCTCCCCATTCTGGTTCACTGAGTCAATAACAAATCCTTCACAAATATGTTGGGCTTAAATGACAAAGCCAAGTGGCTTTGACCTCCTGGGAGCGGAAAGACCTTCCTTCCAGCTAAATGCCTTTTGTCTGGCCACATTTTGAAGGGGTTTTACGCAGCCATATGGTGATCACCACCACCCTTCCTCTCCTGCCAAAAGTGCTCTCCAGTGAACCTGCCAGCTTTTTCACATCATTCACAGTGTACAAAACATATCACAGTCGCTCAAGTGCAAACAATTTGAGGATGTATGCCACAACCTTAGAGAAGCTGAATAGCAGCTCTTAAATTTTTGACCTGAAATCAGGTAAGAGCAGCCTTAACAAAACAATTCCCAGGAAGAAATTTCCAGCACACTGGGTACACTGTGACAATAGTGAGAATCAAAGCTGTCACAAAATAAAAAATCAAAAACAACAAGTAGACCAGAGGAGAAAAATAAGATTTACAACTCTCAGACTCAAAGATTACATTTTTCACACCTGAATCAATACATTCACTGAACATAAATGTGATTTTCCTGTCTTTCAAAGCTGAAAGAAAGAGCAGCTTATTTCTCATTCTGAATTAATTTAAACTCAAATCAAAGGATCCCCATTAAAGTTATCATTGCACGATAGGTTTCCATCAGGGAAGGCAATTAACTCTTTCACTGGTGAAAGAGCTCCAAATAGTTTTAAAGGAACTGTCAGGGAAGTGTATGAAATAAAATAGAGCAGGTGATAGTTCTCTGCAGCAGGTTTCCACAATTAGCACCAAGTCACAAAATGTCCTTTTTACAATGCAAAGATACACAGTGCTCTAAAACACATCAACACATTTCTGGCAAATAGAAGCAAGGAGGCAGCTCCTGAAGGCAGAATAATTATCTAGATTTCAGAGGTTTTGCTTATCTTTGTCTTGTATTTGTAGAATGTATTGCACACTATTCCAAGGAATATTAAAAAAGTATAAAACTAAGGATCTGACCACTAATTTTAATACTTACAGAATTACTCACAATTTAAACCAGCTAACTTGAAAATTAAGCTGCAGCTAGGTTCAGGATAGCTCTGTGTGTCACAGAAAGAAAATTTCTTGTGACTTTACAGTTTTTCTCAATTATATAAAAAAAAGCCCTAGACTAGACCAAAATAAGTGAATAAACTGAAAGAAGAAATGTTTATCTTCCCCACCTTCCAGAGTCTTTAGCATTTATCGTAATTGCATGCAGTCAGAGAAGTGGGAGTTGTTCCTTACCAGATTCCACAAATTAAAATGTTAAATGTTAATTCTTAAACTCTGCTCTTAATAAAAGATGTTCTTTAGAGAAATTTTGAAAACACTGATATGTAATATGAAGATCTTGCAGTGCTAACATCAATCTGTATTTCAAAAGATAAGGTACAGGTCTTGAAAACTTACCAGGTTACTTGTACATAAGTTTTGACAGTTCCTTGAGAAAGCACAGTACACTGCAGAGATCCATAGGCAGCAAAGAGCAACAAGTGTTTTAGGGGAAAACCCACAGGCAAGCGTTCTTCATAACTTAATTTCATCTGATAATCCGCCTCTTCCCTTGACTCGGCCATACAAACTCCTTCTAGTTTAGGCGACAGAGACACAACTGAAATTTCTACATGTCAGGTCATTAAAATATTTTCTGAATCCTAGTTTACACTCCACTCCTTCAACAACTTCTCAGCTTCCTGGAGCACCTGTCTTGAGGTTACGCAACCTCTATTTCATAGTTTCTTATTAAGCCACTGAAACAAAAGAGCTGACAAATGAAAGTCAGTGTATCGACTTACACAAATATCATTAACGTAAGAAGGAAACCAAGGGCAATGCTTGATCAGGTGCTCCGAGCCATGCGGAAACAGGGAAACAGTGGGAAAAAACCAGCCTAATGTTAATTTTGACAAGACGAAGGTATTTCTCTAAGTATTTGTACATGGATGCAACTAAGAAAATTTGTTGTTGATGATGAATAACATTGTTAGAGCACCATCGGTCATATCAGACATGGTAAAAATTTTAATGAATCTTTTTTTGAATGACTGTTTCCAAATGTTCTGCTTCCACACCAGAATATCATGCAGAACAGATATTCTGCCTTCATGCAGAATATCATGCAGAACAGTGTCTGCCTTCAGATGCAATCTAGACACAAAGTAACCAGAGCCAATTTGCTAGGGGCTCTCTAGATGAGGAGGCACAATTGTACAAGTAAGTTTGCATCCATATCATGGAAGAAAAATGAAGCTGATAGATAAATCATGTGTCTGATTTAAAGAGTGGTTGAAGTTGAAAGTTGAAGACTCACATTAAAGAGGTCCATGGAAAGTCAAGCTTAAGACACATCCAGGCTCTGGTCTGTGGCACATCTGTGCTGTACCAGCAGAGATATCCACAGAGTAATTCTGCAGTAGAAGATCAATCCAGCTTACACACACACACACTTGGATGTATATATAAATATAAATGCTATGTCATTTTGTGCATGTGTATTACTCATTATAAATCAAATGTGCTAATTTTTAAATAACACAGCATTTTGATGATTGGTTGAGGCTGGCACATCCTGTTACTGCTGCTTGGAAAGGGTACCTGCTTTTCCACTATACCTTTCCAAGCCCCGTTGACTTGCCAAGGAAACATTTCTACAGTCATGCAATAAAACAGGCTGAGAACCTGGTTTACACTAACCCAGCAACAGCAGAGGTGAATTGGTTGGCATTAACCTGATGCTGGTTTTTCTGCAGTAGTAGGCTGCAGTAGAATCCCCTGTGCTGTTCTGCCCATGCAGTGAAAGGAGTAAATGCACTAAGGCAGGAAGAAAGGGAAAGCCAGGATGGAGACAGACAATGAATATTGGGAAGCATGTGGTTCAACGTGGTCCAAGGAGGGAAAGGCTTTTAGGACCAGGTTCCCTCCTTTCCTTTTTTCCCAGTTGCCCTGGGAAGCTTTGGGGGGTTTCCTTGTGCATTATCTCAGTCTTATTATTCAAGGCAGCTTCCAAATGAAGGTAAGGCTCATCTAGGGTGAGATTTGCTTTCAACTAAGGGCTTTCAGCTATGCAGATGTGGGGGAATTGCTGATCATTATGCTTGTCACTTCTCCACTCCAGAAGGATGCTGCCCCCACTCCAGCCCATGAGCAAAGCTGCTCAAGAAGGACCTCCTTAGACCCAGCCAAAATAAGCCAGTTTAGTCTGACTGCTTAAATAGCAGGTCTCTGCTAATCCAGCTCATCTTGGCTGAAGAAGTTTCATCAGAGCTCACGTGACCAGCAGCACTGAAGAGGAGGCTGGTGACAGGCAGATGGAGGCTGCAATTTCTTCCTGAAGCAAAGAACTTTGGCTTAGGACAGTTAGGACATTTAGGACCTTCAGGATTTGGTCTCTAGGACTTTTAGGTCTTTACTAGTAAATTCAAGGTACCCACAGCAATACCCAGCAAGTGACATGGGATAACCCACATCCACACTTTAAAATTTTCTCACAATCCAAAAGAGGATAGGCACAGCTGAAATACCTATGGTCAATGGCTCTTAGATTTATTATGTCCCAAACTGTTCCTGGATATTATTTGTGCTAGTGCTGATGTGGATCAAAATCAGAGAGAGTTCAGGATGTGGTCACTCAGGATTAAAAGTGCTGTCTGGCGTGGATTTAAATTACTAACTTAGATGTAGCACAGGTAAAAAAATATGCCTAAGTTCAAACTTTTTAAAAAAACTTTTAATAGCATTTAAATAGTCAACATTTTTTTAAAATTTGTTTGGGATTTTTTTAAGGAACTGTTTGATTGTTAGGATATCTAGGGTGTTTTTTAAGGATGTATAGGGAGAAGCACGGGGAGATGAGAAACACAGAATCATAGAATCATTATAGTTGGAAAAGACTTCCAAGAACACTGAGTCCAACCTTTGACTGCACACCACCGTGCAACTGAACCACAGCACTAAATGCCATGTCCACAGGTTTCTTGAATGCTTCCAGGGACAGTGACTCCACCAGGTTAAGAACCAGGTTAACTCCTGGTAAGGAATATAATCAAGGTGCATCTTAGTCTGAAGAAAAAATCCACAGCACTGTAACAATAACAAAACAATATTTGGCTTTTCAGACAAGGAAATTTGGTTACTATGAAATACACATAATGAACATTTTGTAACCAGAAAGCTTGGCTGTTACTGACGAGGATAATTCTTGTCAGTCTGTGAGTGTGTGTCTTTGCACACTCATACAGGGGTAGTACACACATGCCTCGCACAAATGGGCTCTAACCATTACAGTTAGTTAATAAAATAGTAATATTAAAGACATGATTCAAATTAACTACTCAAATGGTGCAGAAATTTTTCTTCAACTTCCAGCACCGTTTTCCACCAGGTGTCACTGTAACATCCCATAAACCACGACTTTCAAAGAAAAAGAGCGCTGAAATATCTCCTTTCTTGTTTACCTTCCTTTGAACATATTGGGAGAACAAACAGTAACAGTCGCCTGAGTCTTTAGATTTTTAACCTGAATTTCAGGAATTCTACAAGAAGAGAGCACTAATGGTCTTTAGAAGCTGAACTTTAAAAGGACTGTTTGCAATATCTGTAAATAACACAGAATTAAGTGTAATTTTTAAGTACATCACTTCCATTACACTGCACCCTGATGTGGTACTAGGGATCCAAATTTTGTGAGATATCATTAGTAAACCTAGTCCTTTATATTACAGATCTCCTTACAGAATATAATTTCCTTTATCGCAAAGAGCAGCACAAGTACAGACCAGTATATCTGCAAGGGAGAAGACTGAGAATTAAGAGAAAAATAGAGAAAAGAAAACTTGATCACAATTCCCTACCTGGACAGAAGTACATATCAGAGCTCTTTACAAACTATGGATTCACCTTTCAAGTTCTTTTGAGTCTCTTGTAGGAGAAATAGAGTTATGTACAGACAAAGGGTCAGTCCTGATAGCAATGAGTAAGGGCTATCCTACCTTGAGGAGAAACATGTACGTTATTACTGCCAGTAAAGTGAGTAACTAATAGCTTCTTTATACCTGAAATCAGCATAATCCATAAAAACAAAATTTTCCTGTACATGAACATGCACAAGACTGTGCATTTGTACACATGAATGGTATAATATAAGCAGACCAAGGATCAAAGACACAGAGCTTTAGTTCTTTGCTGCTCTTACAGAAGATTAAAATTATTGGCTCAAGGGGGGTTGGCAGCCTCTACCATCCACCCCAGTGCACAGCCACAGGCTGTTGCACATACAGCCAGAAAGATCAGCTGGGAAACACCTTCTGGGCTGCCAAAAGGTTACAGACCAACACATCAACATAAACTGATGGCAACTTCAGCTTATTTTAATAGTACAGGACAAAATCTCTCAAATGGTCAACTCCCAGCTGATCCAGACCTGGAGTTGTGCCATCATTCCTGCCCTTGTGACAGCAGCCTCCATCACAAAGTTTGGCCAAAAATCTCAACATAATACCCACTCCAGCAATCTAACTTTAATCTCCTCCCACGTTTGAGTCAGGCACCCAAAATCTCATCAAATGAAACAATTGTCTGTGTGCTGCCTCTCGAACACATCTGTGCACGGTTTCACGAAACAGCAGCACACAGCAGGAATCGGCAGTACAACAAAAACTGAACGTGGCATGGCTGAGGAGGCAGGCAGGGAAACCCAAAAGCCCGCAGATGTTTGTGTCTAATCTGGGCTGTTTGTGTCCAGTCACATAGCACCAAAAATTCTTTGAAGATAGACCACCGTTCATGAATCCTATTTTGATGAGAAGGAAAGTTGGGAGAGGTGAGAAAGGAGAGACTGTCAACCCTTCAACCAGCCTACCAGAGCAGTGAAAAGGAAAATCTCAGCTTTTACTTATCAGTTTCTATCTTTGTCTTGGGGAGGTCATCGTGAAAAGATATGCTGATGTGAAGTACTAAGTGATAATGGATTTTCACTCTTTTCCAAAGATCATAGATTATTCTCATTTTCCCTCCAGCAATGGGCCCCCGTTAGATCTTGAATTTCTTAGTAAAGTAAATGAACAAGGACCCTTAGGGCAAAAAGCTCCCTCCACTGCCCTGGCCTCCCTCCTTCCCCTTTCATTTGTTAGTGCAACTGCTAAGACAGCTGTTTGTCTGGCAATAGCAGCCAGTCGGTCAGGGAGTGCTGTGCACAAACAGAGGGAAGGCCATACAAGAGAAACCCCTTGGAGTCTGGCTCAAGATTTATATCTATCTCTGCAGATTAGAAAAGTGGGGTTGGGGAGGGGGGGGAGAAACAGACTGTTAAACTGGATCAAATTGGAAAGACAGTCATGCATGAGATCCTTAGCTAAACCAGTCAGGAGACAGGGATTTGCTCCTATTGATCTGCAGTAATGATGACTGGAGAAATGTCTCATTAAACGATGCACAATGATGGATCTCAGACTAGGCAAATTTGAGCTGTGGAGATTAACAGGAAGAGATGTAAAAGCTAGGCCAGGATAGAAAAGATAAGGAATGCTAAAGGATAACATGGATCTATAACTACATTGTTAAAAAATTCAAATCTAAAAAGAAAAATAATTAGAGTTTATTAGACTATGTTTGTGTGATCATCATACACATTAGGAGAGAGTGAACACAAAGCAACAATAAAAACCTTGCTGTTAAGTAGGTAAAGCTTGCACTTCTTTTTGTATTTCTTTAAAGAGGGTGAGTTGGCAAAGTATTTGCAAAGCTGTTTAGTGATTTGTTCAACTGTGTTATCTATTAGTTATTACTAATCAAATGTGCTGTCTGAAATTTGAAGAAAACTAAATTTCAACATACACTAATTTTCAACATACAGCAGGCAGTGCAACAGTGTGAGTGTAAAATGGCCTGATGCAGGATGTCTGAAGAGGATTGCATGAAAAAGATGTGCCAAGGGTTTTAGAGGGAAACAGAAGGAAAGAAGATTGCATACCACAGAAGGAGTGACTTGCCTCTCTGAGCATGTAGATCAGTGTGTAAGAAGATATAAAATCAAGATTAGGAGAAAAAGACAAAAGGTGCAGAAGCAGTAGTGCAGATTACACAATCTTCAATCTTTGTAAAGATCTTCAGAACAGTCAGGTGTTCAGTTTGCATAAACATCTCCCATAAAAGTCTCTACCTCTGACACCTCCTGGTTTCCATGGCATTCCCAAATACCTGAACATTTCATCTCCCAGTAGTTCCATAAAAAGAAATTGCTTATCCAGCAATCCAGGAGAGAGCCCATCTGCCTTGAGCTCCTTACAGATTGAGAAGTAACAGTGCCCACTGCGGAGACAGGAATTAACTGGGGCTGGATTTGACCATTTCAATCACCAGCCTGAGAAAGTGTGTTGCTGGACTATCATTTGGATGCACTGCTCACTGACCTTCTGGTAGGTATCTAGAGTCCCAGTCCTTCTCCCCCCATAAATTCCCACACTCCTCTTCTTGACTGAGCAGCACCCCTGGGTACAGGCACGGACACTGGTGCACAGGAACAAGCAGATCCCTTTCTCCATGCAAGCTAGAGCAAACCTCCTCACCGTAGGGGGGTGGGGAAATTAAGGATGTTCTCTAAAACAAAGGCTTGATGCAAACAGTTGGAGATATATCTAATCCCTTCTTTTCTGAAGGAGAAGGAAACATTCCCTGGGAAGACCATAATTAGCTGGGATCTACCATGAGGAGAAATTCTGGGGATGGTAATCCAGCACATAATTTTTACCTGCAGTAACTGCTAAGAAGGTAAATGCTGTGGGCAAGACAACACTTTGTCTCTACTTGCTAACATGCACCAACACCACAAGCAGCCTAGTCAGCTTCAGGCTTTATCCTCCAAGGGTTACAAACCCTTCTGGAACACCAACAGCTGCCACGACTTTAGACAAGTCTGCTCCTTGCCCTTCTGGGTGCAGGGGAAGGCCTGAGCAGAGCTCCACAGCCCCAAATTCAGATCAACCTGATGAGGGCCAGCCCCTGCTGAGCTCCTCCACTGGGCACCCAGCCCCCTGTTATGGGGAACACGGGGCTTGTTCCTATTCCCTAAACACAGGTCCCCAGTGACACCTTCCCTGCTGCGGGGAGAACCAGATGTTCACCCAGGACTAGCAGTGCTTAGGTACTGTCAAAAATAGCTTAGAAACTGTTGTAAAAGAGTTGATAGATGGTTAAGCATGTACTGTTAGTTTGGTTATTATATTGTAAAAGGGGTTAAAAGGGTAGTTATAAGAAATACTGTACTCAACATACCATGATACCCCTAAGTAAAGGGCATCACCCCCCAAGCGAAATGGGCCAGCCTGGACAGAACCGTAACAGGCCAATCAAGTGCCTTAAACTTTCATGCAAATGAAGCATCCAAAAAGAAACCAATCAAAAGGGACAAAAAACAGGATAAAAAGGGGCTTCTGACCCACTGAATCTGTGCTGCTCCATCTGGGACATCACTGCTGAAAAGACCCAGCGCCAGTGCTGCAGCATCCTTGACAGGAATGCTCCTGCTCGGCCCACAGGCCCCCTTGCTTTAGGTCTTTCTTTTTCTTATAATAAAAGCTGAAATCACTTTTGTCCTGGAGCTTGCTGTCATTTTTATCAGGTACCATGGTAGGGGGGTTCCCAGGGCAGAGCCCATCGCACCCCCAGCCAAGAGCAGGGCAGCCAGGGCCATCATCCAGCACCTTCCTGGGGACAGAGAGGCCAAGGCTGGGATGTGGCCCAGGGATGGAGAGTTGCACCACTGGGGCAGGGGCTGATGGCTTCCGGGTCTGGCATAGGGCCTGGTCCCTGGGGGAGCCCAGGGGAGCTGGGCAGAGCCAGCCCAGGTGTGCCCTCAGGGCAGGCTGGTAGGTGTCACCCCAAGCAAGGGAACCCCTGCCCTTCTGGACCAGTAGCTGAGAGTCACAGGGATCATTCAAGAATCTCAAAAGGCCACTGATCTGAGTCTGCCAACTCCATTGACTGCAGCAGCCATCACTCGAATTTAGATGTATTGATTTAAAATTAATTGCAATGCTTTTAAACAGCCTGAGTATTATCTGCCCACAGCCATATGTGCTGACCCCCGAGCTGGCACAGGCATGCTGTCAGAATCACAGCAAGATGGTGGGTTGGGTGTTAAACCAGCTTTTTTATTTCTTTTGCTGAGGAAATTTCCTTCAGGCTGAGGGAAGTTTCCTTCCTCTTTACTGAGAAGCCAGGCAGATGCCAGAGCAAGGAGGGGATGCACACTGCCAGTGAGGGTGCATCCCGATGCTGAGAGGATTTATCACCTGTGAAGGACATCAGCCCTGGTATCCCTGGCACAGTCCCAGACCTGCTTTCCTCCCCTAGCAGCGTGGTCCCTCCCTCCCCCCCCGGCACCAGCTCTGGCGCTGTTTTGATCCTCTCCTGAGCTAATTCAGGTCCCCAGCACAGAGGAAAGCCATCCACCTTCTTGTCAAGAAAGTGTTCTGCTACCTCAGCAAATTGAATGAGCTCAACACAACATCAGGTGAGCTCCAGGAAGAGGGGAAATGAGGCAAAGAAAGGAACCCTTTGACCCAGTTGGTTTGAGCCTTCACTCTAACAGCTGCTATTGTTAACTAAATTTAGGTCTGATACATCATTGTCCCTTAATAGAGGGAAGCCAGGGGAGCAGGGTCTGCTGCTCATGACATGTTTGAGTGTGATCTTGCACAACAGAGCAGTGACCTCTCTCTGCATTATGATAACACGAATAGTAAGAGGTGGCCTTCAATTGTGAGCACATCTGGACTCCTAAAAGATTTGCAGAACAATTACATGCGTAAGCTGTAATGACAAACACTACCTCAACGCAAAGAGGCTAAGACAGGACAAACATTAAACAAGGGATGTCATACAGGTTCATATGTTTATGCTCCCAGGATTAAAGATCTAAACTGGTTTATGAAAAGTATATTATTTTTCCAGCATTATTTACATGCACAATGATTTGCCTTTTCTAAGGCTGAAAGGACTCAGTGGAGCTCAAAGAAAGGGATGCGCTAGAAAGAGAAAATCTCCGTGTCAAAATGGATATAAGAGAATGAATAATTTTAAAACAATAACTAAAACAATTATTTCTGAGAAGATTCTTCTGGCTAGGTTGGGGTGGGGGGTGTTTTTTTTTGGTGATTTTATTTTTTGGTTGGTTTTTGGTTTTGTCTGGTTTTTTTTTCTTTCTTTTGTCTTTTTAAAATTTATTTTCCAGCCATGTTTTGGATTTCTACTAAATCACAAACCACAGAAAGACTGTTGTCTGAAAAAAGGTTAATGTGCCCTTTTCACAATAATGCACAGGTTAAGTAAAGACCATATCCTTCAACCTCCCTGGGCATTTGTGCTCTCAGTCCAGTGTACAGGGGAATACCCATCCTAACAGCAATTTAAATTAGGTGCAGACACATGCAGTCTTCCATTGCTCTGCAAACTGCAGAGGTTGAGCAGAATGAAGAGCTATGCATACAGCAACATCTTGAAATGTTACAGCACTAGAATCTAGAAAGCATGGGCCCAAAACACATTTGGCACTGCTGTCAAGAGAGGCAGTAATGTCAAGGTACTTTAGGTTAGGCCCAAGAACTAATCTGAAGAAAGAGACTCTGCCCAAACAGGGCTACTAAGCAGTAATGTTTCATTTAGTGGAGATTCCAGGTGCAGAGTACCCAGGTAGATCTACTCCAATGTTTGTATGCCAGTAAAAATAGTTCACTGCATTTTCACACAAATTTTTCAGATAAATGTAATACATATGAGGAATTGTCTATAAGTGTGTCTTTATAACACTAGTAAAACAAAACAGCTATAAATATTTCCTTTATGTAGCAACAAGTTAGCCTTTACTTGGTAGAATGGCTGTCTGCAAATGTTATAATTATTTTCTATGACTATGGTATCTCTGTCATGCTGTTTTTGTTTCCTGTTGCCATTATAGTGCATGAGTTCTATTGTCACTATATTGAAAGGGTTCCATATTGCTAGAGTTTCGTATCTCCTTGATGTTTCTTTTAGTCAACTCCTCTAGGCACTGACTCTTCCTTGTGCTCACAGCAGCCAGCTGACTACAGTTACCCTCAACCAACCAATCCACTCTTTTATAACACTCTTCTGATTGGCTACAGCTGTGGCCTGTTAAAATCAGGCCTGCTCCTAATCTTTAATAATTGGTTCAGCTGCAACTCTTTAGGGGGTAAGACCACTTTCTATACTACCTTTATTTATTTATGTTCTATCCTCCTACAGTTTCTTTTGCTTCAGTGTTTGCTATTTTATCACGTTAATGTAATTCTACAGATCAAAGCAACAACAACAACAAAAATCCTGGGACAGTAACATAGAACAAAGAACATCAAGAAAAAATACTGGGCATAAGATGCAAGGAAGTAAGTGAAAGTTCATGGTCCACCAAATCCAGGCTGCAACCAGCAGAAGCCAATGTGAAATTACCTACATGTGCTCCAGAGTGGTTGGTAACGGAGAGGCAGGCTGAAGAGCAGCTGGGCTTGCTGCTCCTGCTCATTTAGAGGATAGGATTTGCCTCTCTAGAACCCTGGTAACAGGAGCATATTGGTGGGAGTGTAGGAGAGGAATCAGATAATGCCATGAGAACTAATCAAAACCCATTTGATCACTCTCTTTTCCAAGTAAAAGCTACAAAGTCAGCTAGAAAACAGTTCCACATGCTAACATTAATCCAAATTATTGATTAATATACCATGCTCATCTTTATTTTAACAGGAAGTCAAATACACAGCAGACGTCTGAGCCTAAAAGATTATGGTAACTTCTGAAAAGGTGCTGAGTCCTTGTAAATCCCTCATGAGCAGGGTGCTGCATGAGAAAGCCAGAAAGTGCAGGGACTCAGATCTTCTCTGAGAGCAGAGGTAACTGCAGAGCCTGAGCAGGTAATTTTTACCAGGGTTAGTTTTGGCCTGCTTGGAGCAGTCAATAACAGTCTTAGCTGTGGCTGACTTCACCAACACCCTGCTCACCATTTGGTATTCTGGGTGTGCACCCTGAATCCTTTTGTGCCAGACTAATCTCAACTGTCCCAAGGCATCTCCTCTGTGAAGCTGCCTGATTCTTTGTGCACATGAGGAACTGTGGCTGGGTGATGGGGGTTCTTACAGGGACTTTGGCCACAAACAGTTGTTCTCTGCCACGGCTGCTCATGCCAGATGAAGGTTTTCTTGTTCCCAGATGCTCTGTTCATCCACTGGAGAATGAAGCAATGCAGGGTTCGCTAACTTTTTAAGCTATTGAGGACAAATGTGTATGAAATAGATAAGTGTTAGTGTGGGAACTCAACATGCCCAGGCAGCAGGAGATGGAAAGTAAGGCTAGGCAGCAGAGCTGCTCACACAGTGGATGCCTGGCTCTGGCCCTTATATCTCTCACCTGTGCAGGCAAGCAGCCCTCAGGAGGTGCATGCCTGGGCTGAATCCACATGGACAGTCAGCCCAACCCCACCACCCTGCACCAAAACCTTCATCATGCTCAAGAGAAGGAGGGTAAGAAAGTCTGATTTTGGTGGACAAATGCCATACTGGATATAGAGCAAAAAATTAAAATACAGGCTGAATTTAAGTCTTGGAGGCAGACCTAACTTGAGCTCAACTATGTCTATCACATTTGGAAAAAGGCCTTTAGGACCACTTATGAACCCTGGGGCCAAGAAGAACTACCAGTATGCATGTCTGACAAAACTGAGATTACAGTATCTTTAATGAAAAGAAAAAGACAGAAGAAAGCTAAAAGTTCTTGCTTTGGGAAGGAATGTCTGAGAAATTATACTGTCCACACAAACCTAACTTTAGGTGGCAACAAATATGAATTATTGTTCTTTTATCATCTTATGAAGAAAGAATGTTCAAACTGATTTGAGTGTTCACCAACATGATATATTTACTTTTTGTTGCGCAATTATCTTTGACAAGGAACCTAAAGCAGGCTCTAATTTTTTGTATTTCACAAACAGGCAAAATAGTACATTAATGTAAATACAGTAATTAAAATATGAGAAAATATTCACTCAAACTCACATTTGTCTAATAATTAGGAAAAAGGCAAAAAGTTTTTTACAGAGACAGATTACATTTGATCAGGCTTTTACATTCAATAAATAGCCTGGCTTCAAAAGCAATTCACAGTGGATCCTTAAACTATATATACAGTTGTGATCCGCAGCTGTGTCAGTATGAATTACAAGAATTTGACCTTGTGATTCATTGGCGTAGTGGCCCAATGCTATGCAGAAAAGTTGCACAAGAAGCTTTTTCTCCATACATAATGATTATTGCAGATTTATGACCTGTGCTTCCACTATGCATAACTGGCTTACTGCTGTGCAGATTTCCACAGGGCCTGTGCAGAGCACAGGGAGGGGGGAGGGACCACATTCCCACACATCATAATTGCTAAATTAATAAGCATGATTCCCATCCCTCTCTGAACTGAAGAGAAAGAAGGTCTTGCTTTTCAACTCCTGAGACTGAGTTTACATCATACCCTGCAGGAAAACTGCAACATGGCAGGATAACCCTTGAAATTAGGAAGAAAAGCTAGATCTGGAGTAAACCGGATGACTACTTTTAAACCAAGCAGTCACTCAGCTCAAACTTATATTTGCTTTCAGCTCTCTTAGTTATACAGGCACAAGTATCATGATCAATAAACCAGTACATAAACTGCCCTCTCCAATGTGCATAAGTGGCACACTCTCTATATTAGAAATTATCAAGTCCTGCTTATTTGCATTCATCTCCCATTACTCCACACCTTTTGGGAAAGATTATAACTAGATCAATTGCTAACTTTATTTAAAAGGCACGTGAGTCAAACATAATTGGTTATTCCTGGAAATGACCACTGGATTGCCTCATATTTTGCACAAGTAATTTCTTAGCTCTTACTTGGATGCAACCTCATAAACATGAGTAAATTATTAAGACTACTTGTTTCCCGTGGAAAAATAAAATGCAGACTGTGCAAATTCAGCTGTGAACTCCCTCTTGAAAATCCCAAACATGCTACCATTAAAAATTACCTATGTATTAATGGGCAAAATTTGACATTTTTTAAAAATATGAGGACTAATACTTTGCAGCATTACAAAAGCTCTCTAAAACACCTACAAAAAACAATCAGAGCTTTGTCACTGACAATGACCAAGGATGCTGCCAAACCAGTAAATTGTAAAATAGTAGGCTCTGTTTTGACAAAAAATGTCATGAATCTCTAGATCATAATATTTTTCAAGGAAACCCTATAACAACATGTTTAAATGAAAGGAACTTTCTGCCCCATATTCTTGACAGCAGCATAGCATTTTTGGTTGATTGTCTTCAAAATCCAGATGATTAGCAACTTTATTTCTTTTTCCTTCAAAGTATGAAAAATTATGACCTAAGACGACCAAGCAGCTGTGAGAAGCTGCAAAATATGTGGCAGTGGGACAAATGATTAGTCTTCAACTTGATCTCATAATTACATCATAATAGGTGACATGATTGGATAGGTTACAGCAATTAAAGTGATGAAAAGTGCACATTCATCCCCTATATGACTCTCATTAGAGTTACACCCAACTGCTGCTGTTGCAGTGAATGAGGCTGCTTATCTCTTAGCATCCAATTATCCCATAGACATTCCCTACCAGTGCTGGGAAGAGCCCTGCTATCACCCCCACTCAGACCTATGGTTAAGACAAAAGTCTTGAAGTCTGCTGCGGTTTAGTTTTCTCTCCCGGAATTTATTGCCTGTTATTTCTTTTTTCCATGTTCTTAAGGTCTAAGAATATTTATGGTCTCTCCCCCATGGGGATTCTTGCTACCATTGTAATTGCATAATGACACTACACTCATCCGTATGGGTGCCGGCAGTGACCTGTGCTAGTGCAAGTTAAACTGTTTCTTCTATCAGAAGATTTTCTTTTTTCCGTCTGATTCTTGCCTCATGTTTGCCTTAAAATACTGAGGAAGCGTTCGGTCACGATATCCTCTTAGCTACTTGCTCAGAACTACTTGAAAAGCGGAAATGTTATTTTACTGACTCCTTCCCTCCTGGGCATTTTCACACCTGGAGAGGGATGCTTACATTAAGCAAGGAGGGAAGTTGCTACCATGAACTACAGCAGAACCCAGGCTGGCTCTGAGAGGGAGGACACAGCCCCACGGCCTATTACAAATGGGTAGATTTTTTCTAATTCCAATGAGTAAATTGCTAAATTTTTTGCAACAGTAGCTAGGTGAATATCCAGAGGAGTCCTGGAGGTCCGTCCATCTCCTCATGGTTTAATGGTATGCAGACCTTGGTGGAGGGTGGTGTTTTGAGGCTGAAAAGTCCGTGCTGCTCCATGGGCAAGGCCTTAGATTCCAATGATAAAAACAAAGTATAGAACATTGTGTCCATAAAATACTCTACATACACAGAATAATTCATGTACATCTCAAGGAATTTGCTAAACTTCCTAAGCCATGCCACAGCCTTGTGGCAGCGTTGACTTAGCTGTAGTCTGATCATTTTTAACAGAGAGGACTCCTCATGCAGTTTATACAAATGCTACATCTAGACATATTTAATGATTTAACCTTATGTGTTTTATTTTCTGAATTTTTCATATAACCACCACATACACTTCTGGCAGAGCACAGTCCCTGAATACACGGAGATCGGCAACCACAGCATTTTGTTCTCAGCTTTATCCTGTAAATCTATTACACCATTTGCTTTTGCCCCAGTGAAAATGCAAACTTGGCCCTTATATAAAGACTGCTAAAAGGCCTCTCAATCTGCAAGCTATCCTTCTGCTAATGAAGAGATTAACATACCTCTCAATGTCTAGAATTGCTCTTGCCGTTTTGTAATTTGTAACCTCGGGTCCTCTCCACCTCATTGTGTTTTCAATTCCCCCCCCTTCTTCCATGCAAAGAAAAAGCTTTCCACTTACTAAGAGCAGGAACTTTCCTGATAGCTGCACAAAAGCAAGACTGCTCCATTAAGATGAAACTTAAACCTCTTTGTATAAATTAAGTTTTTGGTTTCTATTATTTCTCCCCTAGAACCTGTACAGAACAAGATGCTTTTGAAAGGAAGAATATATACAGTGTCAAGCTTGCGAGATAAGCTTGGGAGAACTCTGCAGTGTGTTTTTCCCTCCTCCCCTGCCCCTTGCCCCAGAGAGCTACCAGTTTAACATCACACGAGGAACACATGGACTCATCAGATGATTTACATCTGCTTAGAAGCAGCTCTTTCTCTGTGTGTTATATGCAATGATGAAACAGTATATAAAAAGTATAGGTCAAGAAAGTGAATCCGTGAAGCTAGAGACTGTACAAGCCTACAAATGAAACCTGGGCATGTCCCCATACTGACCATCCGCCTTCTGAAGCGTTTTGAGCTGATTTTGTCCTGAAGTCCTCACTCGCTGTTTGTTCATCCTGGGGTCAAAGGTCTGTGGAGTAAAAACTCCACGGCTCATTTGCAGGTGGCTGCACAGTAAAGGTATCCATACAATGAAATGAGACACACTGTCTAGCTGCGGGTGACTCAGCTAATACCATTTGCAACAAACACACAAAATATTCCTTGAAAAACTACCTGTAAAGGAAAGGCATATGTTCACGCTAAAAAGTAGCTATGTGTTTGGGTGAATCAGGTCTCTTCCAAATTAAGTCAGTGGTTAGTGACCAAAATCAGTTGCAAAAAGCTGTCAGAAGTGGTTTGGCAGGGAGTTTTCCTGTTGTGAAGCTCCCACCGTGTGACAACATATTAGTCAGGTTCAATGTATGCCTTCTTTCTGAACTAATCTTTTGCCTTAACTCAAAACACGTGCCTTTAAAACTATATTTATTTAAAAGCTGCTTTTAACTCTCCTCCTTACAAAGGGAAATTTGGAAAAGCACACATGAACCAGTGTAGCAAGGTGACAAGGGTTACACAAGTCCTCCTTGTGAATAGCAACTTTGAGAGCTATAAACTATTTCATTCATCTTAATGATTATTTAATCTTGGAAGCTGACAGTAAGTTCCTTGCCTACAGCATATTGAAAACTGACAGAGAGAGGGCATAGTAATGAGAATTTAATAGCAAAATAAATAATACAGAAGCTACTTCACTGATTGCATTATTATTATCCTGCTGCAGTCAATAGGAAAGCTGTGCTCCCAACACCGGCGAGAGGAGCAGGGTTTCCCCCTGTGCACTACACGTTTGCAGCAGGAAACACGTGGCCTTGGACAAGGGACCAGCCCTGGCTGAGCCCAGAGTGGTGAGACTGAGAAGGCAGCCTGCACGCTTTCCCTTCACCAGTGCTCTCCTCACTGGCCGTGAGCGGAAAACAAATACCACTCCCAGACATTTACAGCCCCAGTCTCAAGGGCATGACTTATCATTTCACTACAAATCATTGAAATAAAAATAACTGCGAATTGAAGCATTATCTCTCTGTCTCAGAGGGCACTGCCAAGCCTCCAGCGCCCAGCAGATGAAGAAAGCCTCCTTTCATGGTATCTGCCAGCCTACCTTCCCCCTGTTCTGAGCCTCTAGAGCTATGTGACAGGCAAAAACTGTTTTGGCCTTCCAAGGCTCCTAACTTGCCTCTACCAATTACCAGCCATCCAAGTTCTGTGGAGAGATCAGCACTAGTGACATTATCTGCAAGCTCCATGGCAAAGTGTTTTGCGCATTAAATTGCCCAAGATCACCAAAGCTGGTTTATCACAGTACTGCTTCCCTAAGGTTAGTTGGGATTGACCTGCAGGACTGTTCTGTCCATATGTATGATAACTCTTAATAAATAGAACTAGAACCTGGCACTATTACTAGAGAATATATTCTAGATCTCAGCTGATGAAATACAAATCAGTATAATTCCCAGTACCAACCCCTGTGGGACCGACTGGTTTTGATTGCCTGCTGAGACTCATACAAACAATGCATGCTCATATGTTGTTAGATTGCTTTTCAACAGCTACCACTCTTTCAAAGATGATATATATTTTGCAACATATATATATTATCCTATCCATCTCTCTCTCATGTTTCCATTTATTACATTGAGTCTCATTGGTAGGTTTTGGACCGGAATTTGGTATTGGAAAAACTATTTCTGCGACCGCAATATTCTCACCACTTCTGTGGGGTCTTTAAATCCAGTCTTGAGGTTGTTGCAGACTTTGACTTTCTTGCCCCTTTGTCTCCAGAATCACTCTCATTTGTATGGATTTGCTCCTGACAATCTCTGAGACAAGTACAAGAACAGGCCACTTTTATTCACATGGACATGCTGCTCCTCTTTAAAAGTCTCTCAGCCTTCAGAGTTGAAGAGTGACCCATCCCAACCTCCTTCAACTAGAAGGATTTGGCATGTGTTGGCAAAATCCAGTGAGCATTAGTCTGACCGCCAAACTGCTGCACTAACCAACATTCTCTCTGCCTTATATCATCTCTAACATTTTAGTCTAGATTTCAAACTCTCCTTTGAAAAGAAGGGTAAGTCTCAAATACTAACAACGTGTGTTAAATACATATACCAAGAATATAATGTACTGGGTACATGGCAAAAAATATGCCTGATCACATATGGTGTCTGAAAAGTTAAAAAACAGACATTAACACTTACAAAACAAGAGCTCAATTAGAATAAAAGTTTACCAAACTCGACTTTTTCTAACATAGTATAAAATCTAGCAATGTTGTCTCTGACATACAAGTTAATTCTGTACTTCATTTGAGCATAGCAGCACAGTGTTCCTGACCTGCCAGCAGTGCGAATTCACCTGCCTCACAGCAACCCATCCCCGAAAAGACTATACAGAGTCAGACAGCCCACCTTCCATTCTCCAGGGTATTTCTAAAAGGCAAACCACTGGGGCCTGCTTAACATTCGGGTCTCCTGCAGCTGCTGGCACTGTGTTCCCGGCCGCGCATCTGCAACCCTCCCTGTGCCACAGGTTTCTTCAGAGCCGGACAGTCAAGGTCCCACCCAGAGAGAGAGATGCTCACAGCATACTTTAGAAAACTCCTGTTTAATTCCGCCCATAATTGTAACAGACAACGCTGGCACAGGCTAACTACACGGCTTGCAAACCTGCGTGGAGACACTTCCTCAGCCCCGGGAACACCGATCACGACCCCAGCCGTGCTGAAGGGGCCGGACGCTCCCGCCTGCCCCGTCCGGCCCCACTCGTGTCCGCCGCCGCGCACACCCTGCGGCTTCCCCGCGCCCCTTCCCGCCGCGGCAGCGGGAGCGACGCCTGGGAATCAGCCTGCAAACGGCAAAATAATCCTGTTCCCTCAAGAACATACTCGCATATACGAGCGCGTGTATATATGTGTGGGGGCATGTACGTGGCTCGCCAGCTTCGGGGGCTGGCAGGCGATGCCGGGGGCCGCAAGGGTTTGGGGAAACGCCGCGACCCCGGCGCAGCACCCGGAGCGGCGGTGGGCGGGAGAACAGCGCTCGGCGAGGGGAGGGGGCGGCGGGGCCGCGCCAGCCCCTCGGTCCACGGCAGGAGGAGGAGATACCCCGAGCGGCAGCCCAATGGGAATTGTGGCGCTTCCCCTTCTCCCGTTTCCTCTCTCCACCCCCAGCCCCAGGCCGGGGAGGCGGGAGGCGGCAGCGCTGCAGCCCGGCCACCGGCGGGGCACGGGGCCAGCGGCAGCCCCGCACGGCCCCTTCTCCGCCTCCGCAGAAACACCTGCGGGGGGAAGGATGCCGGGAGGCGGCCGCCCCCCTCCGCGGGAGCGCGGGCTGGCTCCGGCGCCGCCCCAACCAGAAGGAGGAGGAAGAGGAGAGGAAGAGAAAGGAGCAGGAGGGAAGTGGGGAAGTTGTGCCTTGCCCGCCCCGCCGAGAGCCGGAGCCATGGGCCCGGCTGGGGGGGCCCGGGCCGCCCCCTCGCTGCTGCTCTCGCTGCTGCTCGGAGCCTCGGCCCCGCTCTGGCTGCGGGCGGAGACGCTGGGTGAGTGCGGGGCCGGGCGGGGAGGCTCGGCAGGCGCGGCCCCGGGGAGCTGGGGGCGAGCGGAGGGGTGCGGCGGGCTGCCCCCGCCGTCCTCGCCTCCCGCTCTGCGGGAGCGTAGCCTGAGCTGCTCTCAGGGCTGTATATAGCTGACCTGGTTAATCCTCGCCGGGTTTATCCCTGTGTCTGAGTAGCTGCGAGATTAAAGTGGTAACCAGCCTTACGGCAAATGTATACTACGACTTTCTTGATATTTGTTAATTAAGACTTTTTTTTTTTTTCTTTTATGATAAGTCAGATAAGCGGCGAAAAACTCTCGGGAAAGTTGCGTGCCGGGGGAGGCCACCTGGGCGCCCGGCTGTGGCCGCGCCTCCTCAGCCCCGGCGGGAGCCCCGGGCGCGGCGGGCGGCGCTGGGTCAGCGGCAGCTCCGCGTCTGCTCCGGCGGCGCTGGGGCCGGCAGCCCCCGTCCCGCAGCCGCGTCCGGGCAGCTCTGCTCTCCCACCGCCTCGGGGAGAAAGTGTAGTGCCCGTACTCGCGCCCGGACAAAGTTTCGTAGGGATCTCGAGGGGATGTTACAGCTCTTTTTGTGGTAGTGCAGTTTGTTGCAAATAGAGCGCGGTTACCATTCTCTTTGCCCTGTGTTTTTAAGATTCCTGTGTAAATTACCAGTACAGCTGACATCTCTGCCCGCGGAGTTGCAGCCTCTTGGCTGTTGCATTGCGTGGCCTGATGCATCCGTCTTAGAAGACTTCACTGGCAGCTACCGATAAAATAGCTAGTACTGGAAACTAAGCATCGTGACGAGCTTGACAATGCATTCAGATAACTTAGAAATCCCGTACTAATGGTCCGACTTGGCTGCAAATTCCAGAACCCAGCGCTGTGCATTAGCTGTACACAGGCATTGGCAGAAAGTATTTCGGCCGATTTATACCTGTTCTTACCATAATCTCCTATGAACAGAGGTTTCTGATACCCATCTCCACAAAAGGGAGAAGTTGGTATTAGTCGTGTTGCCACTTGCCAGCTTCTTGGTAGCTTTGCTGTTCTGTCCTCCATGCGCTGGGATTCCAATTTGAAATGTTCCAGGAAACATATGTAGCAAGGAAAAAAACATTCTCTTAATCCCCTCTTTTCATCAGTGTGTTGAGGGGAGGTTTTTTTGTTTGTTTTCTCTTTCACCAATGCTTATTCTTCACTCATTGGCATCAGGGAGAAGAAAGTCATTTGGGGTGCAAGTGAGTAATAGTAAGTCTGTTGGGATTTCAGGGGGTTTTTGTGCATACAGTAAAACAGTAGTACATATGAATGTCCTATCTTGTCCATATTCCCAGATTAGTTGGTAAAAGCACTTTTGTTTTATTCATGTTAAAAATGTTTCTACTATCAAATCATCAGAATGGGGACACGAGTACTATTCTGCCTGGTTCTCTTTGGACCAAACTCAGATTTACAAGATAATCTGTCCAGTGTCTAGAAAGCAGGAAAGATGTTGATTCCCCCACACACTTCATTTCTCCACGGGTGGAAGTTCTTCTGTGTTTGTTTATTACTATTACCTTATAAATTAAGGGCTAAGTGTTCTAAAGTCACACCAGTGGAGAAAGGAGATAAGGATAAGTGGATACAAACTTCCTGTTACACAAGCTTCTTGACTTGATTTAGAAGTTGTAATGGAGCAGGAGAAGTGCCAGAGTGAATCAGGCTCGAGTTTCAGATAATTCTGTATCTTGTCACCACTGGTGTTTCCCACCAGCTGGTTCAAAGAAAGATGCACTGGTTTAAGTATATTGATTTTAAAACATCCATTTTAAAAAAATGAAGCATTATATTTTTCTGACTCCTCATGAGCTGACTTTACCTTCCTCTTAACTTTTTCTTGAGGGGTGCTACAGAACAAGGATGAAAGGGTTGTTATAGCTTCTGTTCTTTTACTTTGCTTTCAAATTAAGGAAAGAGCCCTTTTTTCACTGTGGTTTGGTTATTTCAGAGAATGGCTTGTATCTGAGTGTGGCTGTGTAGAGTCCAGGTGTTAGCACTCTTTCTTTTCTTGAAAATATGTTAAATGCATATGTTGTCTGAGGAAGTTATGAATGTGGAATTTTGTTGTCCATAAAATGATAATAAGAAAGTTTCCCTTGATGCTCAACCTATTTTAATTAAAAAAAAATATTTATAGGCTTAGTAGGTCTCACCTGGGAACAAATATTACCTTTATGACTGTCCATGAGTAACATATAGCTTTGGGATTTATAATAAAAGGTGGTTCTTTTTTCTTTGTATTCTGCTGTACACCAATCTTTTGGGGTTACAGTTGCCAGTTCTTTACTGACGAGTAAAAAATATACCTTTTTCCCTGTCTGCCAACTCACACAGCAATCCCATATCCTGATATGTCTTCTAAAAATGTCCCCCGGCGGTTAAATCTCAAGGCAGAAGGGAGCCAAACTTCAACACATTATCTTTGCCTTTCACCATTCCTCGTCTTTTCTTCTGGTGTTGTTGAGCAAGACCTTGACCCACGTAATTGTGAGCAGCAGAAATCAGAGTTGAATTTGAGCCTTCCATAGTTTTGACTGATTTTCTATCACATTTCTGGCCAGTAGGACTTAAAACTGACCCGAAGGTTGGTTGTTTGTAGGAGGGCATAAGAGGAACGGGTTTTTAATCTATTAAGTACAAGATTTAAGCCACTGCTTTTGCTGTACCTCATTTATTTTTCACTTCAGATAAAACAGCTATGAAAACTAGTTCATGTGGGATTTGCAGATCAGCATCCAGGAGTGAGCTTTGCTTGCTGTATTCCTGGGTCTGTTGACAGTTGCACCCAACGCCCAGTTGGAAGGATCGATGGGGAGTAGACTTTTATATGTTTTGAGGAAAGGCTGTTATTCAATGTGACAACAGTGTATCCAGTAATTACCAGAGATTATGCCTGTTCTCAGGGGCTTGCACAAAACCCTTGCTGAAGAATACTGGTGTGATCATGCTAATCCACTTTGTATGCCCATTTCCAGCAGTTTGAAATGCAGATCGAGATGAGTCTTTCTTGTACCGAAACCCCCGCCCCCCGCTTCAGTTTCTGAATATAAGTGATTGGTAAATTTTCAGTTTGTTTGCGTTTTGTCCTTATGTCTGTTTCCTTCCTTGGCTCCCTCTCTCTTGCCTTGGGAATGCTGACTAGAATTGCTAAAGAGGGAGGCAACAGTTTTCCAGTTGCAGTTCATAAGCAGTGCAAGTACCCACCACAAGAAAACTGCAATGTTTTCAGTCACACAGACTTTGCTATAAATAGCTCTAAGCTCTTCATAAGTACTTCTCTTTAGGTTATCAGGGGATGTATTTCAAACAAAATCAAAGACAGGGAGGGCAGCAGGAGTCTCTCTGACATGCGGGGAGAAAAAGATGCTTTGGGAAAGTTGTTACCTGCATGGCTGTTGAGTCATATTTCATGAAAATTATTTGTTGCTTTGCATATGCAAAAATATATTCATTTATATTTATCACATATAAGTGTCACCTTTAGTCCACCTGAGTTACGGGGCTAGCAGAGTAAAAATTAGCTTGAAAAAACACTAATTTTGAGGACAGTCATGCTACTGTATAGAGATGCCTAAGGTACCTTTTCAAAAGTATCTTAGATACCAGGACTGGTATAGTTTTGGAAGCCCATCTGAGCTCTCACACCATGCTGAGAAGTGTGGTCCTGTGTGGTGGCAGGCACTGAAGTCCTCAGCACAGACATTGCTGTAGTTTGGGGCTGGCTGTATCGGATCAGATGCTCTCCTGTGGCATGTACTCATCAACATATGGGTTTGCACCATCTGCTAAGAATAAAACAAGCCAGACAAAATCAAAATAAAATCCTTCTGACTGGGTTCAGTGGAATGGTGTTGGATCCCAACTAACTGCAATAAAAAATATTAATAGCCATGCATAAGAATGAGCGCACAATTTCCCCAAAAGGTTTAATTAGTGTTACAACCGGGAGTGGGAAACTTCAAACTGGGACAAGCTAATAGTGATGCTTAAATTAAAAAAAAGGATAGTGGTTTGACTAGTTTTAAGAGTATACAGATATCTTCATTTTTGCTTTCAAAAGAAATTACAAACTATCTAATTAAACTGATTTTGGCCTGTGAAAATTGTGTGAGTGCTAAAGCCACAATTTTGAGGTTGGCTGTATGCTCATACATAGAGAGAGGCTGCCAGTAGTTTTGGTTAAGTTTGTTGATGCTGTATAATTAGGCCTGGGAGCTGAGTGTTTTGAGGAGAGGAAGCATTTTGGTCTTTCATTGCCTCTCCCTGGCTCTTCTTTTGACAGAGCCAGGACTTGCCTCTCAGGAGTTTCCTTCCAAGACATGAAGGCTTAGTTTGGTGGTGGTGGTGGTACTTTCTCATCCTCTTTGAGCGAGATTTCTAGTCCCACTGGGGCCATATTTGTTATTTCTGTTTCCCTGATGGGACGTGACTGCTGTCTGGTGGCAGCTCCATTCTGCTCCCCTGCACAGGCACAAAGTAGGATGAGGGCACCAATGCTGTGCAGTACTTTTCCATCTCCAAAGAGTTTCAGTGAAGGTGTTTTCCAGCCAGCCATAACAGGGACAGCAGAATAAATGGGGAAAGCAGAGCAGGGCAAGTCTAGAAACCCAGTCCCCAGGCCTTCCATAGGACCAGGGTGTTCACTTTTATATTTAGTATCATGCATTTCAGCCCAAGCTACATCTGTAATTACATTTGTGTTCATCAGGCATTTAGTTAAGCTCCAAAACATTGTTTCTTCCTTCAGTTGCTGCAGAAACCTCATATCCATCACAGTTTTATTCCATGATGTTCGAGTTTCTGGCATTTCCACCACAAATTGTTCAACAATATTGGATTTCAGTCTAAGGCTTTGACATTAAAGTTGAAGTCATGTTGATGTCATCTTCCAGATGTTCCTGTCCACCGAATAAAAATTTTGTTTGTTTGTTTTATTTCAAAATACAAAAACACATGGGGAATTCTGGATGTGATCCCTCATGCTATACAAAGGCCTGTGTGTGTCCTGTCAGAAATCAAACAAAACTTTTCTTCACGGAGTAGCAGCAGAGACTTCAAAAAGCTGGAAACATAGGTGGATTTCTTCACCCACTCGAACAGAATGGCTTTGTTACGTGCCTGAGCCTTGTTGTTGCAGCTGCACTAACTGTGAAGAAAGGAGATGTGTGGCTTCTGCCTGAAATTCACTCGTGTTTTGCTCTGGTGCCACACCAGTTCTGTGTTGGGTATGTTGTTTTGATCTTAATAGTCAGCAGTGCCTCACTTGTAAAATGAACTCATAACAACAACAACAAGTCCACACTTTGTCCTCTGGGTCTGCAAAAATCTATTTTAACTCGTAAAATAAATTCAGTTATCCTGTGGGTCTCCCTCTGCTGGGATGTTTGAGCAGCAAGGTTCGTGGCTCACATTTGAGCTGTTGCCTTCCCTGTTGTGTCAGCTTCCTCCCAAAGGCAGGGCTTTGTATTAGCCCATGTTTCTTATGTCAGCATGCTGCAGGGGAATTGAAGTTCAAATGCCTCTGAGCTACTGAAAGCTTTTTGAGTGGTCATGTTAACATTTTCAAACTCAGGGAATCGGCACTTACTGATCTAGGACTTTAGCACAGACAGAAGAGACATGTTTAAACTCATGGTCCTTGCTAATGCTTGTGTTCTGAAAATTAAGCCACTATTTTTTTAGATGAAACTTAGTTGCTGTGTTTTGTAGGTGGAAAGCAAGCTAAAACTGTATCAAACTAAGCAGTTACACCAAGACATTCACTCTTGGGTTGAGTGAAAAAACTGTTCAGATCTTTCTATGTATCCTGTTTCAAAAGTTGAGAGTGTGATTGTTTAATACTAGTGCTAATCAAAAAAATCTGGTCAGAATGGAATTACGGCATTTCAGTAAAAGTGATGTACACAGGCTGGCAAAAAATATACTCTGCTGTTTTCCACATCCATAAGCAAATACCTTTTATGCAGTCTCATTAATGTGTCACAGAAGGCACAGAAGTGATGCTGTGGGTCACATCTGGTGCCACAACCAACACTGTAGTACTTGAGTAATGATGTAGCTGCTTTCCTTTCTTTCTTTTTTTTTATTTTTAAATTTAAAACATCTTTCACAGCAACTATATGTAACCACAATGAGTTGGGAAGATCACAAAAGCTTATGGAGCTTCTGCATGTACCATTTTGTTTAGTACCTTGAGGATGAGTATCAAGCAGGCTGGTTGTGGGACTATACTGATAAAAGGCAATTCTTGCTTTCAGTGCATCTGGTCAGAGTAGTTCTTTCATTGTTTCTTCATCTTAGTTCAGTAATTTTTTTTTTCCATTTCTACTGGAGTTGCAAAAACCATTTGTTGTTAGTTTGCAGTAACCATGGAGGAAATAGCTTCTTAAGACACTGGGTTCACTGAGTCAAAAGACATGAAAATTTTTTTTTGTGCTGACAGTTATTGTTTCCATCACAAACTAATTTGTTTTCTCTTAAGATATTTGTTGATTTACACCTTGGGGATAATGGGGTGTTTGTATAATTCACTTTGAGAAAAGTAGCATCCTTTCTCTGGTCCTTTCTTATTAACAAATGACAAATTCCACCTGGGCGTACAGGCATAAAAGGTGCATGTGTGATTTTTCAAGTAAGTCAGGACAAGTTTGATTTCTAGAAAAAAAGACCATCCTCCATCATTGATAACTGTCTGTCTTGCTCAACATGTATCACACTAACAAGGTAATTGCATATTAAAATGAGGGGAGTGTGTGGTTTCATTCTATCATGTTCAGCCATTTCCTCTTGCCCAAATTAAAACTGTTTTGAAATCTTGCCTTCCCACCTGCTACTGTAACTGGAACAGCTCTGCTTCAGCCTCTCCTTACCCTGGTGTCTCTGAATTTCCTGTCCCTGTGGGTTTGTCAGTCCTTAGCACTGCTGTGAATATTCCTATTCCTGTGCAACCCAATATTCGAGTCTGGCCTTGAGCTTGCAGCATATGTTTCCCACACAGTCCAAATTTGGTGCAATATACTGTAAGTTAATCTCCAGTAAAGCATAGCGCAGAGAAAAACCTGGGAAGAAAACAGATGGAGAAAGTAGAGCAAACAATTTGCATACATATGATATGACTCTTAGTTAAGATTAGCATTTCCTACTTTGCCTGAAAAGCCCTTAATAAAAATCCAAAATTCCAACTTCATGTTTGCCTCAAGTCAGCAGAACTGGAGATGCCCTGATGGCAAAATGTCCCCCCAACCTAGGGACAGCCCAGCACAGGGCAGGAGGGAGCTCCATCTCCTGCTCCAGCCCTGTGTTGTTGACGAATTTCTGGGATGCTGTAGGCAGAGGGGCAGGGAAGAAACTGCTGTCTGTGGGGTATTTGCTCCTCACAGCCTTCATAGCTCTGAACCATCACCAGGGTCCTGAGTTGCTCTGCACGGGTGGCTGATGGAGGAATGTGGCCATCTTCCCATTTATTTATAGTCCTTCACAGTTCTTTCTGAGCGTGCAGCTACAAGAAGTGTTTGGCAATGGACTCGGTGTCTTCTCTGCACTTGAGGTGTGTAATATGGGCGTGTATCTCATAGTAATCATTTCTTTATTTAGAAAACAAAAAATCACTTTCCCTTTTGCAAAAATGGAACTCTAAGATTCCTCTGAAATTTCTATACATGTGTAGCTCCATTCTTATGTCTGTCCAAACCCGCACAACAATAAGATGTTGAGGAGGTCAGTCACATCAATATGCCATTTTCATAAAGGAAAGCATTGAAAAATATTTAAATGAAACCATGCAGTAAATAAATAAATTACAAATGTCTTTTGTTTCAGCAGTTAAAAAGGCATAGAAGTTTTCTCACACCCACAAGCTCAAGAGTGCTGTATTTAGAGTGCTAAAAAGCAAATTCCAGTACTGAAGCTTGCTTCTCTGGCGGGCTACATTTGGGTATAGTGCCTAAGTCCTGGAAGCAGTGACTAAAACATGCTTATTTTTGACATGTACTCTGGTACTGTCTGTCTTTCACAGATTGCAGTGGAACCAGATCGTGATTGACATTTGTGTTAGTGTAAGAAAGACTTTACTACTTGTTCAGGTTTCAAATCTGCATGCTGAGTGTAAAGTTCTGGCTTGGTGGACATGGCTTCGTGTTGATAGAAGAAGTTGCTTATAAGGAGATATCTGCTTTCTTTTGACCTTTTAGCAGCTAAGTAAATAAAATCTCAGATCTTGGTATGTTTGTCTTTGTGAACTTCTGCACAGGTGAGGGGTTTCTGGAGTAGTAAAGGCTGCCCAGGTCAGTTGTAGTAATCCTGCAAAGTCACTGCCATGTAGCTGAAAGGATTTCCCTGGCTAGTCCCAGATGGCTGTGCTGCAATGGCTAAAACACTGAAACTTTGAAAAATAGTAATATGGATGTAAGCTATGTTGCTAGATAAGAGATTCAGAAGGGTTGTCAGGGTTTTTTTTTTCTTTACGTGATGATGGCAATCCAACTGGTTACCAAAATAACTTTTCATAGTTTGAGGCAGAGCATCTTGTCAGGCTGGCTGCAGGGGACATCACAAGGAAAGCCAATTCCCAGCTGCAGCCTGAATGGCTGTGGGGGTGACTGCAGCTGGGCACGTGGTGGGAATCTGATTTATGGAACTGCCGCAGAACCAATTGGAGGTCATTTGCTTCTTTCTCATTTCTGCTTTAAGAGGGACATTACCGTAAATAATGTCTGTGAAGAGGAGGAGAAAACATGCTGTGGTTTGTTTGGCCTCCTTCTCCTTTTGCATCCCTTTGAAGTTGGTAAGTAAATAATTTGGGCAATAAAATCAGCACTCCACAGTGTTCCTTTGTTTCTTCTGCTGCTCTACCTTCCCTTCCTGCTCTTAGCCCTCCTGCCAGCCACCACTTGGTTAGCTTGGGCAGCAAAATAAGTGTCCTCAGGAACTGCTGCAGCACAGAGGATAAAATGTTTCCTGACTTCTTAATAGAGTTAAATTAAAATGCAACTCAAAGAAAATATTTATGTGCTATTTGTTTTTCCTTTTGCAATAACGCATACTGTGATGTGGGAGACTTTTTCCCTTAAAAATATATTAATACTAATTTGAAGGCCATGGAGGATGACAGCCACTTTGGGGTTTTTTCATTATAGACTTGCCTTAATTTTTAGTGGCTTATTTCATTATTTGAAAATAGTTTTTTCTGTATCCACAAAATATTGTAAAGAGTGTAAAACTGGACTTCCAAAAAAATCCTCCTGTGGATTTATATACTTTTGAAGCAGGGCTCAGCCAGTTGCTTGGTTGGTGTAAATGGCATCTGCCCTGAATCCAGGGGCTTGTGAAATCCCCAAATGTGTGGCCATTTCTCCCTCTACCTCCCCCACGGTGCCTGTGGCCCTGGGCCCCAGCACTGCTGGGAAGGACTGTGGGTTCTCACCTGCCCAGCAATGCATCAGGGCTGTGGTGTTGCCCTTTGTTTGAGGGCAACAGGAAAAGTACTCACTGCCAGGAAAAGCACAAAGCTCTGACATCTCACCATTCTCTGTGAAGTGAAGGGTTTAGGTCCTGGTTGTGTGGACGTGTCTCCTCTGTTGTAATGGCACAGTAAAGAGCTGATGCTCTTGACCCAGGTTTGGCAGCAGAGAGGTTAGAGATGAAGCATTTAACTCTGCATTTTAGTCCATTGCCTCAGAAAGCAGTGAAGGTGTGAACCCATTTGTGTTTGCAGCATGCATGTTTCTGTTAGTGATGAAGGTTAGAGTTGCTGTATGAAAACCAAAGTGTTTTCAGACCACTGCAGTGGATTTGGATGGCATCTGGCAAGAAGACTTGGATTTTCTCTCTTTTCTCCTGTCCCATGTGAGCAGAAAGGGCACAGGTTTGACTGGAAGGAGTTGATTTCTTTCTTAGATACTTATCTGTTCTTATGCATAACTCAAATCTTATTTCAAGCACAGATGCAAAACTCCTTGACTCAGTTATTATTGTAGCTTTGAGTTATTATTGTAGCTTTTAATAAGCTGGAATTATTACTTCAGTGAAAGCAATGTGGAAGATGAGACAGATCTCTTTTCTCCTTGTGGGGCTTCTCATCAGAGTTCTCAGAGCCATAGCCATGACTCCATGGCATTCTGCTCCCTTTGACTGTGCCCATTTGCTGCAGTGGCTCTTCAGAAAATGCTGATTTTTTGGGGGTGGATTCAGAGTTGAGGTATTCAAATGCAGTTTTCTGCTCTGCTCTCAAACTTAGGAGTGGGAAGGAAGAAGGACAGGCCATGACCTCCCAACAGCTCTGTTCCCTGTCCTCCATGTGGAGAAGGGGGAGCTTGCCTTCTCCCAAGCACCATCATGAAGGTGACCTTCAAAAGGATGTCAAACTGGGCGAGAGGAGGCTGGGAGGGAAATAAAGTTACTTTGGGGGTCTTCATCCCAGTGGAAAGAGTGGGCAGCCAAGGGACATCAGGCAGCAGTAGTCTGTACCCAGGGAGAGCGAGTGGGAAAAGCTGGGGCCCCACAGGGATCCTCTGATGGAATGGAAGAGGGCAGGGAGCCGCGGGCTGGGTGCGTGATCACGCCTTGGTTTAACATGTATTTAGCACTGGAGTGAGTCCAAGGCTGCTACGAATTGCTGCATGAGGGTGAATCAGAAGGATGAAAAAGGCAGCTGTTTGCTGCCAGGATATTGTAGCAATGCTTTTGAAAATGCTTTGATATCATACACTGTAACTGTTTTGTAGTTGGCCAAATCAACATGTTTCTGAAAGGTGCAGCACATGAGAACTTTGTAGAGCACATATTTGAAAAACTGTAGCCTTTTGCCTATCACAGAAGGGAATGCGCTGGGTGGTTGCATGAAGGCACCGTGTGCATCCACACGTGTGTGCAGCCAAGGGTTGGAAAAGCCCAGGGAGCAGGGGAGTGAGAGACCATGGCTCAGATTGTGTGCTGGGCCTAGAAAGGGGTGGAAGGAGAGTCAGTCCAGTCAGGTGGTTCTGGGTGACAGGAGGCTACCTGAAGGAACCAGCATCATCTTCAGGGATCTCTGCGCTGCTTCTGACACCACCATTTTGCTAAAGCCCCAGTACCTGTCAGGGGCTGTGTCCAGCTCACAGGATGGGGCCAGAGCTTGTTTGTGGCCATTGATTTCGTCACCTCTGTCCTTCCTGGGCAGGTTAGATGCTGGAGAGGGCCCTCCTGCTTGTGGGCCAGCAGCCATGGTCAAACCCAGCCCTGACACAGATGCATGGAGCTAAGTTTCCACCCTGTCCCACGTGCATCCATTACATGTGTGTCTGAGCATGGGGATACCTGCCAGCCTCTTGGTGTCTCCTCTTGCCCTCTCCACAGCCACATGTGCTAGTGTCTTCTGGTGGGGTGCCAGGTTTGGGGTTACAAACATGCCCTGCTCTTGGCGAGCACCCTGTGAGAGAGGGCAAGGTGTGAGTGGTGTGCCAGCTGTGGTTCTTTCTTCTTGGGGAGTTTTTTCCATCATCTGCCGTGGGAGATTATTTTTATCTCTGGTAAACAGCCTTAATTCCAGTGCTGTGTGATCTCTGGTACAACCTGCAGCTAGGCCAGCAGGTGGTCGCCCACAATTCAGAGATCGTGATCTTGGTCTGGGTTCAAGTGCCGATGGGAACCTGTTCTACAAAGCATGTTTGATGTGTTTTCAATAACTCCCGGTGCTGGGGAGAGATTTTATTAAATCTGAGTAGGTTTAGATTCTCTGGTTGTTTAGTACCTTGTGTCAAATGTGTTGCTTTGCTCCTGTCCAGTGAGAAGTGATGAGACCTGGATGTCTGAGGCAAGGCTGACAGCTTCTTGCCAAATGGGGTGATAGAAAACAGTTCTCAGAAGTAATGATAAGTGAAAATTTAGTGTCAGCAAGAAAGTCTGTGTCAAACTGACTGGTTAAATAAACATATTTCCATCCAGAAGAGCTGTGCTTATAGAAAAGTGTGTGACATCAGGTGTTTAAGGCATAGTTTTCATAAGGACAAGGAGTTGTATTTTCAACTCAGTGTATTTTAAGTTTGGCCAACACATTTCTACTGAAAATCAAAATTTCCTGTGGAAAATCATAAGAGCAAAACTAATGGCAGTATTTTTCACATTTTACATTTGAGCAGTATGATTAGGGATATGCTTGAATTCCTTACAACTTGCCTCCTTTTCTGAGCCCTTGTTATATAATGTTGTTATATTTGTGAGTTTTTTACTAAGATTTAGTCATTAATTTGCTCTTTGACTTATCGGATCCTGAGCTTTATTCTACCTTCCCTCTATACATTCTGACTCCTTCTATTGGGTGTGCCTGCAAATTTCAGTGTACCAGAGCAAAGAAAAACCTTAATCTTGCTGAGAAACTTAGAATTCAGAGCTGCAGTCAGCTTTCTCTGTAAGAAGCAGTAGTTACTAAGACTTGATCTGACTTTTTGGACATTACTTTGGTTCTTGTGGCAAACAAGCTTTTATCATTAACTTTTGCTTCATGGTAGGCAGGCAGGCAGGCAGAATTGAGGCAGCAAGGGATGTTATAGGTGCAAGCTGATGCTGAGCCTTCCTCTCCTGAGCTGGAGCATTTGGATGGCCATGCTCCACCAGTGAAAAGTCAGAAAATAGCATTTATGCTTTCTTAGCTCAAAAGATGTTCTGGTGTTAATGCTCTCTCTCAAAGACAGATTTAACACAAAAAAAAAAAAAAGAGTTTCCCTGGGAACAAGACCTTGTATAACCTCAACAGAGGAGGATGGCAGGCTGAGGTCTCTCATGCATGGCTTTGCCTGTACACTTTCTGCAGAAATACAAGGCTCTGTGGCCTGGACAGTCATCAGGGTCTTATCATGATAGCAAGGTCTTTACAGTTTTTTGAGCAGCATTTTGCACCACAGTAGATCCTCGGCATTGTACAAAGGTAACAGAGGCCAGAACATAGCCCAGTAAGATGAAGTCTGTGACTTTCCATTTTAAGGAGTTCATCCCCATGTGGTTCCGTAACTTTACTGTTGTTTTTCCATTTCTTCCCTAATAAGGATATGTTGCAAACAAAGCTTAATATTGTAGTTTCTTTATTCCAGCTAAAATAAATTCTCACAGTTAGAAACATGCAGTTTAAATTAAAGGCCATGGGCAGTTCTTTTTATACTGTACAGCAGCTGGCTACAAAGGCATCAGGGTTGTCCTCTGTCCTGCTGGAAGTGATCTGGTTTTACCCTGCCTAGACATCTATGGACCCCTCTCTCTTCAGAAAGTTGACAGCTCATCTACCATATTGTTCTTTATATCTTCAGTCATGTTGCCAAAATTCCCATTGAAAGGTGATTTGCTCATGAGGCCAGCTTGCCTTTCATCTTGAGTATTTTCCTAGGCATCCTAAAGTCAACAGTGCTTGGTTAAAAACCCTGAACAGCAGATGCTTTTCAAAGCATGTGAAAAAGGAGATCTGAAAAAAACCATATTGAATATGTTTTATGGTGATATGATTTTGGATCTGTATCTCCTATTCACCTCTATTTCCAGCATGAACCTATGACAAAAATAAATACTAGGCAACAAAGCTAGTAGTAATGCCAAAGCTTCAAAATAAATGTGATTGCTTGTGAAAGAGCAGTTGAGTGAGTTGGATGAAATGGCAGTGTAATTATATGGTAGCAAGTCAAAGTTTGATAGCTTGGAGCTTATCTTAGCATAGCATGCCACTTCCCCCCCCTTCCCCTTGGTATGGCATGTTTCTTTTTCAACACTTCATTCCTAGTTTTTCCTTTTTAAAAAATCCTATCAAACCTTAAGTTTGTTATTTCTAATGATTTCTGAAGGAAATTCAGATAGTAATTAAAATGGCACAGACCAAAACCATTTAACCGAAATATCCCCAAAAGGAAAATTTCAAGTAGTTAAAGTGAACATTGTGAATTCCCATCTCCTGCAAGATTCTTTATTTTGTTAATGCTTATTGGATTAGCTTCAGTTTTGCCAAGATAAAGGATAACAGAACGCAAGACTCCTATGGAATGTGTGCCTATGCCCTAAATGACCTGAAACTGAGGACTGCCTGTAGGTATGTGTATATGACACTAGTCTACTGTCACAAATATTTCCATTATTTGGAAGATTGAGCAGAACAAAATGGCTTAAGCTTTAGTATAAAAATTTTAGTTACTAGTATGCTTTTAAATAGCTCGGTAAAAATTGCTTCCTTTAGTAGTCAAGGTCTCTTATCTGATACCTGCTTCCTTCCCCCTCTATGGATGCTTCCTGTTTTCCATGTCAGTCCACACATCCCCCTGTGTATTTCCATGCACCTTTTCCTGTTGTCCTCTGATCTGCTGCAGCTGCTCCTCAGATGCCTCTCCACCAAGGAAAGGCTCCAGAGCTGAGCTGGCTCCTACACAGTGCCATGAAGACACACTTTGAGGACCCCTACCCTCACCTCTTGAGCAAAGAGGCAGCAGCTCTTGCTTTCCTGGGCATGCTGCTGCAAAGTAGCCTGTGTACCATTAACAGTGCACACCCCACTTTGGAAGTCCCTCCTGTGCCTTCACCCTGTGCTGTTAGTATTGTGCAAGTGGGACAAGAAAAACAAGAGGAAAATAAGATGTGTCACATGTGTGATAGTAGGCAGTTAAGTCATGTCTGTGCTTTCATGTATGACTCAGTTGCCCTCTCTGAGGTGGTGACTGCTGTGGGAATAAAATGCTGACTGATAACTGGGAGAAAATTACTTAAGGAAGGATCCTGCTCCTCACATGTGGAATTGCATCTTCAGGAATTTAGAAAGCAGAAAGCAAGAGAGACAAGGCACTGTGTGTACCTTACTGTCAAATACACCCCAGTGCATGGGTGTTTCCAACCCTTCTTTCTACTGCTTTACAAGAGAAGTGTAACTATGTTTATTTCAGTTACCTATGTTCCAACAGCAGCAGAACTGAGGTGGAGTATTACAAAATACTTATTTAAAAGGGAAGAGTGCACGAGACATGATTATGTAGCCAGTGTTTTCTAACTTTTTTTTTTAATTGAGAAGTACATCCTATTTCTCTTCCTTTCTGTTCTCCTACTGCAGGGGATGGATGTGGGCACACAGTGATGTATCAAGACAGTGGGACACTGGCATCCAAGAACTATCCTGGGACATACCCAAACTACACTCTTTGTGAAAAGAAAATCCAAGTGCCTCCAGGAAAACGCCTGATCTTGAAAATTGGAGACCTGGATATTGAATCACAGAAATGCGAGTCCAGCTACCTTACCATCCAGAGCTCTTCAACATTGCATGGTATGTAAGAGACAAGGCCATGGTCAGTGAATGAACTGGTGAAAGTGTGAGTAAAAGGCAGCTTAGCAAAATGCAAGAAATGTCAGCCTTTGTGCTCTCCTCCTCTTTTCTGTACTCAGAGGTTTCATTCTCTGTGTGGGAAGCCACTGTCCTACCGTGTGTAATGCTGCAAGGCTGAGGGTGCTGCTGTGCTGTGCTGCAGAGACTGCCAGGGCTCGGGCACAGCACTCCTCCTGAGGGCTCTGCCTTCACACCTGCAGAGCTGGACCATCACAGTTTCATACAGCAAATCTGTAGATCTGTATCAGCCCTGCTCCCTTCTTGTGGAGGGGAAGAGCTTCCTCACAAACTAGACAAAGATGAGAAATTGGAGTCAGTGATCCTGTGTGTCTCTATTCCTAGGCAGTCCATGGCTCAGAGAGGAGATAACCTTTACTATTGCTAGCTGTTAGCCACCTTACTTATGTACAGGCTTTAATACTTGCAGATATTAAATGCATACAGCCAGACTGCACTCTTGTAAGAGATTTGCACAGGAAGATAAGCAAATAATCTGCTACAGCTGTGCACTTAAAACAATCATAACGGCAACAGGATTCTCCCCAGGGAGAACACGAGGCCTTCCTCAAAATTGTTTTCCCAACCAGTTGTCACAGAAACTTTTGATCTGCACTTTCTAGAAGAGTCAAACTGATTTTCAAGTCATGCACCCTTTTTCAGAAATCCAGTTTAAATTCAAAGCTGCAAGGAGTTCTGCAATGTAGGAATAAACTCATGAATTGACATTTCATAAAATTTTGCCTGCTGGGAGTGGGCTGTGTAGCCCTTCAGTCAGCTGAGGCTAAATGTACTGTCCTGGGCTTAACAAGCAGAATGGATTCAAGTGAAAAATGTGATGAAGGTATGAGCTGCATAGAGCCTCTGCACGTTTTCCACCTCACTGCTTGGCTCAGAAAAGTATGTGGTTCTCCGAAGGTGAGATCTCATAGGATGTCTTAGTAGTAAGGAGGGTTGATTGCCTTACATTTATCAGCATGATGGGCTTATCACTCATCTGCTAAGAGAAGATCAAGTGAGGTATTAAAGACTTGCTCACAAAGGAAGGTAAAGGTAATTATTGTTCTCATGGGGGAGGTATTACATTTTGAAACAACCTTCAGTAAGAGTGGGCAGTGACATGCTGATATCTAAGCCTGCACAGAGCTTGATTTGAGGCATAAGGAGCATCTCTGTTCATGTGTGCTGGAATTTTTAGTGTTATTTATTTCTTCACTGAGGAGTGAGAAGGGGTGAAGCACTAGAACAGGTTGCCCAGAGAAGTTGTGGAGCTCCATGCCTGGAAGTGTTCAAGGCCAGGCTGGATGGGGACCTGACCAACCTAATGTAGTGAAAGGTCCCTGCCCATGTCAGGGAGGGTTGGAATTAGATGCTTTTTAAGATCCCTTACAACCCAAGCCGTTCTATAGTTTTGTGATCTGTTTTGTAACTAAGTAATGAGTTGTGCTCACCTGAAGCAGTCTGTCTGTACTTTGCAGTAAGAAATAGGTGGTTATTATTGCATTAGCATATCTCTGAATAATTTTTATTGATACTCTCTTGACATTTCTAATCTAAATCTTCTCGGAAATGGGGATAAATCAACATATTGTTTTTTGAAGTGAAAAATGAAGCTTGGATGTTGATTGAAATTCTGGCTCCTTACAGATCAGCCTGAAGGCATCTTCACATCATTTATACTGCAGTTATTCAGCCTATAAGCACAGAGTAGCTGTGTATTATGCAATCAAGTCCACATAATTAATTTTTTTAAAGTATTCCCACACCCATTTTCAGATCTGATTAGTAACGTCTGATGCATGTGGACTATAATTTGCATTCTCACTAGTGAACTGCACAATTAGCAGATTTTGGTCATATCTGATTAAACTGGTTTTACAGTTTAGGCAGACTTATCATCTGTAATGATTTTTGTGGTCTGCAGCTCACTGTAGACTTTCCCACCAGCTTACCTACGGAGTGTCTGTTCTACCTTCAGGCAAATCCATGCAGAATGGACGTGGAAATAGTTCTATAGGCATACATTCATTATGTTGCTTATGTTTTAAAAGACACGTGAATTCTTAGATGAGATTAGAGCTTCTCTAAGTCATTTTTTCCAACAGTCTTGCTATAGCTTTGGGTTTCAATATGCATTTATTCAAGTGAAAGAAGCCCTGTGAATAAGCACTGCTACATCCATTCAGTCTGTTAAGTGTCCTTTTAGACAGCTGTTTCTGAACTCAGATCTCCTTTTTGCAGCCCTTCTCTTCATGAACATCTACAGGCAGGTCAACATCCTCCCTCTGGCTGAGGAGATACTGACCTTAGACATAGAAATTCTTTCTTGGGATGATGGAGTCTTGAAAATATTTTGCAAGCACTAAAAACATCTGAGCTATTGAAAACTAATCTTGGTGTGTTTTCTGTATTTGACCTGGGTTTAAAAAGGAAAACCTAAAAAGTAAAGTATGAAAGATGACAATGTGAATGCTGCTCATGTTTCAAATTAGTCTGAGCAGCCTTTGCTCTTTATTTGGGAGGTTTGCAATTACAAGGCAATAAGGTCCAAAGGGAAATATGTTTTAAATATCATGCTGATTTCTTCAGCTCTACAGAAAACAACAGCATGAATGTCAGATTGAATAAAAACATCTGTTGAGGAGTATATCTAAAGCTTGGAAAATTGGTCAGAGGCAAAATACTAGATTATGTGTACAAATATAAAATTAGTGTGAAGAAGGCTCCAGATGATAAAGTATTGTTTTCCTTTCGGATTTCTTCCAGTCTTTACATATAACTGTGATTCATTCATCATTATAACCATCTGCAGGGATTCTTGCAATACAGCAAGGAGTAACTCAATTTGTCTTTGGGGTATTTATGTTCCATGCAGCAGAGGGAATCTGTTAAATACAAATGAAGGGATTAATTGATTTATCTTAGTGGGAGCAATGATGCTACTTCAGTAGGGTGGTGACTAGAGATTAGAGCACCTACCTGCTGATTTTATAAAAGTTCAGGACATTCCTTGAATTCTGCACATGGATAGAAGAGTATGATTCATTCCTAGAAAAGCATGCAGTTGTTGTATATGCTGATCTACTGAAACCTTTCTCAGTCTCAACTCAAACACAAATGTGACACTACAGTTCTTCTCACCTTTGGTACTTCTCAGCTTTGATGGACCTGTGAAAGCGCTATTGAATTTATATTTCTCCAATATTGCAATTAAAAGATGATAGTTAAATAATTTTAATGAAGCTCTGAAACTGGAGTCATACAGGGTCTTGACAGTATATCTCTGAGTTATTACTCTGCAAATTATTTTCTTTAGTGTTCACTGGAGAAAGGAACCTGTAGCAAGCCTTTTCTTTCAAGCTGTTAGCTCTGTGTTCAGACGTAGCTGTGAAAATATTAATCATCAGTCAGCAAAGGGAGTCTAACACCCGTTTTGGTGAAACTGAGTCACCTTTGTCTGACAAACATTTAAATATTAGCACAGCTTTGCACAGGTTGTCTCTATGAGAAATAAATAGATGATCGTGGTCTGTTTCAAAGGCACAGTTTTTGACTGGATTAAAATATGGTGTTTTTTGTCCCACAGAAAATTAATATGAGCATAATCTCACAGTGCAGACAAGGTGCAGCCTTTACTGAAATGCTTTTCTTCTCGAGTTAATTGCATTATCTGAGCATATTAAAAATACTGAGCTCTGAAGTAGAGCTTCTGATTTTTTAATTAGTTAAAGGGATATGTGAAAACAAGATTAACCATGTCAGCCCTGTAGTTCTCAAGAACAAAATTTGCACTACTTATGAAGGTGGATCATAGATGTTTTAAAAGTTTGACAGGAACTGCTTTTAGTCTGCTTCTTTTAATGTCTCTATCAAATTTCTGTACCTCTTTTGACCCCTTTTTTTGCTTTTTTTCTATCTCTTCTCCATCTAATGGCTTGGTATTTTTTCCCTTAATTTTGTGAGATGATCATCAGTCTTGACTGGAGAGAAAGCCAAAAGAAGAGATAAGTGCCTACTTACTTCCTCATTCACTTGCAGTCAGTAGGAGGTTGATGTGTTCCTCTGGGGTGGATGTCAGAGCTGCTGAGTGACTAGTAATAATTTGGAGAGTTAGTGCAGTTGACTTGTTCTTGCATAATTTACGGCTGGTAACTAATGTGAAATAGAGAATTTACTGAAAATGCTTTCTTCTCCCCACACCCCATCACTAAAGGTACAGAGTGCCTTCAGATGCCTCCTATCTGTCATTATGGCTTGAGGGGATTCACCAAACCAGTTGCTCCTTATTATGTATTGAAATAAATATCTTGCTTGAATAAAGGGTGTGTCCAGATTTCTTTTTCATCCCTCAAAGGAAACTTGTTATTACTGTATTGTTTCTGGTATTTCAGGAAACCCAGAGAAATGCCCAGACAAGTTCTTGCTGAAGATCAAGTTGAGCAGTTTCTTAACAGCCAAAACACTTTTAACAGATGGGTTTCACCTGAATGGTTGCAGTGTCCTGAGTTTTCAGCTTTGGAAGGATTGATGCAACAAAGAGTGTTAGTGATTTTTTTTATCAAATGGACCTTTTTTCCTGCATACAGTGTGTTAGTCTCTGTTTTTTGTTAAACTACAGTTCTTCACACATGATTCCTAGTTGTTGCTGTGTTTCTGTCTTTGAATTTGGCTAAAACCACAACCATGTTAAAAGAGGCAGTCTCACCTGAGGTCAAGCAGGCAGACCAGCCTGTGCAGGTGGTGCAGATACTCCATTTTAAAGTTGTGACTACTTCCCCAACCTAACTCAGATGCCTTTTTCTTTCCTTTATTGCAGTCTTTGGCAACCCTTTGGAAGCGTTAACCGAAAGTTATTTTTGTTTTTCCTGAAACAAGAAATGCTTACCACTCAGCCTGAAGTCAGACTGTGTTGCACAGAGTTAAATGTTGAATAACCAGGCTGTCTCATCCTGGCTGCTCTGTCATCTCATCTCTGCAGTGTTAAACACCACCTTCCCTGCATCCTGCAAGGAAGGACATAGAGCAGTGCTTTCTGTGTCCTTGTAGGGTCCTGCTGGTTCCCATTGCATCATGTGTGTGTCAGGGTTGGGGCAAAGAGGACTAGTCTTGGTAAGGGGGAGAGGAAGAGTTACTGCTTATCAAAGTATTTGTGTGAATGTGGGATGGAGATGGATTTTGAGACTGAAGGCGTTTTCATATAACAGATCCTTGCTGGTTTTGTGAACTATTTGTGAAAGACTTGCACTCTGGATGAGTTTTTAGCTCTGAAGTGAAACAAGTGTGTTCTGTGTTCGTCTCATCCCCTGTCCTTCCCCAGCTACTGAAGTAATTCCAAATTGGTTTATTTGAGAAAAGGCTACAATTTAAAACATTGTTTTCCCCAAACAAATGCATTAAGAATGATAATCATTTAGAGGCATATCCATGGATTGTTGCTGCGTCTTGCCTGCCAACCATGGCTTACTCTGCAAGTAAAGACTGAAAAAAGGGAGAAGATTCTCTTTTGAATAGAGGACATAATTATTTAATATCCAAACCAAGTTTCTTAAAGACCTCTGCAAATGTCAAGCTGAAGATTTCAAATGAAGTTGAGTCATATGAAAGCAAAATGAGCATAGTGAACTGGCCATTCAATAGCTGAAGAGGGAAATAGTTGCTTCTAAAAGGAAGCAAAAGCCTTAGAGAAGAGACAGAAAGTATTAAGAACTAGAGAAACAAGCAGCATGTAGGCATTGCTAGCTGGTGTGAAAGAAGAGAGTCCTCTGGGCACTTAAGGGAAGTGGAAAAAATAAAGGAACATAATTCAACAAGGAAAGCTCAGGAGCTGTGCCAGAGCCTGGTTGACAGTAGAAGTAAACTAGACCTCATAAAACCCGACCATGCTGTAAAGAGCATCAGATTTGCAAAACAACACTATTATGAAAAAGACAAAAGCAGTAAGCTATTGCTAACATTGAAAAAATAAACAAAGCGTAAAAAAAAGTTCTTCAGTCTCCAGAGGGGCCAGCCAAAGGATATCCATGAGACAATTTACTGTGTATCTTGCAGGATGTTAATACTGCTTGGAGACAAAAGTGTTTTATTTAAGCCACCTAAACCATACCAACAGATCAAATATTCTGCATGAAAGGCATTAAAAGTTAGTTTAATTATGGAGAATATTAAAATTAGTATACTTGAAATCCTTAGACCCCTAATATCTCTCCTGCAGAATTTTTATAAATATGTATAAAAGGAATCTGGAGTGAACAGACGGAACCACAGTTGGGTCAACTTCTTAATGAGACACAGGAAGAAGGAAAGGCCCTGGCATCTAGATACAGTAATATTGAAATATGGAGAACACCTACTCAGCTTCATCACATGTAACACATCTGTTTATTAAATCAAACTCTTTCCTTTGTTCTTATAAACAAACCAAATAATCCTGCCTACTTACCCCAGCAGGGCTCCAGCCAAGTCACTTTAACAGGAAGCTGAGGGAGATCAGCATTCATGACTCGTTTTTCAAGCCGAATATGCAAAACAGCCTACCTCACAACTAACATTAGAAGATGAAAAACTGATAACGTGATCTGGCAGTTCTCAAAAGGGATCTTAAAAAACTTCTGGCTAAGTCCCAGGTTTAGGAATTAAATATTTATCCAGAGTCAAGTCCAAATGCTGCAGTAAAAATTAACAGGACCCTATAAGCAAGTATCTCATTTTCATACTGGGGCTTTCTCCATCATCTCTCATCTTCATTATGGTTGTACAGTATTCATATAGACAGCCCAGGCAAGTCTGAGGACTTGACAGTGTAGTGCTGATAAGGTTTAATTCAATTATCTGAATTGTTGAGAAGAAATATATTGAAATGTTTTGCAAGGCTTCCTCAGTTTGCAACAAAAGAACAAATGAATGTTTCATAGCATTAATAAATTCTACCTGCCCACCCCCCTCCTTTTTTTTTCTTACAAATCTTTGCAGAAAACTTATATAAACCTTTGGAAAATATTCCTCCCTTGAGTATATACTCTTTCTTACTTCTATATCCTTTAAGGAATTAATCCTAGGCTCCTTTTTTTTTTGAGCTACCTATGGGAATCTCTTGGTACACCAGAACTGCTCTTGGCAGAAGATAACCATAGCCTGGTAACCTTTTTGGATTTATTACTTAATAATGGAAACTTGTCTTTAGAATCTTGGTTTCTTAAGCTGATTGCTTCTAAATATCTTGCTTTAATTTGGATTATACATCTCTGTGTGCCTAGATTATTTTATATTTCATTTTAGTTTATTTTATTGGTTTTGCTCATGATGTATGATTTGTTTGTATAATTATCTGGAACGTATGTAGACTTGCTACTGGGGGAGACACTCATCCCTGATCCAGCTGATGTGTGGTTGTGTGAATCAGCCATCTAAATTATACCTCCAGAGTAGATAGGTCACTGCCAGTCGCTGCGAGGGAGAAAGCCAAAGCACACTTGTGAGAAAATATGCAGAGACAGCCCTTGAGAGAAGAAAAGGACTACAGCTTTCTCAGGTGCTTTATTTTGAAGACGTGCAATGCTCCTTGTCTTTTCCCTGTTTCTCTCTCTCTCAAAAAAATATCTAAGTTAGCACTTCTCCCACTGCAACCTGACACAAAAGACCTTCTCAAATAAATCACTCGTGCAGTTGACTGGTATGACACAGTGTCAGATGCTGTCTTTTTGATAAGTTCATTTCCTAAGCAATTTGTTTAACCCTTTTTATAGACATTGTTTTCTCTGACTAAGTCGTGAGTCATTTTTCAACACATGAGTACTCCAGGGAAATGTCACACTCGTCGTCGCTTGTTTCTCTGCCTGCCTGCCTTCACCATACGATTTTTAAGCCAAAAGGACAATAGTTCCTCCTTTTGTTTGTCCCTTCTGCTGACAGCTGGCTCTTATTGGCTCTGATTGGGCTGCTCTATAGGCTGACCTTATAGTTGTTATAAGGCAAATGAAGTATTTGGAAAAGAGCCCCTTTCCTAACCCAGAGCACCAAGCAAAATGAAGAAGCTTTTAGGAGCCTGTTATGATGGATATCATTCATCAAATTTGTGTCATGATGTGAATGTAATTACTTGTGTCTCAGAAGTCAGTTCCAAGTTGCCCTAAAGTAGCCACCACCACCACCAAGATGAGGTTGTCTAGGAAAAATCAAAGTGGTTGTTTTTCATCCCAAAGGCTTGCTTTAGGACACAAAAGCTGTCATTCACCTCAGCAGAACAGATGGGCTGAGGGCTTGTAAAGGGTCATTTGGAATTTTTTTCCTCTGGGAAAAAAAGTCTGTTTGCCATCTTACAAAAACCTCTTCTTTGCAGTTTATATTGTACATAGACTCATAAATTTGAACAAGTATATCCAAACTGCTTTGAATTTTCTGTATTATCTGTGCCTGAGGGCAGCTAGGGACAAGTGTTTGCACCCAGGTACGGTGACAGAAGGCAAATGCAAAGACTGTGGCAGTCTCAAAGGAACACTCCCCTTGGGAACTGACTTTCTGAGGAAGCAAATGTAATTACTAGGAGTCCTGGGCATGCCTGCTGTCACAAGAAAGGAGTGTCCCAAAGACTGTTCCAAGATACTGCAGTTGGTAGCTACAAAACCCTTATCTAATTCAGTGTAAGTACAAGGCTGTTGTCTCCCTGTCCCACTCCCTTCATCTTCCCCTTTCTGTCCCTCTCTATTTTGTTTAAAACTCTAGAGACTTAACTGTATACTACCATGTGTTTTTAAATGGAAAAAGCTTATGAAATTTTCTAAGGTAAACATTACTGCCTAGTAGTACAATCTGGCTTGTGGCATGCAGGTCCTTGAAGACCAGGTGCTCTGTATCTGATCTTAATCCTTTCTGACTGGCTGCTGTGCCACAATGGCATGAGCTGTGTGTGTTTGAAAGGTTTATCTCAGGGACCCTGCCTAGATCCCTTGGATTGCTTTTGAATGTAGTGTCATTTTCTCTAATGAGTTACTGCTGGTTGTGAGCACACTGTACTTCAAAGGTCGAAGGGCATTAATCCTTCTCTTCAGGCTTATGCGATGAGAAATGTGGATGCTGGAATTGCTGCCATGCAGAGACAACTGGATCCTGGCCACTGCTTGTCAGGGCAGCTTTAGAGCTCATACCCGTAAAGAACTGAAGCCAAAACCCTTTTGTCAACATTTGGGTTGATACTGAAAGAGAACGAGTGTGTTATGAAATTCTCTGCTAATCATGAGACTTTCCCAGCCTAATTATGTCATCTAAACTTTTGAAACCTTCTTTGTTCTGTCTGTAGGGCCCTACTGTGGTAATGTGATGCCTGTCCCCAAAGAAATCATTCTAGATAGCAATGAGGCAACTATTCACTTTGAGAGTGGATCCCACGTGTCAGGACGAGGCTTTTTGTTGTCCTATGCCAGCAGTGATCATCCAGGTAAGGTGATGTCCAAAAGTAGTAGATTAGTGGCATAGCTCCCCCTATTTAATTATCATCTTTACAGACATAGAGCTTTAGCGTAAAAGTTTGTTCCTAAATATTTTGAGATTTGCATGAGCCATGGTATTTTTAATAGCATGTATGCAAGAAACAGTTGTAACATTAACCAGATATAGAAGCTGCTGAAATCTTACCTAGACTATTTGGAATACAGGGCCAGTGGAGGGGAAAATAGTGCCTTCTCCTTGAAGCTCCACTGTGTTTTGAGCTCCAGCACCCATCACACTGTGATGGAAGGGAGGGGTAGGAAGGATTAAAGTTTTCATTCCCACATTTAATGTTCTGGAGGTCCATTCAGCTTTGAAGAAAGTGTAAAGCATAAGAGTAGAAGGGGAAGTTAAAAAGAATGAAAGAAAACCATAGCTATTGCTTCCAGTCTAATAAAATGGCTAAAGTATTATACAGAGATGTCTTTAAATGTAATTTCATGTTCTGGCAAATGTTTGTCTGTATTTTTACATCCTACAATGGGAATTGACATTTGTAAATTTTCACAGATCTGATCACGTGTTTGGAACGAGCAAACCACTACACAAAGGCTGAATTCAGGTAAAGAGGGTTTGCAGTTCTGCATTCTGGCTTGCTTTGCAGTATCTGTCAATTGATTCAATTGTTAGAGAAAATGTTAAATAGTCTTGGTTTTCTGGAGAAGTGAATTTTTTTGAGTAATGGTCTAATGGCTGGTTGTGAGAAGCAGTAGTGCAGAATGGAAGACTGTGGCCCAGAAAAATGATGTAATGGAGTTGCAGAGCTCTTAGCAATTCTCATTAAGTGCATACATATACATGGTATATGTAAAAAGAGTTTCCACTTTGAAATTCAAAGTAGCCTCAAATTCCAGTGCTTCCTCTGGGAGCAGATCACGTCCCAGCTGATACAAGATTATCTGGGGACAAGCTATGATTTCTTGGTTCCTTGAACTCTGTGATAGGTTTGAAATGGTAATAAATTGTGCTCTTTTGGCTGCTGTCTGGATGTGCATATAGGCTTCTTATCTTACTCTGAAAACTTGTGTGGTAGCATTTCTAGAACAAGAGAATTAAATAGAAATAAATGCCCTTGCTAAACTGCTTTTCTGGGTCTGTGTGTGCTACTGTGTTCAGTCCACCTATGAACTCAAGGGCCCATTTATTTAGCTCCTAGACTCACTAACAGAACATCAGTAATTTAGAGAAATTACTGCTAAAATATTTATTGGTTTGAGAGCATTTCTTTTATAGGAGCTTGTTTGTGTGTATTGTCACTACAGTTCATGCCTGAAACAAGCCTTTCTTCTGTCACTACAGCAGATACTGTCCTGCTGGCTGCAGAGACATAGCAGGTGACATTTCTGGGAATATTGGAGAAGGATACAGAGATGTAAGTACACAGGATAATGGGGGCAAATTTATAAAGACAAAAGAAACAAGAATATAACAACTTGGTTTTAACTTTTGCTGCTTGACTTTTGTTAGTAATTCTTCTGGGCTGTTTTGCTATACCTTTTATTATCAGTATATAAGTTATCAGTATATAAGCACACAGAGACGCTTTTCAAACAGACAGATCATGTGAGAACAAAGTCCACTGATTGTCAAATATACCTACTGACTTGTGGTTTCTGGCTTTCTGGAAAAAGCCTGCCTAGTGTTTGTCCTTCTTGAGGCAGTGCTCATCCATGTACAAAATGTTTCTATGATTTTAGCTTTTACTTGTTTGGTGTCCACATGTGAAAAAGATATATTTCAGTAACACGTGGGCTTTCTTTAAGATCATGACTGCACTATTCCTAGCATATGCTCTGAGATGAAATAAATATTAAACACTGCCTAACCACATCCCACCAGTAACTACCAACCTCCTGGGTTGTTTTAACTTCTTGTTCTTCAAACTGAGAAAGTTGAAGTGGTTGCATTTATCCACAGTTCATGTGGCTCAGAGCTCTGCCCTCTCTGTGCTCCTCGCCCTGGACTCTTCTCCTGTCATGTCTGTGAAATCTTTACCTCTCTCACGGAGGAGTAAGCCTAATCACGCCACTGAAGAAAAATCCCACCCAATCACAGTCACTGAGTTTCCAGAAAGTCAGTGCTCATGTTTAACCTGTTCATCCAGTTATTCAGGCGTGCTGGCTCCAGCCTGCAAAGTGGCAGAGCTGAAGAAACAAAGAAATGCCACATTACATTCTCATTAGCTGGAGTTATCCTGCCCTTGGTTCCAATGATTAGGGCAGAAAAGCAGCACATGGCATGACCTCATGCAGATTTTATCTGCGCTGAGGAATTTGCAAAAGAAATTTTCCCTCCACCATTAAGGAGGATTTTCTGATGGGAAGAACCTGCAGGGCTCCCCTGGAGATGTGCTGCCTTTGTGCCTCCACTCTCCCCACCCCTCCCTGGAGGGGACAACCCAGCACCCCAGCTTGTTCATAGCACAGCCCAAACTGGGCCAGCATGCATCTCACCTGCCTCTGCCTGCAGCCTCTCGGAAAGTTTCCTTTGTACCTTTCTCTGTCCCTTTCCTGCTTTGCCCTAGCCCTGTTATTGCCACCTAGTTGGCACATGAGTTGTCCTGCCTGTATTTTTCAGCACTATCCCACCTGAGATAATGGGAAATGGGCTGCACTTAAAACCCCCAGCAGCAGCTACTCAACACATAGCCAAGCCCTTAATGTGCACCATAATTCAAACCCTAAAGTGCAGTAATAGATGGGTCTGTCTGCAGGCAAGAACTCCAAGGAATTATTGATTTATCTTCCCAAGGAAGTGTTGCTTTGCCATTGACTTTTTTTTTTCCTGAGAAGTGACAATCTTACAGCACCTTCTCAGAAGCAGATAATTTCTTTTTTCATTTGAAAAGAAAAATTACTCTGGGAGACGCATAGTTTCCAAAGATTACTCCTCTTTCTCCCACCCCTGCCTCTTACTCCTCTTGAGCTTTTGGTGGATTTTATGAGCTGTAACACCTGTATACCGGTAGCTTGGGAGGGAAGGCATTAGCAGCTTGTCAGATTGATTTTCTGAGCCGTGGCTCCTGCCTTCCAGACGTCTCTGCTGTGCAAGGCAGCGATCCACGCGGGCGTGGTGGCGGACGAGCTGGGCGGCCAGATCAGCGTCACGCAGCACAAGGGCATCAGCCGCTACCAGGGCGCCGTCGCCAACGGCGTCCCCTCCCTCGAGTGAGTACTATGGCTGGGCTGGCACCGGGCACAGGGCACTGCCACCACCTGCACAAGCAGGTGGGGATGCTGTTCTGGGGAGGAAAAGATGTTAGGTGCATTTCTAGGGCTTCATTAAAATGGTGTTGGCAATGGAGATAGGAAGAGGTTTCGGGTTTTCAGTGGCTCTATACCATGTAGGGTGGTATTTTCTTTTTTTTTTTCCTTCTGTTCCTTCCAAAACATATTTACAAATTGCTTTGTTAGCAGATACATGAGAGTATGATGTTCTGCAACAAACAGCTTTAATCGATAAGCTAATAAATCATGATAAATTCATGTTGAAGTTTAAAAAAAGCTAGGAAAAATGAGTAACTAAAAAGTGCCATTGAGCCATAGGGGATTTAATGAACAACTTCTTAAACATTGTACTTTTGACATGTTCAGAGTTTTTCTCTTTTAGAATATTTATAGCAAGGGTGTTATATTTACTGCTTATCTTCTGACTTTTAATTGTACTGCTGTTGAAGTAGAAATAAATCCTCTAATCTCTATCCAGCACAGTAAGACCTTCCAGCAACTGCTTCTGTCATTCCTGTTGGTTTATAGTTTTTAATTTTCAAATGTTATCTGAATTTTACATGGGGCCTATTTTTTTTCTTTTTTAAGAAGGGAAATTTCCATCCCATAACCTATGACAGCTAAGGCAATATGCAATTTTTATACTATTTTCCTGTTTTCTCCATGATTTCTCACACCCTCCTGACAATTTTACAATCGTGGTTTCATTCATTAAAAAAAAAGGCATTCTTGTGCTCTGTTGCTGTGCTTAAACTTCAGCAGAGACTGAAATGCTTTATATACAATGGCACTGGAGTATACAAAACTGGGTAGCATGTAGATCATAGCCAAAGAACTGTACAGCCTAAATATTTTCCATTTTTTTGGAAAGTTAGTTGCCAAAGAAAATTAATAATATAAACTTGTCTCAAGCAAAGCAGGACTGAGAGCTCTGGTCAGGCACCAAGCCCCTCCATAAAACAAATAATACAAATTCTTTCCATCACACGTGCCAGCTTAGTGAAACGCTAAATTAAATATTTTGTACCTTACATAAAGATGTTACAGAACTGTTCACATACATTCATATGCTTGTGACCCTTGATAATCCCAGTGGAGTAACTCGGACAGTAGCACATAAAATTTTATAATGAAAGGGAGTTGTGATTCCCATTTGTATTTTTTTTCCCAGTACAAGACCCAGTGGGCAAAGAATGAAGTGTGTAATTCTGCAAGTATGCACGTGCTGGGGGCTTTAGCCCATTTAATGTGAGGCCCCTGAGAGAGAGCCCTGAGGAGGAGCAGAGCCCCTGCAGCTCTCCTGCCTATAGGGGCAGACAGAGGCACTCCTCGGGCAAGATGCACATCTCCAAGGGACAGAATTGCCCCGAGGAGACAACAGAAGCTTTCTACAGGTTATACAGGAAGCCACAGGCTCACTGCCTACAAACTAGAGGGCACAGAGTTTGAGAAAAATGGAGTGTCAGCACAGCACTTCCTAGGATGTTTCTGCCATACCTGGCAGCTGGGACAGTCTCTAGAGCAGATGAACTGTTGGTGTGAGCCCAGGAGAGAGAAATTGGAGTATGTAGGGCAATGCTTTTGTTCCAAAACATGAAAAACGGCTCCTAGAAACAGTAGGCATGTTTACTAAGAAAATGAACCAATGCATTTTGTGTTTTAAAAAATCTTTTATAAGCAGTCTCTACAAAGCTGCATAGCTTCCCTGTTCTGCCGTGCCTACATGCTGAAAGAAAATCCTGCAGATGAGCCAGTGCCTGTAAAAAAAACTGGTGCTTGAGCAGCAGTGCCTTAAGAGCTTTTTAGATGTCCTTAAATAAGAGCTTGCTCAAGCTTTTAAAATCTCATTTATAGTGGATTTCAGTATTAAAGGTTTAAATTATTTAGCGACTTTAGCCGAAATTGACCTCATCAAAAGCTGCTGCTGGAGTGCATCGAGCTGTTAAGTGTTATGTTGTTAACCTGGAGCTATGTCTCGCTCACCCAGCACCCTGCAAGGGCTGACCTTGGCCTCCCCACTCCATCTCTCAGTGTATTTGTTAAGGTTTTCACTTCCCATGATCCATGTGCAGACCTGCACCCCCAGATGCTGTAATGAAGCCTGAGTGGCTGGGTTTATTGGGCAGTTCTGGTACCCCAGTGCAAATACACAGGGTGCCGTAGCATGGCCTGGCCTGTGACTGTACCTCTGCACACGTGGAATCATTTGCCTTTGAAAATGGAAGAGACTGGATGCTTCTCAACAGTGGAAGATGAGATTTGGGGTTAACCTACACTGCTTAGGAGAAGCTTGCTTGAGACCAGCTCTGGCAAAAAAAATGAAAGGCAGGATCCTGAAGGTTGTCAGGCATGTGAGGAACATGGAGTGATTCCCTCCCTTAGAGGACAAAGTGGAACTTGTGTGACAAAATTCCAGCAGTCACATTAGGAAACTGATGAATTACCACTTACTGAATTGGCTTGTTCTCTTTAGTGAATTACAGTAGAAATTTATCAGCTTGATTTCATAGCTTTGTAGACCTTAGAAGTGCTAACCTTGATTTGCTAAATTTGCAGTCCTCTATTTGCTAAATTTGCAGTCCTCTATTTGAAAGGGTTCTGGTTGACTTTTTTTCATTATACGTATTGAAGGAGCACTGTGATTGATGTTTTGGGTAGGTTTTTGGGGATTCATTTTCTTCTTTTCTCTTTAAATGAATTGCTTTGCATTTAATAAGAAATCAACAACTGTTTTGGCTGTGATGTCGAACTGGTTTGAAGTGAGCAGAGTGCATCTGATTGCCCCCAAGGATTGCCTGTGGGGAAGATGTGGGAGGGAGGGCTTCTGTTTCCCCTTCTAGCTACTCAGCCGCCTACATGCCCAAATAAATCAGCTCCCACCCAGAGCTCTGAAGGGCTTCGTTTGCCTGTAGTCATTAGTTTTCCCTCAGTGACAAAAAAAGGCAATGTTTTTATTGACCTTGACATGGGACTACTTTCCTATTCCCCGTTTGCAGTGCTCTCAAAACATATAGCCCTGCAAAACATATAACACCGTGGTAAGGGTGCAGACAGTAGCTTGGGGGAAATTTTCCTGGCCAAAAACAAAGAAAGAGCAGCCTAAAAGGGAACTGTCTCCATGCTTGATGCAGAAGTAGTTTTACTGCTTAGTCACGCTAGCCAAGGCTTTTCAAAAGGGGCCGGTGATGCATGCAGCTAATTGAAGTGACAGTGGAGGGGGCAGATTTTCAAGAAATCCAAACTAATTTAATGTTAAAACCCTGGCTTTTCTTTTTATTAGGCAGCCAGTTGGATTCATTGCTTCTGGAATGAAACCTCAGGGGCATCTCCTTGGGAATTAGGAAGCGGCTCCCTGAGAGGCCAAGGAAAACTCAGCTTTCCCTTAGAGTGGTGATTTTATCTTGTCCTGCATTGTGCAGGGCTGTGTGGAGTGGCCCAAGAAATGGCTTTTCCCCTGAAGCAAAACAATCCATGTCAGAAGGAGGAAGAAAAAGGGAGCCATAGATGTGTTTAATGGAGCATAAAGAACCATTCCTGATGGGAGATGTTGGCCGTGGTTAAACAGAACTGGTTCCCACCCAGATTAAAATAAGGAGTAGTTTTCATCCCATTTTCATTCTATGACACACCTGTAGCCCAAGTAGGAATGGCCAGAGCTGGTGTGGTTTAGTAACAGGGTGATGCAATGAGAAGTCACTCTAAAGCTTTAAAAAAATGCTCAAAACCATTAAAAAATTACCTGAATTCAGTCACAGTGAGAGACACACTTGAGTGCTCTTAAGGGGGTCAGTATCCAGCCAGCAGAGAAAGTGGCTGTCTGGCCAGAGATATTTTACTGGATAAACAGTGATTGTGCAGCTCTACCTTAGCACTCCTGTGACCACCTCATGAGAGGCTGAATTACCTTTTTCTTTTCTTACAGTGGTTCTCTGTCAGATAAGCGATTTACATTTACTTCAAATGGTAAGAAAAGTTGCTTTGTTTTTAGCTATTTAAATATTTTCTGTAAAAGTTTTAAAAAATAATCAGGAGAATGTCAGGCTGTGTCTAGGAAGGATATTTTAGGACAACAGTTTTTTAAAATTGGCAAGTGAATAAAAAAATTGAAGGGATCTGAAGTGAGCTAGGAAAAAACACAGAATATGTGCGGTCATACGCACATAGATGAGAAACAGAAATAGTATTCTGCTGTTACATTTCTGGTGCCAGCATATGAAAAATGACAATGAGATAATCCCATTTTTATGTACTTTAGGCTACAGAAAATGAAAGCAGTTTTTCTTCAGACATTTGTAATTTCCATCTTCATCATACAAGCGGAGAAAGAAAACATAGGAGAAATGAAAATATATTTATATTGCACTGATACAGAAGGCGTTTTTGTTTATGGCTTTCCAAGATGCAAAACCCTCTTTTAATCTGTCAAGCCGTTCATTTCCATGAAACACAGCAAAGAGGGGGGGAAAAGTTCGCATTTGTTCATTTGAATTATATTTCACTCATTTGAGATAAAATCATTTACTATTCTACTGAAAACTGTAGAGCATGTATAGGCCTTTGAATCTGCCAAGGAATTATTTTTAACTTCATTGAGCCATATTCCATTGGCCTGTTTTCTCTGAAGAACCTTGATGTGCAGAGACTTTGTGGGTTCTTCGGTGGAGTTTGTAGTGCTTACCCACAGATATTATCTTCATGATATCACATCTTGGCAGCTGTATCAAGGAGCTTCTCTAATGAGTAACTTTCCTAGCCCTAATTGCAGGTGGGAATCATGAAATATTTACAGTAAAGTATTCCTCTCAGTACAGTGCCTTCATCTGTGAAATGTTTTGTACAGCAGAATTAGTTAATGCCAATCTCAAAACATAAATATTATGTTTCAGAAGGAAAAATTTAAAAATAAAATATGTCTTCACAGGAATGAGACAAAAGTGCAGAGATTAAAAAACTAAATGGCAAAAATAGCAGATGTAGTCAGAAGGTGTCATGTATGTAGGAGTTAGACTGGTAAAGGATTGGGACTGCAGCACTCCGGTACTGGATCATACGCTACAAATTGACTGGTAAACACCACAGCTAATGGAGAGCATCAGGCTAGCACTAGATTCAGCAATGTCTGACTTTGCTGTTGTGGGTGGTCTTCAAATGTTGCTAGCCTAATATAAAAATATCCTGTGAAAATGCAAAATAACTCCTTCTGCCTGTCTGTGTGGGGACTCCTAGGCTGCAACAAATCTCTCAGTCTGGAAGAGGGATTCCTCTCCAAGAGCCAGGTTACTGCATCTTCCTACTGGGAGGAGACCAATGAGTTTGGGCAACTACTCCTGTGGTCCCCAGACAAGGCTTGGCTACAAGTCCCAGGATGGTCTTGGGCCTCCAACCACAGCAGCAACCGGGAATGGCTGGAGATAGACCTGGGAGAGAAGAAGAGAATTACGGGTATGTCGGTCTCTGGGAATTAGAGGGTTTCAGCTGAAGAAGAAACTGAATGCAGCTGAAAAGCTGATAGTGCACTAATGCAACATTTCTTTTGTTAAATGTAATGAAATATTCTGTGCTCAGAAATATTATTTTCCTGTTTAAAACAAGAAACTATTTACAAGACTGGTCTTCCTACGAGGATATAGGATTGAACTCAACTATACATATCTGATCTGTAAACATGTTGACAGAACAAAATACTTTACACACGGACAAGTGGAGTCTGGGTGGATGATCTGAAATCAATAAAAAACGTGGAAGTCACAGCCTTTGAAACAAGGCCTAGGTGAAAGATATTCCTGTTTCCATCTCCTGGTTTAGTTGCAAAAATGTAAATTACAGTTGCAGCTAAAGATGTAAAGATGGCCGATACAGACCATAATATCAAAAAGCAATTTTCATTTTGGAGTCACAGAATCACAGAATGAGTAAAACTGGAAGGCACCACAGTGGGTCATATGGTCCAGCCTCTAGCAGAGCAATCCTAGAGCACACAGCATGGGATTGTGTCCAGGTAGTTCTTGGATATCTCCAGTGAGAGGGACTCCACAACCACTTTGGGCAGCCTGTTCCAGTGCTTGGCCACAGTAAAGAAGTTCTTCCTCGTGTTCCGGTGGAACTTCCTGTGCATCACTTTCATTGCCTCTTGTCCTGTTGTTTGGCACCACTGAGCAGAGCCTGGCTCCATCCTCTTGGCACCCTCCTTTCAGATACTGATGGACATTGATGAGGCCCCCTCAGTCATCCCTCCTCTAGGCTGAACAGACACAGCTCCCTGAGACTTTTGTGCTCTGTTAAAAATATCCATTGGTCTAAGTTCACAATTTAAAACAGATTTCCATTCTTCACCCAGTTTTTAAACTCAATTTCAACAGTTTGAAAAATAAGCTAATGCCTTGAAGACCAAGTTTTCCAAATTGTTTTGGCTTCTGTGTTTGCATTTGGAAATGTTCCCTTAAAACAGGCACATAGCAAATGAAAATTTTTCTTGCATTTTCTTAAAAGGGATTAAGACCACTGGTTCTGGATCCATGAATTTCAACTTTTATGTGAAGACATTTACAATGAACTATAAAAATAACAACTCAAAATGGAGAACTTACAAAGGGATTCTGAGCAATGAAGAAAAGGTAAGGGAAAGTGGGAGGGGTAGGAAAACACAAAACAATAATGCTTATGCTGTCTTGACATTGAAGGGAAGGCTTTCACTGTCAAGAATGATTAGGAGCTTCAAACTTGTCTAGACTTGGGCTGTCTTCACCAGTGTAATTTATGGCTGCAGAGCAGATAGAGAGCTTGTTGAAACAAGGAAGTTATCCAGGGATTGGTGAGGCTGCGGGACACACACAGGGAGGCATGTGTATGTCTGCACCCTTCTTTTAAAAAAGTGCTGTAACTGGAGCTGTACAGCAGCTGTTGGGGCAAGTCCTTAGCTCAGCTCAGTGTTTGCCTGTGCCAGGGATGCTGTTGGTATGGCACCAGCAAAGCTGAGGGTCAGCTCCAAATGCATTGGGATAGTCCATCCACCTCCCCCTGCCAAATGAAACAACCCCTCAGGTGAAGGGCAGAGCTGCTGGTGGAGTTTGTCTGAAAACATTTTCCCCTGAAAACTTCATGTTTTCTTTCAAACAAAAGAAATCCCAAAAGCCTTCCTCCCTGTCCCCACAGTGTTCAAAGTCAGAGCTCCACTCATCATTCCTGAGGGATCTCAGCTCTCGGGAGAAGGCTCTACTGTCCTCAGGGCTGATGGCAGTTTTTGAAAACTTGGCAGAGCTGAAGAGATATTTCCTGGTAGCTCTGCTTTTCTTAGCTTGCATAGCAAGGAATTTCCAACATTAATGGTGTTAATATTTTTTTAAATGTTAAACTGAGGGGATGCTGGCCCAAAGAGTGACAAATCAGCCTAGTAGTGGGTGAACTGCAAAGGCTTAGCTATTTAAAATATGCCGGCTTGCAGTTTCCCACAGTGACTTGTTATATACAAATATATAAAGTTTGAAAGTATATATACAATCTTGAAAGTTATATACAATCTTAGTTTCAGCTAAGGTGCATGACAGAACCTGTCCCATCAGAACCCTATATGGCCTGGCATTTTATCTAAGATATGCTGAGCTGATTTCTCTGTCTCATCGGGCTTTTAAGTTTTCCTAGATCATGCTGAAGCATCTCCAAGAACTAATATCGTAAGGATGATTGTTCTGCACAAGGGGCTGAGCTGATTCTGGGTAATAATAAATAAATGCAGTAACAACTGTGTAGTTAATAGTCATTCTTCAAGTTTGATATAGAAAACTGACCATTTTACTAAAATGTCTAGAAATGGTTCACTTCAGGTTTTTCCTTTTTATGTTCCTATCTGCTGTTTCCAAGAAAGGGTGCTGCAGTGCTCTTAAATAAAAAATGATAGCATTATACTAGCATACATTAACTGGGAATTACACAGTATTGAAACGGTGATAATCTTTCTCCTCCAAGCTAACAGAAAAATGTGATCATCTGGCACAACTAAAACGATTATTTCTTTCCAGAACTCTCAATTCCTAAAATCTTGTGGCTGAATCCCAGGTTATCAGTGTGTTAGTCTTAGGATGAAAATCTTTGAAGTTGGATGGCAGGAGCACTTTGAAGAAAGAGGCTTTTAAAGCAGGGCAGACAGCGTGTGCCCCTTTCATTGCAGGTGTTCCAAGGCAACTCCAACGCTGGTGACGTAGTGCGCAATAACTTCATCCCTCCCATCGTGGCCCGTTACGTGCGGATCATCCCTCAGACCTGGAACCAAAGGATAGCCCTGAAGCTGGAGCTGATGGGCTGTAGAATAATGCCAGGTATGGGGTCAGCAGTGCCTGGTGCCTCTGAAGCCCCCTGTGCTGCCCAGTGCCACTGATGCCCCCTTCTCTCTTGCAGCTAACAGTTCCTTCACGCATTCCATGTGGCAGAAACCGAGTCAGAGCACAGAAACCTCCCTTGGGAAGGAAGACAGGACTGTTACAGAGCCCATCCCCTCCGAAGAAACTAGCTTGGGTAACACTACCTCGTGCTGCATTTTCTCCAGGATGCATCATGTCTTCAGCCCAGTCTGAGTGAACTTTAAACTTTCTCACAAATCAGAACTTTTATTTTCCCTTCAGACTTTATAATGACAGAGAGAAGAGGGAGGAGCAATAGGTTCTTTTTGTCTTAAGGCACAGAAAGAGATTGAAAGCCTTAATTTTCCTTGATGTGTTAAACATTGGGCTTTGGTTTCTCTGTCATATTGGTTGATTTGCCATGCTTGGTGGGTGGCTCAAGGGAATACAGTGAGCACTCAGCAGCAATTTTTGGGAGAGTTCTTCCTCACTCTCATCCTGTATTTTAGAATTTTTTAGTATGTGAAGTAGTTGTCTCACTAAAGTGTTATCTTCTCTCTACACAACCATGACTCCTTCCAGAGCGAGTTCCCAGCTGAAAGCAGCATACAGTAGTGCCTGATTGTGTAATTAAACACTCTTCCATAATGCCTGTGTTTATGGGGGCTCAGACAACCTTAATTTGTGGAATACTCCCTGAATTTGCAGTCTTCATCCTTTAATGTTGTGGAGCTAACTTCTTAGACTTTAAAAAGCAAACAAACAAAATTTGGTGCTTATACTGACTGTTTGGTGGGCTCATAGCCAGGCAGGAATTGCCAGACCCACTGTACCAAATGCTACTACCCATTAGGTAGCTGATAGTTGTAGAAATGCCTCTGTGAAAAAAACTAGTTGTAAGAAGCAATCAGTGGAAGACAAAAAATTCTGAAACTGCTTGCCAAGAGCAAGCAAGCTCTGTTCATCTGTGCAGCGGTAGAAGCAAACCATATCCATGTTCACTGCAAATGAAATCCTCTGAGATTTCATCTGCTAAATTGTAAATACCCTGTGGACACTTCTATTGCCTTATTCTCACAGCTGGCAAGTGTCTGTGGAAACAGGGAACAGCACGCTCCTCACACAAGAGCCACCCCACTTCTAATTTTCAAATCCCTGCTCTAAAGCATGTTATGTTAGAATTTAACAGTGGCTAAACAGGTTTTTCCCTAGGTTCCCTCATGGAAATGTTTGAGCTATTTTGACTGAAATGTTTCAACCAGTTCAGCATGAGCCAGATATTTGGCATGTAAAATTGCAGTCTCCTTTGGCAGATTTATAAGCAACTGCAAACAGAGTGTGTATGAGTGGCTTTTTAAAAGTCATCTAGTGTGTAATAAGAAAGAACTGCTCTTTGTAAGGATGCATATAGATGCCAAGTCAGGTGTAACCCTTGAGAAAGTATATTCAACTATTTTGTTTCAACATTGTTCCTCATGGGTCCATGGCATCCAACCACAGCTGAAGATTGTCTTTTAGTTTTACAGTTGTACGTTTTCATGCTCTCTTCAAGAAGCATTCCTGCAACATTATCTTACCTTTTGCTGTAGTAAAAATTACCAGCTTTGGAGTAATTTACCTTTTAAACTTTTATCCCTTCTCTTTTCTCATGCAGGTTTAAAGCTCACAGCTATAATTGTCCCCATCTTCATCGTGCTGTTTCTGTTCTTGTTCTCTGGAATTTGTATCTGCGCAGCCCTACGCAAGTAAGATACTGGTGTTTGTCAAAGGAGGCATTTGTGGGTACCTAGCTAGCATGCCCTCTTTCCAGAGCCTCCTTACCAGGGAGCTGGGAATTGATCCTGTTTGTCAGTCTTTTAAGTAGAACTCAGCTGTCTCTGTAAATTGTATTTCTTACTGTATGCCTCCCCTAGTCAGAGAAAAATGAAGGTAAAACAGGTCAGAACTGTGCATAACCAGCTGTTCTCTTCACCCTACGTATACCTACATGCATTGAGGTGTAAAGCAGTCAAAGACAGGATACTTACCACACCAAAGCCAAATAAAAATGCAGTGAAGGGAAGGAAGATTTTAGCTATCTATCTGGATCATTTTCTTTTATTACCCTTCTGTTGTGTTTCTGCTTCCCAGTCCCTTAAGTTAGAGCACTTACCCTAGCAGGCTGGAAGCAGAGCTTTGCTCTGTGGAGTCACACGTACACTGGTGTAAGCAGCTAAAATGAAGCTATTTCATCTCACAAGACTGAGGACTTGAAGAATCACTGCTAACTGTGCTTCCTGCCAGATGCCCATTCCTATGAACCTGCACTGCATGTCAAACCAGGAAATGCTTCTGTCAGCAGATGGGGATTTGGAAGTGTAAGCAATGCTCTGGTGACACTGCTTCATCACCAGTGATACTCAGCTCTGCCCTGGATTCCCAGTAATCTATAAAATAGCCAAAGAATTCAGAAGAGCAACCCCAAACATAGCCCAGAGTGACACATCTAGACATAGACACATCAAACTGGTGAGTGCCAGCCCTGGAAATTTGAACACCAGCACTCACAACTTGCATATAGATGGAGAAAAAGAAAATGTCAAAGTGCTGGTTTGTATGCCTGATGTTCTAGTAAACAATAACCTCCAGGAGCTCAAAGTGAAGCTTTGTCCTCAGCCACTAAATAAAAAGGCTCTGCTGGAGCTAAGGCATGAAGCTGAAATGCTGTAAGTACTGATGTTTATAAACTCTTTCCTCTCCTCACAGGCGAGAAGCCAAAGGACTTTCTTATGGATTATCCAGTACTCAGAAATCAGGTTAGTGGAGAATCATGCACTTTGTCCTGTCCTGTCCACTGGGCCAGCAGGAAGGGGTTTACGCAGCTAAGCATTTAATACTTGTGAAATAGCATGCACATTTCCTCATTCAAATTCCTCTTCATGCAAGGGAAACAGCAAATGATAGTCCCACTTGTGTCATCCTAGCACAGTGCCCTGAGAAACAATATAATTTGGTTTCTATGACAGAAAGGCAATTAACAAAAGATCTATTATACAGAGCGCATAAATTAGCATGCAAGAGTGCTCCCAGGTGCCCTCCTTTTCCTTCCCACTTCCAAAATACCTATTTTGCAGAAAATTGCTGCTTTTCTTTTCTTTTCCCCACAGCAGAGGGGATTACCTTTCTCTAAGAGAGCAAGAGATAATCATTTTTTATGGCCTTAATATTTTCTTCTCACTGCCCTCCCTGGCTGAAACTGTATTTATAAAGCCTAAGAACAGTGAGCTGTATTGCATGAGGGATTGGCTTGAGCACACTGCTTTAGGAGATGACTGCAAAATCCCGATGAAGTATTTTCTTTGTCTTGCTCAATAACATTTTCTAGAGTGGGGTTCCCGTCAGCTTAGCAGTTGGGGTGTTTTTCCTGGCCAACCAGTTCTGTCGAGGAATATCCTTCTGAAACTCAGCTTTCCACAAAAAACCCAAACCACTGAGCACTTCATATGTCTCTTGACAAGTCTCTTGCAATAGCTCAGCTCCAAAATTTCATCCCTCAGTAGGTGTTGACGTCAGTGAAAGGAATGCTGTTACCCACTGCAGCTCGCCCTCATTAGAAAATTAATTTGTACTTAACATCATATTTGCTAATATGATTTTTCAAGGTCACATCATAATCCTTTCTCACTTGCTAATGAGGACAAATCCCAAGAAATTGGAGATAGCCTCTTACCCAGTCAGTTCATTTGTTGTGTGTCTGCTTCATAAATCAAGCTCCTAAGCCCTTGTGAGCCAGGCTTGGGGCTTACAAAGCTGTGACTCAAGCTCACCTCTCCCCAGACCTCCTGGCACAGGCTCCAGCAAGTCCCTGATGCTGTGGATTTTTTCTTTTCTGTCTCACAAGGATGTTGTGAGAACAAGTTAACTGATGAGTGCAGGTGCTCAGATACCCATGAATCAGAAGCCACACTAATCCACTGCAAAAGGAGAAATTTTAAGCATTATTTTTGCTACATAATAAGTGCCAAAACATAACTGACTTAAAGTTGGTATTTTATCAATATACTTTGTTAAAGCATCACTGTAGGCACCTACAGAGTTTGAGTTCTTCTTGCCAAAAAATCTTATATAAACTTGGAAATCCCAGTTGATGATTCACTTCTTCCTTCACCCTCCATATTTAGGGGCCTTTTTTTAAACAAACAGCCAATTTTAGTCATTTTTTTAACTATTTCAATATATTGACAGCAATGAGTACACCAAAAATTAAACTTACTGGTAAGTCTTCTGATTCCAAGCATTTAACTTGCTGATAAGCCTTCTATTTTAATTTCTTTTTCACAGGTTGTTGGAAACAAATCAAGCAGCCCTTTACCAGACATCAGTCAACTGAATTTACCATCAGCTATAATAATGAGAAGGAGACACCACAAAAGCTGGATCTGGTCACCAGTGACATGGCAGGTAACAGCTGCTCCCCCTCGGATGCATCCCTTTTGCCCTGTGTGCAGAACCAATAACAGGCAGAGGGATGGCCCAGCAGTGTGACAAGCTTCAGCTCTTATGCAAACTGAGTCCCAGGAATAGATTTATTTGTGTTCATCCCAAATGTCTAGTGAAGCAGCTATAAATTTATTAGGGAGGGAAAGACCCACTCTTTTGGAATTTTGTTTTCGTGGAGTTGTTGGAAAAATTTCCTGACTCTGACATAGTTGCAGCTGAAGGTAATGATGGAAGGCACTCAGGCATGGATGAAGTGCAAGAATGTGCCTAGGATAGGATTGCTTCCCTTTGCTGACTAATTTTTGTGTTTCTATTTAAACACAAGTGTTTCTGGAAATAGAACAAAACATGATGCCCCTTGCTGCTGATCAAATAGAAAAATTACTTAGTTGGTTTATGGTGGGATTTCATGCCTAGCTGGAAGTTGTGCTCAGATCCCTGTGCAGCTTTCCTGAACTATATGGGAGATGAGGCCTCCTGAAGAGGGGGCAGGTAAATGAGAGGGAAGAAGTAAGCCAACCACAGCACTTCTCTCCTGTGCTACCTCGGCTCCAGGTCACTGTTTGGATAGAGTAAATCCCAATGAAAGAGCATCGGTACTATTTGCATCCCAAAGGGATGATTTTTTAATTCATCCTCTTAGCACATCTTATCCCTGCGTAGTCTAGTCTGTCTGGTAAGGCTAGTGAGACCAGCCATTTCATGGGATCAGTGATCAGCACTCTCGAAGAAAGATTAGTTTCCTGTTTCCAGCCTCCAGACCTTAGAAATTCCTTAGAATTTCTTCATTGTGTTTGGCAGAGAAATACACTTAAAAAACAAATGGATGGTTACTGTAATTCCATATGGTGCTGCTCTCAATATCTTTCAAAGACAGTTTCAATCCTTTATAGAAACTTTCAATATAAATATGCAGAGACCGATAAAGCAGCTTTAAGGAAAGAGAACAAATAAAGTTTGCTCACAAAATATGGTTTTTTGGTTCCCTGGCCATGTCTGGGAAGTCTTTGCTCTCTCCACCATCCCCTCCTGCTGTGTTTGTGGGAAGTCTGAACTCTCAGCCTGGCTCAGGCATATTCCCAGCCTTAGCATTTCACCTGCAGTCTCCTTAAAATAAAAAAGCCATGAAATAAGAATGTGAATGCAACCTAGAAATGTGCCATTTAATAATTTAATTGCAGAGAGCACACAGTTTGCATATAGGTTATCATGCTACATGGAATTCCCTCAGTTTAGACTGCCTGCTGGTTCCCAAAGGCAGCCAGGAGGAAGCCGAGATGCTCCATCCTGAGCGAGAGAGATTTCTGGGGATGGCAGCAGCGATGCTGTGGAGAGCTGCACTACTTACTTAGAGAAATATCATAACACCTTCACCCTACATGCTGAAGTTTGGGACCCAGCCAGAAACTGCCAAAAAGATTCACAGGACATATGGGATCGAATTCGACGCTCATGTCAGCTGAACCGCGATGCCAGAACAGAAACCGAGCTAACTTCTTCACGCCTGCGTGCAAACACCACACTTTAGCAGTGTCATTTACTAGAGCTGTTCAGGCCACCCTTGGTATCTGTACGAGATTGTCACCAGCGCCAAAGCGAGAAAGTTAGAGTGTTCACTTTCCTCATAATAGTGTTGCTTGTTTTTTCAGAAACCCTTCTTGTTCAGACCTCCTCACGTGGCAACCTGGCACCTACCTTAGCTTGAGGTGCAAACACGTGCTTCTTGTGGCCATCTTTCCTCCATCTTGCTCCTTGTTCCTGCTCAGGCCTTAGGCTAGCTCTGTTCCTGCCCTCCCCCTTGACTGGGTGACTGCCCAGTCCCTCTGGCAGCACCATTCCCGCTTCTCCCCCCAAGCTCATCCCCCCTGGCACGCCTGCAGCCGTGCTGAGCTGGCTTAGCACATTTCACACTTCCGTTGACTCTCTTGGCTGCCGTTTTGCCTAACTTCATCCTTCTTGTCAGTCAGCTGCTGTGAGATGCCTTTTAAATAAAGCCGGCTCGTTAAGAATCCCCTGGGCATTTTAATTATTCCAAAAGTGGAACACTCATTTTGGAGAACTTCTTGCTTGTGGATCTTCATGCAGTGTCCTTTGTCCAGTTTGTTGCTAATGATTTGTTGACCACACTCTTTTTTAGGGCTTTCAAGTGTACTCCAGAAATGTTAGTTTATTTGGGAAGGTAGGTAGGGAAAGGGAGGGAGTAGAAGAAGAGGTGACAGATTGGAGCTTCTCTGTGGAAGAGCTTCTGCCATGTTCTGCAACTCTTGCTTGCTGAAGGAGGTTACAGGATTGGTGTTGGGGAAAGGTTTCCTCACATCCCCAAAAACCACACTTTCGATACAATAACAGAGTAGCTTTTCAACATAAAATACCTATCTGTGCATAAGTATTATATACATAAGATAACCAATCTATGCCTTATTGAGAATTTCATGCTTCCTTTTAGATTATCAGCAGCCTCTCATGATTGGAACTGGGACGGTAACACGTAAAGGATCTACTTTTCGCCCCATGGACACCAAAGAGGAGGGAAGAAGGGGGAGTTCTGAGTTTGAAAATCACTATCACTGCCCTCACAGAGCTAACAGGCACGAATATGCCCTGCCCCTGACCAGCCAGGAGCCCGAGTACGCCACCCCCATCATAGAGCGGCACATAGCAAGGGAAGGTAATATCCCCCCTGAGAACGGCTACAACGTTCCCATCGCCTCATCTCAGATACATTCCCTTACCGCTGGCAGCTTCTCCAGTTCCTGCAAAACCGACACCAGGAACGGAGACTATCAGACACCCCAGAGTGTCATAAACTACGACAAACCCAAAGTTAATGGTGTTCTGACCTCCGTGAGCTACAGCACAGACTACCAGAAGCCCCAGCAAACTGCTCTCGGGGGCGAGGGGTACTCCACGCCCAGGGACTGCCTAAAGCCCATAAGCCAGACAGCAATGACAGCTCTCTTGTGATCTGCCGAGCAGCAGCGGCACGGTGCGCAGGAACGTCGCTGCACAGCTTTCTGAAGTGAAAACAGAGTTTGGAGGGGCTCTGCTGTGGGAGGCAGAAGGCAAACAAGCCCTGTGTACATAATATTGCTGTCTTGCTGGGTTCTGACATCTGAAGAAAGCATATGCTGTTTATCACTGTTTATAGCAAGAGAGATGTTATCAGTGAAGACTGTACATCTTATTTTCTGTAACTGATCTCAGTGCTCCGTTTGCAATGTGTGCAATTTGTACATAGCTTTTATTTAAGGAGAATTTCTTAGGTTTCCTTTTCACCTGGGGGTTTGAAAGGATTGCAGGAATGACTATTTAAGAAAAACAGTCCTCTTTTTCTGTCTTTATCTTACCTGCTGCTGTACTGGCAGCTGTAAATGGTGTATCTTATGGTTGTGTTGATTCATCTCCTTTCCTATGATAACTAAAGATAGGGCTTTAGTTCTAACTGGGAGGATAGAAGTTAAACTTCTTGCTGCATAATGTGCATGAAAGAAGGCAGCTGAGTATTTAAATACTGTGCTCAAACACAACTTCCCAGCTGCTTTTTTAGCAGCAATTCTCACATGCTTGAATTTGATCTAACATACAAGCTGAGCCCATCGAACTTGCAATTCATGTTAGAAAACAGGTAGAAAGGCTGAAACTGGTTTTGGGTTCAAGCCATGGTTATCACTCCACAACAGGAAAAAAAAAAAAAAAAAATAAACCAAACCAAAAAAACAGAACCAAACAACATATCCAATACCAGTTAATCTGGAGAAGTTATTTTAATTTTTTTTGCTTAGGAAGTGTGTGTGTAACCAAAATGTGAATTTACAGCTGAGAACTCAATGCTGTTCAAGCCCTAGCTGATTCTTTTGCTGCTAAAACTTTAAGGAAATTTGTTCCTTGGCACAAAGCAGCAAACTTCCGGAACTCTTCATTTCTCCACTAGGTATTTTTCTGTCTTACAAATTTAGTGTAACATTCCTGTTAAAAGTATTTCAACTAACTGAAACACAGTGTGTGTTTGGGTTACTGTTGCAGTTAAATTTGCAAGACAGCACATCAGCACTGTTGTTTTTGAACAGTTTTTCTTTTGCAGCTAATGTTTCCCTTAGTTCCGTTTTCAGACAAACTTGAAAAAGCTTGGGATTGGGTGCAATGTATCGCACAGTAGCTGGCTCCTCTTTCAGCAGGGGCAGCTTTGGAGCAGAGCAGCTTCTGGTCATGAGTGGGACCGTCCACTGCCCCTCTACCTCCAGTGCTTGGGGCATTTCTTTGAATTCAAAAGCTTGTCCTAAAATGCCAAGAAGCAATATACTTCTGTGAAGAAAGAATGGTGCTATGCTTAAAGCACAAGGCTGGGAAACGAGACCAGTAAAACCTGAGCTCTGGGAAAGCCGCTCTTTGAAGGCCCTCCCTTTATTTCCTTGTACATAAACGGGATGATTTGCAAAGGATGCGACGAAGATTGATCAATCTGTTCACAGAGTGCTTTCAGACCTCTGGGTGGAAAGTGCTGTCAGAGGACAGACTGGCTGCAGTGGTACTGCTCACAAATACTGCTGACTCCGGCCAGACCTGAACTTAAGGCCAGCTCTGAGTGGGTTCCTTGCATACCCCTGTTTTGCAGCCTCAGGCGGTGCCGTTCCCCCGCGCTGCCGCACCGTGCATGCGATTCCCGTGCAGAGAGAAAGAGTCAAGGTAACCTCGTAGCCTTCCTGTGTTTGCTGTCAATACAGTTTCTGTGAAATGTCTAAAACACCTCAGGTCCTGAAGTGAAACAGCAGCAGCCTGTTTGTTAGACCGAGCTGGGCGGTGTTGTTTACCTTCTGTTGTTTACATGTCTGTGTAAATAAAGAACACTGGTATTTGTAAATCAGCCACACAGGCCTGCCACTTCACTCGGTGACTCGATTATCGCTGCACGCCCACTCCCGCCACACACCCTGCAGGGTGACAAGGAAGTGTTCCTTACGCCCTGCAAAAGTGCCAGTTGCGCTGCTGCAATCCACAGCTCCAGTGTGACAGGCTAAAAAAAGATTCTCTCAGTGCCCCATTTAGCCCAGATTCTCTGTCCATAAGCTCTAGAGAAGAAGAACCCACAAACAAACTCCTGCAGCAAACCCCGCTGCAGGACGCGTATGATTGAGGAAAGGATGAGGGTGCCTCCTGATGAGCTTGAAACCAATCCTCTGCCCACACAACTAATTAGCCTGGTTTGTCACTTGACAAACAAGTCAGTAATCAGGCCTACTCCCCACCTAATGAGGCAGCTAAGGAACACAGCAATGCAAGGGGACCAGGCAGCAGATGACACTACTTGTATTATAATGAACTTTTTGCATATTTCTGCCACATGCTTGGCACATCTGCAGCATGGTACAAGTGTCAAAAGTTTCTTGGCAGCATCTGCCCATTTCTGCTGTCATTCAAACCCATCTTAACGCAGCTGATTTAGCCTAATGGAAAGTTTGGTCTCAATTTGCACCTTGCCTTCATCCCTACCCCCATCAAAAGTAACCCAACAAACCTGCAAAGCTGGGTTAAAATAGATCCCCAGACATCTTCAGCCTCCCTTCACAGTGGCTTGGTGCTGACAGGGACGGAGGCAGCACATCTGGTCACTGCCATGGTGCTTCATGGTTCACATCTGAGTGAATGCTGAACATGGTTAACACTAAAAGCCTTGGGCTTAGGAAATTTTTAGCAACCCTAGCAGCAGATATGCAAGGGAACTTCCTACCCTACATCTCTCTATCCTAATGGTGGTAGAGATACAAAATCCTGGTGTAGGCATGAAAGAGGCATTCCTGAATCTTACCAGTGCCAGTGCCCATCCTCATGTGCATCCTCTGAATGGCTTTTTACATGCTGATACATCAAACTCCAGCTTGTCTACATCAGCCTGTCCTCACTGCCAAAGCCAGATGCAGGTATAGCACAGGCAGCCTTATAAAACGTCACAGGTTTAAAAACCTTTGTTCCACAGTGAAGGTTAGAGTATGCACCTATAAGAATCTGTGTTTCATTTAGTGCAATACAACATGCACCATTCTGGGATATTTCCACACTCAGAAGGCCTGTTTAGCTCTGGACCTCTCTCCAGCATCTCTAGAGATTCTGTGAGAGCAGAGTCTGATCCTCTGGTGAGGGGAGACTTTCAGTGGTGATTTGATACCTAACTTCTTCCCTGAGCAGGCACTCCCAGTGGGTTGGAACAGAAAAGCCAGGCCAGAGTCCACAAGAAGGTTAAATATTAACTGCTCCTGGCACTTAGGACCTGCCTGTGCCATTGCTATTGACAGCAAGTCTCTGACTTTGCTGGGAACAGGGGCAGCCCTGTAACTGCACGTCTGACTGAGGGAACCAAAGGAGGTGGCTCTTGAGGTAAGAAAGTGTAAAAAATTGTGTCAGCTACCTACAACTTAAACCAAAAATATATTAGCGTGCATTTCCAGCTGGTGCCTTATATTTAAAACACAAAAAAAATTCCAAATGAAACACAAGAGGCTGGATTCTAATCATTAGAAGCAGCTTGTGAATCCCGTGGCTGGTCTGCATCATTGTCATGGCTAAAACCTTGGAAGATAAAGTTTTTAATACAGACTTCCTTCAGATTTTTCCCACTGACTGCCAGAGAACTGGCAGTCCGTCACTCCATGGGCAGATTTTAATGGACCCCTGTCTGAAGCACAAAATATTCTCTACACATGATGGAAATATCAGGCTAAAGGTCCCATTACAGGAGAAGATGCCTAACTGTACTTACTTGTTTGGTAGATCACTATCATTAAAATAAAAAGTGAAAAAATGAAGAGAGTTCTAAGAAGGGAGTCTGTGTTCTCAAAGCAGTCCTGCAGGATCAGATGTCCACTGAAAAGTAATCTTGTAGAAATCCATCTGTATTCTTCTGTCCACCCTCTCTCCAAAATCAGGTAAGCTTTGCTCAGCAAGTGGGTGTGTTAAAGGGGTAATCAGGCCAGACTGAAGGAATAGACAAGGGTATGTTTCATTCCTTCTTCCTTATTATTTTCCATAATAAAAATTGTGTACTGCCCTTTTCTTTCCAATGTCAACTATGATGTAAGTTTGTACTGACCTCCAGCCTACACTGTGATTAGTACAGTGTGAAAGCAGAATTTACCATTTCATTTAAAACTCATCATGTTGATACTAACACTGAAAATTACCCTGCCATAGCTGTGTGGGGTTAACAAGACTACCCATGCAATGCCTGTGAATTACTGAAGATAGGGTGAGTTTCACAGAACGTACTTATTTAAAAGGAAGATGCCATTTCTGCACAATCAGATTCAAACTTAAAATAGAAACCTCTCTTGAGGGCTTCCTTTTTTTGAAGCCCCCTTCCTCCCCCCGGTACAGTCCTACAATCCATTAAGGACACATGACAAGGAGTCAGATAAAGTATTTCTAAACTAGATAAAGACAAGAGGGAAGGCATCCTTAGTTGGAGAAAATTCCTGCTACCCATGATAAGGAGGATGCCTCACATCTAACTTTCTGTGCTATCTCATTGTATAGTCTGGACATGAGAATTTGGAGACTTTCATTCGAACGTCACCAATTTGATTGGGCTTTGCCTCACATTAAGTGGCCATAAGTCCTGAGAAACCTTTGCCATCTACAGTAGGCAAAGGTTATTTAGTAACCTCTTGTCCTGGGCTGAGTTAATTCATTACTTCAACACTCACAGCACAGCTACTGCTCTGCCATGTGACATCAAAGAGATTATCATCCTGTTTATTTTTGTATAGTCACAAGTATAAAAAAGAGAAATCCAGAAGGAGACAACTTAAAGCACAACACTTTTTGCCATGGTAAAAAATGAAAGTCAACAAATATGACATTGTAGTGTTACTAAGGCATTTGTGCTCTAAATAGTCACTCTGAACACACCTCAAGAATCCATAATTTTGATTAGACACAGAATTTTTAACAGGTTTTACTAGAAAAGTTCCCTTGTATTATTAACGTATTAATAATCTGCATTATTGGCTAACCCAAAGAGGAACAATACCCTGAATATCCAGCACTTCCTCCTACTAAATCTGAGCTACCAAAAAAGAATGAGAAAACTTACAAACATAACAAATTATTCAAAGCTTGTAACAGGCTCTCAGCCAAATCAGATGACAACAGACAATAATAGACTTTGAAAACACACGTATGTTGCCTACTAGAAGGCACGCAAAGAGGTAGGGAGGCAGCCAAAATTGTAGGCTGAAGAGAAACACCAAGACCAACTTAAAACAAACAATATAGAAACACACAGCAATGGGTGATGCCTGAGCCATGACAGGGTAGTCATCAGAAGTCTTCCTCCATGAGAAGAAGCAGATAGCAGAGAAGATGGTGATGTTTGCCATAAAACAAGGGGAGAAAAGGCCCAGAGAGTAATATTACCCACTACCCTGCCCATGGTCTGGACAATTTAACCCACTGAGCATATACTAGAAACCAGTCTTTACAAATGTGTTTTGTGCATCTTAATTTCTCTGGCCCAGGCAAACACCATTTTGCAGATGGGCAAACTGAGATAGACAGATATGCTGTCACCTGTCCAGAGCTGTAGCAACAAATCAAACCTATCCAAAAATGCCAAGGCCTCTGAGAACACCAACCACAAACTTGTGAAAAGTCCTCTGTCAAGCAGGGAAAGACAGGGGCGATAAAGACTAAGACGAGCTAGCAGACCTCACTTGAAGAGGCAGCTTTTCTTCACATCTATGGCTAAGCTTTTTATCCTTAAGTGACACCATCTGTTCTGACAGACAGTTTTATAAAACTTGAATAAGGTGACCTGGATAAAGCATGCCTGTTATGTGGAAATGCCGGTGTCATGTGTGGATGTGGAAAGGTTGTGGATGGTTCACACATGAAGCACTTTCAGCATCTCATCATAAAAGGCCATTTCTGACACGCCACAACACAAAGCAAGCCATACTTTTGATAACAATGCTGCAATAAGTTTACTACAATCTAACAAAGACCTTGCAGATGGCATTCACACTCCTGTAAGTATTCATGTATATAGGTAACTTTTTAACATATGAAGTCATGGTCCATCCTCCCCCCTTTATAACACAACCACATCACTGCAAAGACCAGCAGCAAGGACATAAATATGCCTCTGCTGACAGGTCTATTGATCGCCTGGTTAATGGCAACAAACAAGGCCTGCAGACTGGAATATCATTTGGTGGTCTCTGGAAAGGAGCACCAGTAAAGACAATGGTGGGTCAATGTGAACTGACCTTTCTCTTTCTCCAACCAAGAGGCTTCTGTCTGAACCTGGACTAGAGCAAAACACAATTGTCATCTCCTTTTTTTCCTGCTTATCCTCACCTGTCATGACCATGGGCAAAGATTCCAGGAATGTGACAAGGCTGGTTCTGTATCATGGTTGAAGGGCACTGGTGAAGTGCAGGCAGGAGTATTTACAAACCTACCTGGCATCTCACTTCATGTTTTATCAGTGCATTCGGTCCATTCTTTTGGAAAGCCTTAACCCATCCACAAACATGAGATAAACATTTCACTGCTTGTCTCTGAGTTTGTAAGAGAGCAGAGCACTCATTTTTTAAAATAATTGATGGGGAGAATCAAGTGGTTTTTAGCAAGTCATGAATGCAGAGCTGTATGTAATTATACTTGTCTGTGTTTATGAGTGTTTGGACATCACTGATATATAGAGGACAACTTTTAAGCGTAGTATGTGCCATCTGCAAACTACTTGCTACAGTATGTCAATTAGACTGGATGTTAATAATTTTAAGATTACATGTTTCTAGAAATAGTTCTAATGAATAAAGTTTTTCTATTTTTTAATTAAAAAACCACAACCAACCAACCAAACCACAAAAAACCAACCCATGAAACAGTAGGTTCTGTTTCACAAAGGCGTGTTAATGCTGAAGATTGGAAGGAAGCTGCTGCCCCCTCTTGGCACCACACACAAATGCACATACTTTGCACGGAAAAGGAAGATTCTGGTCACAAATTGCAATTGCTAAGTAATAGACAAGTTTGGAAGTGGAAAACAGCATAAAAACTGACACAGCCCCAAGTACACTTGCCTACTTACCCAGACCATTCAAGATAACTTAGTAAGATGTAGGGGTCATAATACACAGAATTGCCATGTCTTTCATTTTAAAATAAAAGTAAGTAATATGTGACCTGGAGTTAAAATACCACTTCAAATAATAGTTAAAGGTGCATCCCAATTCTGCTGGCTTCCTGAATTGCCTTGTAACACCCACATCTCTCACAAATTAGGAGAGCACCTAAACTGCCACACTGGACAAAAAAGGAAGATCAAATAATCAGGCAAGCCTGCAGCAGCGCTGTCATGGTTTGACACTGGCACAATGCCAGTGCCCCATGAAAATATACTTCCCTGGTGTTTGCTGTGAGATGTGACCAGGAAATAAGCAAAGCAGGCCTCTACCTTAGGAAAAAAAAGTTTATTAACTAAACTACAAAAGGAAAACAAACCCCACACACACACACACACCTGGAAAATGAAAACTCCACAAAAAGCATTTCCTCCTCCCCCCCACCACATTCCCAATACATCTTCCAAATTTCAACTCTCCATCCATCACCCTGTAAATACTCAATTCCAGTCCATCAAGAGGAGAGGAGTCCTTCTTGGGGCCATGGTGACCTCTTCCTTGCATGCCCAGCGCTCTCACCACTGGACAAGGAACAGAGCTGCTTCAAGGGTTATCCTTTTAAGGGTGCTTTGACCAGTTCCAAAAAAAGCACAGTTTTCTCTCATCTCGGGACCTCTTGTCCCCCCATACTTGTCTACCCCCTGGGGCCGGGGGGTCTCCAAAACTGAACCCTCTCAGTTCTGAGCCATCGCCTCCCCCCTGCATGCAGCCTCTGTATCGCGAGGAAGCATGGTTCTGTCCATGGCTGTACCAAAAAGAGTCCAGCAACCAGCTACTCCATCATCTCTTTCCGGCCCCTTTACTCTCCCAGCCTCACTCACTGCTCCGACTGTCATTCATTTGCTCATTTCTTCTTTATCATCCACTCCATCTCCCCTCCGGGAAAGGTCCAAATGCTCTGTGAGGTCTTCATTGTCCAGAAAGGGGTTAACAAACTCCTGCACTCGGCCAGGCTCCTTCCCTGCTGCACTCCCCCCTTCCCCCTCCTTCTTCACAGGCTGATATCACTTCAAGGCCACAGGCCCGTACTGGCTTTCTCTCTCTCATCTTCTGGCTGGGGGCGGGTGCTGCCCAAATCTTCTCGGGGCCTCTCTCCCTCTGTCTCTCCTGCTGGGGGGGGCTGCCCAACACCTCCTGGTGCCCCCACCACCCTTCCATCTTGAGGGGTCAGGCCTACCTCTGCCGGGCCGCAGATCCTCCCCTCCCCTGCCCAGCTCGAAGCCGGGCAGGGGAGGCCTTGCCTCTTTGCTGGCCGGAAATCAAAGAGGGAGCCCAAGGGAGTGCTCTGCTTCTAACCCCTGTGTTCTCAGAGGCGCATCCACCCTCAGTGGCCAAGCCTGGTGTCAATTTAAAATCTGAACACCTATTGGCCTCTGGCCACTCCATTCCCAGAAAACCTGCTTCCTGTAAACCCACGACAAGCGCTCATTTGACAGCTATACAGAAATCCCCCATTATCATATACAGAAAGTCAATTTCTCTGTTCCAAGCCCAAACCTGCCACCTTCAGAAGCTGAGGGTACCCACTGCAGGGTTTAAATTGTAGCACACATGGGGAATCCCTTCTGACAGAACCACAGACTACCATGCAAATTGTAAATTAAACCAAGAGGAGCTGGCACATTTACGGACATAACTCAAAGGCTTCACTTCTACAAGAGGATCAGCATGGGCAACCTCTGGCAACCTTCTTCCCTGACCTTTAGCAGAAGAGTCAACAGTGGCAAACTCTCTGCAGGTTGTTCCAGCAGGGATTGAATAGGGACACTCCATTTCTTATTGGAAGGGAAAGCATTCAAGTCAAGGACATTTCCAGCAGTGTAAGCCCAGTGGACCAAACATGTGACTATTCCAGTCCAGCAGTATAACTTTTAATGCTTCTATTCCCTAAAGAAATTGATGACAGACAGAAACACTTGGACAACAGCAAGTGAAGTAACATTAGAAAAAATATTTTCATGGGAATCTGACTTATTTCATTTGACAGAAGTAATATCTGTGCAAATATTTAGACAGTTCATAGGCAAATTAAGATTTAATCAACAGGATTTACAGAGATTTACAGATATATTTGAAGACTTGCAGTTTTAACAGAAAAGTTACCAGCTGTCTCCCAAGCACTCCTGACTTCCAGCACTATAGGCAATCAAAACATGTCTGTGAATGCCTGTACTTTCACTCTACTTGTATTTACATCTTCCTAACCTTCTCATTGAGAGCCAGCCACTGAAAACCAGACAGCAGAGAGCTGATGGCCCCACAACTGATGCACGAGAAGCTGGGGAGCCAGCTAAGGCTGCAGCGCTTTTGCATTTCAAAAAGGAAAATTGAAGAAACAGAGAGTGCCAAAAACTCTGAAGGGAATTGTGATCACTATCTCCACTAGAAAGTTACAAAGAAAAACTGTAACCAGTTCTCCTTGGATCAATACATGGATTTTTAAAATACCTTACATAAGGGACTAGAAGAGCATACTCCTGCAGGGCCTTCAAAACATTGGCAACTCCAATGCTTAACCTAGGTACAGCTGGAAAATACAAGCCTTAGCACATGAGGCAGAAGGCTGACACAGAGACACCAAATAATTTGGATGGCTGATTGAATCAAACACTTGTATAGAGTGTGGAAAATTTACCCAGGTGACTTAAAGTTTTCACCTAGGAATTGAAAATCCTTGAAAAATACTACTTGGCCTTTTTCAACTATTTAACTCAGAAGCATCACGTCCTACACAGAAGCGGGCATCATGAACAGATTCCAAAGTACATCTGTGGGAAGGGAACACCAGGTGAACAGAGTAGCTAGGACAAGGCTACTCTGAAGCATTAAAAGCAATATGAGAAAAGAAAATCCAAAGAAACTGAGTATTTCTCTTTCAAAGTCAGCATGTTTTCCACTTTTCAACTCCTCGGTTCCCTTACAACTACAAAACTTCTAAAGAATTGGGAACTGTGTCCTATGGGAAAAGACACACTGGACAAGGTGATAATATTTTCCAATTATTGCAGTGTAAGTTGAAGCTTACAAAGGCAAGCTTGAAATATGTTAGCCCATCTTTTTTCAGACCATTGAGCTGAGGTTTTAATCAGCAAAACCAGACTTCTTACACATATCCTAAGTCAGGACATGTTTCTCTTCCTGTCACGTGTGGGTCTCTGGGAAAAAAAATGCTGAGGACTCTTCAGTGACCACAGTCACTAGGAGCAGCCTCTGAGCTCCTTCAGCAGGACACTGGAACACAAAGACATTTTGAATGATCTTCTTTGACTTCAGGTAACATAAAGAAGTAATTTTGTTTCTCCTCTTTCTACCATCTTCATTCATAGCTGCCTCTATTCCTCATTTTGTTTTACAACAACTCTCTCCTTTCCCTCTTCTTTCCATCTGCTGAAGTCACCCATATCTAAACACTCCTAAAAAAATTTAAAGCTAAAAAATAAACAGTTAACAGTTTCAGCCCTCACCAATTGTACATTCTACATCTTTTCATCCAACATGACTCAGCCTTGTCTATTGAGACAGTTCCTACGCTCACAGCTTTCTGCCCTCTGCTTACACACTCCCAATAAATCCTTTAGCACTACCATAATTATACTACTACCAGTTACCACAGCACTGCCTTTCACTTGGGCTCCCTGCTCACTCAGATGAACTTCATGCTTTAGGGTGAGATGACCACTCCAGTATAGGTGAGAGATTATTTCTTTTACAATATAATTTAAAACACAAAACAGACACTCAATCTGAACAAAAGGACTTAAATATCAGGACTAAAAGTTGCAACTTAAAGGGAAGTGTTTTGTAACTGCTGTGGGAAACTTCGAATATTTCAAAATGCATGGAAAACAAACAAACACCAACAAAAAAAAAAAGAGATAAAGGGCAGTTTCCACAATTTTAGCCAAATGACTTAACCCTTTGACAGGTCTAGGCCTTTATAGCTCTTCCTAGTCAAGGGCTTCAGAAGATTTATGGTATCATTATACAGGCTTCAGTCAGTTCTGGTATCACTATACAGTCATATATGCATGTATGCAAATATTTTTTGTCTTTTAACTGAAAAAGATTCAGCAGAAAATGCATCTTAATCAAATCTGAGACATGTCCTGTAACTGTGTCTTTCAAAAAAACGTATTTTGCTCTTAACTATAGACTAGACTAGATTAGAGTCAAACTTCACATTATGCTGTTCTGGTTTCCCCCATATTAGCTTTTTGGCCAGGTGCGAACTACACTTTTAACAGAGAAAAAACACACACATCATTGTGTCTTTTTTATGTACAAAAAGAGAAGAAAATGAAATACAACTCTGAATTAGGTGCAGAAATCACTGCAATGCAGAAGAGTATGTTTATTTACAGTCTAATAAAAATATATTATATTCAGCTTAGCTAGGTGTATACATATTTTGCAAAATGTTCTATCTGCTACAGAAATGAGAGTAACCCATACTGTAATTAGTTTGAAGAAATACAATAAATATCTGTATTTTTTTTGATACAACTGTGGATTAACATATATTGAGATGGATACAAACCCTCCTCACTGCCAAGAATACACGTCTACAAAGGAAATACGACATACAACCTTTGATCAGAGCTAAATTTATTGCCATAAAGCATTTTCCTTATCTTACATGCTTTTAATTAACATTGGTCCCAGATGCCAACAAACACTGTCCACCTTTAGCTTAAAATACAATTGTCTTACTGAAGATTTTAATAGGAAAGGAATTATATACCAAAAAAACTGAAAAATTATTTTTAGAATATTATTTTATTTTTTAAGTAAAAATATATATACACACGCAAGTAAACTGTTTTACACTTTAAAAAATAAAAATTAAGTCTGAACACTGACTTTCCTCAGAAATTCTTCCAAGTCTAACTCATTAAGCCTCTGGGAATCAGCAGGACTGAGTCTTCCAGTTACTGACAAAGGGGAGAATACACACATTTGTCCATTGAATCTGGAAATCAACTTGCAAAACTTTTCTCAGTTGAAATATTAATCTCTAAGCATTTCAGTACAATTGTAAATAAACCAGTACGTTAAATCAGGTGGTAACAAGTACAGACTGTAGTGTCTGAGTGAAATCCTCCCATCCACAGCTTCCTAAAGAAGGATTATAAAAACTGCTGGGAAGGAAATCTGGTGATAATTTACTGCTACCTGATATGTCTACTCCAAGTCATCTTCCTTGGCAGTTGTTCCTTCTGTTGATCTTGTACAGAGATAAAAATAAAGAAGAGCAGAGAAAAGGTCTAGCAGATGAAGAAGAGAGCACACAGCATCACGTGAAACTGCAGATGAGGAATGTTAGGAAAATAACTCTAGAAACATTCTTCCACTTCAGGCTAAAACTGATCAAATGCATTGAACAGAAAATACAGTGCGCCATGAAGTAAGAAAGAAAAAATAAATAAAAAAATTCACCTTTCTCTCAAATAAAGGGAAACTGTACAGGAAAATTGATCGTCTTTTTAAAAAGTTACAAGACTAGTTGGACAAGTCTAATTTCTAAGAACTGCAGGAAGATTCCACACAGCAATGATTTTCAAAGACAAGATGACCATAACTTAGCTTTCAACTGTCTCTTCCTGACAGAGAAGACATTGTGTGTTCCAGGCCACAGACAGTTTCAGAGTGCACTCTCCTTGAGTAGCTGTGGGAAAAAGACAAATCTGGATGCAAAAGTTCTGGCAGTAGATTCATCTGCTAACACACAGCCAATGTGTCCTCAAGTTTCTGAAGCTTCAGAAAAAGAAACATGCCTGGGGACCTGTTTCTTCTTCACACAGCTTTATTTTTAAATACTAGTTTCTGTTCGGTGAAAACTGTACAGCCTTGACTATTTTAAAAACTTTCAACAGTATGCTGTACGACAAACACTAGTATAAAAAATGAACCGAATAATGTTACTCCACTGAGTAAGTGAAGATCATGCACACGCACATACACACACACACACACAAAGTGATTGTGTAAAGAGCAAAGTTAAGGGATTTATAAACAGCAAAATCTTTGAATAAAGTATATACATTTTTAGGCTTTTTCTATAAACATATAAATATATATAGTGCTCCTAGGAGAGACAAGGTAACTGTGTTCTACATCACAACTTAGAACATGAGATTAATTGATGTTACTCTAAAGGCCTTTGAGGTTTTTTCTTATGTATTTATACCCTACACAGTTAACACTTGCAAAGATATCTTTCCACATTAGTTCCACTTTCAATGTACAAAACCATTTCACGTTACAGTTCAACAGCCTGCAGAGCAGTGAGCAGGAAAGATGGCACTGCATGCTGAAATAGTAAGTGCGAAGACAACGTAGAGCTTGTCTGGGGAGTGTGCTGCACTTCAGCAAGAGAGCTACAAATGGAGCATGAGAAACTGCTCGAGACACCAGCCTCAACCTCCCCACCTGCAGACACGCCAGGGGCCTTTAGATGCACACCAATAAAAAACTATTTTAAGATACACTGTTCTCACAAAGGGAGTAACATTTTGCTTCAACAGTAAGACAATTATAGGTTAATAGGACTGCTGTAACATAACACAGATAGGGCCAGGCACCGTATGACTCTGAGAACCTCCTGTAAAGTACTGTGCACTCAACTTCTTTAAGGATTATTTTAATGTGAAATGAGTATGTTCAGTACCCATCCAAAGCACTCATCATTTCATAAGGTCAAGCTAACGATGACCAATTCAAACAACTCTGCATTAGCAGTAACCATATCCATTCAAAAACAAATACTAAATTGATTATGCTCAGAAAAAAAATACCAAAGGGCTCACATTAATTGTGAGTAATTTTTCAACTTATTTCACTAGTAAAACCCCATAATACTCTGTTTAACAACTTTTGGAGCAGGTTTCAAATGGAACAAATGGTGGTGAATTTAAATAAAAACAACAAATCCAAAAACCTCACTCATAAAATTACCATGGGCTGAACATGATTAGCAAGCACTCTACTGCTTACGTGGGTTTTGATAGTCTTTGCTCAAATAAAAGCTCTCACCTTTACTATTCTGAGGAAAAAAAAAGTGTTCTTTCAAGTTACAGTTCAAAAATCCTAAATACAAAACACATGGATGCAATGGAACAAGTGTGCCCCCATCTGTCTAGTGCTAAAGCATGTGTCACACCAAACTGAACATCAGTTGCACCTTTAAAACATCCAAGGGTCAAAATTAGGCCTGTCACCCATTATTCTGTTTCCTTAGGGACATCAATGAGATTAGAAGTGGAACATACTGAGGTTATCCACTTTAAAAATCCCACTCTTTGGTGGGACTACTCTTTTATTATTAAAAGAAGTTCATTTCACATGCTGTGTGTTCGGTAACTACTGTGTGTCACGCAAAAGACAGTTTTCCACATTGAGAATTGCTCACAATGAAGCCCTGAGGTAACCGCCTTTTTTCCAGGCAACAGTAATACAGTTCCTTTTGACATTTAATCATCCTTTTACAACCTATACTAGTATATGCAACTTTAAGCAGTCAATATTGATTATCAATTGTTCCCAAAGATGGGATCAGTCCAGGTTTTGCCTTTTTTTTTTAAAGTTTTTAGGATAAAGACTCAGCAGAACGGGCTAATTTGGGTGCAGTGTCTTCCAAAGAAGCTTCAACTGAATTCCCCAGGTTTCCATTTTCATGTCCATCAATACTTGGCTTCTTATCAAACACTGCAAGTTAAAAAGAAAATTGATTTAAGGAAAGAAGCAATCTTGGGAAGGACAGATCAGTGATCCTTGTTTCAAAAGCTGGAATGTTTCCTGAAATGACTACTAAAATTAAAGCTGACAGGTTTTTAGGAGAACGGAGCATGGCAGGAAAACAGGAACTGCTTCTTTGCTTTTCTAATTTAAAAAATGTATCTGAAGAAGTCACCAACATGAAGTGTTAAGGGGAATTAACAACTCCTAGTCAGAGGTAGGAAAAGATAAGAATAAATTTGAATTTCAACCTTTGGGAAAAGATGACCAAGAAAAAAGTTCATAAGTTAATTCAGTTGTATCTAAGTAAACCAGGCCAAACAGTGAGGGACCAACCAGATGAACTGACAGTCTATTAGTAGGTTAATTGAATTGACAGCAGATAAATTTTACAATGAATATAAAAAAAGTATTTTCCAGAAATTGGTTTGCATATTGAGACTTCAGAATTAAACTGCAGGTAACACATTTAGAAGGCTTACCTTGTGAGGGTTTGACATCCACATTTGTATCTTTCCTATTAGAACTTGAATTTGCACCTTCTTCCAACTCATCAAGATATAAACGGTAACGGTGTCCACTCTCATCCTCATATTCTACGTTTTCATCATCCGAATCAACTTCTGGAGCAACGTACACTACTTCAAATTCAATTTCACCTCTCTAAAATGTAGCCAAAAATACAAATTTACTTACTACTGCACAGCTACCCAGCAGGATTACCAAGATGAGCTAGGTTAGAAAACAAAATACATTTTACTGTTGTAAACACATTTCTGTAAATTCAATTCAGTTGACACTGATTCAATCATGTTGAGTATTTTGGATAGGTACCTGAGTTAAGTTTTTACTGACTGAAGTAGAAGAGCTCTATAGCTAAGCTTTACCAAAACTACTCATATTTCTTTATATTCCAGTACATTTCAAACAGTGACTTCTGAAGGGGAAGTTTTCTGATAAATTAGGCACACGCGTTAATTGTCGGAAAATGGGATGCAAATCAGGAAGAAGATTCTAGACCACAAAGCATATGAGAAACATTGTTTGGCTGGAGCTGTTCAGTCATAGGAATAAAACATATGTCACTAAATAGTTATTTCTGTGGGGCAATGTAATAAATTGATTTTTATCAGCCTTACTGCATAATGATTAGCCAATACATGTTTAACTGAACCACTACTGACCAAGCATTTTTCTCTTTAAATTGCAGAACATAAGAGGATTAAGTGTAAGGTGATAGAGCCTCAAGAATCACTGTATCTTAGCATTACACTCTATTTAACAGGAAACATTAAAATTCAAGGCAATTCAACAGGCAGAACACAGGAAGCACCTAGATGTGCCTATGGATAACAGGTCCAAACTGACCTGTTGGGAAAGAATAGTTACAGCTTCTTTATGCTTGGCATCTCTTAGATTAACTCCATTTACTGCCAGAATAGCATCACCAACATGCAGTCCTCCACACCGATCAGCAGGCTGCCCAGGATGGATTTCAGAGATCAGTATTGGAACACCATGCTCCTTCCCACCCTATTAAAAAAACAAAAAAAGGTAAATTTTAATTAACTGAGATGCCTTTTAATATAAAATTGACATTCTGATAGTAGCTCCTAAAGTGCTTATTTCAACTTCTATTTTAGAAAATTAGAAATCATTCTTCAAACAAAGAATGTTTAAGAATGTGTGAGCTGCTTCCCTTAATTCTTCTCCCCACAGAAGAATGGAAAAAGTCAAAGCATGCAATTCTGAATACTAATAAAACCATAAAATCATATACAAACTCATGAAAAGTAGAAAATCTCATTAAAAAAGCATATCAGGCACTATACTGACTTGCAAGAAACAGTATTCATATTTAGAATAAAAGTCTAATAGTCAAAATTTTCCAAATTTGTTGTAAAAAGTTTACACAGCTTTTGTTAGGTGAGAGATGCCAATACAGATATTTCAAAAAAAGTTATAATCACAACAGCTAAGTGTTGGAAGTCAGGTCTCAGATTGTCTCTGCTCTTCTAAATATTTACACCTGGAATCACCCCTGGGTGAAGTGTCTATACCCTACACATAAATCAAAATCCTAAGTTTAACATAAAGTACCAATTACCTATTTCCTAATCCATCAAAATGGGTCTTGAAGTTCTATGACCATAGTTATGGATTTGTGTATGCTTTTTTCATTTGTTCTAACCACACATTTACTGATCCATGCATTTTACAGAAGCAGGAATACAAACTTGAATTGCTGTTTCTGTGTCATAGAAAATAAATGCAAATATTTACTGTGATTGAAATTCCTAGTCCTTCATGGTCTTCTTTAACTAGCAAAACTTTTCTGATTGGACCAACACCTTGACTCTTCTTTAAGGCATCAGGATCCTGGTTTGATAAAAAATAAACATAGCACAAACATAAATGTGTGAACCAAAAACTGATGCATTTCAGCATTTTGGTTTTTATAATTATATACAGGCAGTGTTATGAGCAATAGAGTTTTAGACTAGCTCCAGGCAGGACAAACTTACAGCGTCCCTTTACAGAAAGGGAGTGAAATCAGAAAAGATTCCTCATTATGCAACCCTGATGAGAATAATTATTTAAATTACTTCACTTCTGATTAGTGCACAACACAGAACTTAACTTCAAAAGAAGGAAATCAGCCACATGTTAAAAACACTAAGGGACCACATGAAGAAGTGCTGATCACTGCTGAAATGTTGTATGATGTAAACTCATCTTAAAAGTAACCAAATGACAGAAGATGATGTAACATACTCCCAAGGAAGTGGTTGCTAGCTCGAGTTTATTTTTATTGTAATAAAAATAAACCACACCAAAAGCCATTGAACACAAATCTATAAGACAAACTAAATAAACCAAGGTTCGTTTTTTCCTTTTGTTAAGTCATTGGTGCGATTATGCATACCTTTAAAATCACAAATACGTGTATTTGTCCATCAATGTTTTACGTGCAATTAGCAACATAAGCAGTATGACCAACTGACAGCAGTATCTGACCAACTAAGGTATTTAGAACAGATCAAAGCAAAGCACTTTGCTGAACACTGGGGTAATTAACAGGACACGTGTCATGTTAGGTGAGTTTTACCAAAGATACCCATAGTGAAATGCTGTTTAAAGGTTCTAAAAAGTACCTTTAGGAGGAAAAAAAACAACCCACAAATAATTCTTTTACAGTGTGTCAATTTATCTGGCCTTTTAAGGAAAGAAATTAAAATCAATTTCAGTTTAATCTAATGCTAAAAATTTTATTCTTGGTTTTTGCAAATAAGTTAGATCCACATTTTGAAACCTAGGTTACAAAATTCTGGTTTCAAGTTGTATTTATACACATAAATATATATATTAGAGGCACAGTTTTCAAAAGGACTGTGTTCCTAGGTAAGTCAAAGGAATGTATCATCTTCTGTGGTCATTTAGAGGGATGTGCTATTCAGCATGGAACTGTCCTTCAGCATACAAAAGGACAAGATATTTACAAGTGACATTTGAAAAAAACATAACACTGAAGTGAAAAAAATCACAAAGTTGAAGAGGTAACTCATGTCTGGAAACCACGGAGGAATGGCTCATTTTTTCAACTTACATGTCCTGGTGGTGCTTGCATTGGTCGTTTGAGATCGTTCCGGCCTCGGCAAGCTCTAATGACGGTTTTGTGGCGGTGAAGGTGTATTTCTGCCTCCAGCTGGTTCCACAGCTTGTCGTGAGCAGGTCCTTTCATATCCCGGCCCAGTAACTGAATCTGCTGGACCCTACACAGTGACACAGAGAGTACAACAACGCTGCATTACCACAGGAAAAGCAATGCATGGTAGGACTCATACACCTCATCAGGCTACAGCACATGATCATGCAGCAACCGGCGCAAGAGCCCTGGGGATTTTTACTCTTCCTTTTGTTAATTAACTGGAAGAGTGAGGCTTTTCCTCCTTAGTCTTAATCTTGAACCTGCCTCTGGGGATGCAAAGGAAGGAAAAAAACAACAACAACAAACATCTTATGCTAGGGGACATGAATTGACTTCAAATACCTTCCAGCTAGCTCCTTATCTAAATACTTGGCTGCCAATCTTGCTCCATAAACCTCAGCCTGAAGTACAGCTATGTGTCTACGGAGGGCTTCATTCTCCTTCCTCAGCAACTTCACCTCAGCTTCCAGTTGAGCTTCTTTGACTTTTTCCTTCTTGTTAGCTTCAAGTTCTCTCTCCTTTATAATGACAAAAAAAAAAAAAAGAAAGAAAAGAATATTTAAAAGCTTTTATCCAAGTTAATAATGAAAGTGTTCTTACTGTTTCTACACACACAGTCTGAAATTATTTTCCTGTGTACAAGACATGCATGCAGGAAAAGAAATTTAAAAAAAACAAACAAAAAACAAAGCGGGGACTCTGGCACTACAGCTAGTGGTTTGCATACTATCCTACAGAAAGGTGGCAAAATTTAAATACCCTGAATATCATCTTTACATTTTCTTGCCTTGCAAACAGGAGATTGAAAGTTAAGCAATACTATTTTCAAAATTAAAGAGTAACCATGAAGCTACTAAATATTTCAATTTAAATAAACTCTTTTACTATTATTATGATGATGATGACATGGAAACCTAAGCCCATATGTCTTTAAAATGACAATTATTTTCATGCAAACAACCAATAAATGTCCAGCCAGAGGCATTTCCAGATTAGAGTCTGAAGACCACACAAATAAAGCCAAGGATTCTACACAGGAAAATGACACCCTGACAAAACTAGAAGAAAATTAGTGCATAATAGCTCTGTTAAAAAAAACCCCAAACAACATTCAAACAAAACAAAATCAAAACCCACATTAAAACCACACTTTAAGCAAGCTATCGCCCTGTGCTTCACCCCCTGAAAAAGGAATTATGGAAATATAAATTAGTCCCACACTGCTCCATCCCAAATGTACACAAACTGCATAGTCATTACCTTTTCTAATACCCAGTGTACCGGTGCAAAAGGAATTAGATTGCTAATCTACAAAATCTACTTTAAGGAGAGCATGCTTGATAACATGTCTCTTTTATATCTTGCTCTGCATGCCTTTTACAAAGTGGGGGAAAACCCCCACCATTAACTAGGAAAATAGCAAAGACACAGGGTCTAATATTGTTTTCTTTCAAAACTGGCTGTCAACTGAAACAACAATAAAAACTAAGTTCACCATAATGCATTTCTGAAGACACCTGGAGTACCCAAAAACCCCGTTCTCTGTACCTGTACCAATTACACTGTTAAACAAATAAAACCAGGATGTTCTACTAAAGAAGCAACAGGACAGATATAAAATTTTACAGAACTGGCAAGACAAATCTGTTATCAAATTGTGCATATGTTATTCACGATTCCAAACCTGGATATAAAACCATTAATATGGTCGATATCACCACATTTGAGAAACTACACAAAATTGGTCCTTCCAAATGGAATTACTTTCACAATATATATATGAAAGCATTTACTGACTTCACCAGAAAGTCACCTCTGAATTTGGTATGTGGTACACACATATGGTACACACATGTGGTACACACATAGGTGTGTACTTTGTTCTTCTAAACTGATAAAAGTATTTAACAGATGAGGGAGGCAGTAGAGTCTATCAAATTCATAGGTGACTTTGAGTCTATCAAATTCAGAGTGACTGGCTAGCACAGTGCTCAGGAGGAGCAACTCAAAGATTGCCTGAAATCACTGGCATTTCACTTCCTGCAATTCCCATGATGACCTACCTTCAAATCAAGTTTGGCTCCCTAGGCATGTTAGAAAACATGACACACAAAGCCACCTCTGGCCTCTGGCCTTTGGGTTGTCTTGTGCAAATGACTCCCACAGCAAATCTCCTTCTGAACTGCAGGACCACACCTAAGCCAAGAATTTTGACTAATCTACATTTCAGAACAGGAGTTTCTATTATACCAGTCCTTTCTATTATTATTTTGGTCTTGGGCTATTTTCATTACAAGAATTCAAGAGTACCACCATGCTGTGCTGTCTCTTCCACACACTTGAGGAGTAAGAAGGGTCACAGTTCAGACTTAACATCTGTTTTACAGCAGCTACGATGTCCATATACAAATACAGTGTTCCTGTTAGCTCTGTTCCTGTTGTCAATATTGTATTAAGGTGATCTAAACAGCAGTATAGGCTCCCTGTTCGTCCACTTTTAGAACACCTAGTATTTGACAAATATAAAAAGACAAAGACTAGAATTTAAGATAGGCATATTCCAACCTCCTTCAGAGAAGTGAACTGCTGAAGTGATCAAAGATTCTTGATTACACCAGCGAATTTCAAGCAGCACATTTTACAGTATTTACATAAAGTTTAAACTTTTATATAAAGCTTAAACACCCTCATCTAGACTCAGGTTGTCCATTGATTTTCTCTGAATTTGGTTTGTCATTTAATTTAAACAGGAAGCCAAACGTTACACTTCTATGTAGAATCACTTTTAGTCATGCATTTTAAATGTTACACCTAAAATACAAAAATACAAGGGAAATGCAATCCCATAGAAGTGCTCTCTTCCTATTTTCTCCATTATAATGACTACTCTTTTGTGACAGAGGTGCAAAATTACACCCAGAAACCAACCTTCTGTGGACTGTCTCCAACTGATCACCACATGAAAAAAATAAAAAAATATTAAAAGTTTTGCAATACAGAATTTCTGAAGATATCCTGAAAGAGCATGTACTGTTTTGAATGACTGTCAAAAGATTTGACAAAAGTCTCAAAACTGTTAAAAGAAATCAAGGAAGTTCAGTTACAGAATAGTTTCATGCTTTCTAGTGTTCATAGTAGGGCACAGGTTGTAAAAACAGAAAATATATTTTCTGTTGGTAATATAAGAAAAAAAGTTACAGCAAGGTTGAAGACTAAAGCTTACAGTTACCAGCTATTCTGTGGCTTTTCAAAAAACCAACTACTGAGTAATGATAACGAAGCATGTAACATAATAAAAGTTGAAAAGCTGTTTAAAAACCTTTCAAGTCTATCACTGTGGAAAGATAAAAGTCAAGTTTGCTTCACTTTTTATTTATATCTATGTATTATTGAGCTCATATGCTTTTGGTTGTTACATCAGCCAGTAAACCATATTAAGTCATGTCCATGATAAAAATAAGGGGAAAACAGGAGAAGTTGACATGATTTTTTAAAATACAACATCAGAATACTTCATATCACACTCATAGATGTGTACAGTGTTTATACTTTAGCAACTGTATAACATCTTAGCAGTTTTTGAGATACTGCCAGAACAATCTTTCAGAATGTCAAGTTGCCAGACATCATCCCAAACTAGCTGCAGCAATAATAAACAGAATACATATAGAATTAGGAAAAAGGGCACCACATCTAGAAAAGAAATATTAAAATGCAAAGGAAATTCTTTACAGAGCATCTTGCCAACTGTTGGGATGAAGGAACAAGCCAGATCTGTTTTGCCAGTTTCTGAGGCCAACATATATATAGGTTGTTGCACAAAACAAAAGCACTGCTTGAACATAAAAAAATGGCAATCAGCATACTTACCATTTCGTCCACAGAAAGGACAGACTTAAGACAGAAGAAAAGAGTTCCATAATTAGAGAAACACGCAACAGGAACTTCAAGAAAATGCAACAACATAAATTACTTAGTCCAAAAGGACTTCACCAGCAAACTGTATATTTCATTAGATGACATATAGAACAAGCACACTGCTACAATTCTATTTAGCAACAATTTCGGTATTTTGTAGTGAAATTTATTAAAAATCTTACTAAAAACTTAACTTTAGTGTAGTATGAAAACAACACCTTCTCCTAAAATACCAAGAATCTCTGTAAATGGCAAAATAATGCAATATACATTAAAGAATCACAGAAAATCCATTCTGTAATATAACATTATACAGGTAATAGATTTTTTTTCTTTCAGAAAGAACATACTGTGAGTTACAAGAGGGACATAAAGGACAGGCAGAAGTATCAGAAAATGCATCAAGTTCAAAAACACACAAAAAAAATTTCAACCAGGCAACTTCATACTCTCACAAAGAGTTATTATGATTGCACTAAGAAGATTCTCCACTCCTAAAAATGGACTTGGCCCAAACTACACAATTATCAACTGCTTAGCAATCTAAAAATTTTAAAATGTCCTAGTTCACCACTGTGTACAGTTTTACAGATTACAGAGTATACATTTATGCTAAGAACCTACATATAAAATAAGAGTGTCTGTCCCTCAAGAAAGGAGGAAATTAATTAATTGAGCTTTATTTCCCCATTGCACATTCTGTTGACACAGTTCTTCTTTGCCCTCAGAGACCTTCTGACTACCAGAAGGTCAGCACAACAGTTTCAGTTACCCAAACATCAGAGGTCCCATTTTATTGCCATTTAAGCAGCCTCAGTTTTGCTTGTTCTAGCTTTGCAAACTTTCATAGCTTTCTTTATCAAGAAGAGTTTAAAGTTTTGAATTCCCTAAAGGCAAAGTAAAACAAACGCAAAACACTAGTCCTCATATTTAAAAAAGGAAAAACTAAAGGAAATTAAGCAGAGAATATCAGGCTAAGCTGTTATAAAGTTCAAATTCAACACAGATAAAACTGAACCAATGTATGTAAAATGTATTTATTGTCACCTGTGGGAAGAAGACTGCTGTCAATAGCATAGAAATTTAATATATCTTTAGAAATCATTTATAACAAGGTAACAAGAAACAAAAACCTTAAAAGTATTATTCTGTGTGTTAGTCAGAAGTTAAGTTGAATTAAGAAAATCTGGGGACCAAAACCACTCACAGTGATGTGTTAACTTAAAAATTTTTCTTCGTGTAAACCTGCAGTCTAACACTTACAAAATGCTGGTTATATTTAACTAATGCTTATTTAAAAGCCATGAGAATTATTTAGAGCTCTAAATAAACTTCACCGTACTGTAGCCATGATTTATTAGAGAATAAATTATGTGTGGACAATCCAGAAAATGCTCTTATACTGCATATACAACTATGTAGCCCTAGGATGACAGCTCTAATCAATTACAGCTTTTGAATCTGAAACACAAAGAATGTGGATTACTCCTGTTGCTCAGTGATTAGCCTAGGCATCCTTTAAAACTTATAGTCTACCACTGTGCTTTATTGTACATTAATTAATGGGACAAAATAGCAAAGAGACTAATCTAATGTTCCACATATGTTGGGAGTAGGTATTTGCAACCAAACTGTGAAGCAATTTTAGAAAGTCAGAGATAGACTTTGATTCATACCAACAGTTAGAAACCACATGCACACTACTCTACTTTTTATTAATTTACAAAGCCATAGTATTAGAGCCTGAATTTGTGGAGTGGCTAGTAACAAGTCAGTCTATGCCCAGGCTATCAGTCAATGCCAAATAACTGCACAGATTAATTGCTGTTAACTTTTGGTGGGCTTTGTAGAGGTCTGAGTTTTGAAAAAACACTTAGTCTACTGAGTGCTTCTATTACAGCCTTCTTCTATTATCTTTTGCAATTTCAGTCTTCAGAAAAACTTTATAAATCACAAAAACATTTTCTTTTTTTTTACTTTCAGAAACCACTAAAAATGGTTTATTTACAAAAAAACTTCTTAAATCCTTACTCTTTTTTCTGACATTATTCATCTTATGTTTAATGGTTGCTAACAACCAACTATAAATGTTATGAAAAGCAAAAAAGCTAATATTCTTAACATGAGAATTTGTACTCAGCTTATTCACACCTTCCAAGGAAGAGCCTGGAAGCCAGGAGAGGAAGAAGAGTAATATAATCCCACATTCAAGTTGCCATACTCACCAGTTTTGCCTTAATAGCCCCAGAATCAACATTCTGACCAGTCTTGGCATGCAGCTGGAGCTGAACAGCATGGAGCTGCAAAAGCTGATCGTGCACTTCCTTTTCCAACACTGCTTTCTCTGCTTGTGTTTCTGTCAGCTCAGACTTCAGATCAACCAGCTGTGCCTGTGGAGATACAATCCATCACAGTAATGAGAGCAAGGACTAAATGGGGTCATCAGAACTGTGACACATAACAGCATTTGCTGGTACAGGGATGCTGCACCTGGTGGAATGCAGGTTAAGAATCCCTGATATCACCCATTCCTCTGTAGCCCAGCTTTAACACTGGGTCATTTGCAGGATTTTCTCCCCAACTTGTCACAAAATTCATGCAGCATCAAAAGACCACATTGCCAAGAGTAACAAAGCTGAGCTTTCCTTCATGCAGACAATGGCATGTGATGCTGATGTTCACTCCAATACAAGGCAATGGCATTAAACCTATGTAGGATTTATACCCCTAGCAATGTAAACACAATTTTAAAATGCAAAATTATTAAATCTTACTGAAAAAAATCGCTCAAAGTAAAATGACAATTATTTATCCAATGCTGAAGTCAAATAATCCTATTTACAGCTGGTCTATTTTCAACTGAAAATATTTCAGAGTTTAACTGAAATAGCAAATTTGTTGAGTAAACCAGAAGTCATGAAATGCCCCTAAAATGTGCATGTAGAAAACAAGAAAAAGCTATTAACTACTGAAAGAAGTGGTTTTGAAACATTTTAAAAACAGTTTTCATGTGAGGTTATATGTTACAAAGCCGAAAACTGCAATGAAAGAAGAAATACTAACATGTTTACAAAGTTACTTATTATCTAAGTTCAAGTAGCATTTTATAAGATACGCTACATTTAGATAAGCTTTAAAGCTACCATTTGCCAAAAAAAACACAGAATATGATTTCAGGGGATCTTTAGGTAAATTCCCAGAGTATGTTTTTGCATCCAAAAGATTTGGAACTAAGGACCAAAATGAAAAATGACTAATTCTTAAAAAATCCCCTCTCATATTAAAGCAGGGTATTTTAGGTATTTTAACAACACCATACTAACATTCAAATTAACGGTGAAACTCAAGTTGCAAGGCAACTCAGTATAAAACATCTGTATCAGTTAATGAAAAAAAGCAGGAAGGCTTTGACTATCAGCGGGGAGGATTTACTGGGTCTAACTTCAGGTACATAGTTTACATGGACAGCTTCTCAAGCTTCCAGAGTAATTCAGAGACAAGTAGGTACTTCCAGAGGTGATTCAGAGCACCCAGGGTGCAACTGATGAGATGGATCAAGCCAGCCTCCAGCATGTGGCTACCAAGAAGAATAATCCCCCCTCCTGCCTCTTGGCTATGCCCTTTAGTCCCACATCTCTGGGACTGAACACAACAGAACAACCTCCCCCTGTCCCTCGAAGCAGAGCCTCAGCAGATCAGGCCAGCACTTACTTTTTGCCAAAAAAAATGGAGCTGCATGCATTTTCACCTTCCAACTGCCAGAACAGCAAAAAAACCTTGAAAATTTTGCAAACTCTTGCAAGAACTCTAAAGCAGAAATTGCCTTTTACAGTAAGATGATATTTAAAATACTACAAAGCCAAATAATTTCAGAGAAATGAGTTACAAAGCTGCATTGCTGTCCCCAGTAACCAGCCACAGTTAAAGTCTCTCTGCTGTGGTTTACCCACCTTCTAAAAAAAGCAGACACACACCTGAACTAACATAGCAAATGAAAATATCACCAGCATACAAACTGATCATACAGTACAGAGCAGATAAAAGTCCTTAATAATGAAGGCAGAGTTTGACCCCGTCACAATTTCACATAATAACAATATTTTGTCATTGTCACATACTGCAAATATTAAGCCTACTTTAAAAAAAATAATACCACTACTGTCTTACTCCTTTCTAACAGCTGACATGCTGACTTTTATTGCTTTTTTATACACACACACACACACATGCTCTCATCTACTCTAAATCAAAAGACCTGTAGAATGGCGAAGTGGCAGAACAGCTAAATTCGACCTATTTAATATTGTCCAGCCTCACCTAATAGAGAATGGCAATTGGAGTTCTGGTGGGGAAAAAACCCCAAATTTATTTCCCTGTGCAAATAACAAAGCAGCAAGAAGGATGGCTACCAGCTTTGCAGGGTGAATGATGTCCCAAACTTAACAAAAGACTGTCAAACACATAATAAAAATTAAAAATAGTACTCTGCATATAACCTGACATTCAAATTAATATCCTGCTGTTTTAATCATAGAATCATTGAACGACAGAATAATCTGGGTTGAGAGGGACCTTAAAGACCTGGTTCAAAGCCCCTGTAATGGACAGGGGCATCCTGCACTAGACCAGGTTGCTCAGAGCTCCATCCAACCTGGCCCTGAACATTTCCAGGCATGGGGCACTCCAGACAACCTGTTCCAGTGCATCACCACCCTCACAATAAAGAATTTTTTCCTATGATCTAATCTAAATGTACTCTCAGTTTGAAACCACTCCCCCTCACTCTGTCACTAGATGCTCTTGTAAAAAGTCCCTCTCCCATCTTTCTTGTTGCCTCTCTCCAGTTACCATAAAGCCTGAATAAATAAAGAGCACAAAATAAAAAAAAGAAAAATGAGAAATGATAAGAGCATATATAGTGGAATTAATCTGTTTACACATTATGAAAAGTCATAAATCTATCCCCAGGAACTGATGCAGGCACAAGAGTCACATCAAAATGCAAACATAGCAAGTTACTTTCATATCCTGTGATCTACTTCTATGAAGGCTGACAAATCTTTACATTACTTCACCGAAGTTCTGCCATTCTCAGCTTGGCCAGCTCACTTAATTTTCCTTTACATTACTTTTACTAGCACCATTTTTTATCCAAATTCCCTCAATTAGTTATAAAGAAAACATGAAAAGACTGTTGGAAAGTCAACCTCTCCATCTTCAGTTTCGGAAGCTCCTCAGTAAAAACCAGGGATGGGGCAGAGACAGGAGATGAAATCACAAGCATAAACAAGGACTATCAGTAAAGCCATTTCTTCCCAGAGCACCATTCACTGCATGAGGCAAGGGCTCTGCTGAAAAATATGGTGCCAGATATTATATTTCAATTCCTATAAACATAATAGGATAAATACAAGGATAAACTAATGCTGCACAAGCAACTGTACTAATCCTTTAATTTGGATGCACTCTCCAACAAGACTGTCCAAGAGAGATGCCTTGTATTTTGGTGGTCACCTGCAGCTACCCTAGAATTTGCAGAGAAGTCAGCTGGGGGCAGCAGTTACATTCAGCCACAGGAGACCATTGAGCTTCATGGTTAGGTGAGTTCAGGAAGAGCCACCAAACAACAAAAACAGAACAGCAACTTTGAACAGGGAACAATGAGGGGCAGAGGTTGAAGAGAAGGTAGTGTGTTCACTTTCATAACCTCCTCTTAATTGTAACTTGCTGATTCAGCCAAAAAAGAAACCCTTCTGGGCAGAACACAACTGCGCAGATCAGCAATTGCCACTCACCAACAAGCACCACACTGCAAGGTTACACCTTAACTTCTCTCTGCTCCCTCCTTTGTGTCTCTGCTCCAGCCAATGCACAGCAAACAGCACCACCAGACTGTGCTCATGGAAGCAGGATTTAATCATGAAAACCTACACTACATGAATCAAGCAGGCAGGACATGAATCTACTGCTTCAGATTACCACCACAGGCCATTTCTAAATTCCAAATAAAATGGAAGTAAAATGGAGATCTTGATCAAACTCACCAAACAGCAAAACTCAGCATTTATCTTTCACACAATCTAACATCCAGATGATACCAGAAAAATAGTTTTAAAAAGCTAACCAAGCATTTAGTCAATTTTGGGACATATTTTGCCATTTACCAGGGGTTTTGTATTTCTGAAAAGTCTTACAGCTAGAAAAGTTAAATGCCAATTCAACAGAAATAATTCAAGAATTTATAAACTACTCTTTTTATTCCCATAGGAGATAAAAGACAAGAAATCATGGCATTAAGTAATGACTATTTCTTCCACAGAACATGTCAAAAATTCAAAGAAATTTTAAAAATATCTAGGCAAAAGAATGCATACAATGTCCTAGTTTTAATCAACAATTCTTACTGCCTGTTCAAGCCGTTACAAATTATCAAAAAGTTGAGTTTGTTACATTATCTTACAATGAATATGTATTTCAAGCTGTCAATAAAATAAATATCCTCTTAAATGCTGGGGTTAATTGCATTTATAGTCAAGGAGTTTTTGAAGTCTTAACTAGTGTTTTTCATCAGGAGTCTTAGAACAAAAAATTAGTATTTAAGTCTCTTCCAATCAATTTATATCATATTTTTCATATGATGGTCTGAACTCTCATCTGTACATTTTTCACAGAAAAGTGACATTAGTTATTCTAACAGAATAGTTGGAATAATTAAGCAAAAATAATTTATTCTATTAGATCTCAGAGACATACTCAAAGATCTTATACTAAATTTATATATTGTAAAAAACAAGAACGTAGATCTTGCCCTGAACAGCTTACAATGTAAATATATCAAGGAAGGGATGAATAAATGTAACAGAGAAGTACAAATACAGCTGGGTATTTTTGTATAGAAGTGCACAACAGGAAGCAGACAGATGCTAAAACCACAAGTTACGTGTGACTGCTCAGAAGCCTCACTGCTTGAATGAGACACTAGAAGATGGCAATAGTGCAACCTCTGAAGATCTAAAGCATGAGGGGAAACACACAGAAACGGAGAAAACTTCACAAAGTGGGTGACTTACATACCATGGTGACAGGAAAAAACCTCCACTACTCATAAGGAAAGCAATAGCAGGGCGGTGAGGGGCAAACTGAGAGATGGGATCATTAGATAAAGTAACAACAACAGGTTTAGCTTTTTTTGGGAAAAGCTTTTTCATTTTCTGAGCTATCATTGCAGTAACTTCTGCAATATGGACAAGGACACTTCAGCTAATAGGTATAAAAAATATCTATGACTTACATTTGCCCAGACATGAGCACTCAAAAGTGGAGCCATGCTGAACTGGGAAGCTGGGTCATAGGCCTGCATACTACTAGGGCAAGACAGTGGCATTACTCGCCACATTATTCAGCAAATAAAAATGAGAGGAAGACCAGAATCAACTCAAGTGTAATGAATGCACTTCTTGGTATATGAATTTCTAGCTCAAAAAAAGCCTAGACATAATTCAAACACAGTAGAAAACTCCGATTTTTTCAGTGAAGGGAAGCTAGATACATACAAAGGATCCATTAGCAGCCTCAAGGGACTAGAAGTCATAAGCCAAGCACTCATCAAATGCCTTTAGTTTTTGTTTCATTTCAGGCCTTTAGCATACACCTTATTTATTCTTATGCCAAGCCTTCTAAAATCATAAAGGTCTGAAAACTGTCTTTCTAAAGATTTTTTTTCCCACCATATAATCTCCGATTGCCAGAAGCTAGGAGTTCATTTCAGAATTTTTTAGTTACCTAAATAGGGCCATCTAGTGCTATCTTTTTATCTGTATGTCTACATTTCTCCCTATTTCACCCTCCTTCCCTGTTGATTTGAATTGAATTAATTTTCAAAATACAAATGAATCTATTAAAGGGGTAAAGGTGTGTATGACTAAAGTTCCTATAACACACAACTTTTACACTAAACAGCTGCTAGTAGGGAAGAGTGACAGATTAGTGCCCTTTCAGAGGGAGAAGTGGGAAGAGTCAAATCTTTAGCTAATTTGTTTAATCCTCACAGAGACAGAAGCCGACAGCCTGGTGTACAGGCAGCACATGTGCAGCTCTGAGCTAAAGACTTGAGCTGCTGTCTCATGTCCAGTCAACTAACCAAAAAAATGTAGGGATGAAAAGGCAAAGGAAAGGATGCTGTGATGTGGAAACTCCTAGATCATGCAAGAGAACAGGAACTGCCTGAATCAGAAGGTCTTACTGACTTGAAAAAATGCTCAACACTTCCATTCCCCACAAATCATGAGATTTTCAAGCTCCATTGATTCTGTTACTAATAAAACTCCTATGGTGTACATATATATATATATATATATATATTTAAAAGCAAATTTTAAAGGATGGGTCCTTATGTATCTTGCTATGGGATCAAACCAAAATTCACAGACAAATCAAGTTTATGAGATGCTTTATTTCCTCAGCAGCATGTTGTTATGTAATTTATACTAGACTCCATAAAGTTCACCAACATATGCATTTATGTATTTCAACATTTCACTCCTGATCAGGACTATTAACCTTCTGATTTAAAGGCTGCAGGACCCAGGATCATGAAACACAACAGAGCACACCACAATGCCACAATTACTCTGTTGCTCCTGTCCCAGCACATGAACAAAAAACCAATAGATATGATGCTAGCATATTTGCTTATCATTGCATTCTGGAGGCACTTTTTAAAAGATGGAAACATCATTTAAAGGCAAATGCAGGTAAAAAATGAAATTTTAATTATGCTTTACAAACAATTAAATCATTATTCCTTAGTGTTCCCATAACATTACACGAGCGCAGGACAGAAAACAGTTTTTCAGAACATGCTGCTGCAGTCTGCAGATACACACTCAGACACCAGATAGACAACAACAACAGAGCCTGGCCTGCACAGCCATATATTGCCACATTTTCATGGGGTCCCCTTGCATCAGCCCCTTGATGTGAAGTAGCCAGAGCACTTAATTATTACACTTCTCTATTGCCTTGAGGAAAGGATTGTATCCATTATCTCGCCAGTATCACTTCACCACTTTGCCTACAGCTTTCCAAAAGATAAGAACACTACTCTTCCTCAGTCTTGACTATTCAATTTTTCCTCCCTACTGAGCAGCATTTGCTGCAATTTGTCACACAACCCAATTAAGTTTAATGGACTGCTTTGAATGAGAAACAATAGAACAGAGCAGAGCCCTGTTTAATCTCATGGTGTTCCCTGCAAAGCTAAACAACGTGACAGCACTGCACAAAATGAGTTTCTGAAGAGATGATACACTTGGAAACCATATTTTTATGATAACCCCCCCAACTTCACCACAGTGCTTACCACTTGTCAAAGATGAAAATGTTTCAAGATATTATTGGAAAAGACTGTACTGACAGACCATTAGATTGTAATAAAAGCCTTTATTTCATTACTATTATGACCCCAAAAAGGACCTTTGTGACTTCAATTTTTAGCTAATGCTAAATTTTAATAAAACAGTCTTTATCATGTGGCTAATAAGAACATGAACAACAAAATTTATGACTAATGACTCCCTAAATAAACAGTATGGTAGTGTAGCTATATAAGTAGTCTTGGTAAAAATGCAGCATATGATACTGAAGACACAAATGAATCATAAATTAATTTAATCCACTTTTATTATGTCCCATGCAGAAGATAAAGGACATAAGACAAATGAGTTGCTCCATTTCTCAGGTTCTATTCTAGTCCTGACAAAACATTCAGTGTCAGCAAATTAAAAGGATACAAAGCAACACTCCTAATTTTTTATCTTTTCCACTGAAGACCATTCTGGACATGTAATTATCTGCAAACTTTTCCTCCCAACAATCAAAGGATAAATAATAAGACTACATCTTAAATGAAGCATCTTAAAAATTTGGTTTCCATTTACATAAATGGATACATCCAGGAACATTTTTACACCTGTGACTGATCTTTTTCACCTCTATCATTTAAATACCGGCTACTGTTTCTTGCTACTGTTTTACTTTGTGCTTGACTGTTTTATTCTGTTCACACCTGCTTATAGAAGAACAAACCACTTTTTTTTAAATCACTTTGCTGACAGGAAAAAACTTCTGACTGCCTCACAATGACTACTTCTGTCAGGTTGCTCATGCCTCTAGTTATCAAGAAGACACAAATCTGTTCTTAGAAGTCATATTGATAGTTTTATTATTGTCATTATTTTGAAATCCATACTACCTATGCAATGTAAATCAGTTAAAAAAAGTAAGAAATATAAACTAATATTTTGGTTTCCTCTCACTTTCTCTTTGGTAGTTCCCAACAAATGAGACAGAAAAGGAAAACACTTTACCACATACAGACAGAAAATGAATTAGTCTAGTTAAACTTGTATAGAAGTATATAGGCTTCTGATACAGGAAAATGTTAATTGTAATTAGAAAGGGCATAATGATTCTGATAGAAGTTATATGTATCACAATAAGGACAACTTAGTATATAAGCTAACTGGAAAAATGCCTGTAAATCTATATTTCCTGAATATGTGAAAAATGCTCAAATTTTAGGATATCAAATTAGCTGGACCAAATCTCACTCCACTAATATTTCAAAAAAACGTACTCTATCTAGTACCAACAGATTTCTAATCCAAAAGAGAAAAAGTATTACAAGTCCAATTAATAAAATAATACCTCATTAACTACTGGAAATATTAATGACATTTGAAAAAAGTAAACAAGCTATTGCAACCATTCTATATGTATGTATATACATACCTCACATGGACAAAAAAAAAAGCCTTGGTCTTCAACAAGAGCATTTCTTACTACAAAATAAAGGAGAGGCAAAAAAAAAATCCACACAGACCCTCCTAAGAAGGTGTATGATCCTACCTTGATTAAAGTAGCGCCAAACAACAGAGCAGGACTGTACCTCTGCAGTGTGTTCTATAAGATGGACTTGCATGCTTATGGAACCTCACCATACACACAAAGCTACCTACATGTAGCTTTTCCAATTTGCAGTTGGGGTTTTTTATATATACATCTTCATATTGCCCACATCATTCTGTGTGCTTTAACTGAATAGGTTACAAGTTACTTACAGAAGAACTCAGCTTATGTTCCTCTAAACATGCTGATCCAACTTAATCACAGATATAAAACTACATTGAACTTTTTAGACATACATGGTTTCCTCAGCTTTAGCATATACACAGCCTTAACACATCTGCCAAGATATAGGGTGTGCTCCACCAAACATTCCTTTCTAGCTTGTTCATCTAAAATTGCAGAATCAGATTGGCAGTCAAAGCGCCAGAGTAAAAGTCAAGCTCAGTTTTCACTGGCACATTGACCTACTTCTTTTATTTCTACAAAACTGCAGATACACAGAACTTTTATTTTTTTAAAAGGACATTTAGACAATGTCATAGTCAAGTGACAGTCAAAAAGGAAAAAAAAAACCCAACCTATGAACTGTTTCTCAGTTAAACATTTTCTAAAATCTCACACACTGACCACCAGCATGCATCTGCTGATTTATATGGCTTTCCAACAGAGAATCACAAAAAATCTCCTTCAAAATGTCTGTCCCCGGTTCTAAAAGACCCAGGCCCTTGCTATCCTACTAACAAGATATACTCCTCCTTTTGTTCACAATGAAATGAGGCTGATCTCAGAAAAGAAAGTGGCTTGTATTGCCAAACACCTTTTTTTTCTCCTCTTTGACAAGCTACTTAATTCAACTCTGTCCTACTGTGACCAGCAGGAAAATTATGAAAACAAATCCTCCCCAAAATATCATTAGTTTAATTTAAGACTGAAAATATTATTAGCACAGTAGTAGATTTATAAACTTTCACCATGCTAAGCACAAGTAAATTTATTTGCATACATCCCCTGTGCATCTGAACTACCTTCAGGCTCCTTCTAAAAATAACCTGGCCCAGAACTGCCAACATATAGCAGCCTCCTGGGAAACTACTGTCTTCCTGGAACACTTCTTTCACTATCCATGTAATATTTTACCTAGACTCCTCTCTCTAGCAGTAGATATACAGCAAGATGGCAACAATTTTTTTGGGAAGTCCTACAGCAGGAGCTTCCATCCACCAGACCTCAAGCTGTGCCTCTTAAAAGCGATTGTACCAATCAGAGAACGTGTATTAAGCTGATAAAGTGGATAAACCAAAGTCGGAACTGCATTTCTTTATTCTTGCCTGCAATGTTATAATAAGACTCAACAATTCTGGTCAAGGAAATGGTATCCACAAACAACAGAATGATATTCATAACTTTTTGTTGTTTTATTTTATGAAATAAAGTCACTTAGTAAGACAAGTCCAGTCAAATGCAGCTGCAGGAATAAGCTTAGACAAGCTTAAATTCAGTCCAATCATTATTTTAATCCAAATAAAGGATTTATTTGTACTATTTTAGTATATCTCAAGATGGATCTAATTTACTGGCTTGAATAAGTGTACCTAAGTAAACTATTACAGAGGACATTTTTGTGACTGTGACAAAAGCTTTGTATTAAAATGTACAAACAGTATAAATTTACATTAATAAATGCTTGCAATCTTAAAAGTTACTTGAAATACAGTAACTCACATTATAAAAAAAGAAGTAAAACCACCAATCACATCCTAAATGCCAGTACTGATATTAGTGATTTCTTTCAAAATATGTAACTGCACTCTTCATATTGGTCACTGGGGCTTCCAACTAGAAATCTGTGCACGTAAGAAGACAAGACGCTCATTTTCAACAGAGCAGCTCCATCTTTTGGAGATTTTAAATGGCAGCTTTCATTTCAAGTTTATGACGCCAATAAACATGAAGTCCTAAAATTAACAACCTTCAAGGCAATACTAAAGTCTTCTAAAGGTCTATTTGAAAGATAAAAGCTCTTCTGTATGTATGAGGCCGAATACTGCTCACAGTAATAAAAATACTTTACAAAGTAACACTTTTTATTTACTTCCAAAGCACTCACTCTAGATTATCAGTAACATTTTTATCAAACAATTACCACAAACATAAACAAAAATAATGTTAATTATTAACAACTGCTAACTGGGCTCCTTTGCTCTTCAATTCATAAGAGATTCAGACACAGATCTTCAATTTTTTAGGTGCTCCTGATGATTTAAATTAGATACAAAAAACCATTCAGGATCTGAGTTATATAATTTCCTTTCAAAACATTTAAGCTTGAAATGACCTTTCAAAGAAATCCACTCTCTTAAAATAACCTGAAAACTCACTAGGTTTACAGGCCTGCACACAACAACCCACCATGGCTGTGCAATATGCAATAAATTCTGATTATCTACAGTAAACTCATAAATCTCATTTTACTATACCTATACTTCATGAAGCCCACTTTATAGGTCGGTACTGCATATGTGCGTGGATATACATATAAATATATATCTCACCCCACATATAAGACAGCATATCAACATAAACACACAGAGCAACATAAACATCACTACAGTAAGCATTCTGGTGGGAAAAAAAATTACATGAAAAAGATTCCTAGTTTAACAAGATCCTTGTTCTATTCTGAAAAATCCTGCTCCTCTGTAAAATTCCACGGGTTCTTTTGCATAACAATGTCTTCATACCAGGAAGAAATTTGATTAAAACCAAAGACAATCTACTTGCTTCCTACTGAAAGACACACCTTCAGAAGAGCAGGTTACTGCTTGAAGGCTCTAAGATTCTTTGATTATAATAAGTGTAACACAATGGAATGGAAGAAGGGAATTCTGTCCATTGAAGCTCTTACAAAGCCCATATTTTCACGGTGTCTCAGAATCTCCCCTCTTACTGCTATACCCTTACAAGTTAAAAGAACAAGCAATAGAACTGCTTGTCTAAAAAGTCTAAAAAGTATGGCCTATAAGAGACAATGAAGCAAATGGAAGGCTTTAATCCAGGGAAAAGGTAACTGAGGAAGAAACATTAAAAGCCTTCTAATTGTAGTTAAAAGACAAGAGGGCAGCTCACATTCACACCTGCTGAGGACACCACAAGTGATACCTACTAAACCAAAGACACTCGGGTTGGATAGATACAAAATGACCAAAGTTCTGCAGGATCTCCTTCCAGAGCACTCCGGTTCTTTCACAGGCCAAAGGACCTTTCAGCCCTGCCTCTCAGCAGCATCAGGACCAGCTAAGTTGGCTCTGGCTTCTTTTCTCCCAGCCTGCCTGAAACTCTGTATCAGGCATGAAGAAAACCTTCCAACAGGAAGGCCAGTTATTCTTCTCCTCACAGAATGTGCGACCCCTGCTATTATTTTCTGTTACTAAGCTTGGCAGAGAGCTATTTGATTTGCTTTGAAGTGTGAAGGGACAAGAGGACCTGTCAAAGTCCATCCCCAACCCACTTTTCTGTTTAAGGAGGAACAATGTCCTCATTTTGACTACTGACTCTAAGCTTTAAGCACCTCGATCTTGCCTTTGTCCCTTCTTTTACAAGTCTTTCCAAATTCACAGAACCTAGGAATAAATTAGGCTGGAAAAGAACTCTGGGATCATCAAGCCCAACCTGTGACCAAACACCACCACGGTAATCAGACTAAGTCTTTCCTTAAACACCTCCAGGGACAGTGACTCCATCACCACCCTCGACAGCACATTTCAATGTCTAACCAGCCTTTCTGTGAAGAACTTCTTCCTAATGTCCAACCTAATCCTCCCCTGGCGCAGCTTAAGACTCTGTCCTCTCGTCCTGACTCACTGCACAGAAGACCAGTCCGCAGCATCTGCTGCCCAAAATTCCTCCTTTCAACATCACAGAGAACTCCTTTGGCACGCACCGCTCCACGCCAGAGCTGGAATTACCAAACCCAGAAGGAGGATGGCCGCGGCCAGGCCCGAATCCTAAAACGCGGGGCCTGGTGAACCTTCCTCAGCTGCTCCGGGCAGGGGACGAGCAGGAGGAAACGCGGGGGAGCTCCCTCTGCCCCCGGGGCAGGGCCCGGCCACGGCGGCACGGCCGGGATGCGCCCCCGGCCCGGCCCCGCCCGGGGCCACGGCGGCCCCCTCACCTCCAGCTTGTGGTTGATCTGGGACACGGTCTGAGCCTTGTGGCAGAGCTGGGCGAAGCACGAGCTCAGGCTCGTCATCTTCTGCCGCCCCTCGTACGTGATGTCGGCCTGGTCGGGGTCGATCTCGCCCAGCAGCAGGTCCACGTCCACGAACGCCTTGTCGAACTCCTTCTCCAGCACCTCCAGCCAGCGGAACATGGACACTCCGCCGCCCGCCGCCACCGCCGAGGCCGGGCCGGCCGCGCCCGGACCGCAGGGACCACCGCCCGCCGCCGACATGCTGCCGCCCGCTCCCCTCACAGCGCTGCCCGCGCCGCTCCCGCTCCCGTTCCCGCTGCCGCTCCCGCCGGACGCGCCCCCGGCCCCGCTCCCGGGGCAGCCACGCAGGGAGCGCGGGCACGCGCGTGCGCGCCGGCCGCGGGGCCGCCTGCTGGTGTGGCAGGCAGCGCCGGCCGAGCGCCGAGCCACCGAGCGGCCCGCCCGCGCCGGCAGGGGGCGCTGCGGGCCGGCACCGGCTGGGCGTGAGGGGAAGGAGGGAGGCAGGCCCCTCATGGCCGAGGGGCTCGGGATTGTCCCCGTGTCCCCCCCGTGTCCCCCCCGCGTCCCCGTCCCAGGCACTGGGCAATATCCCAGAAGAAAAGGAATGCGGCCCTTGCCCTGAACAACGTAAATTTAAGATATAAATAAGGATTACGACGTAAAGGATGAATAAATGTAACAGAGAAGTACAATTACAGAGGTATCTGTGCATGGAAGTGTCCTACAGGAAGAGACCGATGCCATGCTACAGCCACAACTTCGCTCAGAAGCATCACTGCTTGAATGAGGCACTAGAAGATGGCAATAGTGCGACCTCTGAAGATCTAAGGCATGAGAGGATATACACAGAAACTGAGAAAGCTTCACAAATTGGGATGATTGTGGCTTACACACCATGGTGACAGGAAACAACCTCCTACTGATTAGGAAAGCAGCAGCAGGGCAGTGAGGGGCAAACTGAGAGATGGCATCATTAGATAAAGTAACGGCAATGGGTTTAGCTTTGGGAAAAGCTTTTTCATTTTCTGAGCTATCATTGCAGTAACTTCTGCAATATGGACAAGAGTTGCATTTGAGCAAACAGATACAAGACATCTATGGCTTACACATTGCCCACACCTGAGGACTTAAAGTGGAGCCACGCTGAATTGGCAAGCTGGGTCATTTTGGAGTATATATGGTCATTTTTATACATAAGGGAGGGGGAAAGAGGAGTCTGCACTACTGTATTCAACCAAGGTGCTCAGCATGTGCAAACCACACAGCAGGATTTGCAGTGACACATCCGTTGCTTGTGCTCAGAAAAGATGCAAGTTTGCAAGTATTGCATGAAATCATAGACCCATAGAACATTATGGGTTGGAAGGGACCATCTAGCCCTAACTCTCCTGCTATGTGCAGAGACAGCTCCCACTAAAACAGGTTGCTTGAGGTCTTATCCAGCCTGTCCTTGAGCACTGCCAGGGATGAGGCATTCACAGCTTCTCTGGGCAACATGTCCCAGTGTCTCACCAGCCAAGGAGTAAAGAATTCCGTCTTAATATCTAACCTAGTCCCATATGGACTGCTGCCAGCACTGTTGCTTCTCTAGAAGCACCAATGAATTGCAGGATGAACCATATAAAATGTATTTGCTTTTTTAAAGCTCACACTGGTTCTGAGAATGAAAACAAATTTTAGGAAATAAGTGCATGGGTGCTTTCTCCAAGGCACTCCCCTTGGTTACAGCTCATCTTCTTTGAAATGCTGCAACTCGGATGTTGATTTCAGTGGGAGTTTTATTACGTTTATTTCTCTTGTGGAGAACACATGCAGGTTGTTTTTATTGCACTGAAGCTGTAATTCCACCTCAAAAGAGAGAGCAGATCACTTCAACCTAGCCCAGGACCCTAATCCTGCCTACCCAAACTACTCTGCCAGCACCAGAGAGCGGAGCACAGGGACCCTCCAGTCAGCAGAGGGGATATCAAGATAAGGGTGAGGGCACCAGCACCCCTCACACACAGCCCTGGGGCTGAAGGGCATCCCGGGGTGAGCTTGTTTCCTTTCTCCACTTTGCATAAATAATTGATTGGAACACAGATTGACAGAAAGATACCACTTTACAGCTCAGTGCTTAGACCAGTCACCTGGAATGCGAAGAGATATGTCAGAGCAGGAAGGAATTGTACTTCCATCAATCTGTGCTTTCAGAAGAGCTTGATAAAAGCAAACTTCACCACTACCAGTAGGTATCACATTTCCTCTGGGACCTGCTATTGTAGGCTTGACAAGGAGCTGACAGTGTTGTTACAAACCTGTTCACTTGCCCTTTACCCTTTTTTGTGGTTTCACCACAGCCCTATGCATCCACTCACTGCCCCACCAGCAGGACTAGGGACAGAATCAGGAGGGAAAAAGGTAGAGAGCTTGTGGGTTTAGACAAAGACAGTGTACTAGAGAGAGTAAAAGCTGAGTAAGCAAACAAAAAATTAATTCAGTGTTTCCCATGGGCAGGCAGGTGTTCAGCCATCTCCAGACGAGCAGGGCCCCATCACGTATAATGGTTACTTGGGAAGCCAAATACCATCACTCCAAATATCTCCCACTTTCTCCTTCTTCCCCCACTTTATACACTGAGCATGACATCATATGGTCAGCAGTATCCCTTTAATCAGCTGGGGTCAGCTGTCCCATGTACTCCCAACTTTCCTTGCCAGCATGGCAGTACAAAAAACACAGAAGGCCTTGGCTATGTTTAAGCCCTGCTCAGCAATAACAAAACCATCTCTACATTATCAAATCTGTGTTCAGCACAAATCCAAAATACAGCCCCACACTAACCACTGTGAAGAAAACTACCCCAGAGAAAACCGGTGCACCACTCAAATTGTCTGCACTGCAATTGAAGGCAGGTAGTAACAAAATGGGCAACTAATGGGGGATTCTCTTACTGTTAAGCTCATCCATGGTGGAAACAAAAGCTACAAACGTCTTTACATACACCTACAGAAAACATTCTGGCTTTGTAAATCAGTATGTTCACAACAGGGGCTGAGAAAAGGCTGGAAGTGCTTTGGAGGGAGTCCAGCTGCACAGAGCATTTGCCTGACCTTCATTCTGATTTTCATTCTTCACAGCTGTATCAACTGTCTTTTTTGCACAACAGCATCCAACAGAAAATCAAAGTATTTGCCACATCAAAAGCCAAACTAATTTTATTGTTTAAATTATTTCAGCCACATGAGAATTAATTATTTCAGGACTATCAGTTTTTATGTTAGCTTTGACTTTGAGTCTGGTACTGCACTGGAGGAGTACCTATAGAATTCTGTTACATTCTTTGCCTTTTTTTAACGGAACAGAAATGTATCATTTAGCTAAAAAATTGGCAGTTTCTGCTCATATATCTCTATCATTCATTTGAACAGTATCTTCCCATCTCAACACAGAAGTTTCCCATAGTTACTATGTAACATATCTATAGCAAATACTGCCTACAAAAACTTTGACATGTAATTTATGTATGACTGCTTCTTTTTAAAGAATCACTTATTCTTAGGTTTTTAGTGTCCTTTTCCTTTAGCTTAGGGGTTAGTCCCACTCTATCTTTAATTGTCTTTATCTACAGGGGTATCAGAGTTCTGTGGTCATTACTTTTAATTCTTTCATCCCTTATCAGTGCTACCTTTGCTTTGCATGTCCTTACATTTCACCACTCAAACAACGTTATTCCACTCAGAGATTAGCTTCTCAAATAAAATCCTTTTAGAAGCTTACCTGCAGCATAGTATCTGTCTAATACATGCTGGCTTATGGATAAATGAGAAGAAATGCTTAAAGAAACATTTTTTTAAAAAATCAGTAAATGTAGCTATCATTAGCTATTTATATTCCTCACTAGAAATACTGTGTAAAAGAGGGGTTGAAAGTAAAAGCAAGTATCACTTGCTTTTAAGGGTATAAACATGAATAATTTAGTTATCTCAAAACTATGCTTGCAGGTCCCCTAGAAAATTCTGATCAATTCCAGTTACCCTTGAAATGCCTCCCAAAATCCCTTAGAGCAGCCATAGTTCTGTTCTGTAAGGAAGCTGTGCAGTAATTATGGAATTGAACCCAAGAAAGGTTAGTAGTTTTGGCCTTCAATTAGATTAAATCAATTTAGAGTAAACTGTAGCATACTACACCCTGATAACATCAGCAAAGTAATTGAAGAACATTTAAAGAACAGCAGTAGTCTGAGTCAGCTGGTCCAGTAGTAAGAATCCTTTCTACAAGGAGTATTTCTAACAATCATAGAGTTGAAGCAAGTTATATGTCAAGAAGAATTTGGATTTGCTGCCTTTAATGTCAGAGATTTCACTGAAAGCTTTTTGATCTGCTCCTTTGACCTTATCTATGGAGTGATAGAGCTGGTGAAGCTAATCACCAGTTAATTCCTCCACATATAATTTACGTACATAATTTCAGTTATTTTAGACAACGTAGAGAGAACGTGAGATCTCCTTATTGCACTGCTATTAAGTACATTTAAGTACAAATGGTCCTTCATAAATTAAAACCTGCATACTTTAACTGATTACTGGAGTACCTAATTAATAATATGAAAACTTGCTTCGAGCTTTAAAAAGACCTTAAGCATGAGGAGGACATATTTTCAGACAACAAAAAAAAATCCAAAGTAATACCTGAATCAAAATATAAAAATAAATTACTTGGATCAACATCTCCAATGCTGTAGATTTGCTATCTAGTGTCCATGCCTAGACTGGGAAAGTGTTGTGTGAGATACAATGCAAACCTTTGGTTAGCCCCAGCCTCTGCACAAAGAATTTACAATATAAACATGTGTGTTTGCACATGAGGGTCAGTCCACCCTCTGTAATTGCAGCTGCCCAGCTGTGCGTGCCAGGCTGCAGCGCCTGCACATGTCAAGGCCACCTTCTGTGTGGTTTGTGCTGAAGCATCTCGCGTGGTTGCATTGCGTGGGTGATTGTGCAGTCACAGGTCGGGGCACCAAAGAGGAAATTGAGAGAAGACAGGCAATAGCTAACAGCATCAAAGGATGGGAGAAAATCAGAGATGGTAAAGCAGGAAAAGGAGTTAGAGAAGATGATTAGAATGTGCCTGTCTAAAGCACACTCCTTTCTGAAAGAGAGGAGGGAGTTGTCCATTTGTACTGATACTTGAACAGCCATACATTTTTGGTTGTCATTACAGAAAATTTCTGCTGACAAGCCCCAGAGATTTTGGGGCTTATATTTTAGATGATTCCTGCCCTGCAGGCCTAGCTAGTTCATAGTTGGCTGCATTTTACAGTCCATGGGTGCAACAGTGTACTGATGACTATTCTGAATACCCACTCCCTATTGGTCTCACATGTCACTTTTCAGACCAGCTTTTCTTTTTTAGAGTGATCTTATATTGTGATCTTAGTCTCATGCTTCTTTCTATGTATACACTTATGCTTAGTTATTTTCATTCTGAATTTTTGTTTTGTTTTAACAAATGAATGAAAGACATGCCAAAAATATTCAGCTTTACAGCATGAAGAATGAAACCCTCTTTCTATGCTCACATTGTGTATAATTTAAAAACTGCTGTTTCAGAATCCTGTGCCTTGTAGTTTAAACAGCAGATGATTTTTACAGTTTAAGCTCCATTCTGATTCTGTTGGATGCTCAGTCATGAGCAGGCTGCTTTAAAAGCTGAAGAAATGGAAGGGCCAGAACTAACTTACTCCCTACAGGACTAGCAAAATTCCATTGACTTTTTAGTTCCTTTATTGACTGGATAATCCTTCTCTGCTACTTTACATTTAGGTGGTACTGCACAAGACACAGTCTCACATACATTAATTACAGATTTTATATAACTGTTCATATACAAAAGACCTCTGTGTTTAATTCTAGGCTACCCTAGAATCTACTCTCTTTACTTCCCTCCTCTTCATTCCTTTTTGAAAATTACTTGTAATGTCATTAATAGGAAACGGTCATTATACCATACCCTAATCTCTTGTTTCATGGGCAGAGCTCTCTGTGGCTCAATCAATGAAAAACATTCCTCCATCAAGTGGATGCCATTGCCTACAATACTTTGAAGGGCAGTTACATGTCATTAGTGGCATATGTGTATGAAATTATATAAATTGACCTCCCCCAGGTGGGTTCTTTTTTGTGGGGTGCCTGCCCCAGATGCATCTGATCTGGGCTAGAATCCCTTAGTACTCATAAAACTGGCAATGAGTAAAAACTCCTCAATATGTGAACTTCCATTTAACAAAATTTCATTCCTTTCAATCTGTTTCACTGTGCTAGTTCCTCTGGAATGCAAATGTGCCCTGGACAAGCGAAATGCGAGAAATTCCTAAGGGGTTATCACTTGCATCTCCTCTATATTTCCAGCATGGGGGAAGAAAAGGAAACCTACCTTTTTGTGTGGAAGAAAAATCTGCTTTAACTCACCCAGCAGCTGTTTCCAGTGTATGAAGATGACCTTGCCTGGAGTTAGAACACACCTTCTCCACATACTAGGAAAATGGATAAAAATAGTTCCACAAAATTCTTGGCTTAAGAAAATTGAGATACTTTTTTTTTTCAAGACAGGTCTCTGATTGTTTTTGTGCAACTCTGCTTTGTAGGATTAAAACACAAAATAATTTTTTATAAATTTATAACCTGTATATTAATTAGGTCTTACAAATTGGCCTAGAATCCATTTGCTGACATTATTGATTCAGTGTAACCCTCTGAGGCTCTTTGTTTAGGAAACATTTCTGTAAAGCATTTCAAGACATTTCAACAGATGATTAAGAGACTCATAACATTTTGAAAAACAATGTTATGATTGTTTCCCTTAGCAGCCTGATCCACTCTAAAGAGAAACCTTTGCAGCAGACAAATGCCATTTGCTGTCCCTATGAAAAACTGGTCCAAATCCAAATTTAAAAACTACAGCAAAAAATAATTATAAATTCACATGTACTCAGTGGCAGGCACTTGATAGCATATGGCACCTAAATATGCCAAGGATTCTTTAGAGCATACACCATCACTTAGCAGTTCCTACTTGCCAAACTGCTTCTGCCTCTGACATCCCTCAGGGATCAAGCTCCTGTCTGTGCTCTGTGCAAGCCCTGAGCTGGACTTTCGCAACAGTTTTTCCTTTCCATAGGCAAGGGACACCCCAACTGCAAGAGCTCAGCTTCTCCATGTCTTTTGTGATAAGACAGCATCTTCCTTTGCATGGTCTGTGCCATCAGGTACATTACAAGGGATCTGCCTGCAGGTTTATGGGCTTTCTTCAGACATGTCTAAACACGCCATAACAAGAGTTTTGCAGCTTCATTCTTCCCATTTTAATGTCATCTTACTTTTATGTCATTTTCTAAATCTTAGGTTAAAAAGTTATGTCTTGACCTGAATATGTGTGCTTTTGTCAAACCTGTGACTTTGGTGAAGAAAGAAAAGGCCCATACACTACTACTGCTGAAGTATTGGCTGAGGAAAGGTTTGTAGAAAAATAGCATATTTTTCTTTGGCTAACTGATATATTTGGAAAAAGCCCACCAAACTTTACAGTCCTTTATGAGCCCTACTTCAGATTTGAAAGCAGCAATCCTGAAAGATCTAATTTCTAACAAAACATGCTTTATCCAGATTTGTCCAATATATTTAATCGGTGTCTTATTAGCTACCAACAAGACAATGTCTGACACAGACTTGGGATTTTGCAGGTTTTGATCTGAAGTGTTTACCTTTGGTTAAAACATACACAGTGTAGGATGTCCCTGGGACTTCTCACAGGGGCAGGTTCGGGTGCTATTGCTCATTCCTTCTGGCGCAGAAGTGATGGAGTGCTACATCAATGCCTTTAGCCCTGCAAAAGCTGGGGAGAGCTGGCATAAAAACTGCTGGCAGGAAATGGCCACAGTGATTCATCTTCCAAATAGTATGCTGTGAGGTTGTGCAACTCATGGGCGAGCAGTGCTACATCCAGTTCAGAGATTCTGAAATGTTTATAGATCTTTTTTTTTTGGGAGGGGGAGGGGTTCATTTTGGTTTGGTGTTTTTTTTTTTTGTTTTTGTGGGGGGTTTTTTGTTTGTTTGGTTTGATTTTGTTTTGGGTTTTGTTTTTTTGTTTTTTAATTATTGCATAGCCCACAACTTCCTGCTAAGCTTATGCTCATACAATTCTGGGACTCTTTGTCTGTTCTGCTGCCATCAGGTCTCCTAAAGTCAATAAATGCCTGCAGGTCATAATTTTATGCAAAAGCAAAGTCATCAGCTCTGGTGTGAAAATTTGTACAGAATAGGTTTAATAGGACATCATCTTTTATAGCTATTGCTTTAAATTACCTAGCTGCCAAAAGCAGACATATATGAGAAATTAATGGATATATAACATCATTCTTGATTAAATAATTGTTGTAAATATAATGGAAATGAACTATTAAACCAAGAACATTTCCTTTCATTAGTTTGAAAAGACCAAGGATAGAGACATTACACAAAAATGCCAAGCACCAAGAATATTCCACCTTACTGTGGTGCAATTACCTTGTAACCACTGCTGGGAATTCTGACAGCAGCTGACTGACCTAAAATTTACAAAATAGGGAAGGATGCAATCTATGACTCTTACAGGGATTTGCAGACTGACTGCAGTACTCTAGAGGTCTCAAAACCAAGTCATAGGGTTGGATCTTTCTTTCTTTTGACCCTCTAGGAGCAGAAAGCAGCTGGTTTTGATGACATTTTTAAGCAAGAGAAATTCCTACATAGGATGTTGAGCATTACTGTCTTAGTTGCAACAGAATGTAAACCCAAATCAGTGGAAAGATGGAGTCAAAGAAATATGCCACAAGTAGCTGCCAGTATGCAGAAAGTATTTACACTTTTGTCTGAATACTTTGACTCTTGTAGGGGAAAAAAGAAAGTCAAAGCCACAAGCCAAGTATCAAACGCTAGACTGAGATAGATTAAAACACTTCTTTTAATGCACAGCTGCTAAAGCTGCCCACTCGCTCATTTTTGCTCAAGTGATCACTATGGCATAAGTCAGGCAGTATTTTTCTGCATAGCTTGTTAAACATGCCAATTTCACAGGCTGCTTTTGGAAAAGGTTTCTGCTCTCGTTGCTTGGTTTAGCAGATGCTAGCTTGCAGTTCTGCACTCACAGTATAGAGGATTAAGGAGACAGAAGGATCTTCAGGAAGGAATATGGCAATTGTCCAGTGTAAGCCCAGCTGCATCCAAAAGGCATTCCTATCAAGGACTGTTATCCATTTGTCAAATCAACTTGACATTATCTTCTGCTTGGAAAAATAACTAGCCTAGTCTGCATTTAAGGAATAGGATTACCTGCTTCTCAAGATATGATGGAGAGGATGGAGGCAAGCAGGTAACAGTGCAAAGCAGATCAGTGTGATAAGATACAAAGGTTTCAGAAGCACACTGGTTATAAACTGCTTGAGTGCAAAGGAAAATGATCACAACCAAACCCTTCAAAACTTTACATCTCCAGCTGGCACAGCTTGCAGATATGTCAGAGAAGCACTAATAAGCACAGAGAAAACTCTAGGGGAAATCTTTCTGTTCTCCATCTGTCATGGAGTAAATAGGTCTTACTGATTATCTACCACTTGATTTATACTAAATGCTTTCAAACATTTCCCATTTATAATTTTCAAATACAAGAATAATTAACTTTTGATTTATGGGAATTACTTAAGAAGAGGTGATTTTTTTGTCCAGTCAGCAGCACACAGCTGTACCAGAGATATTAAGAAAACTAACAGAATGTTTTAGATTTAAAGTAGTAGCAGCCTGAGTTTTGAGGTTTTGGGTGGTGATCTGAATAATGCAAGAGGAAGAGCAAAAAAAAGCTTCAGTGTTGGCTGTAGCTGTGTTTTTACTGTTTCTAATACTGGGTCACAGAAGATACAAAGGTTTTACAGCCCCACTATAAAACAGCTCTTTATCTTTTCTCCACTAATTCTGTGGTGTCACATTTAACAAAACTAGAAAACCGAAGATAATATGGATGTTTGCAGATTAGCTGTCAGGTAATAAATAACACTAATTTCACATACCTACAAATGTAAAGGCACCTTATCACTGTTTAAGTTTCTCACTCTTTGTAATGCCTGCCAACATTTTAACCCAGGCAAATTACAGTATTGTTTTTGCTGTTTTTTCACTGGGATAAAATACACAGTCATAATATCCTTTTATCAGATTTCATGGTATAAAAGGGCTTTGGTGCTTAATTCAAACTGTATATTGCTGAGGCAATTCCAGAGTTCCTGTTTTGGAAGATGTATTTATCTTGCCTTTTAGTTGTCTTTTTTCACAGTGCTCTAAGTACCACTTGCCCAAGAAGATGCAGCTGTGACCCTGCCCAGTCAGTGCAATGCTACAGGGCTACAGAGATCCCCAGAGAAATTCCTTTTAACACCAGGAGACTCTACATCAGCCACAGCAAAATTAAGCAACTCCAGGTAAGAAAACCCAGAAAAAATACTTTTTATAGTGCACTGTAACTGAAAGTTGGACTTCCCAGATGGTGGTGGCATCTAGTGAGGAGAGAATCTTATTCCATGTTCTAAAAACTGACGAAGTGCTGCCAGATCTGGTTTTATTTTTACTTAGTGTTTAAAGATATGTAAATATATTCCTGTAGTGTTTTCATGTTCCTGCAGCTCCAAGCACTAGTTCACACTGTCAAAATTATATTTTGTATGAAACTCAAAAAAATAGTATTTTACAACTAGCAGCCAAAGGTTGACTTGCTTTATATATTGTCAAATAACCATTGACTTTCAGAGTAATTTTTTAACCTGTTAAAAGCTTTTTCTAATTTTGATACAATATAATACTTTTTCACAGTAAAATGAAAGAGTTTATGTTATTAGAATAATTTTCCTAATGAATGAAATTGAAGCTCTCTTTTCCCGTCTCGAGCTGCAAGTGTCAGGTACAACTGCTATTAGAAATGGCAGAGGAAGCAAGTTTGAGTCTAAGGCACAGCATGAGCTGTTTCTAAAAGCAAGGTCAGGGCCTCTCTAATAACCCACATAAATGAGAGCAGCCTCTAACCAAAGCTGCCAGCTATTTGTGCTATTGAAAAAGTTTCTTGAGGCACCACTGGTTCACTTTATTAAAGGCATCAGCTTATGCTCATCTTGCACTGCACTCTGGAATGGTGCTTCTTTGTTTCCTACCCTGGAATAAATATCTTTATTTAATAAATTCACCTTGTATAGATAGACACAAGGGAAATATAACCACCTGTATTACATATGCTTGCTGTGCATCAATTTAATACAAATAATAAGAAATGTGCAATTCAAATGAGATACATTTTCTCTTACAAAAGTTTAACTGCTCTGAAATGCATCTTTGATTTTGCCCTCAGGACTAAATGAAATAGGCTGGAAGGCAGCTTAGAGCAGCATCTAGAATGCCTGCTGCCCACTGAGAAATAGTGATTGTACCGTTTTCCTCTAGGAAAGTTTACTCTTTTAGCTGCTACTAATATCTCTGGGTTTTTTTGTTTTATCTCACACACCCACAAGAGTCAAACATTGGTGTGATTTAGCTATACTCGGGGTAAACAAAAGGTTTGTGAAATGAATTCTGTATTAGGAAATACATTTTCTGTCCAAACTCTTCCCTCGTCCTCCCCATTATTTTCTTTCCAAGATAAGTGAGATGAGCCATTTTCTGTGTCTTAGGCTAGTTGTCCATACCTGTCAGCAACTCCTCAGTTACAAGTGAAGTGGCCTTAGGCTCTGACTAGAGCAAAAGACAAGTGTCATAAAGCATTTAAACGTTGGATATAAGTGAATGAAGTGGTGAGATAAATGTTTTATGGCCAATCAAAACAAATGGTGTGTGAAACCATCTAAGAAGAGAGTTTTTCACTTTATACATTAATTCCACTGGCTGTGAGTCTGCCTTACTGCTGCTACTGACCTGTCTGCACTGAAAGGAAAGAAGTCCTTTCACACTACATCCTTGTAGTTATGTGGGCTGTTTCCTTGAGATTATACTGGGTCTTTGGATGTATTTTTTTCTTTTTTTTCCCACGCAACAAATTATACTTCTGAGGTTTTGACATCATAAATACCTATGCTTAATTTTACACAGCTGAGCAATTCCACTGGCACAAATTATAGTGCTTAGGGAGACATTTCTGCTTGTAAACTACATGTCTGCCAGCACTGAAATAACTCTATAGGATTTTAGGGTTTTGGTGTAGGATTTTTTTTCATTTGGCTGGTTTGATTTGGGTGTTTTTATTTGTTTGGTTTTAAAAATTCATTTATTTACCTACTAATTGAGGAAATAACATTCTTTCTTAAAGAAGTTGAATGGAAGCCCAGAGTTCCCACAGCTGACCTCCAAGAGACTTTTATATCTAAGCATTCACAAATATTATGGTTTGGCAATTAGCTGCCTCAGAAGAATAAAAAAATATTGTTTCAATTACTTCTGCACCTTAATTTGCATTGATTATTATTAAAATTGTGAAGAAATAGTCTTGTAAAAAATAATATATATTTGTATACTAAATCCATTATGTTAAAAAACCCAAGAAAAATAGTAGATTTGGTTTTGGTTTTTTTTTTACCCCAGTCAATTTTGTATTTGTTCTGATAGGGCTGATCAGTGTTAAAAACAGTGGCTGGCACTTTTTCTTTTGGTAATTTTACAACCTGGGGTTTCTTATAAAAAGACTTAATAATATCAAAACCAGATTAATTTTAGCATCTTTTTTCAATATTTTCTGCTCCCTCCTTTACTTGAAGATCAAGTATAACCTTTTTACTCTTAATTTAAAATTTTGTTTATATCTTAACATATTAATAAGTGGGGTTTTATCTGCTAAAAGAAAATTATCTACCTTGCTTAGAGAATAGGAAACTGTTTTTAAAAAAACTGCTTATAACATATCCCAGGTCACAGCAACTCAAAAGCAAAAAAAAAATTATTAAAACATCAAATTCCTTAAAATGTTTGTATTAAATAACAGCACATTAGATCCACTTTCAGGAGATCAATGTTTTAAAATATAAAGCTATAATAGTGTCATTTTACAGGCAATCCAGTTAGAGAATAAAACACTGCTTCCTAGCAAAAAAAAAGATCTGGTGGGCTTTCAAATATGTTTTGATTTGTATTAGAAAGACTGGGTGGTTTATAAGAGCATGGATAAATATTTAAGTCTCAAAACAGCATGGTCACAAAGCTTAGCAATGCATACCAAATAGGTGGAAAATAGAAATTATAATAATCCACATTAAGAAGCCTAACATCATTACGGAGCTAATGTCTGAACATTAACCTTCATGTAGCTCTCTGTCACTTAATAAGATGAAAATTAAGCCTCTCAGAGACATACAGAAATCAGCTGAGGAAAAGCAGAAAACATCGCTTTTGTATTTTCTAGGAGAAAATGTGTTGAATTGTGAAGGTTCATAATTGTTTCAATTTCCATAAGATGGTTTTATAATTACATGTGATTATGTTTTTGTGCTCTTGACCAATGCAGCTCATTCCTATGTACAAGATCACCTTCCTAATCATGACCAAAACTGGACATCAGCAGTTCTGATATTGCTATAGACCTATATATACACAAAACACTGTATTATAGAAAAATAAAATTATATAATTTGGATAACTTTTGTTTACTGTTGAAAAGATAAGGTTTTTAATGGAGGTACATTCCCTCATTGAATTTAAATATAATTGATAGAGAAACCTGCTTCAATAGAGGCTCCATATTTATACTTTCTCAGTAATTGCATCAAAATTTGCAATTCAGAAATTGTTTTGCAAGACAGAATAAAGTGAATCTGAAAGATACTAAGGATACCACAGCAAAATGAAATCTGACTTGTCCTTCCCAGCTGTGCAGGCTTTATTTTTAACAGAAGTTAAAATGCAGAGTTTGTAGCTGAGATAAAGAGATACAGCCCAAAAATATGCAAGAGTTGGACAAATGAAACTGTAAGACATCTTTTAGCAGTCACCTTTATGAGCTGATTTCCCTTACACAAGTATGATAGTCAAATGTATCCAACCAGGACTATGGAACAAGATGACTACCCAGCACCTGTACTGCAAAAGGACTTGTACTGCCCTCCATGGAGATTCCTGACTGGGATGAGGGGTTGTGCTGTAGAACAGGCTATATAGCTTTCCCCACTGAGAGTAAAATGTGCTGGGAGCTACCAAGCCCTGGGGGAAATGGCAAGAAGAACACACTGTTACTTTAGCCTCTCTAACAGGTGTGGTATGCCTGAGATCTGTAGTGAGATGTCTTTGGACATGGGAAGGGAAAACAGATGAGAACAATCCTTCCCACCACTCCTATGCAGAGCACCTGCTCATGTTGCTTTTTGACGGGGATTCCCATATAAATGATTTTTTAAGACTCAGTCACTGAGGTCAATGGGAAACATATTTGGTAATTTCAGAAAACCAATGTTTTAGCAACTGGTGTGCTCGGAGAACTCCCTGGCTCACCCTCATTGCACACTTCTCCTATCTCAGCTTAGAGAGCACTGCCAGATTCACTTCAATTTGCTGCTTAACTTGAGACACAAGATGGCAAGCTTTCCAACAGAGCAGAAAAAGAATGAAATAATTGTGTGCCTCTTGATATTATAGTTATAGTCAACATCTAAATCCCATTTACCACTGCAAAGTATCTGTTTATTACCAACTAATAAAAATAATTTTCTGTGAAAACACTCTGTTCCACAGAGGTGATTTTTCAGGCCAGGCTGATCTGACACTTTTGGTTTGATCATATTAATATGTGAGGTTTTTATTTTAAAAGAAGAAGGTAGTGAGGGAGAGAAAAGTGTTGAATTTTAGTCTTCCCCCAAAAGAGTAGCGAGAGGTAAAGATATTCGTGGATACTCCCTCTGGGGAATACATGGTGCAGTGACAGCACTGTTGATCTGTGGAAATGACTGTATCATGAAGTCAAAAGTGCTCTAGCAAGTACCATTGAGCACAATGAACATTAACAACCATCCACTCTCTGCAAAGATTTCTGCCACTGGTGATGTTAGCTTTCCATTTAATATAGGCTATCTACCAGGAGGAAATAAAAGCAATATTTCTTCTTCAAATGTATGTGTTTGCTCAAAACCTGACACAGCATAGACTAAACCCACAAAATTCTGGAAATGTAAATAAATACTGGCAAACCACAGGTACCTATAGTAATACATCTACTGTTACCACTTATTTTAGTTTCACATTCTAAATATATTGTTTTTCAGCATATACTAGCAATTGTCCAAGCATCCAGAAGGAGTAACCAGTGCAGATATCTATAAATGTACTATCATATTAATTTTTTTTTCTCTTTAAGTTTACTGACTTCAGGAGAATGTCAGTCCTTGAAGAGCTGGTCCTATCATGCAGTGGCACAGAATCGATAGAAAACAACACTTTCAAAGCTCTGAGCACCTTGAAGTCCCTGGAACTCTGCAAAAATCAGCTAAAGCAAATACCCACCTTTCTCCCATTTGGCCTTGAAATTTTAAGACTTGCCGATAACTCCATCAATGCTCTGCATGCATCTGATTTTGCAGGTTTGATGAAACTAAGGGTGCTCGATCTTCGGAACAACTTGATTGCAACTCTGCCTCCGAGTGCATTTTCTTCCCTTTACAATTTACAGAGTCTGATCCTGGATGGCAACAACATGGAATCTGTGTCTGCACCACTTAGGCTTCCTAGGCTGAAGTATTTGAGCATGGCCGATAATAAACTGAATTCGTTTCCAAACAACTTCTTTGCATCTTTCCAAAGTCTACATTTTCTCAGCTTAAGTGGTAACTTTCTGACAAAAGTGCCTCTTGATCTACCTAAATCCCTGCTGTCACTAAAATTAGAGAAAAACCAACTTAAAATGGTGAGACTTCGAGATGTGAAACACCTAGAAAATCTGTCTGAATTCCTCCTGTCAGAAAATCAGCTGACATCAATAGATGGTGCCCAGCTTCTTCCTAACTTAACAACACTGGAGCTCTCTAAGAACCAGCTCCACACTGTGCCTCTCAGGCTGCCCGGCAGGCTGCAGAAACTCGATTGCAGCAATAACCTGATCCAAAGGGTGACAGCACAGGACTTTCAAGGACTCCAAGACCTGAAGCATTTGTTTCTCGACAACAACGCTGTCAGCACGTTCGAGGCAGGAGCTCTCCAGCAGTGCGCACAGCTTTCCAATCTGGCGCTGGAACAGAATCTCCTCAGTTCTATTCCGCTGAGGCAAGTGAATCTCAGGACAGCTGGTCCCAAGGTGTCACCTCTCCTTCCTTGCATTATGAGAATGAGAGCCCAAAATTGGTATTCAGACCCAGCCAAGGTTGAAGTCTGTCCATACCATAAAACCATTGCCGTAACCATCACTAATTAGCACTCCTGTTAGCAGCCTCAGAGTAGATCTGCTTTCATTACATCTGTGGCCCCCAATGAATCTGCTCATTTTGCATCTCTCCCTGCTAGTGAGACCACTTTATTTAATTAGCACACCAATAAGAAGAACCTGCTAGGAGAATACAACAAACTTACTACCAAGGTTATACTGCTAATTTAAGTAATTTACCTTCCAGCACAAAAGAAAAATAATTGAACATTTGATATAAAGGATAGATAGCAATTTTAAAGCTGATGTTTCTACCAAACCACACCAAGATTATTATTATTAAAATATTAAGATTTTGGGAGCTGAATCTGATCAAAAAGAATGTGCTTTTCCAGTGATATTGGCATTCCCAGCTTCATTAAATTCACATATTACAAGGTATTTGGAATGCATATAAAGTCTCCAGCTTCAGGCTGTAAGAAAAATTCCAGTCAACAGAGCACAGAAGAAACATCCCTTGGGCACACTGTGTTCATTAATGCTCTGCTTAGAGGATCTCTTACATTCATCTGAGTGCTGGAACTGGCCATTATCAGAGATGGCATATTAAGCCAAATGGAGGCTGTTCTGATATAAAGTGGCAATTTTATTATTACAAAAGGCTGTGCAATAAGATGGCACAAAAATAGTGAAGTAATTCCATTAACATCAACTTCTTTAACAAAACTGGACTGTTAAACTTTATTTTTATGGCTTGTAGACAGGTTTAACTAGCCTAAATAAATAACGCAGTAAAATTTCAATTAATTTAGTATCATGTCCTTTAGCATTTGAATCTATTTGGCAACAGCTTTATAATCAGAAACTGATTTAGTGGTATATAAATATTTGATTTCAGTCTAGCTTGACAGGAATGTTTAATGCTTTGTACTTACTTTGGTATTGTCTAATCCATCTTATTTTACAACCTTCGTAGTCAAGAGAATTAATAGCAAGGAGTTCTCTACTAGCCTTTAAACACTACAACTTTTAAGGAGATATTGGAGATCTTTCATTCCAACAGTAAATACAGACTTTCAGGGAGGGCTGTAAACATAAAAGAGGTGAAAAAAATGACAAGAAATAAAACCTTTGTACTTAATTCAATTGTCTGGTGATGACCAGGTATGCATGGATATACAGAAAAAGAAATTATTACTTTTGACTTCTATCTGAGAATTCTGTCAGGTGTAAAAGGTTAAAAGATATGACTGATGTGCTGAAGTGAATAGGTCTAGCAGGTTTTCGGCAGAAATGAGGAGAAAGAAAGCTCCTTTTCCTTCTTTTCTGAAAAGAAAATAATCCACAAGTCCAAGTATTTTCAGGACTTTTAGAGAAGACCTGTACTTCATAAAATCCTACAGGGTGTGGTGAAAACACAAGGAAGAATCTGATGATATTCCTTCGAGTGGCAGTAGCACAGTGTGGCTGCCATGGTCAGCTCCCAAGTGAGCACAGCTCCTCTTCCAGCTGCAGGGCACTCAGTCATGTACTCAGTGGCATTATTTTCTCTAGACCAACACAGCCTGAAGTCAAACAATATAGCCATAAAGTTTAAGTCTAACATTAGTACAATAATACTTCACAGGTTTAAGGACTTACTGGTCAGGCTTTGGACTCTAATCAGTCTAGATAAACCTCTTGGGTGATTTCCCACTGCCTTTGACATCAGTGACACTGGGGTTTTACCCCAGAGTACCCTTCTGAGATTACAGTGTCATGTTGGGCAATTGTCTGCAGTTAAGTTTCAAAACTGATTTACCACAGTCACAAGCATTTGGTAAGGTCAGATTTTGTGACGTGAATCACCATATCAATATGTGAAATTCTCGTGTCCCCAGGAAAAACAGCACAATACAGAACTGCCCTACTCTTGAAATAGTAACATTGAACTTGTCAGGTTTTCACAAATCTGGAAACCATCTTTCAGCTTAAGAGGTTCAAACTCAGCTTCACACAAAACAGTGAGGGTCACCCATAAGTTTACCACTTGTAGTATACTGCTGTTCTATTCTAAATAGATCTTGGTAATGTGATTATCATTTCCCTGGGAGGTTCAGTCAGGTTTCCTTAAAATCTGTAACCTTGACTTAATTTAATCACCTTGCATACTACCATAGTACGGTGTTTTTAAAGTTACTTTCAAATTAATTTTATTAAAGATATTCCATGCCTATGCTTTCTGTTAAGCACTTGTCACTAACTATATCAGAGGGAAATGAAAAGATCATAAATGAGAAAGACTTTTGAAATTAAGGTATTTTCATATAAATTTGTAATATATATGAAAATAAGAATTATACTGACCTGTCCAGTATCATATCCAGAGATTATCAGCTTTTTCTCTTCTAAATGTAACCAGTTCCAATTCTTGAAAGTACTATTTTAGAAGCATTTACATTTTTCCTGTTGCTGATTTCTTAACAGTTTATCATCAGATGGATTACTGCTGTGATGATTAATGTTTGAGTCTTATGGGAGCAGGAGAACAAATGGAAAAAATATAATTCTTTACAAACTAAGAAATGTTTTTAAATAAGTCATGTATAAAAGCAGCTGAAGGAGCAGTGCTGCCACATTTGTCTAAACTTTTGTTGATCTTTCATGGTGCTATGCTTTGGTCATTGGCATTGAAGAGTACAAAAAGCATTTTTAAACTTGACAATTTAAATTAAACAGCTGATTTTCTTTGCTGATTTATCTTTCTCTGATAATACAGCACGAGATGGCTGTTCGGTTCAGCTGGATGAACAGTCAGTACAGGTCAGAACTGCAGTAATTTGGGAAAACATTTCAATGGTGTACACACAGTACACCTATAACGTAAAAACAAAAAACAAACAAACAAACCCAAACCCAATATGACCATCTGTTTTTGCAGAAGATTGCATGTTTTTAGTGATAGCTTTATTTTAGTACATCAGATGTGCCTGGGCAAATACCCACCACCAAATACCACTTACTAGAAACTGTATGATGAACATAACATCTTTCTATCGTTTTATTTTTTGCTCAGACTTCCAGACACCCTTGCTAGATTGGATCTAAAAGGAAATGACATAGAGGATGTTGGAGAACAAGAGCTGAAGGACTTGAAACAGCTTCAGGTTTTAAATTTACGTAATAACAAGATATCTCTCCTGGATCGCAAAGTCTTGGAGTATTTACCTCGTCTTCGTCACCTGTATTTAGATGGGAACCCTTGGAACTGCACCTGTGACCTTCTCAGAACCAGGAGAGCGCTGGTGGCCAAAGGGACGGATGTGCGGGGAGGGCAGTGCGCAGCGCCGGCACAAAGCCGAGGAGAAAGCTGGATGTCTTCCAAAAAGATTCTGCAGCAGTGTGAAGACAATCCATCTTCCACGGAAAGAGGCAAAGAGGACAGAAAGAAAATGAAACCCAATGAGGCTTCCAGCGTTGGAGTGAACACAGATGATGATTACTATGATTATGAATTAGATTAATGTCACACTTTAGTGAACCTTAAAGTTGTCTAGAGCTGCCCACTGCCACCAGTGTCTCTCCTGACAAGCAGTCTTCTCATCTGTCATTAGCTTTTCCTGCTCTATTTGTACTACAAGAAATAATAACCAGTGACAGAAGGGCTACAGTAAGGCTGTCCTTGTGAACAAAATATTGTAAAAAAAGAAATTTGTTTTTCTATACCATTAGTACTATGTAGTTTGAGGGAACCAAGAATACAATTACTATCTCTTAGAAAAGCAGTTTGTAACTCTGTATGAACTTTTTTATAGTAGAACATTTCTTATAGTTGCATAAAACCCCCACAATAAAATTCTGCAATACCACAAGACACTATTACGAGGAGTCTGGCATTCAACACATTTAAATTCACAAGTCTGCAGGTGGACATGGAGAGTTACACTGATGTAATTTTTTGAGATTGTTCAGAAATTCTTGCTTTTGAGAAATTGATTTCAGTTTTCCTGAAATATTTCCCTTTTTTGTTTATTTTAGACTATTTTAAATGACATTAGACTAAATTATCTGAGCTGCAGGCAAAACACAGAAGGCTTATCTTCATCAGAGCAAGTGAAATAAACAGAAGAATCAGTGTCCTGGTTAATGAGATTTAATAGTAGTTCTGAAATTAATTAATAGTGAGGAATGAAAACACTCTGGTCAAGTTGACCTGATTCTGTTGTTGTAAACAAAATAAGTGAGATTCTCAGGAAATAGATCCTAGCAAATATTAGGATAAGATGAGGTGAGGCGAAACTTTTGTAAGAGTTTATTTTGGTATCTGAATAGCTAATTAACTACAATATAGCTCAAGATACCATGTGTATACTTTTAGGTTAGGTATACTTAATGTGCAAGTACACACTGCAAGTGTCCCCCTTTACTAGTCAGAACTTCCCAGACTTTTATGCACATACACACAAAAAATTTCTAAATGCTATATAATTAATGCATTAACTCTGATACATGTACAAATTTTATCAAGCAGTTCCCAAAGTGCTTAAAAACGAAACAAAACTGGATTAGTGAGACCACTAAAAGCAATGACTTACAAACAATCACTTGTTAGTTCGTGATCTCAGGTGATAACTGATGAGTAATTACATCAGCAAATTACTTTTCAAAGCAAACAGTTTCTATTATTTTTTATCTGCCATTGGCATTCAGTAACTGAGTAATCCCTCACCTCTACAGAGGCTGATTTGTCAGGTGTCAGAGAGCAGTTATTTGGTTATGTCTCTTGTGCAAATGTGATTGACACGTGCGTTTCTTAGGTCCCCCAACACATCAAACTATGCCATTGGAATAGAGGGAATGGAGCTCATTTTTCTTTATGTTCCCTTATCATCAGACTCTGCAGAGGGATCTGCACAGGTTGTATCAATGGGCTAAGGCCAACCATGTGAGACAGAACAAGGCCAAGTGGCATGGCCTGCCCTTAGGTCACAACAGGGTGACAACACCCCCCTGCAGCACTACAGGCTGGGGCAGAGGGGCTGGAAATCTGCCCTGCAGGAAAGGACTTGGGGGTGCTGGTTAACAGCTGGCTGGGTAGGAGCCAGTGTGTGCCCAGGTGGCCAAGAAGGCTGATGGCATCTGGTCTGTGTCAGCAATAGTGGCCAGCAGGACCCGGGCAGTCAGTGTCCCTTTGCACTGGTGAGGCCACACCTTGAATGAATGCTGTGTTCAGTTTTGGGCCCCTCGCTACAAGAAAGACATGGATGTGCTAGTGCCTGTCCAGAGGAGGGAAATGGAGTTGGTGAAGGGCCTAGAGGCCGAGTCCTGTGAGGAACAGCTGTGGTTTTCGAGCCTGCAGGAGGCTCCAGGGAGACCTGGTCACTCTCACAACTCCCTGAAAGGAGAAAGTAGCAAGACTGGGGTGAGTCTCAGGAGACAAGTGAAAGGACCAGAGGAGATGGCCTCAAGCTGCACCAGGGAGGTTTAAATTGATTATGAGAAATCTTTTAATGGAAAGCCTTGTCAAGTATTGGCATAGACTTCCCAGGGAAGTGGTGGAATCACCACCCTGGATGTGTTCAAGATGTGGAAGTGGCACTTAAGAACATGGTTAAACAGAGGACTTGGCAGTACTGGGTTAACAGTGGGAATTGGTCTTGCAGGTCTTTTCCAGCCTTAATGCCTTTGTGGTTCTATGGCCATTCACCCAAATTTTTGGTACCTAAAGACTTAGATATTTATGAAACAGCATAAGCCTTCCTTGCAGTTTAACTGTTATTTTTGCTGGCTAATGCTGGTCTGTATTAGAAGCCAGGAAAATAGCTATTTTCTGAGTACGAGAAAAAATTTTGCGATACAAAATTCTTCATTCAGTTTTATACTGACGGATTCTTTTAACAGAGTGCTTTAAATATCCCCGTGCCGTCTCTGCCCACCGATCTGTCTGACAGCATCGGGCTGGCACTAGCTCTCACTTCATCTTTCACCTGCAGCGGTGTTTCCACCTTCGGGCCCGTGGGCCCTTACAAGCCAAGGCAGCGAAAGCCTGGGAGCCGCGGCTTTTGTGGAGGACGCGAATTGGGGTGCGCAGCCCGAGGCCGCTGCCCCCGGCCCCCGAGCCCGTTCCGCGGAACCCCCCGCGAGCATTCGCAGCGCTCTCTGAGGGTGAAACCTGCGTTTCAGTAAAGACACCCCTGACAGCAAAGACACCCCCGAGGTCCGGCTGCTTCTGTGGAGGGAGACTCTTCCTCCCTCCACCTCTGCTTCACACACCAGCGTGAACGAGGCGCTGCGGGCGCCAGGAAGAGCAAGGCTGGGAAGGGCAGAGAGAGGCTCTGCAGATGGGTTCGTGAAGCAGCGAGGAGGTTTGGCAGAGCCCGGCTGGGGGCACAGCCCGGCTGGGGGCAGAGCCCGCCCCGGCGCCTTCCTTCCCGCCCCCGGCACGGCAGGGCCATCGCCAGCAGCGGCCACCAGGGGGCGCGGCTCCGCCCCTCCCTCGAGGCGCTCCCGCCGCGAGCCGTGCCCAGCCCCGCCTCCCGCCCTCACCCCGCCCTCCCCGCCTCTCGCGGCCACGTCATTCGCGCTCCGCGGGCGGAAGCGGCGTCATCCCGCCCGGCGGCCAACGGGCGGCTCGCGTGTGGCGGGTTGAGAGGTGAAAGATCAGGCGGGGCGTCGGGAAGATGGCGGCGCTGGCGGTTGCCGGGCGAGGGACGCGGGCTCCGTGAGGGGATGGCGCGGCGGGCGTGGCGCAGCGGCTGAGGCACCCCCGCCGCTCCCCCGCGGGCCCCACGCGCTCCTGTCGGTCGGTCCCATGAGCGGGGCGGGCGGCCTGGCGTGGCGCGCGCTGCACGCGCTGCTGCGCGCCTTCCTCTGCCTGCAGCGCGCGCTGCTCGCGTGTCTGCGCGGCCGCGCGGCCGCCGCCGCTGCTACCTCCTGCGCGCTCCTGGCGCCCGCCGCCCGCGCGCTCGGGTTCCGCGAGGCGCGCGCGGCCTGGCGGCGGCGGGGAGCCGCGCGCGGCGGGGTGGCGCGCGGGCGGCAGCGGTGGCGCGCGGATGGGCGCGCCCTGCGGAAGCTGCCGGTGCACGTGGGGCTGGTGGTGACCGAGGAGGAGCCGAGCTACGCGGACATGGCCAGCCTGGTCGTGTGGTGCATGGCCATGGGCATCTCCTACGTCAGCGTCTACGACCATAACGGTGAGCGGCCGCCGCGGTGCCCCAAGGCCCAGCCCCGGGCGGTGCCCGCCCGCCTTTGGAGCGCCTTCCGGCGTGGAGCCAGAGGGCCGCGCTGTTCTGGGGTCTTACTGAGTCTGGTCCCTCCTCTCTGCTGGCAGCTCCTTTCCCATCCGCTGGAGCTGCTTGGCCGCTGCAGAGCTTCTGTCCCCGGGGAGCCTGGGCAATGGCCCAGTTGCTCTTCTGGCCCAGCTCCTGTGTCGGGATGACCCGGCCCTGCCTGCTTTCTGGAGCCTTGTCCACAGCCCCGGGCTCACAGGAATGCTGTCATCTGAAAGTGTAGGACAGGACTAGCAGGGAAGAGCTTTAGGCTACCTGCCCTTCTAAGTGCTGTTTATTTATTGAGTTGGGGCTGAACCTCCAGAAGTGAATGAATGAAAGTAGCCTTCTATTTTCAAGTACTTCTGTATGAAGAAGCAGGATGGACAAGTAGTTAAATGTAAGCCTGTATGTCCTGTGTGCTGTCTGTATTGTGAAGTTAAATTATGTGATCTGCGATTATTTGGTCCTGCTTGGCATTTGAGTTAACTCTGAGCCAGCGCTTCTGGAAGCTCTGGTGTTTTTTCCATCTGCTGTGTGATTTTATTTATTACTGAGTCCCAGGTGTAAAATTATTGAACTCTGGCTCTTGCAGGTATGTTGATTCCATGTCACTCACTATCATAAAGATAAGATCAGAGTTTGGGTTTCACATACTGTGAGGAAATTGTGGAACAAATCTGACTTCCTCATACCTGTCCTTTCCTAGTGGAGAGTTAAAACCAGCCACATTCAAGATACTCTTAGTTGAAGCTTTCTGTCCAGCTGATCATTGAGAGATGAACTCTAACCTGTACTGGACAAGCTGTCAACTCAGAAGGGATAACAATACATGGACTGTGTCCTGTTTCTGTCCTGCAGAGGAAAAAACTTCATCCTGAAGATGCCTGTGCTCTTGCTGTCAGGGGTGAGACTGTAGGAGACCAAGGTTTAACTTGTTTTGAGCCACTCCCAGTGGCTGTTTAGAGGTGTCATGTAGTTAAGGTGAACTCTGTAGGTTTCTGCCAGGTTAGAGGTACAGTTGTCTTCTAGTGCTCTTTCAGGAAATGCCCAGCAGAGAGACCCATGTAAGTAGGGGAAATCTTTTGTTATTAAGTGTGCAAAAGCATTTAAGGTATACAGGCCTTTCCTTGAGCATAGGCATTTGTGATTTTTAAATTTTTTCCACTTTATTTTAAACCATCACCATTTATAGTTTTGTTTCATGGTTGATCCTTCCTATGTGATAAAAGACTTGGAAGACTTGACTTTCACTAAATTACTCTAAGATCATTATGGGAAACTGGGCTTAATACCAGTCACTTAGCAGTTTAAACTGGCCATCTGTGCAGGGCTGTTGTAGAACTGGTTATGTTGTAGTTCAGAGGGAGAACGCTTCCTCATTTGGAAGTCAAAGAATGATATAAAATATTTACATAACATCTCAAGCACATAGAGAACACCTCCTTCTGAAAAGTCATTTATATGTTGACAGTTTTTACTCCCAACTTGGAAAGCATTCTACCAGGTGAAATGCTGCAGAGCAAACAGTACCAAGGAGGAGAGTTTCCCTCATAGCTTGAAGAGAGACATTTTTATTGTACAGGATCTTGAACTTCAAATTTAAATAAGCTATGGGCAGTATTGCCTAATATGTTTACGTATGTGCTTAGTTCCTTTTTAGATTCCATCCCTGAGCTCCACAAATTATATGTATGAGAGCTGAACTGAGGAGGAGATCAAGCTGAGAATCATGTTTCTTGGTCGTCTTGGCTTTCATCCTGCCTGCTCTGCCACAGTGAGGAGGGAGAAGGTACCAGCTGTAGCAGTGTCAGAAACAATAGTTTTTGAAAACCTACTACTGCTTCTCCAGCATGTGTTGAAATTCAGTCAGATCTAAGATTGCCTATTAGAAGACTAAATATGATGACCAGAAATTATAGTTTTGTCCTCTGAAGAGCTAACATAACCTTGCGGAAGAATTGTTATTGCTGGCAGTTCAGAAAAACAAAAATCTTGGGTTATTTGCTGCTGTGTCCATGTATTGTTTCATTCAATCTAAAGTTACATATGTTAATTGTTTGCTTTTGTTCTGTGTTGTGATGTTATTTTTTGTTTTGGTGTTGGGAATTTTTTCTTTAGTTTGGTTGGTTTTGTTGTTCTAAGTGCAGGTTATGTGATGAGTGTGGATTTTAATTTTTCATTCTAAAGTTGCATGTTGAAGAGGTTTTGCTGTCACTTCTGAGATCTGAAAATACAGCTATTTTCTCATTATTTCAGTATTGAAGCGTATTTTTTAGTAGCTTGTTCTTCTGTTGGTCCTCTGATACTAGAATATGCTAGTTTAATTGCTAGCTTACTTTCCAATTTGTTGAAGCAAAATCAAAGAAGGCAGAGCAATGAAAAAGTTTTAAATCTGTGGCTTTTGCCAAACTTTTCTAGGGTTGATGAGAATAGCCTTCCATTGCACATCATGTTCCTCACAGGTGTTCAGTGGGTTGTCCAGGATAGCAGCTGCAACTGCTTTGTGCCCAGCCGAGCTTTTCAGACTGACTTCAGCTTCAGAGAGTGAGCAAATAGTCATTCATAGAGCTCTAGTGTATGCTACTGCTGGTAATAGCACATATGCTGCCTTTCTTGTGGTGCTAAGCTCCTTAGGGTGCTTTGATTGAGCATACAGCATTTCCAGATAGACTTGTCATTAAGTAGGATGTTGCAGCTGTTGCTAAATCCGGTGCTCAGTGGTGGTGGAGTCTGGAGCCCTCAGCACTAACACTGATAGTAGTGAAGGTGAATGAAGTCAGGTACAACTTGCTCTTATCAGTAGCAGAGGGTGACCCTTAATTACAGTGTGCACTTGTTTCCATCCACTCAGATGGTGAGTGGTGGTTTTGGACTGCTGAGCTGTTTCTGGGGGTTTGTGTTCATACAAGTGTACCAACTGTTGATTTGTCAAAGTCCCCACTAGTGCTGGCTGTATTGGAGAAGGAAAACTAACTGTGAGTGCTCTGGATCAGTGTTAGCTGTGGTGAGGTGTACCTTAATATGTTTCTTTTCCTTCACTGCATATCTGTAGTACTGAGATTCTTTTGATTGCAACAGGAAACTTTGTTTACAAGCTTTGTCTTCCATGGTTGCCTTCTCTGCAAGAAATAGTGTGTCAGTTTCCTGCAGAAGGATTAAATTCAAAATATGTCCTCAACTGACTCTTCTATAGGAGGAAAGGGAAGCATGAAGTTCTTTACAGAAGAAGTGCTACATAAGCTGTTTATTTGTTTATAGTAATGAATTTCTGTATTTTTTACAAAATTGCTAAACAGAAGGTTGTTCATATATTCTTCAATGTCAAAATAAGTAGCTGCATTCCAGCTCACACTGTTTTGTTACAGCAGCTGCACCAGTAACTGTAAAGGCACCTTGGCTGGAGTTGTGCAGGGCTCAGAAGTGAGACTTCTCTGTTTCCTCAGCATGTTTGGAGCCCAGGGTGGTCTGGCTTTATTGTCCCTGCTGTGTGGAAGCCCTTTCTCTGAATTTTCATTATTGTGCAGCATGACAAAGCCATAATAAACTTAATGCTACTGTGCACACCTGAGTTAAATAATGCAAACTAAAGTTTCAGGCTTTTGATCAAGAATTTTTCTGTTGACTTTTGTATTGCCAGTCATTTCTTGGTAGAAATCCAGCCATTCTTGTGGAGACTTTATCTGAGGAAATACTGCAGCTTTGTTGCAGTCAGAAGGCATTGATAATGCTTTCAGGTAATAGCACTTAAAATACCTTCTGGGGAGCAGAAGCCTTTTACTAGTGCTGTATACTTTAACTTTCTTTTGGTAGTTGTTGTGCCTTTTGGGAGAGCTTGATTGGCCATGCTTTCCTTTGTTATCAACCAGCGTGATCCTACAGGATGTAGGCAAAAGTTGTTCATGTATTGAAATGGTTTCTTGCATGTGCGTTCTTTGAAGCGGTTTATTATTTGATCTCAAAATGTTAATACCTGATAACTAGAACTTTTGATTACTCTTTCCTTGTCAGCCCTGGAAAGAAGTTGAGAAAGCAAATAACTGAAATGTTGTGGAGATATGTTCTTTACTAGACTCCACTTTGGTAAGGTGTTCCCTTGCAAGAATGAGCTATCTGTTTATTTTGTGTTTTGCCAGATTCTGCTGCTTTAAAAAGCAGGGAAATTAAAAATGTTGAACTTTGAGATGCCACTAAGGCATTAACAGGTGGTGGCTGTGGTAGTCTAGTCAGACAAACAAATGGTTGACATCACCTGGTGTTTCTCTGTGCCAGTTGTTCACTTCCAGTTCAAGATTCTTGTCACTTCTACACTTGATGAATTTGCAGCCTCTTAATTACAAACTTCATTTGTCAATATCTAACCCTAAAACATTGCAACACCATGGTTGCAAGCAAAGGGGCATGGCTTGTAGCTGCTGTAAATCTGAGCAAAAGGTGTGTGCCCTGGAAAAGACCTGTGTAATGGAGGACTACTGTAGGAAGCTAAAACACTTCTGGTTTGCCTCAGCTCTAATAGGAACAAATGACCGACAGCATGCTTGCAGCTTGTGTTGTAAAAACAAGTAGTATCCCTGAAAACAGCTCACAAGTTCTCAGTAGTTAAAGGAAACAAACCAGGACAGTTTGATACTCTTTTGCATTGGGAATTTTAGTGCTTAAATACATGTAATTCTTAGAACACTTCATTTGCAGGAACATACACATTTGCGCCAGCTTACAAAGTTTCTAGAGTTCTGACCAAACAAATGTTTCTGCTTTTCAAAGCCAGAAAATCTTCCGATGAAAAATAATAGTGACAATTTCATGTTTGTGTTCCATATTAGAAACATGAGTAGTGCTGCATTTTTTTTTTCATTTAACAGCAAACATCTGTTGTATTGCCAAAATTTATTAGGCCTTTGTCAAACTGTAATTTTTTATACTGTTTAAATTACATTATGGACTAGCTCTAATTTTGTGAACAAAATTGGAGGGTAGCAGTAAATCAATAGTTAAGTTTCACTACCTAGAAACACGTAATTCTGTTACTGAGTTGACCTACTCATGGACTTGTTTGCTATATTTGTCATGTTTAAATTAAGCAACAGCATCTCCCAGAGCTAAGTTGGGTACATTTACAAAGTTTAAAAAAAAATAGCCTTGTAGGTAAATGGGGTTTTGAGATACTGTAGGGAGAGGAGAATATAGCTGAGTCATGACCATGTAAAATTCTTGAAGTTGAATATGGATTTGGCCTGTGAATATTGCATTTGGCAGGACTGTGTTTGCTGTGATGTGCATTCATAAGTCTCTTGGGCACTGACTGAGAGACAAACACTGAAGGAGTATTCCCAAATGCTGTTGGTATTTAATTAAAATCTGAGTTAGTCTGAATTTTTACTACCTTCTGTTGTGCTTCAGGATCTTCTCTTCAGGAAAACTGTGTATGTGTCAAGGTTAATGCATCAGTAAGAATTTAGGTGTGGAGGCCTTTCCAAGCCAGCATACTGCAACTACATGGTACAACTACAGTAGCTTCCTGTTTGTTACACTGCTGTTCCAGTCCCCAAGTTTGAACAACTGAGGGGGTGGGTGAGATAAACAGGCAGAATAGAAGGGTGGTACTCAGATAAATCTTAAGAACACATTTATTTAGCAAGTCTTCTGTGTCTGTTGTGTGTGTTAAGGACCTTCACTTTGGAGCTGGACCAATTCCGGTATATGATATCTAAGCAAACACCTTGGTCAGTTCTTCTGCTTGTCCTCAGTGTCTTAATTTACTTCAGAGCTGGAGTGTGGAGTCTTAAGTTAGTTCTTCCAGTCTTTGGCAGGGATAGGCAAAAACCTTTCACAAGAAAGGTTTTGGTATCATTAGTATTGGGTGAAAAAGGGGAAGAAGAGCAGCAGCTTATTTCCCAGATTGGGAGCCTTTCCTAATTATGTCACATGTTTGTCTGGATATTGAACATAGTTTTATTTCTCATATCTAAAAGTATATGGATGTCGAGTGACTCCTAAAGGTGAGGCACATGCAGCCTTGTCCAGATCTTGCTTGAAGAGGGTACAGGATTAGCACTTGCAGGGGCTGCACTGCTGCTGACCTTGGGAGCGAGGAAGACAATTTGTGCTAACCCCAGCACGAAACAGACCGAGCCAAGCAGAGTTGTATCAAACAGCTGTATTTAAAGCACCATTCTCAATTTCTAGTATGCGTAAGTATATGCTAGAAGGCAGGAGCAGAGGAAGCCACAATTTAACTTCAGTTTAAACTTAGCAGAAGCATTCTAACAAACTTTCTTCTGTAGAGGTTTGTGCCTAGCCACAACTTGCTTTTTTGTAAACATGTGAAATTAATTATAAGCATCACTAACACTTCTATAATGAAATAGGGTTTTTTTTACAGGAACTATCCAGGATGAGGGGAAAAAATAGATACTTTTCCACCTAGTAAAACCTCTAATGAACCCTGTAGAAAAGTTCTAATTCATTAGGCCTAAAGGCTTGCGTATTAAATAAATGCATTGAATCACTTCATATTGCAAACTAACTCTTAATGTATTCTGATCTTGATTCTGATGGTACTGTTTGACCAATGCAGGAACTCTTGTAGCAGTTCCAGATTTTATGGTCAGGTTGTGGTGCTGAATCCTAAGCCTAATCAAAATTTCATGTCTTACATTCTTTTGCACTGTCTACATTGTAAGATTATTGTGTGGACATTTTTAGACTGGTCAGTGGAAATGTTTGACATAAGGCTTCTGAATGAAGTGCAGTAAAAACCTCTGAATACCCTGTGAAAAAAGCATTATCCAATTCCTGAGTGAATATGCCTAGCCATGCTTTTGGATTGTAAATATTTAAACTGTAGCATCTAGTTTTGCTGTGGCATTTAATTAGAAGTAGAGTTATGTTTCTCAAAAGCTAGAATTTATTTTAGTACAAGAGCCCAAGTACCTTTGAAGCAGGCTTTTGTGATTTCCTGCATTCGAAATGTGTCTGCCTTAAGTATGTAAGTGTAAAAAGGCCTTGGGGACTGCATGAACTCCTTGAAACATACAGCTTGTGAAATTCTCTTATTAGGAAATCCATGCTGTTGGATGGCTTAAGAGTGGATACTTACTGAGACCTGAAATGTTGATTTAGTGGTGATAGCCTGCAACCTTAGGCATGTGGCAATAAGCGGTAGCAGACTTAAGCAGTGTGGGCTTTAAAGAAATTTGGTGTTAATCTGACTTGGTGTTCTTTGCTGATGATTGCTTTCTCTATTTCTAGCATACCAAGGACAAGGAAATAAGTCTTAAGCTATCCCTTATGCAGTTGCAACTTGCTGCTTATTCAGGCTGGGTGAAAGAAGAACAAAAGCACATGAGTTGTCTTTCCAAGGTCACTCAGATTAGTCACATGCAGTAGCATTTGCTTTGAGTTCTTACCCACACTTGTGGATTCCAGTCTGAAACCAGTTCTGACTAATTTTTTCTTCTTGCCTAGTGTCAGATTTATTTTGTAACACCCTTTATAGGAGTTGGCTGATATGCAGCTTTTTTTTTTAAAGGTATTTTCAAGAGGAATAATTCAAGATTGATGGATGAAATTTTAAAACAGCAGCAAGAACTCTTGGGACTAGATTGCTCCAAGTACTCTGCGGAATTTGCAAATCACGACAAAACTGGTCAAGGTAAGATCAACTACAAGTGGGGCTTGGTATGCCTCTAAATAGCTGTATATCAATCATGAATATGCTTTTTCTTAAACACATTTCTATGTACAGTGACCTTTTTCTTCATGTGTGTGCTTCCATTTTTCCAAACATACACCTCAAAGTGGGGAGGAGAAAGGGAAGAGCAAAACTGCTGGTTGTCATGGCAAGATACAATGCCATCAGGAAGGTAAAGGGCACAAGTTAACAAAATAGATTTGGTAATAATAGCTTTTGCACATACTTAGATGTGGAAACCAGGAGTAGGTTTCAAGGCTGATGTTCCTTACACAGCACCATCTGCTATAAGAACTCATTTCCTCATCTGCTGCCTAAGACAAATGCTAGAAGTCTGTTCAAATATAATAAATCACAGGCACATACTTGAATCAGGCCTTTGTCTTAAAGAGATGGGCTGATACAGCTCTTCTAACTACAACTCGTAATATTAGTAGGTCTTGTAAAAAAATACCTAAACAACCCTTATGTTTTAAGATCATCATAGTTCAAAGACTTATGAAAAATCTGCACAAGTTGTGGTACATTTAGCTGTGTTGAAAATGCTGCTTGCAAGTTTTGACCTCCCCTATGAGAGCTGACCGAATACTAAAATCCTTTGTGCCAGTTTTCCAGTACAAAGTATAATATTGTAACATGAACTTGTCTTATGAACAACTTAGCCTAAGATGCTAGCATTTATGTGGAAGAACTCAGGTTTCATGCTATTTTTTTTCCTTCCTGTGAAGGTTGAAATAACCAGCAGAAGATGGGGTAGACAGGCTATTAATGTCTTAAACTCCAGCATGCTTAGCTACACTTACCTAAGTTGGGATATTGATGTTCACACCAAACAAACTACTGAAAGACTTCTCAGACTTGCTGATGAGAAGAGTGCTTTTAAACCTCAGGAACCTTTTGTGCTGGAAACTGTGAAAAGCAGAGGTGTTTTCTGTTCTCTTTTTAAATTCTTCATTCTTTTTTAGGAGGCTTCACAGTCAGATCAGATGCTTCATGTTTTCAGCTGAACAAACTGACATCTATGCAGTTTATTATTATCTGCAGTTTTTCACTTCTGAATAACAAAATTGCATGCATTGCAATTTAGAGATACTGTTAAATATTTTTTAAATGTAGGACATTTGATGCAAATTTGCAAATCAAGCAATATTAAGGAAGAATAATTTTCATTGTGGTGGCTTTGGATAGATGAACTGAGGGGTTTTAGGTGTTCTTATGAATCTTGACTGTTCTGTGTGGTCCTTTGCAGTCAAGTTCTGCAGTTTTAAGAAATGTATTTTTAAGTATCTAGTAATAACTATCCTAAGTTTGGTATCACCCTAAAATGTTGACACTTTGATATTCAACCCACTTTACTTGAAGCCAGTATAGTGCACCATCTCTGGCCTTGAGCTTCCTCAGCAAGTTTACCTCTTAGGTACCTTACCAGTACTGACAGTGATGCGAGTCATGCAGTATGAGAAGACTCTTGCCTGTCAATAGTGTAGAGTTAAGATAATTACTGTTGTGAAATGTCCTCTTAAGTCACAGACATAGTTGCAGATGAATAGATGAATTCTGAACTATTATCTTGTTCCAAGCTTCAGTGTAGCTATCTTAGATCCTTACTGTAACTCTTGCATCAAGATGCTGTGATCAGATTGAGGGAGGCCTCCAAGTTTAATAATTATGTCACATGAATGTACACAGTAGCTGTTAAAAACACCTTCCTCTTCTAGGGTAGAAATTTGTTTGTTGTTTTTTTTTTTAATTTCCCTGAACCCCTTAAGTTACTATCCAGGCACCTTTCTTCTCAGTGCTTTGCCTGACAGTGTAAGAACCAATCCAAATTTCCTGGAAGGCTATGTTTGAAGACTGAATTAAGCCCCTTCTCACAGGACTTCTCAAAGTAGTTGTCTTAAGCTTGTGTTTTAGTAATACAGCAAATCCAGAAAACTCTTACCCACTTCTCTAAGAGACAGAGGAGGTGGATCTGTAACTAGTTGTAATACAGGAATTAAACTACAGTTACTTTCAACTGTATCTGTGACTATCTAAAGCACATGCAAAACAATTATATTTCTGTTGCTTTTAAACTGTGTTTTGTACTTTCAGTTTTAAATTGCCAATCTACATTGAAGGTGCTGTCTCCAGAAGATGGAAAAGCAGACATAGTCAAAGCTGCTCAGAACTTCTGTCAGTTGGTAGCACAGCAGCAAAGAACACATTCAGACCTGGATGTGAATATGTTAGACAACTTATTAAGTAGTAAGTATAATATGGACGGGAAAGAGTACTCAATTTATAACATTTGGTTACTAGTGTATTCATTGCTTGGAATGTATGCATCTTGATGCTTAGTCTATCAGAGTAAGTTATGATTATTGCTTTTAGGCTTCTGTTAAAAATGTCTTTCTCATTTATTGCCTTTTGAGCTGTTTTTTTAAGCAGAAAAATTCTTTAGCAGAAATATTAAGCTAAATTGCAGAGTTTTGGCTTTTCAGAGTTTCCGGCATCTGTGGTATATTCTGCAATGAGCTTTCTGAAAATAGTACTTTTGGGATTACCTAAAACTAGACTATTCTAATTTAGGTTAACTTGCTGCAAGTTGCAAGCTGCAAATATGGATGGGCAGAGTCTTTTCCAGGTCTGGTTACAGCGATTAAAGCTGTTCTTGCTGCCTGACTACTATCCTGAATGCAAATGATAGAGCACTTGCTGTTCTCTTGCTGCTCTGTAACCCACACTAGCTTAGTTGTCTTCATTACTAATTCATGCAGATTACTAACTCTGCACTGTGATGTGTGGCTACATGCAATAGCTACGAAAAGGGCAGGACTGCCCTAATACCACACCTGGGAGAAGAAGTTTAGAGTTAGCATCCACTTTTCCAGTGGTACAATGGAGCTGTAATGAGTTGCTCAGCTTGCCTAGGTGATCCGTGCATGTTAATTGCAGCTGTAATTAGCTCGTCAGGTTTCAGATTGCACACTTGAACTTGGATGCCTTTGGGCATGTTGTTGTAGTGTGGTTCCCATTAATTGGACTTTAGAGAGTGATTCCTTCTTTTTCATGTGGGTGATCAGCTGAAATGTGACAGACTTCCATGGCAGTTTGGTCACTTAACTTCAAGCTGAATTCCATCCCTGTTGTCAGCATCCTCCTATAATGGAACTATTAAATATATTTAATAAGGCACCTGAAGAAGAACTTAGGACATCTCTTCTGTTATACCCCAAAGGCAATTAAAGGAAATTAACAATCACTCCTTCAGAACAGTTACAAATTTAATGAAGAGCCGGTGACAGTTGTTACCGGTTATGTGTATTTTGGCCAGTGATACTTAACTGGAGCTTTTCAAACTTGTTGGTGATCTTCTGTATGTTAAAAGTATTAGGCCCAATCTTAAAATGAGTAGATTTATGTTTGAAACATTGCATGCTAGCTGAGCACAGAAAGAGAAATCTAATCTGTCAAAACTGAACTTTGAAACATGCCGCTTCATGTATGTGGCTAATAATTAAGGATAATATCTGTAACTGGTCCTTATTAATTTGTTTACTTAATGTTTGGGACATTGTTGGAGGTGAAGTATTCTTTCATTGCTTATTTAGCAGCAGCTTTTTAAACTTTGTTTTACTTGTAGGCAAATTCAGTTTGTATGCATTTTTAATGGAACAGTATTAAAAGTATGCATCTGTGCGTTACTGATTTGAGAGCATGTTCTGGAAAGCAATACTTAAGTAGTTATATTCTTAGAGTTTGCATTAATGGTGTCTTCTGTAAATCTTTGGGGTTTTATATTTTGGTTTAAATACCCGTTAATGTAGTTTTTAAACTTTTTGTTCATGTTTAGGGTGCAGTTATTGAAGCCTAGTCCTAAAATGGTATGATTCTAGCTTGTTATGTGGCTTTTCTTGTTCTTAATTCAGTCATGCACTTAATTCTTACAACTTGAGTTTTCTGCAGTGTAAAAGTACTTTCTTCTGAGCAATGCCTCAGCTAACCAGCTTGTTTTCAGAAAAGTAGGTGCCAGCTGCATTTTAATATTGTCTCTGCTTGCTGTCTGTTTGCCTTCCAGCAAAGAACATGACTATCAATTAAGGCTACTCAAGTTGCTCTGTAAGATCTGTGTGGAGAAGGGTATAGTTATCAGCTCTAAAATTCCTTCATGTTCCCCTTGCGGAACTCCTGACCTAGAAGGGATGTTGCCAGATTGCCATCCTTTGAGTGTGCAAGTCTTCTGGCTTCTTTTGTTTTTTAAAGTTTGCTCCCAAATCCTTGTATCTTGTCTGTGCTAAACTCGACTGCTGTAACTCTAGCAGCTCTGAGGGAACTTTCACATGTAAATTATCAGTAGCACTGCTATGTTTAGGTAAAGAAATGGATGCAGACTGGAAAGCACAGTACTGTGTTTTCTAGTAGGCTGTTGTGACAGTAATACTACAGTGTGCATTTTCATTTTCCTTCAGATAGGAACCAGAAGGAAATGTTAGCATTAACTAGGCTCTCTGAAGGTCTTTTCCTGTTTGAAAAGCCATTGCAGTGTTGAAGATCCTGCTGCTGTACCAGCTGAGGAGTACTCAGCTATTGAATCAGCTGATGAGTAAAGCTGTCCGCTTCCTTCAGAGTCCCCACTTCTAAGTATTCACTGCTTCCCTGCAAAGCTCTCCGATATTAACGTGCTAGCTTCTGAACAACAAAGTGGCTTTTGCTTTGCAATTTTTTTCTTAACTTTGAGGTGAGATTTGGACTGTGGCACAAGACACCCCTATCTAAAAGCTTCATCCTTTCTTAGAAATGCATGTGCTTAGGGAAAAGAGCTTCTTTACCCTAAAAGGTAGAAGGTATCATCACTATTGTGGCGATTCAGTGGGGAGGGAGGATGTGAACTTTTTGAAAAATCTCCAGCTTCAGTTTCAAAACCTGGGTGGAGCAAAATCTGGCCTTAGTTTCCTTTTCTGTTACTCCTGAATTTAAGTTCCTCTACAACTAATCTGAAAACTGTAAAAGGCTCTTGACTGCTTTTGTGTAGTGGTTTTGGTTTTTTTTTTTCATTTAAGCAAATGAGGAAATAATTGAGAAATAACATCAGAAGTTTGGAGCAAGTAGGCTGTATTAAACTTTAATCTGCCAAAGGCAGTCATTACACAGTATAAGCACTTTTGCACTTAACCTGCAGAATTGGTGGGTAGTGGAAGAGGTGGCAACAAATTACCTGCAATAAGCGTGACTAATTGCAGCATTATAGCAAAATAGGGTTCTGACTGCTGGAATGCTTTTCAGATGAGCTAGGTAGGTGCAAGAGGAGCAGTTTAGCTTCTTGGGTCCCCTTAGGGTGCTCTACTCTTTTCCACAAGTTGCTCTAATCAAATTGCTAGAATTAGCAGGGAAAGCTGGACTCAGACTGCTCATTGTAAGCCTATTTCCTGTCTGTCAATTATAGCCTGGAGTAGCTTAGGCACTGCAGAAGTATATGGGAGGGAGGCAGAGGCAGTGGTATTTGGTCACTAATTGCCTTCAGCCTCAGAAGATGAGCAGGATGCTCTCATGAGGGAAATGACTGGCTGGGGTTTTAAGGTATGGGTAGTAAGAGTGTAGGCACTTAGTGGCATTCCTCAATATTATCTTGCTCTGCCCTAGAATGGGTCAGGTTGTCCACATAGTAACAGAAAATGACACATTGCCTTGTTCTTCCTCACTCATTTAACCAGAAAGATGCCAGCTGCAGCATTATCTTTGAAATTTTATAGTAAGTTGGTTTTAAAATTTCTGTCTGGTCTCATACTGAGAAAGAGACTAGTTGGGGTTTTTTTTCCTTGATGGTCTGTAGTACCAAGGTGTTCTTCAGTGAACTTTCCTTAAGCTTTTTTTTGTGTCCTTTTACTGTACTTGATTGCAGCTCCACATAGTTAAGTAAGGACTATAGTAGGTAGAGTCAGGGTGCAGCATGTTCTGTGCTACTAAAATTGAGTTTGCCAAGACAAAACTAGATCAAGTCAGATGAAACAGCATTGTTAGGGTTTGCTGTTACTCAAAACAATGTAACTGTTCCTGTACTTTCCCATAGAAAGTCTTTGAAAACTACCTGACATAAAAATAGTAGTCCAGGTTTGCCTGCAGTGGCTGCCTAAGCTTTTGCTCAGTTGGTCAGTCAGGTGTTGCAAGACCAGTCTGTCCTCTTGGGCTTTTAATTGGTAACTTGTCCTTGGGACCTTCATTTAAAAAAAGCGCATTTAGTGAAAAAGCAGATGCCTTAGGGTTTAGAACTAAAAAAAATCCTATGATGAATTTAATAAAATCTAGTGTAACTTGTTATTACAGGTACACATGGATTTCCTGATCCTGATTTAGTCTTGAAGTTTGGTCCTGTGGACAGCACATTAGGATTCCTTCCATGGCACATCAGATTGACCGAAATCATGTGAGTTGCTTATAAATGTTGTAAAACACACTGGAATGAAAAATACCTAACTAAGCAAGTCTCTATGATATAACTTACGGAACTGGCCAAAAGAGGAGATCCAGCTAAACAAGTGTCTGGAGATTGATTTGAGGATATTTTACAATTATTAACTAAAACCTGTCAAACATTCATTGTTGTTTTTTTATCCCTGACTAGGCAACAGCAGGCTTCATGCCTCAGCTTTAAGGAACAGCTTCTATCACCACCAATTGTGTGGTCCAGTCCCATTTGACAGTGTTCCTATCAGTGTTGATTTTCTGTGGCTTATAGGTTCCTAACAGGGAAACTAATAGGATACAAGGGAAATGGAATAATACAAGAAGATCACATCTATGGATTGCTTTTCAATTTTAGCAGTAACTGAACTGACTAGATTTCCTAAACTTCTTAAATCCAAGCACATTTATAGTACACTGAAACGTGTGGGCACACTATGCTCCTCCAGCCTTTCACTGGTTTGAAGGGCCCTGTGTACTCTGATGGGAGGCTTTGGTTTAGAGGGGGACTGGTTTAGTTGTTAGAGTTGAGTGACAATAACCATGTTGAGAACAACTTCACAAGGTTACTCAGACAGTAGCTTGCTTTTAGTGATATTCCTGAGTGGCTGTATGAATAGTGTGGTGTTTATAAAAGCTCACTTTGATGTTTCTAACTTGCTTTCTCAGTTCTTTGCCTTCCCACCTAAACATCAGCTATGAAGAGTTTTTCTCCGCCCTCCATCACTATGCAGCCTGTGAGCAACGGTGGGGAAAGTGACTTCGGGCTGAGTGCATGGAGTCAAGCTTTCTGTGGGAAGGAACTGATGTCTGTTTACAAGCACCTGCTACCCATAAGTCTGGTTCATAGTCCTTTCTTAATTTATCAAAAAAATTCAATAAAGTGTCTTACCTTTCTAGCGAGTCTGTGTGAATGCGTGAGAATCTGTGGGGAGGGGAATTCACAGATTTCCTGTTTGCAAAAGACAGTTACTAAAAACAAAGCTGAATTGCCCTCACTTTGACATTCAAGTGTCAAAATGAACGTGCAAGAATTAAGTGTTGTGAAATCTACAGGACAATGTAAATAGGAGTCCATGCCCTGAAGATCCTTAAAACCAAGGAAGAACTTCCATCTTTGTTTCTTAATTCTTCATGGTCGGGCATTTCAGAGCTAATGGTTTATCCTCGGATATATTTACTATGTAATATGTGAATTCTAGAGAAGCTGGTTTTGTTAACTGAAAATAGAAACTGCAGCTTGGCTGCGTGACTAAGCCAGCTGTAGGTGTTAAGTTCTAGAAATACTGAGAAGATTCCATAAAAAGGGGTGGATGCTTCTATGGTAAGTGGATTAGGCAGTCTGTGTTGCAGAATCCAGCTTTTTTTTTTTTTAAGTGGTGGGATGAAAGTATTCCTACCACCCTGAGTGAATAAAACATCTCAGCATGAGGTCGGTTTTCCGTTGGGAATAAGCATAAACAGTACTACGTATTGTTTGTATACCTGTTCTCCCCATAACATGCTCACTCAAGGTAACAAGCAGAAAGAGGCTCTGGCATCGTTTGCTGAAAGATTTGAAAAAGGTCTGAGTCAACTTCCATGGCTAAGTGTGACTTGCTGCTTGTACTTGTGTGCCCAGCAAGGGAGTCTGCTTAAGCCTTTTTTTATTTTTATTTGTTCTGAACTGAGCATTAGAAGTTTGAATGAAACAAAGCAGACAAAGAAGGAAGATGAAGTGAAGCTGCCCTACAGTATTTCAGCACTGAGATAACTAAGTAGAGATATTGGCTAAATGTTCTCCATTGTGGAATGGCCTGTTGAAGTTACATTCCTGTTTTGGAAGTAGTTTAAAATTACAAGTTTATGGCTGCACTTGGACAAAGCAATATCTTTAGGATCTGTATTACTGAAGTCAAACGTTGATACACAGCCTTCTGCCCTGCAGGCTGCAGAATTGTTGAATGCTTCATTCTGGAAGTGTTTCCTGTTTCCCCCTCGTCCCACTCTTCAAACTGAGCCTGGCTTTCTCTCCTTTGGGGAATAGCCATGTCACTAGAAGGGAAAACAACTGTTTTTAAAAGGGAATTGCCAGATTTTAAACTAATGTCTGCCTCATTGTGAAATGGTGTATTTTAACTTGTTGCTTGATGTAATGTTATAAAGCAGATTGCATAAACTCTTAGCTGCGTTTTTTTGTCATCATAAGGCTAGATTGCAGTTACAGAAAGACCTGTGGTCACTTTATCTCAGAAAAGAGCAAGGGATATTCAATAAATTAACTAAAGGTTTTGACATAAAATAGTTTTGCATAGGAGCTGGAATACTTTGAGTACACTTTGTCAACTTGTCTCTTGTGTGCCAGGTCCTGTATTGCAAAGGTGAACAGTTGTGCAATGTTTCCTGGGCCCTGTCATTGACATGGGCGGATTTTCTCACTGAATGTTAAGTTCAACTTTTTTTGTGGGGAATGGGTAACTTGTTGAAGGGTATCTGGAGTATTGACGTTCATCTGTAATATGAATTTTGTTTCATTAAAATGCAAGGTTGTGTTTACGTTCCAGTACGTGTTACTGTGTCACTGAAGCAGTTCTGGTGCTGGCAGTCATGGGAAAAGCTTAGTTTCGCCCTCAAAAATAATGTATTTTTTATATTTGTATCAAGCTGCCAAAGAATACTTCTCATACCTGAGTTCCCTCAGTCCTCAAACTTCTTCATATCTCAGCTAAAAAGATGTGTTTAATATTGAAGACAGATCTCAAGGCTTAGAATTTGTCTACAGAGGATTGCTTAATAAAACTAAAATGATTAGTTCAGCTGCATTTGATTCAACTTCAGTCTCTTCTGATGGCCAGTTTAATTGTGAATTAAGTGTTCCTCCTGGAATTAATGTAGTTGAACTAATCCATGTTATGACTTAGTTGGGATTATTTTACTGTCCCTGTGTGGGCAATCTTCAGTGAGGTGTGCCAAAAGCACTGTGCATATCCACGACTTGATCTCTGAATGTACGTCCTTGCCCTTAGCGCCTCTGCCCAGCTTGTTCTGTGTGAAGGTCTGTGCTGTGACATGTTGGGTACCTGTACATAATGTGTAAAATGAGTTTTTATGATTAGGGAATCAATTTATTGAACTTTATTATTGAAAGCTGAATCTGTAAAACAATAAATCAATAAAAGACTATAATCTTTCTACAGGCTATGGTGATACATGAATACTTTTGGAAGTTCAGCTGGGGCACTGTAGCCCAATTTATGTTGCTACATCACTCTGGGGAAGTAGAGAACTTCAAATGTTATATTCTTTTGTGCTCTTTAATTGCTTTCTGTAGTGTAAGAACTGGGCAAATTTTTCATCTACCACTTCCAACTTAGATGCTTTAATGAAAGCTTTCATAGTAAAGCATTTACTGTAAAAATATTTCTTTGATAGTCCTGGGAACTTGCTAAACTTGTTCCTGGCTACTAAAAAGCTTGCTTCCTCTCCCTGCTGCTGAGTCAGTCCTGGGCCATGGGCTGTGCTGGGCCTCCTGCCAGCCATGTTGTGGAGCAGGGTGAAGTGAGGGTATGGTGTGGAAGAAGCCTCCATGCTGAGCAAGAAAGGGAAGTTTGTGTTAAGGTGAGTTTTGAAAATGCGCTGGGATTCAAGCTGACCTTGAGCCAGCCTACAACAAAGGCTAGCAGTCTCCCAGGTTGTGTTAGGAACATCACATCGGGGGTGATGATCTTTTCTGCAGATCTGGTGAGACATCTGGAGTGCTGCGTTCAGAGCTGGGTTCCCTTGGTACAAGAGAGACTCAGATTTAATGAACCTAGGCCACCAAAAGGCTGTGATCATAGGAGGTGGGAGCATCTGTTGTGCAAGGAGAGGTTGAGAGTTGGAACTGCTCAACTTGGAGGACGCTGAGGAGGGACCTTACCAACACACAAATGCATGATGGAAGAGCCCAGCCAGGCTCTTCCTGGTGCTTCTTAGTGGCAAGCTGAGAGGCAATGGGCATAAATTCAAATACAGGAGAATGTTGAAACATCAGAAAAACCTTTTCCTATGAGGGTGCTCAGACAGTGGAGCAGGTTGCCCCTAGAGGCTGTAGAGTCTCCTTCAAAACCACTATGTGTTCATGGAGATGAGCATAGGACTAGATCACTTCCAGAGACGCCTTCCAACCTCAGCTGGAGCTGGTGGTACAGCAGTGTGGTGCTGCTGGGCTCTCCTACCTCAGCTGGTTTTTAGTAGTTAGCAATGGAGGCTTGCTGCAGCTAATTTGCCATTTCAATAGCAAAGAATATTAGAACTTTCTGTGGAAAATGGTGGAAAATTCTTCAATTGCACCAGTGTGAGAACTCCCCTTCACACTTACTCTTTCTCATTAACAAATTATTCACGTTTCTGTATATTTCCTCTTTTTTTCTTCTTTCAGTGGCGCCTGGTAGTTGATCTGGTAAAGGAGCTAGATGAGATTCTGAAATAGTTGCTTTACAGCAGGGAATTTGGGGACATGGACAATAATCCAGCTGTTACAGAAAATAGGCCTACAAAGCAGTTCTTGAAATTATAGTGCTTTTTAAGACTTCTTGTATGAACATGCACTAAGCAACTGCACAGCATAGCATGCTGCACTGAGCTCAAGATTGGTAAGTGAGTAAAAGGTAAAGGTCATTCTTTATAGAAGAGAGTATGTTCTTACACATTTGCACATCTGTAAGTGCTTCCTAAAGTACTTCACAAAAATGACAAGAAAAAAGAACCTGCTGGTTTGATTTCCTGTGTATTTCATGAATTCAGCTTTTATGTGAAATCATAGCTGCCCTGAATAGTCCCATATGTTTAAGACAATGACATCTTTTTGTCTTTGCTGTTGAAATAATGTTTCACTATTATTCGTGCTTATTAACTGGTTGTGAGAGACAGGTATATAAAGTCAGAGGGTAGGTGCAGACAGTGTTGGTCCTTGCTCATCCCAAGGTACCAGCTGCCTTGCAGGTAGGCTTAGTCCTGCATGGCTGGACTGTGCTGCCCAGGCAGTGCTTGTGCAGGAGGAGCTCAGGGGGCACAGGGCAGGTGCTCTGCTTCATGCTGGCTTCCATGGTGCCATCCTCCCTGAGGGCACAGCCCCCCTCAGTCATCTGCTCCTTGGAAGGATGTTTAATGATGTTCTCTTTGCTGCTCCCAAGCACTTAATGCAACAACAGCAGCTTCAGCTCCGGGGTGAGGAAGGGACTGGAGAATGAGACTGAGTTGTCGCCCATCCCATGCAGAACCTTCTAGCCAGTGTTGCTGTGAAGGTTACTATTTGTCCATTTTTCAGCACACCATGGGTGAGTGTAAACAACTCCTAGCTGTCTTCTATGAGCTAAGCTACTTTGATAAGCTTGAAATGTTCAAGCAAATGAATCAAAGGCCACGCTTTAAAGCCTGCAACTTTTTTTCCCCTCAGATCTGCCAAATTAAAAGGGAGAGAGAGTTGCAAGCCCTTCTTCTGCTGTATGTTTGCCTGTGTTAAATGATGTGAGACCTCCCTGAATTCCATTGAATCACTGCTGAGAGCTGTAGGATTATTCCCTAATTGCATCCTAAACAACTTTTTTAGATGATAAATAATATCATGTATTATACAGAAGCACGCTTCAACCTAAACTTTGAAGTGCTTCACAAATTAATGTTTAATGAAACTGTTCGCCTGGAGGATTTTGCTGTACTGTGTAACTGGCTGAATACACACAAGCCAGGGCTCTTTCATCTCCCTGACAAGCCTTACTGCTTTAATATAGCATATTTTCTCCAACTGTGTGCAGTCAGTCAGTTCTCAGTTTTCCACACATCTCCCTGGCTGCAAAAATACTACCTTGTCCCCCCAAAAAGCTCACACATAGCAGGAGACCCTAATGGATGGATCATATAGAAAACACACTTTGGGGAAATGTTTAATGGAACAAAATATGGCTCATAAATGGTTTTGTAATACAGTTAATGGTGGTGAACTATGCTATGTTATTGTATAGTGGGGGTGCTGGTTGACAGCTGGCTAAACATGAACCAGCAGTGTGCACAGGTGGCCAAGAAGGCCAGTGGCTCCCTGGCTTGTGTCAAAAATAGTCTGATCAGCAAGACCAGGGGAGTCACTGTCACCCTGTACTCAGGACCTCAGATCCCGTGTCGAGTTCTGGGCCCCTCACTACAAGAAGGACATTGAGGGGCTGGAGGGAGACAGAGAAGGGAAACAGAGCTGCTGAAGGGTCTGGAGCACAAGTCCTGTGAGGAGCAGCTGATGGAGCTGCAGTGGTTTAGCCTGGAGAAAAGGAGGCTCCAGGGGCATCTTACTGCTCCCTGCAGAAAGGAGGTTGTAGGTAGGTGGGCGTTGGTCTCTTCTCCCAGGTAATTGTGATAGGACAAGAAGATATAGCCTCAAGCTGTGCCAGTGGAATTCAGACTGAACATCAGAAGAAATTTCCTCACAGAAATGGTGGTTAAGCATTGGAATGGGCTGCCCAGGGAGATGATGGAGTCACCATCCCTGGAGGTGTTCAGGAAACGATGGAATGTTGCCCTTAATGCTGTGGTCTAGTTGACAAGGTGGTGATCAGTCAAAGCTTGAACTTGATCTCAGAGGTCATTTCCAACCTCAGTGATTCTGTGAGCATTAGAAGCCCAGTAGCTACAAACTGAAACAAGACATTTGTCTTACAGCTTGGCTGCAGGTGTTTATTGTCATTTTAATGGAAAATTTCTCTCTGAGTCAGCTATCAAAGTTAAAAGCTTCCCATTATGCTTTATATTCTATAATTCTGCAAAAGTTGCCACTTTGTTGGTAGGGTGCCTAGTATGTCTTTGCAAGCACAAATGTGTCTGAAAATGGAATTTCTAAGGGGCTCTCTCTCTAAATGTGTCAGTGCAAGGATGTTTTTGTTAAATTGATATAATGAGTCATTCTGCAATTTGCAATATTTTAAGTTGACATCCAAATAAAATTTCTTTTTAGAGTGACAGAGGAGTCACACAGTTGGAATTGGAACCCTAGGAGAAGATACTGGCATTATGAAAATAACAATGTCTTACAGAATTAAGTGCTGTGCTGGTGCCGATTCTTGCTAGTACAGTGCCACTGAAAGAAAATAGAGTAAGATGGTGATGAGAATTACAGAATAGCAGGAAAATTTTGCTCAGGAGGAAGGTGGCTGGCTAGTCCAACTTGGGTTTCGGTTTTTCATGGTCCTTTTCCAGCACTTCATCCCTGCTAAGTCTCTTGCAGAGCTGGACTGCTGTAATTCAGTACCCTGAACTGGCAGCTTTGAGGTGTGAAGGAAAACTTGGGAACGTTTCAGAAATGAGTCCGTGTTTTGCCTTAGACACTGTCAGATTACACACTTCAGGGTTGCAGAGGAAACATCAAGGTCTGGGAAGCTACCCTGGAGAAGCAGCTCTTGGTCCTCTCTATCTTTTAGAGTAGAAGCTTGGATTTTCACAGACTCAACTTGCAAATTTTATGGGTGGCTTATATATTTTAAAGTACTTTTAACTGATCAAAACATCTGTAATCTCTTTCATGCAGCAACTGAGAGCCCTTGCAGCCTGTCTCAGAAGCTCCCTGGCTAACCCTGTGTCAGTGCTGGGGTGGGCTTAGCTCACTGCCCATCCCATTGCTTCAACACTAGGGATGGTGGCACCAGACTTGCAGAACTGGCAGTGTCCAGCAATGGCAAGACCATTTCCAAGCCCTTGGCTTCATTACTGAAGCCCTGCTCAGTCTGATGAGCCTCTCTGTGCAAGCATATTCAGGAGGCATAAACCAGCATGTCTGATGACGATCACTACCTTGCAATTATCTCTGTGTAGCTGCTTCTGACCGCATTTTATTTAGCTGGCTGCCTACAACAATCTCTGCTCTGCAAGCCTGCTGCCTCCTCCAGCTCAGAGCAATTCCTCTGAATGTTGTGCTGTCTCAGTGCTCTGACTCGCTTGTGCCCAGGAGGGAGCTGGGTAGAACCTGCCTGTTACACCTCAGGGGGAGGGCGGAGGTGAGGGCAGTGCCTGCCAGAGCATCAGCAAGGAGCCCTTCATGGCAGTGCCTTGTGGCCCAGCCACAGCTCCCTTCCCTAAAGCCACCTGTCAACTTTTGCCCACCTCTGCAAAACCCCCCCTTTCCTGTGTGGGCAGAAAGCCTCCACTGGTCCCATGTGGAGGGATAGAATGTAAGAGAATAGTGCAGAAGGTAGTCTCATACCTGAGGAGTTGCAGCTGTACCAATCACCAAAGATTAAGAACAAGCCTGCCCTTAACAGGCCACAGCTGTGTCCAATAAGAAGACGAGCGCTATAAAAGAGTGGGTTAGCTGGATGAGGAGAGAGCTGGAGTTTGTTGGCTGTGCTGTGAAGGAGTTAGTGCTATGAGGAGATGCCCATGAGAAATCACCAAGAAGGTATGGGACTTTTGAAATAAGATGTCCCTTCTGCTCTCTCATGACTCAAACCTGCTTGACAAGACAACTTGCTGAAGACCAGCCTCTTTCCTTGGAAGCCCCCTGATCCTGCAGGATCCCCTTGTGCAGGCACAGACATGGGAGGAAGCTCGTCTCCAGGCAGCAGGTTCCCTCCCAGCAGCAGCCTCTCATACTGCAGCTGCAGCTCCTGTGAGTAAGGCTTTCAAGTTCTCCCAATTAAGAAGTCTACCCTCATTAAGAAGCTTTTTTTTATTATTTTTTTCAAAATAAATTAAAAGCTGACTTACTTTGAATGTGTGTGTTTTTATTCATAGTGAATCTTTAAAATATGTGAAATGTGTGGGAGGTGACAGCAATGCTGGAAGATGAGTTTTTGGGGGATGTCTTTCTTTTCAATTGAAAGAGAAAAGAAAATTAAATTTCAATTTATGCATAATCTTCAGTATGAATTTAAAAGTGCATAGGAATGGGAGTAAAAAGATAAAACTTATTATACTGACACCAGCTCAGCTGAATTGCACGCATTGTCTATGTGCAAAATGAGCTCATTAATACCACAACACTTGTGCAATATAATGAGTTTAATACTGCTGAGTTTTATTGCTTCCTGCTCTCCCTCATTTTACTGGTAGTGGCATTTAAATCCTGATGCACTGAGATTGTGTTCACCCAATTTATCCTGTGTTTTTATTGTGACCAGGTCAAATTAATCCATTTTTCTTGCAGTAGAAGCACAACCTGTGATTGTTACTGTTGTTGAGACTGCTTACGGGGTGTTTTGCCTTCCCAAGGCATGTACAGAGATGGGAACAATGGTTGCAGCTGTTTGCATTGCACACAGGCTTGGGCAGCACGTGAGGAAGGTTGTGGAGGCCTGCAGGCATGAGAGACAGCAGCCTTCTGCATGAGGGTTTTGCGTGTACATTTGGAAACCTCTGCCACACCTCTGCTGGCACTGCGCTACTGACCACAAACCTGAAATAAGCTTGCTCCTAATTTCTGCTCCTTTTCAGGTTTGTAAAATGCTGGTTTTCTGGAGGACCAGGAAGGTGGAAGTCACTTTGAACACCCAGCTCCTCAGAGCTGTTAGGTTGTCCTATGTGTGGACTAAAAATAAATTAGATTAGAAACATAGAATCACATAATCATTGAGGCTGGAAAAGACCTTCAAGACTGTCAAGTGCAGCCTGTGACCAAACACCACCATGCCAACTAAACTATAGCACTAAGTGCTGTTTCCAGTCATTTCTTTAATGTTTCCAGGGATTGTGACTCCACCACTTCCCTGGGCAGCCTGTTCCAATTCCTGACAACACTTTCTGTGAAAAAATTCTTCCTGATGTTGGATGTGAGCCTCCCTGCTGCAGCTTGAGGCCGTTTCCTCTTGTCCTGTCATTAATTGTCTGATACAAGAGGCTGAACCATACCTTGCTACAACATCCTTTCAGGGAGTTTTAGAGAGCTATAAGGCCTCTTCTGAGCCTCATTTTCTCCAGGCTAAACAACCCCAGGCAGCTTTCTCAAATGCTCCTCAAAAGATTTATACCCTAGATCCTTCACCAGCTTCATTGTCCCACTTTGGACACTCCAGAACCAGAAGTGCTTCTTTTCTTCTTGAAGTGAGGGGCCAGATAATCAGTGAAACACCTCCTAGAGCCTTGCTGAAAGTAATTGTAGAAATCTGTGGACAGCAGAGCTGCAATCCCAGTCATAAAGCAGAAGCAATGCTTTCAGCTCTTGAAGGCACTCTCCCCCACTTCCCAGCATTTGCTATTTGCCCTGCTGTGCTGTAAACCTGCGAGGTCAGAGTTGTATGTGAGGATAGCAACACAAGAAAGGAACTATCAGCTCTGAAAAATAACTGCAAGCTTTTAGAGAGCTCCTTGTACATGATGTTTGTAGCCCTTGGCAAGCCACCAATACATTACTGTAGTAGCTGTGTTAAACTGCAGAAAGATAACTATAGGGAAAAAGAGAGCATACAAATCTCAGGGTCACTTGTATTTTATTCATAAAATTAACTCTTTCTCATAGTGTTCAGATCAGAGGATGTGCCATATTTCAAAATGTGCAGAGCTCCCACACCCCAGACAGGCTGTTTTAAGCTACTGATTTATCTCAGGCCCTTTTTTGCATGATATCAGGAGTTGAATTTGTTATAGCATCTTATAAAGCCATAGAAATGGCTTCATGTTTTGGAGATTTCAGGAGATTGTTTTCTTCCCTCTGCAGCATGCAGCTAAAACAGGTTTTGGGAAGGTGTAAATGCTATTTAGGCAAAGCTGTCCTGCTTCAAACACTGCCAAAATCTGTCTGAGCCATCACAACCCTTATGGCTTGCTCTGGTATTGTTTTTGGTGTGTGGGCCAGGTTTGCCCATCTTTTCCAGTTTTTAAGGAGCTTGCCAATGTAGCTATGCCCACTCTAATCACAATTCCAAATCACTGTGTTGTTGGTTCCTGTTGCTTTTGACAACAGCCTCCTGCATCTTTAGGCACCTAAACTTGTTGCACATCTGATCCCAAACCTTGGGAGAATCAATAGGAACGTGTCTGCTTGTGACAAAACTTGATAGTTGTTTGCATTTTTCACCATATGAAGAAGTCATATCAGCGCCTGTAAGGGTATTATATCTATTTTTATTGGAGAAATGTGAAAAAGAGTTGTCATGGTTTTGAGCTGGAATCCCATTTCCTCACACTACATCCACAGTCCTACCAGGGCAGCATAAACTGCTTCATGGCCTCTGGCTGTGACCTTTCTCCCTGGAATCTCTCAAAGCACTGAGGGAGTAACCAGCCCTGTATTCCTGGGAAGTATCAGTGCTGTCACCTGTCACTTTGTGTCCATGGTTTCTGCACTGAGCAGAAGTGCAACCCTGGCTGCCAGCCCAAGGCTTAGTGCAGACCCAGGCACAGCAAATCTTTGTGATTCCATGTGTCATGGAAGCATCATACCTGTCCCTAGGGACAGCAGCTGGTGTGAATTACAATGCAGTGGCTCGAGGGTGAAGGTCAGTGCTCCAGAAAGACTAGGCAGATGGCAGAAGTGCCCAAATTCTGCTGGGACAAAGTAGCCAGAAGATAAAATAAGGGCAAATTTAGGACACTTGCATGGGTAGACCCAGTCTTACTGTGTCCCAAAGGATCAGTTCTTGCTTTGACCCAAGAAGAACATCTCTTCAAGTCCTCAGCATTTTACTGGCCAATGTGGAAGGATCAATTTCACCTTCAATTATTGTTTTGTAAGCAACTAACAGCTAGAAAATATAGGTCACCAGGACTTTTAGAGTAAGACATCCACCACCAGATAGCATCATCTTTGACATTAAATCAGTGAATGGGAGACATAACCTACTCTTATTCATTTTTATTAAGGTTGTAAAAGAGATGGCTCAGGTAACTCAAATCTCCATGGCCGGAACATATTATCTGCCAACAGGCCCACAAGCGACCCATCATAACATTATTTTGACCTTAAATTGTTCAGTCTTATTCTTCAGGGCATTGTATCAGCTTATCTTGATCATTACACCTCCTGAATTAGGAATCAATTAAATGTCATCTGATCCCTCCAATCTGTAGTGCACAGTTTATTTTTATGCAGGAAATGAATACTGCAGCGTGATCATCCTGCACCTTCAATTTTCACTGTATACAAATACTGAATAAATACTGCTGCTTTGGCATGTTTAGAAAAATACTTCCCAAAAATATATGTTTATTTTCAGCCTAGTTCTTGAGGTGAAAAAAAGGTTGCACTTTTATTGAAGCAGAACTACTATATTCCTTAACAGTGTGATAACATATTCTTATTAATAGAGTTGATTACCTATCTAAGAAGATAATGTCTGAAGAGTCAAAGATTAAATTGTTGTGCAATTGGGTTTTTTTAGAAAATTACCTTGAGTTGTTTTGGTATGTTAGAATACATCATATGTTAAGCAAAACTCCAGCTTTTTAAGAAAAAGACATTTGTGTAGAAAGAAGTGCTAATGTTGAAGTGTTAATGTGAGCATAGATGGCACCAGCACTGCTCTAAAAAGAGGAAATTCTAGCAAGGCTGTTGAAAACAAATTAAGCCATAATATGCTGAGAAAATTAAATTCTTTGGTTTAAATCTGTACCATTTTTAAGGCACAAAATTCTGCAGATTTCAGAAAAAAAAAGCGACATAAACCAGCCAGAACAAGAATAAACCAGAAGGCACAAGTGTTTAGAAGTGAAACTTTCGTTATCTGACTTTGGGGAAGAAGCAGCCAGCTGCAGAGCATCCTCTGCTGCTCCAGAGAGAGCAGGATCTCTGCAGAGGTGACTGTGAAGGTTATGCTATTGTCAGACTGAAAGCAGCAAAGTGGAAAGCAGGAAAAGGAAAGAATAATATCATATTGATTCCAGATCATGTTTGGGGACTTTTTAATGTAATCTTTTTAGCAAAAGACCCATGATGAAAGTCCACCTGGGGCTGTCCTGTGGGAACATAACATTACATGTGTGAGCTTAACTCAATCATCTCTAGGCTTTTGCAGTCAAGCTCCACCATTCTAGGGGATAGTGTCCAGTCCCCAGACTATTAAAAAGTGAATCTGGCTTCCTCTTCCTTTCATCCTTAAAGCCTCTTTTGTTGTTTGCAGGCTGATAGAAGAAAGTCACTTGCAAAGGAATGGAGCAAATTTCTTAACATCAGAAAGAAGGGCAACAGGAGGGCATCCTATGCTTCAGAAATCTGCAAACATGCAAAAAATGAAAGTTAGTGATACTTAAAAGGGAAAAAAGGAGTAGGTTCAAAGCAAATTGCTCAGTAACGCATTTTTTTTATCAACAAACAATTGTGAGTGGGAATGGGTATAGCAAGGTGTTAAGTTTAGAGATAAGACAAAAATTTAAATTACAAAAGAATAAAAATTTTCTTTCTGAGAGAAGCTGCAATTCTAATACATCCCATCGCCACTCCCATAAATAAATGAAATGGAAAAAAAACCCTTAAAGGTAAGTTTTTTCCATGACTACAACATAATACTCTTTTTTATGTTTTGCACAGTGCTGAGTTGGCATCCAAAAAATCCCTTGCTTGCAAGAAATGAACTTCCAAGACCCATTCATGCTCTCAGGGACCCAGCCTGAAATAAATATGAGTTTTTAAGAAGCAGTGAGCTTCTTCTTCCAGAAACACAGGTCTTTTGGGACAGTAAACATTACTGACAATTTTTGAAAAATTTGTGTGGAGCCTTAGCTGTCCTTAACACAGTGCCTTCCTTTGTACTGCCCAGAGCAACAGCAAACCTGAAACCACAAGCATCGGAGTGCTTTGGGCAATTTTCCTCATCCAAGGAGCTGCCAGCTTTGGGTCCTGCTGCTACATTTAGTACTCCAAGATTTAGACAACCAAGATCCCCCTATTATGCAGTTTTGGTCAACAAAGGGTTGCACTAATAAAATATAGGGGAAAAAAAAAAGATTGCCCAGTGTGGCAGATTTCAAAGCTATGGAGAATGTGCTGGGTCTGTAAGGAGTCTTGGGAAATGTCTGACATTCCTGGGTTCAGCACTAGAATTTCTAACATAAATCAACACTGATAAAATCAAAGGGCTGCTGTGAGGATAAAGGAGGATGGTGATTGTTGTTTGGTGTATCTCTATTGTACATAGTGTTAGAAAGTCTCAGATACTTGTCCTGCAAAAAAAAGGGAAGCTGTGAAAACTGGCCAAGAGCTCCCACTTCATACTGGGAAAAAACCCTCGTCCAAAGTGGCTTTCAGCTTTCAAAAACATGCTTTTGGAAAACAACCCTACCAGCACTCGGGTGGCAACAGAAGATGCCCTTTCTCCTTGCAGTCATGTCTTGTCCTCTAGCTGGGCATGCATACTGTGGCCACAGCACAGCAGTTTCCTTGTCCCATTTTCCTCTGAGTCACACTGAGTTTTGAGGGAGGCAGTTCTGCTGACCTCGCTGTGCCTCAGCTCAGCCATTCAGGGACTTGGTCTTTCTTACCTGGCCTAAGGTCACTGTGGAATTTAAAACCTGCCTTCTACTTCTGAAAAAAAATTCAAAATGCAAAGAAAGCACCCCTAGCTCAGGTGTTGAATATAAGCAGAGGCTGGAGGGTACCATGTGATGTCACACAGGTCTTCCCACATCACCTGCTGCAGGCCATTGCCTGTCAACTTATTGAGTGACTTTGGGTTTGACCCAGCAGTGCCATTCTCAGGTTCTTATTGAAGCAAACCTAGAAATCTCCTTAGGCATATTAAACTTTTGGCTGACATGCTCTTCCCCTCAAGGGCCAGAAAAGTGTCTCAAGTTGTAGCCTGGAGAGTAGGCAACATCCTGAAGGCCTTTTGGGTATTTTGTTCAATTAGGACAATCTTATTCTCAGTGACTAAACATTTGGGTAATGCCTTCTTTTCAAGATGTTTGTTGAGGGCACACTGAATTTACAACATGAGCTGAAAGCTCTTCAGTCATTTGTTATTTTAACCCTAGGGACTGAAGTTGAAGTTTGCACCACAAGAGATGGGTGTCAGCTGGATAACAGCTGGATTGTTTGGGGTGAGCTGATACACACTGGCTCCTTCAACAACTGCTTCCCAGGTGTGAAGCTATGTGCTTGAATTTTTGTGGAATTTTTCTGTGGTATTTTTCATATAAAAAGTAATACTGAGTTTGGCTGGTATCTGGGCTCCACTGGGAAAAAAATCCATTTTATTTTTATTTGAAATTATGTTCAGGAATTTATCAGCATCCCTTTTCACTTGAACTGAGGCAACAGAGGAAGGAAACTTAAAAAAAAAAAAGCAAATGAACAACAGAGGAATATTATTTATGAAAGAGCAGGAGGCAAAATTAATATCCATATACTTTAGACACTTGATTACATTGTGTTTCTTATGCTGTGTAATTTTCCCTCTCTCACCTTTGCTTCCATCTGCATTAAGAAAGAACTTGGTATAAATGTTTCTAGGATGTATAGCTCTGACAGATGTTCAAGTGATAAATATTTGCAGGCAGGGTAATTTTCAGAACTGGTGTCATTTTGTTGATTTAGGATTTTTCTGTACTTTGTATTTTTGTGCAAACACATAACTCTGGGAAATAAATTTATCTTAATCAAAGAAAAAGTAATTAAAATGATTGTAGCTGAAACTGCTGATGTTGCTTCTGAATGTCACAAAAAATGGGATTTCAAGTGAGGCGTGCTTTTCAAGTAGATTTAGGATATACAGAATGGATTGGAAATTTTCTCTGTTTGAAATTATATATGTACTGGAAAGCATGGACACTAATATACTGCAAAAAACTAGTAAGGCTGAAAGGAGAAAAATATAGATAAAGCAAACAAAGATAGAGATTGAAAGAGATGAGTAGTCAAAAGAGAAATTGCCTTTGAGAAACAGCGCTCTGTAGTCAGGAAGACAACTTGTACACAGCTGAAAGAAACATGTGTTAGGGGATGGCATCGCTGCTGCACTGCCCTTGCCAGGGCACTTCCAGGCCAGCAAAGCCACAAACAGTGCAAAAAGGAATTTTCTTTTACATTGCAGTTTTTTTCACTTTTTTCTTAAACTTATTTAAAAAAAAATGTGGGGAGAGATATATTTGTGGTCTTCTAAAATAATTAATACCTGTCTAGATGCTTTATTTTTATTGTTCCTGACCCTCCAGAGTTCTAGTCAGGGTTAAGCAAGAGTGTTTACAACAGCTAAGATTTGGGTGAAGAAATTTTACCTAAGCCACTGGCTGAAACTTCACATGGACTTCATTCATCAGACAAACTTGATTTTTCCTTGTCTTGTAAGGGCCTAAAACTTTCAATAAATTCCTGTCAAAATTTGCTGTCAAATTATGACAGCATTTGTAAAGACCCACTTCTTTTTTCTCTTTTCCTTCCCTTCTTTGTGAGGAAAATCTTGTGGCGTTTGCACTGCAGAGATTATTTGTCAGACAGGGTTAATTCTTTTGCAGGCATCCAGCACTTGTTCAGCACAAGATTTTTGTATCCACGCAGTCAATGAACTCTTCACAAAAGCCTCTCTTCATTTTAGCCTTCAGACAAAACTCCAGATATTTGTCTTCTAGAATAGAATAATGCCTCTTTCTAGCCAGTACTAGAGCATCTTCTAGTATGAGCACTCTGTATCAGAAGAGGTTTGGTTGCCCCAGGCTGGTGAGTAATCTTCAACATAATATTGTAATGGTGTTGTTGAGAGTAAAAATTACTGACGCTGATGGTAAGCTGAAATTTTTTTGTTGTGGACATTCAGGCAGTGAAAGTACTGCTTTGATTTGTTTTGGTTCCTTTTTTTTCCCCCTCCCCAGAATTAGATGAAGGAAACAAAACATTTGAAGATGACACTGCAGTTGCAATTCAGCTACTGAGACTTCTCCACTCCTTTCCACTGAATGAAGAGTGGTCTCTGAAATTTATGTTCCAAATTAGTAGTGGCCATGAAGGAAACACAGACAGAGTGAGATGTACCATGACAGGACCAGAGGTAACAGTCAAAAGATACAGCAGGGACTTTCCACCCACATATCAGGGAAATGGAAAACAGAAGTCTCAATGAGTGGATCACATGCTGGAAACAGGGCCCAGGGTGCAGTCTCAGCAACCCTGAAGATTTGTTACACTTCACTAAACAATGTCCCTAAACAACCCTGTGATCCCTACCTAACTTTGGAGCTGACTCTGGTTTGAATAACACCCACAATAACCTAAATCTTTCTTGGATTCAGTGGAATTTTGGATACATATTTCTTTTAATGGCATTGTTTCCCTACTGATCCCACCCATCTCGTATGAAAATCAAGTATTTCAAATGAAAATTTTTCCTTTCCTAAAAAGCCTTAACCAGCCCTGTTTATCCTTTTAAGGACATAACCTCTCTCCACTTATGGATGCCCATATCATATTCAGCTTTCATGTTGTTCTTCTGGGCAATAACCATCCCTTTTTGATGTGCCTTTTTCAAGTTCTGGTGCCTCTGGGCGCTACTATAGCAATGAAAATGCATTTCTCCAGGCATGTCCCAAGGGGAGGACTGAGTTTTTTGCTGAAGAGCACAAGAAGTTTTCACCAAATCTCCTCGTTCTTCTCTTTCCCCATCAGGCTCTGAGTTCCCTGCACTGCTGCTACTGTGTTCTCATGCAGTCCTTCAGCTGTGGCCCTATGGAGTGCACGTGGGGCAAGGGAGCCCGGAATACCCAGTGCCATGGGGTGTTGCGATGTGATGTCATAGCTTGCCTCAGTTTTCCTGGTTCCTTCCCCAGGTCCGCCAGCCACCACTCCTTTCCCCACCCTGACCCCTGCTGAGCGCTGTCTGTCAATCCTGGCATTCCAGCAAGGGCATCGAGTGATTGGCAGAGTTCAAAAGATGCCTCTCAGCCCTGGGGGACACTGGGCCATCCAGATGTCATTCGTCCCCTAAGACTTCCCCCCTTACCTGGTTGGTGGGATCCCTCCCCCTCTCCCTCTCCCTCTGGTTAAAAGACACAGCAACCACGCAGTCTGGGACTTCTGTTGGAGCAGTTGCTGCATTCAGAGGCCTGTGTGCCAGGAATAAAGCTCTGGATCGAAACCCTCCATCAGAACTGATTACTTTCCTTCACCTTGCCTTGAAGCTTCCCCACCAGAGGTAAGCCTGAGCTCCTGCTTGCCTGGACTTGTCCCAAGCGCCCAGCTGCAGCACCCGGCTAGCCAAAGGTGTCTCTGAGGTGAAACCACCACAGCTGCCACCCTTGGTCAAGCAGCAAGGGCCAGACGAGCCCAGGCACGTTCCATCCGGCTATATTGGGATTTAATTCCAATATATTGGCGCCCAACGCTCAGATGCTCAAGAATCCCTGGGGGCTGGCTCCACACCCTGGCCCTCACATGCATGAGGAGGACAGTCCTGCTTCAACATCCCTTTCTGAGACACAATCAGCAAAAACTTCTTGAACAGCCAACTGGAGGATGGATCCCCAGTTCAGGATCCCCATCCTTCCCCTTGGAGCAGCAGCCCCTGGGGGAGCAGGCTGTGGCAGAGCTCCTGGCAGCATTCCAGCCCGGATTGCTAGTCTGTGAGGTATTTCAGGGCAGGCTTGGAGGGAGGCTGCATTCATTTTGGCCTGGGAGAAGCAGTCCAGAAGAAACAAAGGGAAATTCTTACAATTGCCAGTGTGGCTTTGAAATCAGCACAAAAAGCTGGGTTGCTAAGTAAGGGAGATCAAGGTGAGAGCAGAATGGGAAGTGTTGATTCAGCCTCTCCGGTAACAAAGAGAAACAGCCTGTCAGTGCCAGCCAGGAGTGCTTAAATCACCTGTACCTCAAGGAAGCCAAAACCCAGAAAGCATCCCAGAGGCTGAGAAGCAGCATTAAAGGTATTTATGTGTGCTCACACTTGGCTTGGTGAAACATGCTCATGACGATGTTCAAACTGAGCTTAATGTGTATGCAAGGCCACTTCCACCCAGCATGACACAGCTGTTAATATCAAAATAATCACAATGGCTTTTTGCCCTTTGGCATCTGTTGGGTGCTACTTGCCTTGGAAATGTACCCTTATTTTCCAAATGTCCTGCAAAAGCTTTGGTTCTCCTTCTCTGCAGGAAAAGGAGGGGCAAGGGGGGTGTTTGCCTTGGCTGGGAGCCTGGGCACATCTGCCCTGCAGTGCTCTGCTGGCCACTGCCCCAAACCCGCCCAGCTTTCACGGGAACCAGCCTGGAAAAACAAGTTTGTCCCGCATTTTCCAGAAGATGGAGCTCAAGAGTCTCCCATGTGAAATGGTAAAAGGTTGTCCGTGTCTAGGGAATACGGGAAGATAGACATTGCTCCTGGGGAACTACCTGAATAGTAATTTTGTAGCAAAAGGCTTAAAATATCTTCTTGTGAGGAAATGGAAGTACACTCCCTCCCCCTGCTCCCCAAGAGTATGTCTAGAAATGATACAGAAACAGTGAATTTTAGTCTATGGTAAAAGATAAGTGAAAAAGTATAGTTTATTTGTGAAACAGACAAAGTAGGAACTAGACATTTTCTGAAGTAATTTTGTGCCCTACACCATCTCCCCCCACAACCTTTAATATCCTTACTAGCCAGAAACTGCATTTCCTGGAAAAAAACACAAGAAAACAAGGGGGAGATCCTTATTTTCTTGAGATTGAGCCCATCACTAACAGTAGATTTCCAGAATGGATTAAAACATTTTCCAAGTGCTGCAAGAGGAATGACAGACAAGGCAGATTGAACCACCTCCTCAGGAGAGAACCATGCATGTACAAGAGGTCAGCAGGAATTTGCAGAGATTAACAACTAAAACCATCTGCACTCTGGAAAAAATCAAACCCATACCATATATTGTGTGGGAAATCCATGCAGTAACCTCCAAATCCCTGGGGGCCCTATTAGTCAGACCACAAGATAGCCATGAGAAAACAGTTGAAATGAAAATTATTAGCAGCTTGCTCTCTTCAGGTCCACCTTAGAGCAGTCTAGTATAGCTTTTGAAAGAAAAATATGGGGTAATTCTCTGTTAAGCTCTTTGGGTACTGATAACAACTTCCTCCAAATCCAGATGGATTTTTATATCTGGTCTCAGCTGCCCAGTTCCATACTTAAGTATACACACTCCCAATCTAACTGAGATGATGTAAAGTAGTAAATATTTATTTTTATGCTAATATTATGATATCCATGTTCTATTCTATAACATATAAAGAAACATTTTTAAAACTTAACTTTTAAATAGTATTGATTTAAATACTATTTAAATAGATCTGAGTAAAGCTGAACTAATAAAAGTTGGAATGAATTCTGCTCCTATAGAATATCTGAAGGCCAGATACTGAGAAGTTTGAAATCTCACAATTTCTATTTTGCAACTGTGAAAAATACTATCTATATATCTATAAATCCATAATGCCAAATAGGCTGCTTCTACTCCCTGGGGTTAGGAAATTCCCAAACTTATTAAGTCCTGTTTCCTTCCCACTGCTAGGCTGAGAGAACATAGAAATCTCTGACAGATCAGCTCTCAGGGGTTTCTTTCCTCCAATTCCTTCGTCCTTTGGGTTTTCCCATTATAAAAGACCCAGTGCAGCTGCCTGTTTTCCCTCTTGGAGGAAATGTGAGTGCACATTGCCAGGTCATGTCCAGCCCTTCATCCACCAGTACCCCCAGGGTTAACCAAGAGCATAACTCAGGCATAGCTCAATCCCACTGTATGATGGGCCTCTCTTTTCAGCAATATCACCTCCATAAATTTGATCAGAATTCCTCCCAGGCGAGCTTTGTGAGAATATTTTCGGACTCTCAATACAAGCCTTTACCCAGAAGGAGCTCATGGAATGAATGAAACAGACATCAGCCATTTCTTTTCAAGGAGGAATGCAGACACTGCTGCTACAGAAAAGAAATAGCCAGGATTAGGGTGGGGAATTGTCCTCTGGAAATGCTTTTTGCTCAAGGCTGCACACAAGGAAAGTCCCAAGTACTGACTGAGACAACCAGCCTTTAGATATTCACTGTTGGTGAGCAGAGGCCCCTCCTTTCTGGTCAGAAGTGTCCTTTACCATGTTTCAAGAACAATTTCTATGATGCACATTTATTATTGTACCTTTTATAGGCATGTATTTGATGTAAAGTCAGCTAAAGACAAATCCATTTACCTACTTTTGTAACAAATGGTTATTACTTGACTTTGTTACTAACCTTTTTATTTCAAGATTGGTGTTGAAATTCAAGATTTTCAACAAACTTCTTAAATTTGCTGCTGGAAGCTAGTTAGTGTGAGTTTATGCAGAGATCAGTGCAGAAGCAGACTATTCCTGAGATACTGAATAAGCAGTGCACTTTCAGAAACATCTGAGGATCATTTTGCCTGCTGAAAAGGGGTGTGGAAGGGGAAAACAGTAAAACAAAAGTATAATAAAATGAGATTTAGTGAATTCCTCTTTTGTAACTTAATGATAAAATGGACAAGACATATACATCAATTATCAAAGAAAAAATTAGGCATCAGACTACACTAAATCAGACACTGACAACTTGGAAAGCAAATTAGGTGGAGAAAACTTTGCTTTTGTCTGGCTGGAAAAATATTTATGTCAAATATTTATTAAAGCACAGACTCAGCATCCTGCCCTAGTTGTGTGGAACTGAACCTCCCTCCACTCCCTAAACCTGCAGAGGTGATTGTATTCCTGAGATTTGAAAACAAAGGTAAAAGCAGATTCTGCCAGAGACTTGGCCGCCTTCACCTAGTGCTAGTAGAGAGGTGCAGATTGAACATACCTTTCCCTTTACCTTTCCCTGTAACCCACAGGTTTTTTTGGAGCCTGCCACTGAAGTGTTAATTACATGCCCAAAAAATGGCAGATTAAACCTATGGGGGAAACTGTGTTTAAGTGGGTAAAGATAAAAAATTATTTACTGCTCTGTGATAGTTTGTACTTGCAGGAACATGCAGCTGACCATGCCTTTCACACAGCTAAGGACAGTCACTCCTGTTCTTTAAGCATATTTCATTTGTTTCATTTTTATCCTCCTTTTTTGCCTTTTTGTTTTTACTGTGGAGGGATAGAATGTAAGAAAATAAAGATAGTGCAGAAGGTAATCTCACCCCTGAGGAGTTGCAGCTGCACTGATGTCTTGGTTTGGAAAGACAGGAGTCTGCTAAGGAAGGCAGGAGCCTCCCCTGAAATGGAGAATGTAAACCCTCCCCACCCCTCCAAATTGCTATAATTTTAAATAAAAGGGCTCTCAGGCAAAAATATGGGAGCAGGAAATAACAGTTCTTTAATAGGGAAGAAATAAAAAGAATAAAATAAACAATGCAGTCCATTAGAACAACACTGACAGAGTTAGAACTCAACCTGACACCCTGTGGGTCAGGGTGTTGGTGGCAGTCCGATTGAAAATGTGGCTGCAGTCTTCTGAAGTATCAGGTGTGGTTCTGCTGGAGCAAGGAGGATCTGTAGAGAAGGATGTAGTCTTCCTCTGAAGATCCAGGAGGAAAAGGCAGCTGCTGCTCCTCCAGGGAATCCAGTGGAGAAAAGCCTAGCTGGTGTTCCAGAACCTCAGCGTATATCAGGGTAGCAATGCTTGGCTCCTCCCTCTGGGCGGAGCATCTCACAATGGGATGTTATAGTTCTTATCAGTCATGCACTGATATTCAATAGCCTGTTATCAGCAGAGGTCCCCTCCCGAGGAAGGTGTGAATGTGGTCATTCAAAGAGAGAGATAAGGCAAACTGCTCACTTGACAAGGTAATCAGCCATACAGATGGTAATGGAAAACATCTTGCATGCAATCTTCAACAACTAATCACCAAAGATTAGGAACAGGCCTGCCCTTAATAGGCCACAGCTGTGTCCAATAAGAAGAAGAGTGCTACAAAAGAGTGGGTTAGCTAGTTGAGGATAGAGTTGGGGTTTGTTATTGTGCTGTGAGGAGGTGCCCATGAGAAATCACCGAGAAGGCATGGGAGCTTTGCAGTAAGATGACAACATTTTACAGCAAAATTTTTGTGGTTTGCTCAATGGCACCCAGATAGATTGATTCTTAACACCAGATATAAGAAGCCTTGAGATGGACAGGTGCGGTAACTGCCTGCATGGTGAAGACCACAAACTCTTCACTCATGATTGTGCTGGGGGATATGGGGGTCACAGGAGCAATATCTTGGACTAGCTGTCTCTGAAACTTTTTCAAATTTCCTGTTACTGTGTTCAACATGACAGATAGCTTCTCTCCTTTTCAAAATGATGACCTATTTTTCTACTGTCACTGCAGAATACATTATCATAAACTACAGTTTTCAAATTTATTGCTCTGGACCCTAGAATCATTATTTATAAGAATTATAAGGTTGTCCACATGTTTTATTTTTAGCATTAAACATGACTGAAGCTTAGAATGAGCTATTTTCCATTCTTACCTTATTTTGTAGGCCAGAAGTGCTGTATGTGGGTGCAAAATACAAAAGGTTTCACAGTTTTCAAAATTATAGCACTTTCAAAACTATTTCCAATGTTAGGCTTTGAAGTAAAGTAGAATACCACTTCACATTTATTTTCTTTCTTAAAATACAAAATTAAAATAATATCTACTTACAGGATGAAATAGCAGTATATTAGGTCTTTAGATTGGAAAAGATCTGAATACTACAGCAAACCAATAATTCTGTACAAAAAATGTTTTCAAAACAGTCTTTAAAGAAGTGTGGCATTAGAGCTATGCATCCTCATATTCTTGAGTATCCAAACAGCCTCACCTCTGTCTTTTTTGCAAGATCAAGCTCTTTTTCTCTCCTTCAGATATGTTTGCCTGTCATTTGGATACATGTTCTTTCCTTGCAGGGAAAGCGCTCTCCCACTGAATGACCTCTGGACTAGAGAAAACTTGGCTTGGAGTTTGTCCTCCTTTGCTGGCAACTAATACTAAAAGAAATCCTGGAGCATGAGCCTTGCTCTTTTCTTGGGAGAAAGTGGAGAAGAAAATATCTAGCTCTAATATCTAACTTTTTTTGTCCAAACCAAGGGGTGTTCTTAGGAAAAAAAAAATCATCTCCTCTAGTTCAGACTTTTGAAGCAGTGAGTCAAAGCTGGCTGGGAGGCTTTGTCTGCAGCCGAAGAGTTTTACACTGGTGGGATGTGGCATCTTTCTGAAAGTGCCTGAATATCCATGCCCATGATGAATATTCAGAGAAGGAGCCCACTAACTACAAGGAGCTAAGACAATGTCTCCCTCTGCCCTCAAGGTGAGGCTTGTCTGGAAAGGAACAGCAATAAACAGGGTTTCTCCCCCAAATACTGTTTCCGTGAGTGAATAAATGAAAGTAGTGTTTCAAGATCAATTCTCTGGAGTCAGAATTAGAAAAAGTTCAAACCAAGTGCTTTATGGTCACTGACTGGTACTTTTGCTCTTGGTTGTTGATCAATATTGTGACCAGGTCAGATAAAGGCAACAAATCACTGATAGTCTTGGGCTATTGTTCACTTCACTTTTACTGAGCACTCCCACAAATCTGTTTTCTGTTTGTTTTACCAGAAATCTGGAGCTACAGAAACACTCCAGATTTTCTCTAGATTTGTGAACCATGCTGCTCTTAAGGGTCTACATTTTTGACACAGAGACCATGAAAACTTTTCATATGACATTTAACGAATTTCCTCCCCAAGGAACTATAAAAGTTAAGAAAGTGTTCCCAAAAACTATGGTTTTATAAACCAAACAGTCCTTCAAATACATTCTGTACACTGCAACATGCTAATTGTATCTTTATCCTCATTCATACTCCTGTCCTACCATGGAAAATTACATTTCTAATTGTTCTTCTGTGTGCCACACTTTGACAACATGCTTTGCTAATAGCAAACTTCTTTAGCTTAAGTTGAAGAGTAGTAAAATATCTGGGACCCACAGACATTCTGCATTTATGAAATTTTAGAAACATTTTACATTTGTCTCTATTGTACAAATGCTTGAGCAAACACACAATATATCTGTGCTAAGAAGAGTTCATATACTCCAGAACACAATCTGACATTTACTCCCATTTATTTTGAAATGCAAATGAATCTAGTTTATTCAGGATTCTTTTGCAGCTTACCGTCTTATTAGTGATCATGCTGATAACTTGAATTTCTGAAATGTTGTTGCTAAGCAATGCAACTTCAGGCATGTAATGAGGCTTTCCAGTGGCTACTTGAAGATGAAGAAAATTATCTCAGCTTCACAGGTTGTTTGATCATCAACCACATTATAATGGTTGGATGATAAATAGGTTTTCAGCTTGCCCTCATTCCCCTGCAAATAATTTATTTTTGTATGGTAACTGAAGATCATACAGTATCAAGAAGAAAGTTGTGTATTTTGGGATGCAAAGGCAGAACCAAAGAACTTGTGTAGTTCCTTTGTGTAACTTTCTATAAAAAGAAAATTCCTTCCTGCAGCTCATTACTTCAGGGAGCAGTAGAGGAAAATTGGGATGCAAAGTTGTCCTAGCAGGACCCCTCCCCACACAAGGTGCTGCTGCCCCTTTGCCCATTGCAGGGCAGATCTCCTGTTGGTGGGACGTGACTGAGGAGACCCTCCAGCTGTGACAGGAGCAGGCAGCTGTGCTGGCCTGTGTGCTGGGGCAAGTCTTTTGCACAGGCTTTGTTCTTGGGAAGCCAAAACCATACACAGAACCAGGACAGGTGAAATTCCTCTGACATGGCCCAGCCTGGAGCTCCCCAGTGCATCCAGAGAGAGCTCCTGTTCCAGGAGCTCCATAACATGGCAGTACCAGCTGGAATCTGGTTGTTCTTTAATCATCTTTCCTTTATTTTCCTTCATCACTGCAAAGTCCAATCTCTTAAGCCTACTCTTAAGAATCTGACATTCCCCTTTTTCTATGGGATGATCCTGAAGCTCTTCCCCTTTTTTCCTCCTCCATTGTAGACATTGAAGCACCTGCAGCTGAAGTATGTGGTATTCACATGCCCTCTGAACAGAGAGAAGCAGAGAAAAGAATGATCAAAACAATTCTTATCCCATTTGCTGCTCCTGTGTTTGTGCCCATGTGGAATGTGTTCTGGAGATTGTTTACCCAAGGTGATTGCTTGATTGGATTCTGGTGATGGTGTTTTGGATTCATTGACCAATTGGATCCACGTGTGTGTTGGGACTCTCGGGCAGAGAGTCACAGGTCTTCTAGTTAGTTAGTGATAGTTCTTGTTAGTGTAATATTCTATAATATGGTTATAGTATAATAAATTAATTAATTAGCCTTCTGATATCATGGAGTTCTGTACATCATTCTTCCCAGATGTCAGGCATCTTAGCACCGATATAAGTATATGGGAACCCTGTCTTGAACAGCTAACCTACTATTGTGGGCGCCTCTTGGGGCAAAGAAGGTGGACCCTGACCTTCATCTCCCAGTGCCTCAACCCTCCACCCACCAAAAGAGAGGCAGCATCTACAAGTGCAACCAAACCAGCATTTGAAGTATTCAGAAGTAGTAATAAGGCTAAAGAAAAGGCCAGGGGAAAATAGACAAATCTTTATTCAGAACTGGTTTGAAAAGTCTGCAATAGACAAGTCCTGGGGCTACAAATTGGAGAAAAAAATGAAATGAAATAAAATATTGACCTCCTGCTCAAAAAGTGCCTTACCTTCTCCCATGCATTTCAAACTGCAGCAGACCAAGTGAGAAAGGTTGTGTAAGATGGTGCCACAAGAGTCATGCAAGTGGATTGAATTCACATTGTACAAATAACTGTCACATTGTCTCTTCAGAGCCTCATTTTTGCAGATTAATATTTTTGAAGTAGGTGGGTGTTTTGTAGATGTCCATGGTACTGGTGTACAGGGCTTTTCTTTCTAGAATAAAAGTAGCTCCTACTAGTGAAAGCTGATTTTGCAAAATTACAGAGCAGTCTTACATTGAAAAATTAAAAGTGTAATGTAAGATGATGCAATTTCTTGCCCTGAAGGATTTATTTTTATATACTTTTTCCCCTGAACATGTCAGTGTTCACAGTAAGGCAGTAGTTTTGGAGTAGTCACCCACCCAGCCAAGACACATTTTTCTGTGGGTGAAGGAGCATCATTTTTCTGTCCTCATCAAGACAAATTTTTGGTTGTAAAACAACTAAAACCTTAAGGCTTTAATCCTGGAAAAGAGAACATTTTAAAGGTTGTGGGTTTGAGCATCTTTGATTTCATTTCTGGCCAAAAAGCCACTAAATCTGTTCTTACAGTGTGTAGACACAAACCTAATCTAAACATCAGATTAATTTCCTTACCTGTGGGCAAGCAAGCCTTAAAACTCATGCAGCCAAACATTTGTGTTATATTCAGTGCACTGTTCTTGTCACTGCTAAATGTTTGTGCTCCAGGAGAGATTTCTGTTCATTTTGCTCCTGCATGTTCTATAGTTGCCACTGACAGTCAGTAGGTGCACTGTTGGCTGCATCTCATTATAGTCACAGCCAGCTATGTTGAATCATATAAGGAAGGGAATGCATGTGGGGAAAGGTGAGATGATGGGAAGATTTTTTTACTTTTAAGGATGGAGGAGAAATTGGAAATTTAAAAAACCAGACACCTAAGGCTTAATTCAGAGCTGGTCGTGCAGCAGGACAGGATCTCATGCACATAAACCTCCTTTCCTGAGCTGAAAAAGCCAAGAGAAGACACAGGCTCTGAGCTTCTGTGGTGAATGTCACCCCAGGTAGCCAGCACACCTCGTATTTCAGCCCTGCAGCACCAGCACTAGGCAAGGAGCTCAGTGACTTTGATCCTCATAATGATTTTTGTCTTATCGCTGCTGTTTGCTGGTGCAGGAGCAGTCAGGTTTTATTGGTTTGTGCAGTTCCCTTCCACAGTGGCACGCACGGTCTGTGGCTATCTGAGAAGGGGATTTATTTTCTGTATCTGCGATAAAATGTTTTCAGTTAAGTCATTAATCTTCTAGACTGACATTTAACCCTATACAGGCCCAGGATTCCAGCAGCTGGAATCCTCTGCATGAAAAGCCTGGCTAATTAATATCCTCCATTTCCAGTCAATTAGGAGGAATATATTTTCTAACACAGAAATAGCGCTGTCAAAAAAAAAAAAATACAACAGCTAACATTCAATGAGAATAATCTGATAATGTAATCAAAGATTCTCTCTAGCGTGGCAGTTAAAATTAAGCATTGTGAACAGTGCATAATGTTCCCATCTCTTGACAAGTTCATAAATACTTTAACCCTTAGCAGCCTGGATAATTCCAGCATGTTAAGCTTGTTGGACATGGTTGAGCCACACACATGAGCATGTATACATGCGCACACAGACAGGAAAAAACAATGCATTTTAAAAATAAAAATCTCCTCTATACTGTTCAACACTTTTAAATTTCTTTACATTTTTAGATTGCTTTCTATCCTGTTTTACTGTTGTTTTTTGCTTTCACTACCAGCACCTCTGTGTGCTGCTCTGCTCAGGCAGCCCAGCCTGTGCTTAGGGAGCTCTGGCAGGTGGCAGTGAAGGAGATGGGCCAGGGAAGGCAGTTGGGTGGTAGGAAGATGTTGGTCCCCAAGCTGGAGGCTACCCTGGGGCCAGCTACAGGGTTAATGGGGAGTGGAATATGCAGAGAAATGTAGGAGAGGAGCCTGAGGAAAGAAAAGGATCCATAGCAGCCCAAGGACTGAGCTTAGTGATCTGTGTCCTGATCCTCCCGGGCCACACAAATGATTCCTCTGCGCCATATGGGAGGGAGCGACGTAAGTGGTTCGGGCAGGTCTTGCTGGGGGCTCCTCATTCATGAGGCAGCTGATCAAAGGAGTCAGGCAAACAGCCTCTAAACTTGGGGTGAACAAGAGGATTTGTATTGCCTGTGCCACCTTCAAGGTCACTGATTTCATTACGAGGTCAAGCTCATGACAATGATCAGTCCTCACCGTGTGAATGGCAAAGGCTGGATGGGAGAAAGTTTAGCTTCTGGTCCTCTTGTGAATGAACAGAAATGCTTTTTAGCCATTGTAATTCAAGAATCCTCAGTCAAGAAGGAGCCGGTGCCTCTAGAAATAAGATTAACAGCTAGTGAGCTTCACAAGAGGGCTTGAGGATTGATTAATGCACTGGGACTGCTCGATAGCATAGAAGTGCTACATATCAATTTACCCAGGGAACTGCCAATGCTGCATAAGATTAGAGCATGAGCCCATGATCCTCAGATATACAGCCTTCCTTGAAGTGTTACATGCTAGACCTTGTAATAGAGTGATTGCAGATGAAGATATATGGAGGGCTAGTGACCCAGTGAGGAAGGTAAAGGCCCCAACATTTAAACACAGAAAACCTTCAGCTAAGGAATAGTATTATATGTGTTTGTATGTGTGTATTTGCTTTTGCATAAGTAATTGATAGCTCATTAACAACCCATTAGAGTGAAAACTCCTGGGATAAAGAGCATGCTTGCTGTTTGTATTTGAAAACTTAATACAAATAGAAGAAGGAAAACAATTTTAGAGTCTGACATAGTTGACTGCTGTGTAGCAGGATCTTTCTCTGGCTTCCAACTGCTCTGATCAGCTGACCTCAGGGAGACAGGGAGTTACCATCCTGACCAGAGGAGCTCCAGCTCTACTGGGTCTGTAACTTTTTTACAGTAGGATTTTTAACAGTTTGCATGCAGTATCGTGTCCTTCCTGCACCCCAAGGGTTCTGATCTTCACAATGCTATAAGATGGTCAAATGGTTTTCTTCTGGCTGAAAACCTAAGGGCTGGTAGAAGGAAAAGAAATTCCTGGCCAGAGACTTTCAATCAATATTTCAAATACAAACATGAAGGGGAATCACCAGCCCTGTCGTACAAGGCTTGGAGAGGGTTAGGGGCTAAGGAAACAGCGGCCTGGGCCCGGAGCGCCTCGTGATAATCTTGTCAGCAGGAGGGTGCTCAAGGCTGCCAGAAAGAGAATGAGAGCAACCTCTCTTTGGCAGGTGGCTCTATCCACAGGTCAGTGCTATGCAGCGTATAAAATTCTTTACCAACATTTGTCTGAAGGGCTGAGCAAGGTTGCTGCCTGTCAGTGGAATGGCTGCTCCTCTCTTGCTAAGAGCTTGGCACAGTCACCAAGGAAATGGAAGATTTAGGTCCAAGTTGCATCACGCACCATCCATTTCATCCAGTAACTGCAACATAAGCTTTGGAACAAGGCAAGGTGAAGGAACCAAACTCAGCTTCCCCCTCTCCACCCTCCCAATGCCCAAACGATGGACTGTCACTATCCCCACTCTTCTCCTCCTGACCCAGCTCTAGCCATCTTGTCCATGAGTGAGTGCAGAAAATGTGAGTGCCTTCACAAATGCAGCTCTCAAAAGACCCTGGGATAAGTAGGATACATTTTCCAAAAGAATTAATTCTATGCAGTTATACATGACCAACCAAGGTATCTCACTTGAAAAACATTGATAAATGAACTAGAAAATAATGCTGATCCAGGGTCAAAAGTGATTTCTTGCTCTTATGTTTATTTCACAGCAGATCAGGGAATTAGGGGAAGACTGATGGAAGAAAAAGCAGAAGTGTGTACCTTGAAATATGTCAGACAGAAGTTTTGTTTTTAGTGTCTTGCAATAAAAAGATCACCATGTCTTCTACTTTTCTATCATGTAAATAGTTTTCAGATTTTAGCATAAATAAATTTTGCATAAATGCAATCTTTTATTTTGCACTGAATATGTAAGACAGACAAGACATTTAAAAATTATGGGAAAATTATTCAGTTCCTCTGACAATTTCTAAAATCAAAGGCATGTATTTTGGAATAATACATACTAACTAGGAAAATAATTTTTAAAAAGTCTTTTACAAATGTTACCAAATTAAATACAATCTTCAATGCTGTTTCTGAAACACATTTTCTTATCAGATGTTCCCCATGTTCAATTTATTCTGTTGTGCTTCTTTTACATCATAGCAATGACAATGAAATAGTCAATGACTGGAAAATACACATTTATGCAGGAGAAATAGGTGCATCAACACTTTCTTCTGAGTCTTTAAATGCTATTTATCAATGTATTTAGCAGACAAAAACAACATCTCATTCATAACACAGAAAACTTAACAAAAGGCAAGCAGATTTTATTGCTACTTGATCCTGTAATATATTCAAATGGAAACAATGAGTTGCAGGTGAAGTAAGGCAAATAATCTTCATCTTAAAAAGAGAGAGAATGCTATTTTTGTCAAAATAGCATTTTGTCAACTGGACCAAATCTAGAGATACATTAATTTTGTGAAGAACTGTGACAGGGCAGAATGGAAAAGGTCACTGTGGGGATTGCCTGCAATCATTGCAGAGCAGCATTGTCTGGGGAGGGCTGAGCTCAGTGGAGCACGACAGGCGTGTGGGAGCCTGGAGCGAGGCACAGAGCCCAACCAGCCACGGGCAGCCTCAGCTCTGCAGCCTGAGCGGGGCCCCAGGCACATGAGGAACTCAGCCTGCACCATCCTGCACTGTGGTACAGGCCCAAGGGCAGGAAGGGCCCCTCCTTGCCCAAGCACAGATATTCCTTTTGGAACTGTGAAAGATAAATACCGAATTATTAATGATAAAGCCTGCAGACTGTGGGGAAAGTGTGAGGGCGTCTACCCTGGAAGGCAAACTAGCCCTGGAGACTTCTAGCAAAACAGATGTGGCTGCTTTCAGCTGTGTGCTGGTTCTGAAGAGGCGAGGAACACAGATTTTAAATCTCACCCCTTTCCAGGATAAGAGTATTTTTTTTTCCTGAAGCTTTCCTTCTGTTATACTGAGCACTTTTCTCAGTTCAAAGTTTCAGTACAGATTTCATATTAAGCTTCATCTAAGATCATCACCAGCAAAAGCATTAGCTGAGTGCCTGGAATTAGTCAGAAATTCCCCTTTCATCGTGAGTGATTCCACATCCATCCATTATTCAACCGTCTTCTCAGATCAGTTTTAACCCCAGAGAGAAGCCAGATGAGACAGTCCACCACTCTGATCAAGCCTGAAAATTCTGGTAGTCTTTCTAGCAGTGTTAATACTCTACAAATCACACAGACTGTTTTTTTTTTTAAGGTATTTAGGCACCTAACTTACACTGAGATAAATTCAAAGGTCTTTGAACAAATTCTTATGCAAGAAACTCATATTAAGGAAAGAATGCTTGTCCTTCTCACTTAAAATGAAATAAAAGATCTAAAGTCTGCTAATGAGCAGTGATATTCTTGAGTGCCAATTTAAATGGAAAAAATTGCTTTCATTATGCAGATTTTGATGCTGGCCGTGTCATGACACTACTTTCTCTAGAGGATTAATTTAAGTCCAGTAAAGCAGAAAAGAATCCCCTTGAAAGTGATGAAGTGAACAAGAAGTGAAATTGATTTATCCAAAGTAAGAAAGTCCTGAAAGAGTTGTAGATTATGCAAATGATAAAAAAATAAAAGACCAGGAATAAAGTAATTTGAAATTTGGAGGGGAAAAAATCAAATTACATTATACAAGAAATAGTAGCTCTTCAGTTAAAGGTCTTTATTTGATTTTGTAAATGGAATAAGTTAATAATAACTTTAAAAGAAATTAAGAATGCAATGCATATTAAAATGAGCCCCAGTCTTGCCTGGGACTAGACCTTTGCCAACTCCTGTGACAGAAATATTGAATAAGAACACCCATGTGCGGTTATTTTTAAACAGCATCACTGGCTGCTGGCAGCTCGAATTGCAGTGCTTTGGAGAGTACAGCAAGAGAAATCTGATTAGTATCTCTACAAGGGGCAAGTTCAGGCTCATTAGCCAGTGGTGATGAAAGCATTAACGCCCTTCAAGGAGCGCCTTTACTCTGAACACATTTGCTCATTAGGAGGATGAAGGTCTCTTTTTTCACAATGCATCTGAGCTGTGAAAGGGTTTAAGGAAACTCTTTGCTTTATCAGGAGCTTTGTCTCCTCACGCTGAAAACCAAAGGGAGGTCCCAGGGCACCATCATCAGGGATAGGACTGAATTCTCTTGGCAGTGCCTCTCGTAGGGCAGCTGCCTGCACCCAAGGTGCCAGCAAGGTTTTCACTAAGGTACAGGGAGAGGAGCTGGAACTTCCAGTTGCTTGAGATGAGCTCAGTAAAAATGCCCCATGTGGAAAGACAAGGCTCATTGCTATGAACCAGAGTGGTTTAGATAACCAATTTGCAGAGAATTGACCACATTAGCCCTGGGCAGATGAGTTGCAGCCCTTCTTCCTGGCACAGAGTCATTGCCACTTTAATCCAGCCACAAGTACAGCAGATCTTATTTTCCTGTGGATCAAGCCAACATTTGAAGCCAACAGGAATGGCAACCTCCTACTGCATCCTGAATGGCAGCCTTCTACTGCATCTAGTCACAGAGCTAGAAGAAATGAGGGAACTAATTTGAAAGTGCACCCTTCAAATACTGTTAAAGACGATCAGGAGTTTCTGATCTGTAGCAACAGAAATGCCACCAATAATTGCACACATTTGAAAGAAACTTTTGCCCCAAGACACTTGCCATCTTTGACATAGCATCAAGGCTGGACAGTAAAACAGACAATTAATTTCTCATAGGACATGTCTTTGTTCCTGTCCTCACTCTCTTTCAAATAAGGGGATTTGCTTCCAGACCCACTTGAGGTGACTACCCTTTTCCTCCTTGTCTTCCAGAAAAGAATTCAAAAGTTATCAGCAGAAATGTGTCCCTAAAAAAGGCTCTTTCTTAATTATTAGTCTCACCAAATTTAGCCGAACTATTGTGTTAGTTTTCTGGCACATGGGAGAGTAGTTATACATATGGAAGATGTGCAAAACAAAGGAATTGTTCCATGTTCTTTCAAAGCTGTTTGAAATTTCTTCCCACTCTGCAGCCTATTATTGTTCTGAGAAATGCGACACACTGCCACCCCTTGCATGAATACTTGCGCACAGCTTTGTTAGCGTGGTACAAGTATTTATACAAAAACACTGACTTGTAAAGAGGGTCAAAATACAGATACATTTGCCCAGTGAAAGTTCAGAGAAAAACAGAAATTGCAGTCTATGCTCCAAGAAATAAATGCTTTTTTGTTTTGGTTTGGTTTGATTTTTTTTTCTTTTTTTTTTTTTGTACATTATCCCTCTCTTTCACAAGCTTCCAATGTCTTTGATAACAAAATCTTCTCTTCAGACATGATGAACTGCCAAGCCATTGTGTTATTGTTGGGAAAGACGCTGTCTTCATCAGCTTTGTCAGCATTTCGTCTTGTGAGTTCCATTATACATGGCAAAAAAAAAATACACTGTGCAGGGAAAGATGCATATATATGCAACACAAAATCCCTCTACTGTGCCACACTAAAAAAGGGGAATTCAAGAAAATGATCCTATCTGTATCTTTCATCCTTCTGATCGCCGATTAACTATGCATGGAATATATTAAGGCATTTTATTATTTTGGGGAATATTAGTTTACTACAAAGTTACATATTATTTAATCATCTCAAGCTGCATCTCTACAAAGATGGTGACTTTGTGGGAATTGTCACAACAAGTGGTTACTCCAATAAGAGATTTCTAATGAAAGGGAATTATACTGATTATTAATGAGTTTCAAATGAATTCAAGTCCCATGGTAAGCTTAAAATAACACAGGCAAAAAATACTGCAATGGAAAACGGTTGATCTGATCAGAGGTGTATGGAAATGTAGCTCCAAAAGAGTAATCAGACAGAACTGAGCCAATTTTACTTGTGAAAGTAATTATTTTGCTTATGTCATACTCACCTCTGAAAACTATTCAAAAGGGAAAAGTTTTGCTTCACCAGTCCATGGGTTCATATGATTGCTTTGCCAATCCATGGATTTTTGTACCTCCTCAAGAGACAAATGCAAAATAATAAAAAAAAAAAACAAAATCAGGGAAAAAAAAAGAAAAAGAAAAAAAAAGGAAAAAAGAGGCTTGCATACTCAGAAGAGGAGAAAAAAGAGTGAGAAGGGGGTAACAGACACTGATCATTCTCGAAATGTGTTAAAACTAAAGAAAGAAGGTGCAGTGTGGAGGAGGTTGGTTATGCCCCCAAGCAGCCCAGTGAAGCCTGAAGATAAATGCAATGTATTGTCAGCACAATGCTTTGTTATAAAGAAACTGGTGCCAGCACTCAGAGGAGGCAAAGACAAAGGAAATAAAACGGTTAATGTGGCCACACAGTGTTTAGAACAGAATAAATACTAGTTTTCTATCCTGGGAGGCAACTTCTGTCATTGTAAGATTTGCATGGCTGGCAGCCCCAGGTGCTGCTGTTATAGTGCATCCTATGGTATGGAGGTGAGCCACCAAAACTGCAGAAACAATTCTGGCCAAAGTAAAGCTGAAATTTCTGGTACCCAGAATTTCTTCTTGAAATGAATTTCTGCTGCCTCTGTTTCCTATGCTGGGCTGTGAGAGGTGTGCTGACTTTAGCATCAATCCCTCCCCTAGGCGGGATGCACCATCTCACTTGGAGTGCCAGAAGTCCTCCATCCCCTGACCCCCACCTCCACAAAAAGCTGCCAAGGAATATTCAACAACTCACAAGTGAATTTACATAGAGGGAAGGAAAATTAAGTTTCCAGAATGTAAACAGAACAAAAGTGCCTCCGTAACACCTTTCCACCTGTGGCCATGCTCCATTGGGCTTCACTGGGATGGGCAAGGAGTGAGATGCATCTCTGCCCATGTGTCTCTGGATTTTATTTGCTTTTTCTTTGTGAGGTTCTTCCAGAGAAAGTGGATTGTGCTGCTTCTCTGGCATTGGATGCTATGGTCCTTCTCTATGGAAAAAGGCTGTTTGACGTAAACAACAGCCTAAACCAAGGGTGGTGAACTTGGTAGGACAAGAGTCCTCTTGTGACTTGGGCTCCATGTACTACCTGGACTTGAACCGAGTAAAGGCACACTGGGGACAAGGCAGATCACTATGGGGTTTGGCATCATGAAAAAATTCATTACTGAGCAGATCCCTTGAAAATTCCCTTTCTCCTCTTTTTTCTTTTCACTCCTGAGTTACTCATCCAGCAAGCAGCTACCTGAGGCAGGCAAACCTTTGGGGACACAGCCTCCGTGCAGATTACAGCCAGAATTGGCAGCTTGTAGGTTAGGTTGCTAGAGACAGCATTAATCTGTTGGTGATGTAAGCATTCCCAGCTAAGAGTGTCATGTCAGTAAACTTAATCTGTAATTAGCAGAGTGCACAACCTTTATTTCTCTTGGCATTCACAACCTGGATTCTAATGGCTTATGAAATATAGGTATGTCCCTTCCTTTCATAGCAAAGGATATTTCCAGTTTGTCATTCCTACTCAGTCTCCTTGAAGTTCTGGGATTCCAAAATCAAGCAGATAAGTGTTTGGCAAGAAATCCCCATCTTCCTGGGATTTCTTAGTGTGTGCTAACATTATATTTCATTTTGTTATAGTAGCTCATCCTCTCAGTATTACATGAAATGCTGAGGAGGAATACTTGTGCTCAATAGCATTGCAAATCCAGATATTCCATGGGGAATCAGATAGTTTTAAATGTTAGGAATTTGGGAAATGCTGAGAATCTCAGTTTTCTAAAGCACACACAGTATATGTTCAGGACAAGCAGCTAACCAATAATAATGGATGGATACAATAAACTCTCCAGGGAGCAGTGGAGTACTGAAGCACATTTTAATTTGAAACCAACAGCAGCATCTTTTCTCACTCCCTGGCAGGTAAACAAGGTATCTTGGTTGCATTTCTTGTTGTGTTGACCTGCCTCTCTGGAATTCTGTGTAGTGCTTAATAGGCTGGCATGGCTTTGCTACTGCAGGAATCGTGTGACCTGCCTCTTCTTCAGGGGGCTGAGGTTAGGACCTGTTCTTGGCTGTGCACAGTTGCTGGGACTGCCTTTCACATGCTCATCCCTAATGCATCCATCTCCTTTTGCACTTCATGGTACTACGGAAGTAATTTGCTGGTACAGAAAGTAAGCTGAGAGACACAAGCCTGCAAGTTTCTTGGTATTTATCAATCCTTTTTGACACAGGGAGTGTGTGTGGCTGTCAATGACATTTTTGCAATTCTAGTGCCTGAACAGAGGAAACTCATGACATTTCAGGAACAAGGCTGAGAGCCATGGCACAAAACCTGCCACACAGCTTGGACCAGCACCTGGGGACTTGTGTGATGCTTTACTAGCAATTGAGAAAGCCCTGCATGGCTACAGTTAAGTCATGAGAATCTCACCCTTGGAGTAAAACTCAGAAAATACAAGATTTTGCAAAAATTAAACATAAGTCCTAATATTTCAGCCATAATTGCTCTCTTTGTTTTCCCACATTCCAGCATAGTCTCAATTTATTCTTCTGGATATTCCCTGATTCAGTATCAGTGGGGAAAACTTCGGGCAGTCAAAGACAAATTGAATATCTACTTTGTGCTTGATAATTGCTTTTTGAAGAAAAAATTATCTCACATAAGGAGAAAGAAGAACTAGACTAAGAATTGATACTCCTGATATCTGTTTCCCAGGTAGAGCTAGTAGATATTTTGCAGTTACTTGTTCTTTTATCTGTACCTACATATGTGTGTGTGTTATATTTTTCTTAAACCATGCTTCTATTAGTAACTTTTAAAAAGTTAATTTCTTTTTGTCATTTGTCTGTCTTTTATTGCTGAATATGAAATACTACTAGTAGTATTCTTAGAAGTGATTTATTGTCTGGTGTCAGCATTTTATTTTTTCTTTGGTAAAATAAGCTTTTTCATAGCTATTTTAGAAGCTTAAATTAACCAGAAGGACCAGTGATTTTGAGAAATAAAAAAAAGAATCAGAAGGGAATTACTATGATGAAAAGAAGAGAATAAGAAATAGGAAGGAGGCTGAAAGAAAGGACATGAAGTTAAGGGATGCAGTTTAGGCAATATTTATAAAAACCCTATGTTCTGTCACAGTCTTGTTTCTACCAAATGCAATTTTGACAAAGTAATAAAATGTAAGAAGGGTATAGAGGTCTGGCTTCAGCTCTCCTGTTCATAAGGTATACAACAACTCTTTTTTAAAGAAAAGATAGAAATGTCAGTGTTTCTATATTTGGGAAAAATGAGAAGCAACAAGGTGACTTGTCACAAATCTGTCATCACTATAACTATCTTGTTTGTATTCTGCAAGCTGGCTTTGAGCTTTGTGTCCATTTTGTGATCAGCTCATAGGGATGCACATCTGCTCCACAGGTGGGCATTGCTGTTATTTTTAAGCATCCTCAGAAAAGATGGGATCAGCTGGACACAATTCAGAGGAGGGGTGTGAATGGGCAGAGAAAACAGGAACATCTCGTTTGGCCTCACTGATACAGAAGTGTTGGCAGCTGGGCTGGGCTGTGCTATACAGAGGGAAACCACAGGCTGAGGGCAGCAGCATCTCGTGGCTGGGCAATTGCAAGGCCAAGGCTGGAGCACTGTGTCCCCCAGTATGAGAGAGAGACTGACAAACAGGAGAGGATTGGGAAGGTCAGGGAAGCCTTTACCACATGAGCAAAGGTTTGAGAGGACTTTTACTTGCTAAGAACCAGGCATTATCACAAGAGAGATAACTGGTAAGATATAGAACTGAAATTACACATGGTTAAATGGGTGCTTTAAAGACTTTTAGATGGCTCTAAAGCAGGAAGAACGTGGAGTCTGAGTGCCATCCCTTCCCCCCTGCTCCTGTGCAAAGCCACCACAACACACAAGGCTCAGGCTGCAGATGTTTTCTGTCCATGTAGCACAGAGTCAGTGATGTTCCTTAGTGCCTGAACACAGAAATTCTGCAAGCTGAAGGTGGTTCATTGCCATCACTTTTCGACTCTTGTATTGTCAGAGCTGGTTTCCTCAGTGAGGGACAGCTCTTCCCAAAGGGGCACGAGCTAGGACCTGCTGGTGACTCCAGCGCAGGCCACGTCCTCTCCAGTGGATGCTGCCCCACAGGCTCTGGCTGTGGTGGGCAGAGACAATGGCTGTGACAAAGTCCACCTGTGGCCCCTGACATGGGAAGTGATAAGGGCCAGGGACCATCCAGGAGCTCCTATCAGGAGCTGAAGGAGAGGATGCAGGAGACAGGATAGAGACAAGGCTGTAATGTACAACTGAGGGATCCCAGCACAGAAATCAGACTGAAATGGGGCTTCTGGCCCCAGGTGGATCCTGCAAAGGCTGGGCAGGAGCAGTAGGGCCTCTGGTGCCATCAGGGCTCCAGACATTTGTGTAGCCATCTCCTTTTGAAGAGAAGAAAGTAAGAAAGCTGTCCAGGAGTTGCTCAGAGCGTGACATTGCTTCAGGCACAACTGGCAGGGAAAAAAAAAAAAAAAGTAGGTCTTTTCTCTCTCTCTGCAAGTTTCTGGTGGATGAAATATGCAGGAATCTATTTTTGGAGGTGATCAAATAATGAGTATGAGGAACTCTGTTGTGCTCACTGCATGGGGAACAAGGAGAGTAAAAACCACCCTTTCCTCACCAGCAGGTTAACCAAGAACATCCATACACACTCACCACTTTGTTCATATTTCATGTCAACAAAACTGAAATACCAAATAGGTTTTATAGACACATTCCTAATGACTGAGATTTATTTTTGTGATGAAAAAACATAAATTCATGGTGTTTCCTGAAATGTAACACCTTTGTGTTCTGGTTTGCTGTGTGTGGCTGAGGTGTTGGGCAGGTTCAGGGATGTCCACCACGGAGCAGACCACAGGAAACATTTACTCTAATTGCACCCTGACATAAAGGTTCCCCTGTGGACATTCAGCAGCTAGAGAGCCCCACCACAGCCATCCATCCTTGCAGCTAGCAGCTGGCTCCAAATGCTGGGGGTCAGGCCACAGCCTGGCCTCAGCCACAGAAGCTGTATGGTGTGAGGAAATGTGTGAAGCCCTTAACAGGGGGAGACACAGCTCCTCTTCACAGCACAGCCTGGAGCTCCACTACCCCTGGGCCACAGCCCAGTGTCACTCTGCCATGGAAACACAGCAGACCTGCCTGAGCAGGGCCCCACAAGACAATGCTCCCCTGGCAGCCTGCCTCTTACCAGGTGTTCAGTACAGTTACTCCAAACCACAGCTGCTTTTAACCTGAAGCACACCCAGAAAAGGAAGGGGAGAAGGCAGGGAGAATAGGCAGCTGGGTCTCCCCGAACCTCATCCTTTCCCTTCAGATTTTAGGTAGGCTGGATTCAGTTCTACTTTCGTGAGCCAGTGGATGCTCTTGGCAGCTGCCAAAACCTCACTTTGAGCAGGTGATGCTCCCTCCCTCCCTCTGTCCCTCCCTCCCTCTGTCCCTTCCAACAGTGCGGTGTGTGTCTGGATCTGAGGTCTGCCTCTGGGAAAAATAAACCTGTTGACTTGGCTGGTAGGTAGGAATTACAAAACCCCTGAAGACAGAGGCTTTCTCCAAGCTGTGTCCACAGCCTCAGGCATGGTTTAGAGGCAGCAGGGGCTGGACTGGCACTGGGATTCAGCCCTAAGCAGCAGGAAGTGGGTGGCATGGCCAAGCCTGCTCCCCTCCCACCTTTCCGCTCTGTTGCATGCAAGACAGAAATGATCCCTTTGTTAATTTAAATAAACAGAAACACAGTGATGACAGGTTGTTTATTATAGGCTCTAGGCAAGAATCCATGTTTTCAGGATCACGTGGAATTCTGTGGTAACAAAGTGAGGCAAACTGGGAGAATGCCTGCACGACCCTTTGATTAATGCTATATTGCTCCTCCTGCCCCTCCTCACATTTCCTACTGCTTTGTTTGAATTCATAGAGTTAATTGAAAGCAGACAATAACAGGATTTTTACAGATCTGAGCAAGGAAAAGTAATATAATGACCTGGTTAAGCCAGGCTCAGGTACTCAGCTTCAAAGGAGCGAGGATAACAATGTCTTTTCTCTACTCAGACAGGCTGGGAGACTCCTCCAGTAGCCAAGCCTGCTTTCAGAGGAGCCCTTAACACATCCAAGGTTCCAAAAAAGGGCAGGGAATTATGTGAAACAGAAAAAGCTGACAGGCTAAATATATGTTTAAAAAAAAATATAAATTAGTCCCGGGAAACAGGCTGCAAGCCTGATAGCCAGCTTCCACGTTGGGGAAAAATACCATGTCTATCTTCCATCAAGGAAAAGTAAAGAAGAGTACAAATATAATGTGTAAAGCATCTCTCTTAAATCTGTTCTATTAAGAGCTGTGCAACTTTTTGGCAAAATAAATATTTTTTATTTCATTTAAGCTGCTGTTGCAGGCTACCAGCAAACTAGTGCTGGCAGCTGCACATCCCAAATTATGGTGTGAGAATTGCAGAATTTCATGCAGGAGGTATCTCCTGGCTTCTTAGGGACAGAGAAAGGGAGAGGGGATCTTAGAGATGCCCACAGTAGGGATGGTAGCACAGCTAACCCAAAAGCACTGGTGCAAAGGATTTAGGGCATCCTGGGTGACACTGTGCATGTTTTGTCTAGGTCCTTCCTGGACACTGCAAGACCTGTCCTTATAATCCCACATTGTTGTCCAAATGATATTTTTTTCCTTATAAACCAGCCTGTAATTCCTCATAAATCCATCTCGCTGTCTCACAGAGATTGCATTGACTTTTCATTTTTCACTCCCTGTGGCATTCTGTGCTTAGAGAAAACACTGGTGAGCTGGTCACGCTTCAATAGCTCTCTCACAAATGGACTTGTCAATAATTAAATTAATATATTTTCAGACAATGAGGAAAATATTTTCAGCAGAGCTTTGAGCTAGTAGTGCTCTGCTTTCAGAATATTTTGAGATCACAAAGGCCACTGCAGAATCTGAACCTAGTGCACTAAAAAAGAAACAAAAGCAACTGAGTTTCCACAGTGTTCATTAATTTAATTTAGCTTGAATAATTCATGTAGCACAGCTTCTCTGTAGTATATTTTATCTGGAGATGCAAAGGTTCTTTAGAAATTTGGGCAGTATAATTATCTTTTTACAGGTGAGGAAGCAGAGATAATCTCCTTACTCAAACCTCAGGCAGCAGGCAGGATTTTCCTGAGGCAGGCACAAAGGCCCTTTCTGCCAGGTGTCATTCTGTGAGAGGGCAAGCCTGGCCTCATGTGTTAGGAAAGTAACTCCAGAAATTTGGCTTCTAACCCTGAATGTGACACATGTGGGAGCTACACTTCTGCAAATGAGGTCACTTAATTGACCTTAAGTATTTAATTTAGTGCCACTCTGTGTCAATTGAATGAGCAGAAACTGGCAAACCACAAGTGATGGGGGCTCTCTTTGCAGTCTAGGGGCACCCAGCCCTTTGGCACTCCCCTCCTCAGCTGTGGTTTCATGACACAGAGTCTCCACACCACAGCATGGTCAGCGGTGCTAAGGGGCTGCTGTCCCACTGCTGCTGCTGCTGCTTGCCCAGCTCTCCTCACACACCAGACCTTCATGCAAACCTAGCTCAGAACTGGCCCAGGCTAAAAATGACCAGCTGAAAACACTCTTGGAGCAGCTCTGTTGATTCCTTCATCACAATCACAATGTTGTGGAACAACAGTGCCTCAGGCAGAAATCTGTTTGAGCAGAACAGAAGGGGAGATGGGGTGGTGAGGAAGAGGAAAGGGAGGTCATCAAATTTCAGGCTGGTACTGCCACCAAGGTCCAACTTTTAGTAGCCCCATCCTCATTTGAAAACCAAATTTTTAATGCAATTGAGCTTACTGGCCCAGGATACCCAGATTTGGGGTTGCATTCAGCAGTCTAAGTTTTATGCATCAACACTCCAGATCCATTTTCTTAGCTATTGCCAAGAGTCCAAATATCTGAGCCTGTGCTGGAGCTATCCAGACTGGTACAAGAGATGGAACTCTTTTGAAGATTGTTTCTCGATAATGGAAAACACTCTGTGTAAAACTTTCATTTTTGCCAATCAAGGCAAGAGCTTGGTGAACCTTTAAAATGCATTCCACACAAAACTCAAGCTGGCAGCAGTTACATGTGACTTTGTTATGATAGACAAAACAATTTTATCCTAAACTGCGCCAAGGAGGGGAAGAGAAGCAAATAGGACACAAGAAAAATGTTTCCTAGAAGAGGATGGACAAATGCATCACACTACTATTGCAATAGTAGTGGCCAGTAATTAGAGAGTCTAACACTAACAAAATGCACTTATTTGTGGCATACAAATAAGCAAAAAAGCTAGCAAGCAGACCTGAGGGAGCACTGTGATGATCAATTCTGTTACTAGGAGAAAAAAATGATAAACATGGTAGGACGGACTTGAGTGCAACACTGATGGTTTCCTAGTCTTGTCTTTTTCCTTTTGTGCCTGTTTTACCAAGCATTTCACTTTATTTTTGCTCAAATTCCCATCTTATTCCTTTTGCTGTTGCTCATAGTGTCAGTGTGGCAATTAGCTGGACAAGACAGGAGCTATTTGCTGTGATTTGCTCCTTAGACATCAGACAGACTCTGGAGAAAAAAAATAAGTCAGAAACCAGACGGGAAGAAGTCGACCACATAAAATCAGCCATCAGAAAAACAGAAGTAGTTGTATGAGAACATTTGTCAGCTAAGGTGGAATCTTACATGTGCTCAAAGACAAAACCCTGATTTTGAAATTTTTTTTAGTACTTGTTATCATTGAGTTTAGAATAGGTTTGTTTTGTTTTGTTTTGTTTTGTTGTTTGTTTGTTTTTTTTGGGGGGGGTTGTTGTTTTTGTTTTGTTTTTTTTTTTTTTGTTTTTTTCCTGGGAAATAAGACCCAGTTTAAATTAATTTAGTCTCACCCAGAATGAGAAACTGTATGTAAACAATCTTCAATAATTTGTCTTAAAAGAAGCATCAGTCATCAAGACACCTAAATTCCCCTCATGATTTTGGGGCAAGGAAGGAAGGGCAGTCAAGCAACAGAAAGCCACATCTATGTAACACATTCCATCAGGTTCATACAAATTATCTGTGCTTTCAAAGTGGAATGTGCGCTAGAGAAGAAGGAGGTGTTATTTTGGGACCTAGGGAATAATAAAGCAAATAGGTTTGTATCATTAATGGTCTGTACACAAAATTCCCAACCCTTCTACAGGGGAAAATTTTAAGTTGGTAACATCACCTCAGTGTCTGGTGTGAGCCTCTGAGTGGCCACAGTGCAGGCAGAGGGACTGCCAGCAACAATGACATGACAATAAGTCAGCTTTGCTGTAATGGAGGGGCTTAAAAATGATGTTTGCTTGGAGGTCATCTGTCAGCTGGAAAGGAAGGATGATGAAGAGTTCTCACATAAAGTCATTCTTTGTCTTATTGCAGCTGACGAGTTCTGCGTAAAACTGGGTCTGGTAAAAATGGCCCCAGCCATAAACAAAATGTTCTCCATGGAAAGGGCAGGGCTTCATAGTCCGCCATGCCTGTGAACATTTCAGCCAGAGATCTCTGGGGTTGTGTCCCAAAATATCCCATGACACAGTAATTGTACATAACAGTCTACTTGAAAGTATTGCAGAGAGGCAGCAAAGTCTAGGCTGGCCTAGAGAGTTTAGGAGACTCAAACTACAATTTAGGAAGTTCTCAACAATCTGAGCTGAACTAATCTCCAGATGCCCAAACTGATACAAATTTTAATGTAAAACTTGTAGCTTTATTATTCCACCTTCACTAGAGGTGAGACTTACCGTAGAAACAAGTGGTTTTAAGGGGAAAGTGATTTAAACCAGTAAGTTTTACTTTGTAAAGTGGCCAGCTATTAATATGCAATGATCAGCTATGCTGTCTCTGTCAGCATGCAAGGCTTTTTACTCTGCCAAGAGGTGACTGTCCACCAGAGGCAAGGGTTACAAGGATATTGATAATGCACAGGGCTAACAATTCAGGCTTTGTTTACTACTTAGCACTGCACTCTAAGAGAAATTTCTTCATTCTGATTAAGCTTCTTCTTTTCAAATCACATCCAGATATCTTTGCATGGCTCCTTCTCTGTGACACTACCAGTCACTCATCATCTTGAACCTGAAAGTTGCCAGCTACCCCTTTTTTATAATTTTAATTCAGTCAATGGATTAAAGTTGGCACACTGTAAAGCCTTGTCTCTAGCAGAAAAGTGAGTCAGTTTAATTAAATTGATTTAAACTTAGGAAATTACTATGATAGATGTACTGAAGCTGGTTTAGCCCATGTTGCCATTGATTTATCTTGCATCAGTTCTGTTCCTGTCATGAATGCCAATCATTATTCTCTTTTAAACAGTGTACTCAGACTGGCAAAGTCACAAGGCAAAGGGAAAAAGTCAAAGCTTAGGTTTTCCTCCTTTGCAGGAGAAAAAATCTTGTTGATACCACCTTGTGTGTTGCAAAAAGCAGTGAGATGGTGGAAGAAGGGAAAGAAGATGGCACAGAGGCATAGAAATGGGCGAAACATACACGGTTTGGGCACAGTTTGGGGAGTAAGAAAATTTCAAGACAGTGGTGATAGTCATAAACCTGCATTTTCCATTCCATTTAGCTGTCATTTCTCATCATTAATTTTTGCTGTACATAGGCAATACCCTGTGCTGAAAAACCCTTTTCACCTGCTGCAAAATCATCCCCAAAACACCACAAGGGACTCCTGTAGAGCTCTCTGTGTCGGAAACAGCAGTGCTGACCTTCAGGCACATGGTAGGGATTGTAAAAAAAAATATGGTTTGGCTTCCAGGGTATGCTCAGGGTGTCTCCAAGCTTCATGCTGAAAGCCTACAAAATGGCCACACTGACATTTTCTGGGTGTTTTGTTGCTATACTGTAGCTGTTAAACCCTCCAGACCTTTCAGAAAGCCACTGCAGCTGCTTGCACTGCTTACTGTGACATAACCTCACTGTTTGTAAGGGACCTACCAAGATTTCTATCTTGCTCAGTGCACAGATTACTGCTGCATTATCATTGCACACAGCTCCAGAGCTCAAGCACAGCTACTCATTGCAAACACCTCCTCTGGGTACTGCAGCCCTGAAATAGTCTACAAAGCAAGAAGACAATGTCTCACTGTCTGAAATCCAGCCCCTTGGGAAGGACAGGCACACAGCTTTTATTTTACTTGTAAAATTCTTTTTTTAAAAGTAAAATGACTGGAGTGTGACTCCTGTCAATGACTCTTGTACTCATCCCCTTATATGGGGATGTATGTCACCCACAGGGACTCCTAGCCCAGCAGCTGGTCCAGCAGGTGGAAACACCATAATCAATTATGGTATTACTCACAGAATCATAGAATGGTCTGGGTTGGAAAGGGCCTTAAAGATGATCTAGTTCCAGCACTACTGACATGGGTAGGGATACCTTCATCTAGACCAAGTTGCTCAGGGTCTCCATCCAGCCTGGTCCTGAGCACTTCCAGGGATGGGGACCCACAACTTCTCTGAGGAAACTGTTCCATTGCCTCATCACCCTCACAACAAAAACCTGCCTAATATCTAATCTGAATCTCTCTTCTAATTTGAATTCATTTGTCACTGTCATATTTTCTGGAAAAATCCCTTTGCCAGGACTTCTCTCCTGGGAAGCTGAGAAGCCTCAGAGAAAAAGGAAAACAATATTATCTCATTTGCTTCTCCTGCGTTTTGCTGCTTTGGAATGTGGTTGGGGATTTTTTATCCAACATGTGAATTGTTTTGACTTAATGGCCAATCACGGTCAGGCTGTGTCAGGACTCTGGCGAGAGTAATGGGTTTTTCATTAGTGTCTTGTTAAGCCTTCTATAGATATCCTTTCTCTATTCTTTAGTATAGTTTTAATATAGCATTCTTTTATATATATAATATCATAAAACAATAAATTAGCCTTCTAGGAACATGGAGTCAGATTCATCTTTCCTCCCCACTACAGGGGACCCCAAAAATACCACATCCATTCTCCCTTTTCCTGTCACTACATGCTCATGTCAAAAGTTCCCTCCATCCTCCTTGCAGAGTCCCTCCAGGTACTGGAAGGCTGCAGTTAGGTCATCCAAGCTGTCTTTTTTCCAGGGTGAACAAACCAAATTCTTTCTGCCTTTCCTTGTATGAGAGGTGCTCCATCCCTCTAAACATCTTGATGTCCCTCCTCTGGAAATATTCCAACAGGTCCATGTTCTTTCTGTGCTGATCCCAGAGCTGATGCAGCCCTGCAGATGGGGTCTCACCCCAGCAGAGCAGAGCAGAGGGGCAGAATCATTCCATTCCCTTCTGGCCACACTGCTTTTGACTCAGCCCAGGACACAGCTGACATTCTGGGCTGCAAGTGCCCATTGCCCAGTCGTGTCCAGCCTCTCATCCACCAAACTCTTTGAACTGCTTTCAGTACAGGTTTTGTACCCTTTCATACGCTCTTGAGTCAAGGTGAATGAACAAGTTGCTGTCTTGTCATGACATGTGGCTTGGACACAAGGCAGATTTTAATCATGCAGGAGATCCTCATCTGGAGTAAATAAATATCCCATGTGCAGGTATTGTACTGACCACTTCTGGTATTTTGAAGAACAGAAGAATCTCTCTTTTAATCTACAAAGCACTGAACTGCTGACACTCACTGAATGGAAGATGCTGTGCTGTGGGGGGCTTGTGGTTTCTTTGCTCCTGGACCACAGTACTGAGGTTGCATCTTGCATCAACCCATCTGCTCTTCCTTGTAATTTCAAAAGGACTCAGATTCAAATCCAGAGGGATTCAAGCCCAAGGTGGGTTATGTTTATTTTATCACAGATTTCTACTCTTTACCAGAAGTCTTGGATGTACAATTTGAAATGTCTTTGTTCATTTCATTGATTTTGAAAGGACACTTCCCCTTCAGTAACATTAACTTTGCTGCCCATTTTTCTTTCTGGTAAATTCTTTGAAAAGATTGAGGTGGAGGGAGTTGAATTTCAAACTGCAAATACAGTCTGTGCTTGTCCAAGGAAGGGGAGCAAGCAGAAATGCTGGCATTATCTGGCAGGCTTTTCATGGGGCAGTAAGCAGTAGTTTACAGGATTAGTTGTCAGGCAATACATTTTAATGGGTGCAAGTCAGTCTTCAAGTGATGCTGTGAAATATTTTGCATGTCTACTATCCTTCTGGTACTTTCTCTCCACTTCTGTGCTGGGTTACTGAGTCAGAGAAAGCCAAAAAGCGGTCCCAGACATCTCAGCTGGATTTAAACTCTGTTACCCAGGCTGTGCTTCCTTAAGAAGGATTTCACAGTATGTACAGGAGCACATTATGTGGGATTTACTTGCTTTTACTTCAACATGGGCATTATATCTGTCTGCTAAGTAGTTCTTATCACTGAGAATAGCTCTTGCTTCTGTTGGCATGACAGTCAAATACTGTTCAGAATATGATAGACATGTTCATTAATCCCAGTGTAGGAAGAAGCAAATCCTGGCTGCTTGTACACCAGGACAAGCACATTATTCATCCTGTTTCCTTGCTCTCCATCCTAAGTGCAGAGAAGGGTGAGGCTCCAGCTCTGCAGTTTGGTACAAATGTGTGTAGAAATCAGAAGATCTGTGTTTGTGAGAGCAGTTTATGCATCTACAGCAAAAGTCTTAAACCAAGTAAAATTTCCACCAAGTCCTGCATCAGTTGTTAAGTATGGGAGCTAGTTGAACATGCTCTGAGAATAAGTTAAAATGACCAAGTCAAGAGAAGTTAACAACCCAGTCAGCAAAAAGAGCTGAATTTGGTCCAACTCTTTTGCCCATGGACTCTGGTTTCCATAGCTCCTTTCAAAATTCAGTGTTCATTCAGATAATCCTTTATTAACCATTAGCATGTTCTCAGACTCTATATGGGACATGACTCTCTAATCATCAAATCTAACTTCTGGAAAGAATCAGGGTTAGCCATGGAAAAAAATCCACTTTCCACGCATCCTTCTTCATCTTGAACACTGCTGATGGTGCTGACATAACGACCTCCTTAGGTGATACCTTCCTAAGCACAATTGTCCTGTTAATCATGTCTCCTTCTGCTATTTCAGTAATTCAGAAGTAATATGATAAAGAATAATTTAATAAAGCCTTGAACCTGACAGTAACTTTCATTAATAACCCAAAGAATTCCCCTATTTGCAAAGCATGACTAGCAGGTGTGATTGTCTTGCCCCAAAATGCTATCTATTTAATCTTTAATTCCTTCAGCATACTAGCTTTTGGACTTGGCTTAACAACAATCCCTACTCTCGTTCACTCACAGAATTGCAGTTATGTCTTGCCAACAAGGCCTGCAAAACAAATTGACACATGAAAAAAAGATAACATGGAAAGGCACTTTACACTTTGAAAGAACTTGTTAATACCTGGAGATCAATCTTTAGTTTTGAAAGATTAAGGCATTTCACAAAAATGTACCAGATATAAAGAATCACCAGAAACCAACAATAAATATCCCTAAAGAGTGTTGCTTCCAAAGGAAGTATTCTGATTTTTATCTGTTTTTTTTCTAGCTGTTAATCCTGCTGATGGATACACTAAAACAGCCAGTCAGTCACATACATACTGAGTCTTACTGAGGCAATAATTCTAAGTGCTCCTCTCTCCAGTCTATCAAGGAATATGGCAAGAGAGCTGAATCTCTGCTATTCCTTCCAATAAATTTGAGTAATTAAGAATTTGCATTTGTCAAGTGCTTTGTTGTTGCTTTATTTGCATACATTTTTTCTTTGTTCTTGCAGAATGTAGGAGTAAGTCACTTTATAGATCCTCATCCTTTCATGTTTTTCTGTAACTTTATCCTAATAAAATGAGAAGTAGTGAAAAGGTTATTCTTCCAATCTCTTTTCCCTTCTGGATTTTTCTGACCCCATGGTTACACATACACATACTGCTGAAACATGGCTTGGCACAACTAAAATCCTGATTCACTGGACTGTAGGATAACTTTCCTTGGAAGGGAACACAGAAGGACTCTGGTCCAACTGTGGTGGTGTTTGAGGGTTCCCAGAATGAGGGAAGAGATCAGAATCTTGACTCCATGTTTCAGAAGGGTGATTTATTATTTTATGATATGATAAGAAAATTATATACTAAACCTATACTAAAGAATAGAAGAAAGGATTTAATCAGAAAGCTAGAAAGGAATGATAATAAAAAAAAACAATGACAGGCTCAGAAAGTCTGACACAGCTGGCTGTGATTGGTCATCAAGCAAAAACAATTCCCATGCTGGGTAAACAGTTCTCCAAATCACATTCCAAAGTAGCAAAACATGGAGAAGCTGAAGCTCCCCAGCTTCTCAGGAGAAAAGATCCTGGCAAAGGGATTTTTCATAAAATATGTCAGTGACATCCAACCTCCTGTGAAACCAGGTGCCTTGTGATTTCACTTGCTGGATCTTGAAAACCTCCAAGGATAGAGACTTTCATCCTGGGCATTCTGTGCCATTGCTTGATGGAGTTAATAAAGCACTGGGCTTGTTGTAATCTCTATGCTAAAATTGCTCTGATTTGGTGTCTTTAGAGCACTGTCATACTAGAAAAAGAGCAGGCTTGTTCTTGTGTTTCCCACACTCTAGGGCAGCCTCAAGGTGTAACCAGGATTCTGACAGTCCTGGGAAGTCTCAGGAAGTTAGAAATGATAGAAAGGAGGAAAGGCAGTGCAAAGGTCAGTCGTTGTCCTCCCCTGTAGCATTAACTAAAGTGTTGCTGTGTTGTCTGTCGCAGATTTTTGGATCAGCTCTGAGAAGGTAGGATTGTGCTGGGGAGGTGAGGCAGGTGGAACTAGAGTACAAAAGGGCAGAGAGAGAAGACATGAGAAGTTTGAATACGTGGTGAAGGGCAGGCAGTGCCAGCAAAGACACAGCTGTGGTCACAGCAGCACCGTCTCAAATGGCCGGTGTGTGCAGGTGAAATGAAGAGGGAAAAGCTAAACCTGCACCACTGTCATGACCACTGCTTGAAACCACAACCCTTCTGCCCCTGTCTTCTGCAGCCTGGACCCCTCTCCCCATGGCCCTGGGGAGGAGGGAGCACCACACTGCACCTGCACTCGGCCAGGGCTGGGGCTGCACTCCCTGGCACCTTCCTTGCATCTCCAGTGGGTTTAATTTAGGTTTCAACCCTACCATTTTGTTCCCCCTGGGAGATATGACAGCAATAATTGGAAACCCAGAGGCTTCTGCTGTTATTAACTAGGACAAAAGTCTGTCAATGAGATATATTATAATACTGCTAAGGCATACAATATGTATGGTTGGTTTTCTCTAGAGGTTAACACATTTACTGTTTGGGAAGCCCCTTTAATTTCTCTACAGTCCATCTAATGGCTTTTCTCCCTTACAAAATGAACTCTCATTTTTCTCCTGAGGTGATTTGCTTTAAATGTTGAAATCCTTTTTCCAGATGGAATTCTTGTCCAGCAAAACTGCTGTGTCACTTTGCCCTGGAATCTGACAGTCCTGGCCTGTATCAGAAGCAGTGTGGTCAGCAGAACCAGTGATTGTCCCCCTGTACCTGGCACGGTGAGGCCATACCTTGAATCCTGTGCTCAATTCTGGGCCCCTCACTAATAGAGAGAGACATTGAGGTGCTGGGGCATGGCCAGAGAAGGGCAGTGGAGCTGGTGAAGGGTCTGGAGAACAAGCCTTACAAGGAACAACCAAGGGATCTGGGGTTGTTTAGCCTGGACAAAAGGAGGCTCAGGAGGGACCTTATTGCTGTGCATAGCTGCCTGAAAGGAGGTTGCAGCAAGGTGGGGGTTGGTCTCTTCTCACACATAATAAACACCAGGCTGACAAGACAAGTTGCACCAAAAGGGTTGTTCAGCATTGAAAGAGGTTGCCTAGGGAAGTGGTTGAGTTACCGGCCCTGGAGGCATTTAGAAAACATGTACATGTGGTGCTTGAAGCCATGGTTTAGTGGTAGCCTGGCAGTGCTGAGTTAATGGCTGGACTTGGTGATCCTCAAGGTCCTTTCCTACTGAAATGATTCTGTCATTCTGCATCTCTCACCTCTCACCCTGAGTTTTGTTTGGACATTGCTTACCCAGAAAAGGCATGGCCAGGTGGACCTCAAGATCACCTTAAATGATCTCATGTACGTCACAGGCCTCTACATTCCACTGAGCTACTGCTGTATGGAGATGGTGTGCTGAAACCCGGGCAGTGAAATGCCTCTCAGTCCAAGGGTTACTTCGTTCTTGGAAACCCAGGCCTCTCCTTGACAGATTGATAATTATCTGGCTTGCAAATGGACTAATAAACCACCTCTGCTGTGAGGTGTGTAATTTCCAAAAATATTTCCCAAGTTGTGTGTCGAAGCATGTCTCCAACCTGCTCACCAAATCCCCCAGGCAGAGAATATCCTGCAGGACTGGGGAGTTTTCTATAAAGTACAGATAAGTAAGGAAATAAAGCAATATCAAATTGTCATATTTCTCCTGAACTGGACTTTTCAAGACTTGCTTCCTCAAAATCAAAAGGAATTGGTTTGACTTTTCTCATCTGTATCACATTTTCTGTTTGCTGAACAGTAACATTGAAAAGAGTTATTGTTTTTCCATAGAAGAACAGGATTATTTAAAAAACTTGTTATTTCTGGACAAGTAGAGACACTTAAATCAGGGCATGCTGTAGGCTAACATTTAATAATGCAATGAGGAAGGACAAGAATCACACAATCAAAGAAATTAATTGTAATGTGTTTTTGTAAAAAGAACAAGTAGATTGAAAATGCTACTGAGCTGCACAAAACCAGCAATACACGATTTATAATAACTTAATTTCTCTTTTGGTAGCAGGTTAGGGACTTCTTCCTGCTTGCTTTTCCAGTACTGAATATCAGCAAGGGAAATAGCAGTCTGCCTCCCCGCAGCTTCCTGAGCTGATGAGCTGATGAGCTGTTGCTTTCGAGATTCAGCTCTCTTTCCAGTCTGAGGTTTTGAGTCTGTGAGTGACCTATGCTACAAGCAAAGCAGGAAAGTTAATACTGTTCTTAATTAATCTCTGCAGGATTCATTTATGCTTATGCAAATCAGGAAGAGGACAAGTAGGTAAACGTCTGCAACTGTCAAAAAGCTGCCGGTGATTGCACGGCTGTGACAAAGCGCTGAAATGATTGCTGCAGCAGTGAAGCAAGGAAATCTCAAAGAAGAGGCAATCACATGTGAGGCAGGAGCTCTCCCCATTCTCCTCCTTAGAGAAACAGAGCTATTCCAGATGTTCTGCTTCTGAACTGCTTGTGAACCTTGTACTATTGTAGGCTCAGACATTTGCAGATTATTTATTGTACTTTTTATTGTGCTTTTGCTGCTCACCGAAGGTGATGGAATTGAATAAATTCTATTTAATTTTACCTTTTCTGTATTGTATAATCTATCTTCTTTATATGGATGCAGCTGCTTGGTCTCAGGCTCCAAAGGCACTGCAATGCAATTCTCCCTGTCTCTGCTCGTGTGTGTGAATATTCCCCTACTAGAAAGAAAATTATTAGTCAGTTGTTATATTCCCTTCTGCAGCTAATGAAAAATATAAAGTATTTTTATGATGTGATGTGAATAATAGACATCACCACCCACAACCTTCCTCCACCATGCAGGTGGGGTGTCTCACATCACATGCAAGGCAAAGAAGAGAGAACTGGTGGGGAGAGCAGCTCTGTCTGTGCCTCCATGCTCCTCCCCTCTTGTTTCATCAGATGCAGAGTTCTTGGCTGGGTACTGTATGTGAGTTTTGTGCTGATATTCCCCATAGCTACGTTGCCTTTCCAAAGATATTCTAACATGTTCATAGATCCACTAACATGTATGAATAGACACACTACGCTCATGATTTGTGACTGATGACTTCTCATCTTGTAACCCCTTGTGTTGTGAGGCCATGAGTACCTGTAACAATGGTGCCAAAGTGGGACAGTGGTGCATGGAGGCTGAGGAATAACATGAAGGCTGTTCTGCTGTGCTCTACCCTTCTTTTTTCTGTCATAGTCTACCTCCCATGTTGGAAATTTGTTACTTTCTCATGTGTGTTGGGAGGTGGTTGGAGTAGTTGGACTCTCCTAATAAACTCTGCCCAAGGAGAGGCTGGGAAGGATTTTCAGCGAAGGACTTTTGTTAACACCAACACTTTGCCTCCATGGCTGTAGCTTGTCCCCCAAAAGCACCACAAAAAAGGCTGTCAGCATTTTCAATGCAGTTCTGACTTTAGAAATACCTGGGTTTCTTTCAAATAAGCTAGACAGAAGCACTACAGCTTCAGGATAGTGCTCAACCCAAACTCACCAGAAATATGACTAAATACTCTCTGGAGCACCATGCAGGAATAAGTGGGATGAGCTAATGCTGATCCATCTGGTGTTGCAGCAGAGTGTGTTAATGAAAGATCTCATTCCCTCCAGCTGCAACTATTTCATTCCAGGGATGAAGAAAAAAAAAGTAATATTTGATTTCTTAGTCATAATCAAGCAATGTTTTAATAAAATAAAAATGTTTAAGATAAAATGTTATATCAAATATTAAAATTTACGTATCAACATAGAATTTATATATTCTATACAAATCAAAAAGGAAATATATAACAGTCATTCAGAGGGATGAAATAGCCATCATGATTCTTCCTCTTGGCATCCTTGGTGGTTGATTGAGAAATGACAGTGCATGTCCTGTCTTGGCTAGAGCTGCTTCAGTACCTCCGTTTTCCCATCCTTGAAAAAAATGTGACGGAAGAGTCTACTTTGTCTGGCTGAATCCCCAAAATAAGACAAGCAGCCTTGAGAGCTGCTTGAGAGCTACAGAACCCAGAGCTTTTCCACAGAACTGCAACCATTGAAATTTGGGGTTCTTTTCTTGGAGCTGGGAACCAAAGGGTGCCAACAGAAAAAGCAACTTCAGCAATTCTAGGAGACTCAGCTGAAAAAGCAAAAATTGAGTTTAAAATCTCTAAAATTTGGCTAAGCAGAGGTGAGAGCCCAAGTCCTTGCATCCAGGGAAACTGTTCAACCTATTTGTAGGTATAGGGGCATGCCTTTATATAAAAATTTCTTCTTTGTTAGTACTGCTGCCCTACTTACAAGTTCTACTGGTACTATATTGTGCCTCTAGTTACTGGTTAGCCTCTGGTCCTGCCACAATCCTTCCAGCTCTCAAGTGGGATCAGAGCACAGCTGCAAGGTTGGAGCCCCAGGAGAGGACTTCCCCATCTAGTTTAAGGATTGTGCTTCAGGCACAGGGATTTAGGCTTAGGCCAGACTCCTGGGCAGTGTGTTAGGCAGTCACTGAGGTTGCTTTTCTAACAGCTTTGTACATCTTTATTGACAGAAACTCAAAAGTTAAAAGGACTTGATCCCCTGTGAACTCTGGTGGCCATGGAGAGTTTTTCTCTTATTCATGGAGACTGTTGGAGAACAAAAAGGCTGAGGAAGTTCAGTGCCTTTGAGACCCTGGGTTTAAGCTCATGTGACAATATTGGAAAACCCGCACTTGAAACCAGATTCAATTGCTGGAAGGTGAACTGCTTCTTCAGGGTAAATGGCAAAAAGGAGTCATCAAACTAACCTCAAGCATGTTCACCTGGGGGGTGAAATGCTTAACAAAAATAAATTTTCACAATTATACAGATTCTATGCCTATATTCTGGGAAAACTACTCCAGTTGGGTGTTACATAAATGAAAATGTCGGAGGTGCCATAGTTGAATGTCATCATAGAAACTAACAGTTACAAGAGCATGCTTAGCACTTAGTTTGAAATCAGGCCAGGAATGCTAGGACTGGGGGATACTGAGCCACAGGAACAGCATCTTGAGCAATTATTAAAATATTAAAAAATGCTGCTCTCAATCAGTGCCTACTGATTGTATGATGCAGTCCACTGCTGATATTACTAAACAGAATGCATCCTGTGCAATTGCTCCTCCCAGTACTTTTGTCTAACAGTGGAAAAAGCCCTGCATGGCTAAGCTGCAATATTAAAAGCATGAAGCCATGGGATGGTGTAATGCTCTGTGTGTGGTATGGTGTGGGGGTGAGACAAAGTAAAAAGTAATTGGAAACAATTTCATTGGACACAGCAAAAGTTTGGCATCGTATTTATGATGGACCTGCATGTGCAAGAAATCCATTTGTCACAATGGCAGCAGGGCTGTCTGCACAGACCTACAGTCTTTCTCTGCATTGTCAAAAAGGGGGCTGCCACATAAGGGGGCTGCTCTGAGGACAGGACATCCCTACAGCCCCCCCCCCCCCATTTATGGGCACATCCCAAATTGGACTCCAGGTATGCATTCATTTGGTTTAATCAGCGGGAATAAAGTTACACAAACACTGTTGTTCTGGTCTGCTCAGCGGTCGGAATTAGTCTGAAATGGCCACTGAGCACCCAGAAGCAAACACATCTCTGACCTCAACCCTTTCCCATCTCACAGTGAGTGCTTCCAGAGTACTCATCCAGCCGCAGTGTGGACAGACAGCCTGTTTAACAGAGGGCATGGAAACTAACAAACAGGTGCGAGAGTGCATAGGACACAGATGAGTGTGCGAGCGGGGAGATGCTGCAGCGGGACGGAGCCAGGCGGAGCCGGCTGTCGGCCGCCAGCCCCGCAGCTAACCAACCTTGCACCGCCCGGCTGCGGGGCACCGCAGCTCCCCAGCCTCTGTCCCTTCCACTTCCAAGAGCTGCCAGGGAGAATGAACCTCATCTTCTCTCCACTTATGGAAGCATGTGGTTGCCATGGGGGGAATGGGAGAGAGGAGAATCTCTCAGTAGCATAATCCGATTCAACTGAGATTCGGCTCGCGCTGAAAACAGCTGGCTGTTTGCCCAGAACAGAGAATGAACTTTACAGGATTTCGAGCGAGCGAGCCCCATCTTCAAAAGCATTCCTCTGGTAAAGCAACATGCTCCACCGGATCTCATCTGAAGACCTGTTAGACAGAGGCTGTTCAGGTACTCAGAGTAAACCGACACATTAAACATTGATATTGGCAAAAGGAAGAGTTCCTATAAACAGACTTTACCGTCCTGAAACCTAAAAATTAAAAAAAAAAAAAAGGCAAATATAATTTTGAATATCACATCTATCTGATTTCGGTGGGAGATGCTGCATGGCTTTACAACCACATTTCCCTGCTTACCATGAATGTTCATCTCATCTTCACAGCTTTGTGTAAGGTTCATACAAACGGAAATATAGGGAAAGAATCCTTGACAAAAATAAGTAGAGGGGAACAATAGAATGAAGAAGGTGAAATTTCAAATGTATGTCACTTAAAGGGCTTAGCAAAATTATCATGTAATATGTTTTAGAGAGACATGATCGATTAAAAAGACACCTCCTCTGAGCCTAATTCAATTTTTGAAGTGAAAGATCTTTATGTTTAGAGTAAGAAATATTGAACCCACGTTCATTCCATTTCTCTTTGGGGAGTCTCCCAGTATCTGAACGAGAGAAACACAACACTTTAACAAGCCTCGCCCAGGCATGAACTTCAAGTGCACTGTCTCTATGAAAAATGTATGGAGCTCTGAACTTTACAGCGACTGCCATGCCTCCCTCAGTCCCTTACGTGCCTCTGGCAGTGTGAGAGCCAGGGCGTTGCTCAGAGGCGATTTTTTCTTTACGCTTTTCCCAGGTGGCTGAAGACGACACCGGCCATGCCGCGTTTCAGAAGACAAATGTACGGCAGCTCCCGGGTGTTCACACAGCACCGGCCAGGGAGGAAGTGCCGTGCCGCCCAGCCGTGAGCATCTCCAACCCAAAGAAACAACACCCCAAAAAAACCACCCCACAAAGACAACTAAACACCCCGAAGAAAACCGATGAGGGTTTCATGGGGCAAAGTCGGGGCCCTGCCGACGCGGAGCTCAGCTGGAGGCCGGCAGAGCCCTCGGAGCCGGCAGAGCCCTCGGGGCGGGCGGGACCCCTCGGGACCCCTCGGGACCCCTCGGGACCCCTCGGGACCCCTCGGGACCGGCCCGGCCGCGCTGCCCCGGAGGCGCTGCCGCCGCCGCGGGCTCCCCCTGGCGGCCCCGGCCGCGCTCGGCGGCGGCCCCGCGGCGCGCAGGGCTCCGGGGGCTCCGGGGGCTCCGCGCCGTGCTGTGCCGTGCCGTGCCGTGCCGGGCCGTGCCGTGCCGCGGCAGCAGCCGCGCGTCAGGGGTGCGCGGGGCGGTGGCGAGCGGGAACAAAGGGGATCGAGGCGGCGCAGCGGCGGCGGCTCCGCCGGGGGGAGGCACCGGCTGGGCGCGGGGGTGTGGGGAGGAGGAGGAGGAGGGTCGCCAAACTGCTGCCACTTCGTCGGCCGTGAGCGGCACTCGCTGGCGGCGGCGGCAGCATCCCGCCCCTCGCTGCATGGCAGCCCAGTGAGGGAGGAGCGGGCGAGGGTCTGGAGCTGCCCGGAAGCCGAGGGAGCCAGCGCCGGCGGCAGCAGCGCCCGCCGCCCTCCCGCCGGGATGCGCCCCGCTCTCCGCTGAGGCGCAGCCCCGCCGCGATGCTCTCCCCCGAGCGCCACCGCCACCACCGCCACCCGCCGCCGCCGCAGCCGCCGCCGCCGCCGCACCACTCGCCGCAGCCCAGCCATGTCGTGGCCACCATCGAGAACCTGCCGGCGGAGGGCGGCAGCGGCGGCGGCAGGAGCGGCATCTCCGCGCCCTCCTCCAGCGTGCGCCAGAGGATCAGGAAAGTGCTGAACAGGTGAGGTCAGGGGATGGAGCGGGGCTCTGGCTACACGGCACGGTGCCGCTCGCCCTGGGGCGCGCAGGTCCCGAGGGCCGCCGTCGGAGGGGCCCCGACCCGACCCGGCCCGACTCGGCTCAGCCGGGCTGGGGTGGGCTGGCAGCGCCTTTCCCCACAGAAGCCCCGAGCGGGCAGGCAGCGACGGCGCGGAGCCTCTCCCGGCCCATTGTTGCCTGCGAGGCGGCGGCGTGAGCCGGCAGCCCGCGCCCTCCCCGCCGGTGCCGATGGCACCTGCCGTGCCCACAGGCACAGCCTCCGCAGCGGAGCCCCCGCCCCTCCCGCCGGCTCCCGCTTTCCCGGCCGGTCACGGACAGGCGGGAGCAGGCAGCAGCATCCCCGCTGCCGCAGCCCCGGGAAGTTGGAGCGCGGGCGAGAGGGCGGCGGGGAAGGGGCGGCCCCCGGGGCTCCCGGCCGGGGTCCGCCAGCGGCGGCCGGGCGCGGCCTGAGGCTCCGGGGTGCCGGTGGCGTCGTGTGGGATCTCTGCCCGGTTCAGCACGCTGGGGCTGCTGGCGGGAGGCGAGCCGCTCGGTTCGCCCCTGCGTGTGGCTCAGAGCGGTCAGTGCAGAGATGGGAAAACTGCAGGGTACTCGGAGTAAATTATTTCATCGAAGGCACAAGAAAACGCTAGAACCATCTTAGTTAATCCTTTGCGCTCCCCTCTCTGCCGGTTGTTTCTTTTGCATTGCAGTTGATGAGGGCAGAGGGTTTTACTACGAAACAGAGTCCATCCAGTGCCTAACTGGTTGCTCTTCTCCAGAAGGGGCTCCTGTCTGAAAAGGCAGCTGGAGCCATCAGTTCTGCCTAATGACTCTTACGTGCTGAGCAGAGCGGTTGCAGCAATGGGATGGTGCCTACCAGCCTTGGCCTCATTGTCCCGGCTTTAGTTTCAGATCTCTGTAACATGGACGAGCTACTGAACCCAGCTATTCTAAATGGGTGTATTAGGTTTGAAGATGAAGCTTTTAATTATTAAAAATTACAAGTCCTACAAGTGTTACATTGTTAAAAATACGTGAAGCTATTTGCTCTCAGAACATCCCTATTACATGCAGTTAATTAACTGTCACCATTCCAGGAGAATTCCCCAAAGCTTCAGTGACAGAGGGAATACTTATCTTTGTTATTTGAGCATGACAAGGGTTTAAAAGAAGTTGAAACAAGTAAGAGCTGCTTCAACTCAGTTACACATTTTCTTGTACCACATGCATTTTGCAACTCTCCCTATTGAAAAATTGGCTCAATTCCTCAGCCCGACAGTCCGTGTCATCTTAGGTGTCCTGTGCTTGCAAGATCCCGCCCTCCCTCTGCTTGGTCATCCTGAGGTGTGTGTCAGTCCTGAAACAAGACACTAGAGAAAAGATTTTTTCCCCAGGGGCACCAAGAGAAACAGGAAGATGTGGTGAAGAGGTCAGATACAAAAGCAGCAGGCTCTCCTGTGCAAGGGTGGCAATAATGACCTCAGAGGAGTCATCAGATTGACCACAGTCTTCATGGAGGTGTTGGATGAATTCATACAGTTTAAACAGTTAGCAGGCTTATGCATGCATATGACTGGGCTGTAGATAGAATGTCGAATCAGTATTTGTTGTTCTTTATATATGATTGTATGATTGAAATGAGAATACCTAGGTTGTGGTAGGGTTTTGTTGTGTTTTGTTTTTTCCTATTTTCTTTTTTTTTTTTAATTTTTTTAAAGAGGGGGAAGGATAGAAATTTGCTCTGGTGACTGAAGTTCAAATCTGTTTGTTCTGATTCATAAACTTGAACCTAAAAATGAGATCTCACATAGCCCAGAAGAGCAGCCTAAGGAACAGGAGTCAGTCACTTTTTCATGATCGTGTTCTCCTCCTCAAACATGAAATAAAATTTTTCCAAATTTATGTGGTTTATGGAGAAGGAGAAGACATGTTACTGAGGTGTTTTAATTCTTAGCCAGTCCCACATTGTGTATCAATGGAAATTTTTCAAAAGTTAGATTTCCTTAAGTTTCTTTCAACTTTATATGGGAACTGATGTCTCCATGTAACATCACAGCTTTCATCAGTATTTGTGTTGATACAGTGAAATGAATTCTGACACAGTGTTTATATTTTCATTCTCTATGGAAACAATAGTCTGAAAGTACTTGTGGGAAAGAAAGAAACATGTATGCCATATCCCTAAAGAAGTAGGAGATCCCAACAAACCAAACACTGCCTTTTCCAATTGTTTTTCCCCTGGAAGAGGGTAACACTTTCTCTGTGCCATCTACGCTTTGTGTGCACCATTTGCTTGACACCCATTAGTGGAAGGCTCCTGACTGATTCATTGTGCTTCTGTTTTCTGCTACACAAAGTAGGGGATCTTCAGGCAGGCATCAATACAAAAATGTTGACAACAACTGGGGCTGCCAGAAACTTGCTTTTGGCTGGTGGAATCACAGAATGGTTTGGGTTGGAAGCGACCTTTAAAGGTCACCTAATCCAACCCCTGCTACCATCAGCAGGAACATCTTCAACTAGATCAGGCTGTTCAGAGCCACATCCAACCTGACCCTGATTGCTTCCAGGGATGCGGCATCTACCACATTTCTGGGCAGGCTCTTTCAGAGTTTCACCAACCCCGTAATAGAAAATTTCTTCCTTATATCTAAACTTTTAATTTAAAACCCTTGTCCTGTCACAAGAGGCGTTGATAAAAAGTCTGTGCCCAGGAGGGGACAGACTGGTGTGGTCAAGGAGGAAACAAGACATCAGGAGAAAGGACACAGACACTGGCAGGAACTGATCATTGTTTCTTTCTCTCTTTCTTTGTAGCAGTTCAGTTACCCAGGCACTTGCTGATTCCTGAATTGCCTTCCATGGCAATTCAGGACTTAAAATCAAACAATTAAAATAAATTAAAAATGTTTTACAAGCGATGGAAGTTTATTTTAACTTCGCCTTCCAACCTCTCCTCTCTGTTCACGCAGTAGATCCCAAGGTAATAGAGAAACACTGGAACAACACCTGCAGGGTATTTGGGAGAGAACACACTGAAAGCAGAGCTGCCTGCCTGTAAAAGTCTATTTCAGTGATCACAGCAAACACTGAAAAAAGTCCATAACAAGAAAGCAGAAAGTAATTAAAGCACAAAAGTGAATGGTTAGAATTATGAAAGACTGGAGACGCTCAGCACAATTATGGGATCTACTGGAATAGTTTGTGTATAAATTCTGGGCTGCCAGTGATGGTGAACAGGACTTGCTGCAAGAGGATCAAACTTGCTGTTGTCCTTGAAGCAGTTGTGGTGCTTAGGGATGTGGTTTAATGGTGGACCTGCTAGTGCTGGGTTACTGGTTGGACTCCAGGATCTTGGAGGTCTTTTCCAACCTTAATGATTCTATGGTTCTGAGTTGGGAGAGGGTGGCTTTGAGTTGCTGTAGCAGCTCAAAGGGAGAATGTTGTGCTGCAGATATGTTCCTGCACCTGTGACTCACACGCATGGTCCATAAATCCCATCTGCAGGGCCCTGCCTGGTACCTGCCTTGTGACATTTGCTGAGCAGGTGTCCCTGACTGATGGTGCCCTGCTATGCTGCAGGGAATAGCAAGAATAATGATGGCTGCTTGATTGCTTGATTACTTGCTTCCCCAAATTTCTGTGCAGCAAAAATTGGACTCCACAAACTATGCCTTCTTGTAGAGGGCCACTTAATAAGCAGTGACTTACTTGCTCCTCATTGATTCCCACCTCTAGTGGGGAGATAGAAAATAAATGATGTGGTTTGGAGTTCTGTGGTTCTCTGTGCTTCTGCCCCAGCAAGCACCTATGTATTTCAGATACCTGTTGGTGGGTCCCAGCTTGCTCCATCTGGCTGTATTCCAGCACAAGAGGCAGCTTGTGTCCCTTTCTTGCACTCCCTGGGTGATCTTTCAGAAGGGCAGAGACTCACCTGGCAGATTCTCCTGTGTCTCCTGAAACCTTTTGAACTAATTTACAGATTGGTCTCACGTTGGGAAGTGTGGTTATCATCTCTTGAGAGGAACTGGACAGACAATAAACATTGCTGAAACACAGGGGGAGCAGGTTGCCAAGGAATCTCTTTGGGGGATTCTTGCAAATTGTCTCTAAATGAAAGCCAACAAGAGAGACACCTGCTAATACATGGACATTGTCTCTATAGTCCTGGGCAGCAGGTCAGGGGGGAAATGAAGTTTCTGCAAGCAAAACAAGTTAATATCTTTAGGTACTATGTCAAAGTTATTTTAGCTAAGTAAATGAGATTATTCCTGGAAACAAAAAATCCCATAGCTGTGTTGATGAACTCAGGTCTCCAGAGAAATGTCTAAGGCACTGCTATTGTATTGCTTTCCTTGACAAGGACTTTTTTAGACAGCTGGATGGCACATGCATTTTTCTGGGTTTACCCACTTCTGTCTGTTAGAGCTTCCTTAAGGAATATGAGTTATAAAGTCTGGCTGTGCCTTATCTTGCTGTTTCAAGGTTGTCTTCATGGGCTTTTTCTTGCTGGCAGCTGCTGAATGGCACTTTGTGTTTCTCAGAAGTTTCCTAAAAATCATATCAGAATATTAGAGACATACTCAACTTGAATCAGAAAATGGAATAAGAGTTATTTCAGCCATTCAGTCCCATCTCATCTTTTAAATAGCTTTGTTCTCTGCACTAGTGAATTGCAAAAGTTATCTATGGAGCAGTGTGACTTTCTCTGCTTCTTTGCTCACTTATTTACTTTGTCAAGTAAATTTCAGCCTTATGTAAAAGCCACTGCATGGTCTAATTCCTGTCTTAGGAAAAGGAAGAGAAAAATGTTTCTAATAAGTATAGTTCATTAAATTAGGTAGTGATGTACTGAACAAAATTATATGAAGAAAAGAAATATAGATTATTTTTGAAAGAAAGCCCATCTGTTTGGGTTCAGTCTGAGTAAAACTTGATTTTTTTAGTGTGTTACAGGCCCAATTCCTCCCTGATACTGGAGCTGAAGAAGTTTGGCCCACTAGCTGACTAACTTTGAACTTGACCTGTGTGTCAAAGCTACTAACTCTTCAGGGATGGGAGCTGTTTAAATGGCACTGCAAGCATTGAAAGCTATAACCCAATGTGGTTTTTTTCCCTAATAACATGCACCTGCATAATAAATCAGACATAGGGATTTTATGTACTAAAAGGAACTTGGAGCTGAATAATAATAAAATTGAGATGATATGTTTCATTGCCCCAAAGCAAAAATCGTCTTTCAGTTGACTGATCAGAGAGGCAAACAAACCAAATAATTTATGGCATTTTTCCTTAATGAAAATCAAGTCAAGGATCAAACATATCATTTATGAATCTAAAAAAAGAGTGAGTATTCATGACCTTCAGTTGCTTTGCTTTCTTCTTCAAAACAAAAGAATTTGCTTCCTTTGGGATTTTTATTCTTAAAAAGTACAAATAGCTCCTCAAAGTCCACCCAGAATAACAGTGACTGTAGAAAAATGAGCCCGAGCTGAATTCAGATAGCCACAGTTCTCCTTTCAGGTAAAAATATTTATACCATTCTGAAGTAAGTCAAAGAAAATGAGATCAGAGCATAAATAAAGCAACTAGGTTGGCTTTCTTGTGCCTGTTAGTATTATTCTTTTTGGTTGAGGAAGTGGGAAGGTCATATCTGCCCGTAGGAAAGCATCCTGGCAGAGCATAAAGAAATGAAGTGATGAAAAATTGTCCATTATTTCCTTTTCTCATTAGTTAGCTTGTAATCACCATTTTGTAAGCAAACAATTTCTGCAAACTTGCTGTGTTCCCAATGATTAGGGTGCATAAGGGAAATAATGGGAGCAAAAGATGCTCTTCCTCCAAACAACTTATTTCAGTGAAGGCACACTTACTTATTGGCATGCCATAGCACACCCCAAATGCTTTGATTTAGGTGTGAAGATCAGCTAAAGTACAAAAAGCTTCCATGTTTTTGTTGTAGCATGCACTGGAAATCTGTCCAAGTTTGGTTTCAAAGTGTCTGAGTGTCATTTCCTAACAGGTTTAGAAGCCAGGATTGGGAAGCTTTGTCCCTCTTGCCTTTTTTTTGCTCCTGAGGATTTCACTTTTGGAGATTCAAGCCTTGCTGGTCCTGTTCTGAAGTAGGAGTTGTTTGAAGTGATGTGATATTGTAAGTGCGCTGTAATCCAAACCTGACAGTCCCCATACTGAGTGGGAAAAGATTTCCCTAGGAGGGGCAATTCGGCAAGGCAGATTATGTGGGTGTCTTCTGTCTACCTGTGACATTCAAAATGCCACTCCTTACTGGGTGCCTGTCTGTAAGTGGGAATTTCTGACACTGGCTGTGCTGTGGGCTTTGGGAAGGGGTTACTGCCTCTTGAACTAGGGGGGTTTCAAAGGAGCAGCACCATAAATGGCTCCATAGAGAAAGCGGGAGGAATGGACAGAGTGGCTCTTATGGGATGGACAGAGCAGCTTTAATGTGCTAATGAGGGGAAGGCCAGATGCCAGCAGCGATCAGAAGGGCTCTTTGTGGCTCTGTCTCTTTGGAGATGGCTGGAGTCTCTGTCCTTATCGGGGTTGTTTCTGCAGGCAGAGGGAAACACTGGGGCCATTAGTGAGGTGTTCCCTTCCTTTAAGTCAGCAGATAGCCTGGCAGATTAGCACTTGAATACTGATTAGGGCTAATTACCAGGAAAGCTGAGGAAAAAGAGGTTGCTGAAGAAGTTTGACATTAAAAACTGCAAAAATTAGTCCCCAAGCCCAACAACAACAGAAGCCTCATGCTCAAAGGCTTGTGAGCAGAGCTCAAACTCAGCTGAAATCACCTGTTGCAAGAACAGCTGTATGGGGACTCATAAATTGCTATGACTGTAAAGTGTGTAAGTATTGGTAGTTCTGAGATTCACGTTGTGAACTGCCTACTTTACCTGTCTGTACGTATTTATGTCTGTCATCCATCTAGCTGAGAATTTTACTGAAAACACTTCAAGCTTTGAAGTTTGTCCTTCAGCTTTCTCCGACTTGGTTTCTCTCATGATTTAAGAAAAAATTTCTTCAGTGCATATTCACTCTTGGTCATTTTTCTTGGACACACCAAACGAGCACACCCATACAGCAGCACAGTGCCCATCTGCAGGGAGTGTGCCGGCTTTTTGGGAAGTGCCATGGCCCATGGGAATGATCAAATAATTTCCTAGAGGAGGTGGATGACCCTTGTTCTCACCAGAAAGGTCTGTCCACAAATGATGCCATGCAGGCTCCACAGTAAAAAATAGAGATGCTTATTAAGCCAGTTTTCTGTTTATAGCTGATACAGTAACTTCAGTCCATAATTTCAGATTCCCTTTGGTGTGGTGGTCACCTTTGCTTCCTTACACTGCGTGTTGCCCGTGTAATATGAGAGGTCTCACTCCACCTTCAGATGAATCTGACCTGTGGCAACCTGTAGGAACTTTGGAGCTGGATGGTGAATCTTCTCTTTTGCTATAACTTTTTTTTCCTAACAGAAAACGTAGACAAGTCAAATCCTTCTCAAGAAGGATTGGTCTTTCTTGAGACTGTGTTTAGTAAGGTTTCTTATGTCCACACTAGATTTTTTTGGTTGGAGAGCAAGTAAGACTTCATGGTAATCTGGTGGTGGGAGTGCTTATGTAGGAGACCGTGATTAACTCTGCTTTGCTGCATCCCTGAAGTTTGCTATGAGCACATGTGCTGTGAGGTTCCCTTGGGATGAAGAACCTCAAAAAGTCATGGATTTGTCTTAATGCAAAACATGAGAAATTTTGAAAATTGAAAGTTTACAACTAGAAGATGCTTTCCCCCCCACACCCCCCCAGCTCATCTTCCAAGGCATTTCAGGCTTCAAGGTGCTCATTTACAAAAGCACACTATGCTTGAAACAGATTGCTGCGCCTCTAATACAGATAAATGAAGTAATTTATGTCCAATAACAAGACCATAACCCTAGTGGTAATTTCAACCTGTAAGCCAGTATTAGCTGATAATGGAATGAAAACAAAATTTGAAACATTTTTAGTGATGTCCATTAGTTTACTTAGTCCTCTTTGGTGTTCATTTGTCAAAGGAGCTGTTGTGTGTGTGTGTCCAGAAGTATGTAATTCAGCTGCACTGATTTTAAAAGGGTGCTGTCTTCTGGGCCACATTTATTCTCGTTAGTTTTCTCATCTGGCAAGTGTTTTTGATGGGAGTTGGCTTTTCCTGTTTTCCATTTGGTAGAAATGGAATATGAGTTAAGAAGAGTGTAAGTCTTTCCCTCTCTTTAGTGAAATAGAGAAGAAGCTGTTGGCATTGTGGGAGGGAGATGCCAGAATCTGTTCCTGCTCTGATACCTCTTCATCAACTCTTCAAAGCAGAAGAGAGCTCCACAGCTCCACTCCTGGATCTCTCCAGCCAATAACTAAAATTCTGGTCCTTAATGTAGCCTTGAGGTGGCTATCTCAGAGCTTTTCAGGAGAAAGGGAAGCTTGAGGGAGCTGGGCTGGGCTGAATAAGAGTTGTGGCTGCAAAGTAGAAGCGGGGAGAATTCTCTCTCCTTTTTAAGGAAGAGAGGAGGTCGATGTCTAACTCTTCAAGAGGAGGCCTGAAGCGAGTCACTGAAAGGTAGGGGCCAAATGCTCCAAGGAGGGATAAGGCATAAGCTGTACCCTGTACAACACTTTCTGGTTTTTACCAAGATTTCAGTCTTTGTCTACCCAGGTGCCTCTGTGGCTTTCCCAGGGTGAAATATTATTCTGCACGGATATTTTGGGTGTTTTTTTGCCCTATGATGGTGAGACAAATGCTAGAAAATACTTACTAAAATTAAATAAATTACCCTGGGATTATTTTAAGTTCTGGTATTTTTTTGAGTTTAAACAGCTCGGTATTTCTGGTGGCTTCTGCCATCTGATCTGGGCCATTTGCCTTCTCAAACCTCTTCTTACTTGAAGCTGAGTGCTGTAATGAAACTAAGGGTTTCTTTCCTGTTGCTGCTTTCCTTTTCTCTGCTGCTGCTGCTACAGACATGAAATGCTTTTGAATATGTTTTAACTCCCTCCTGCCAGTATATTGAGGTCTGTAGGGATTGTCCTGGGAAGATTGAAAGTGAGAAAGGACAGAAAATAGCAAGTAGGATGGGTAGAGTTGAGCAGTGAGCTGGAAAATATTTTAATGGGTATGGGATTTGATACTTGAAGGAAGTAAAACTTTAATGTTGTAGATATAATTTTCATCAGGCTGGGTATGAGGATTAAGTACCCTTAGGCAGAAAAAGTTTCCAAACTTCATCCCATATAGTGGGGGAAAAGCCACCACCTACATATAAGTAATGATCAACTGAAGTGCCTCCTTGTCCTGGTTTGGGACAAATTTGGAGGGGAACTTCCAAAGGGATGATTCCATAAAGGGCAAAATTCAGTGGCCCTTCCCCACACTTGTTTGGGAGAAAAGTTGAAAAAACTGTTTATTTAACAAGCAAAGTATTAACAAGCATAAAAAATGAATCATATTAAACAATAAAACCTCTTGCTGTTATGAAGAGATGGCAAATTCAGAAAGTCCTTCTGTAGTTCAGAGAGAGTTTTCTGTGGGTGTTTCTTGGCTCACTGAGTGTCTCTCAGTCCCTCTGGTGCTGGAATGCAGTGTCCTGGGCCCCGGACACTGGTGTGAGCTCCCAATGTGTTTTCTGGGTTTTTGGTCCAGAGCAGGTTTGAACAGTACCAGGAAAAGAAAAAGCCACAACCCAGGGAACTTTTCTGCCTCAGCTAGCTAAAAAACCTAACTAAAATCAAAGGAGAGCTCTCTCCTGCTGTCTGTCCATGCTGCAGACAACACAGTCCATGAGAAGGAAAGCTGAAGCCCTTATCTCTGTGTTTTTGAAAACACCATGAAAAAATTCCACCTCTTCTCCCCTCTTCACTCTCGGATCTAGTTTTAAAAGCACAAAACTTATTCCGGGCTAAACAGATGAATGGGGGTACAATTCAGCATCAAAAAGTCACCTCAGGACTCTCCTTTTCCTGCACAACCTACCAGACATGCACAGGTAACTTCCAGTCACATTTTGATGCCTGACCTCTGCTGTCAGGTGCCTGATGTGCTGGGTGGGACACTGTAGGAAAAGGACTTTCAGCATTTGCAGAGGTGCTGTCCAGCTTGTGCCAGAGCAGACAGCACCTGTGGGTAGCCCTAGAGACCTTGTTCCCTTGCTGCCTCCTCACATTCTTCTGTCAAAGCTGCTTTTTGCTTGTGCTCACCAGCAATTTTTGACAGTATACTTAAGGGGTTTATTTTTGGGTCCATTCTGTGGTGGGTGAATCATGTCTTCAATAACATTCAGTAGATTCCAGAACATTTGGAGGTTTTAATCTAGAAGCACAGGGGCAAGGTGGTGTCATGGTTATCATACATGTATGAAGGCACCTCTTACTGGCACAGGAAAAGGAAAATTCCAAGTTTTCTGTCATTTAAACATAATGGTGACAGCAAAACAACTGTGCAGTGGCAGAAATGTACTCAAGGACTGAGGCAGAGTGGTCAAGGTAAGATGCAGTGCCATGATGGTGATTGAAGGGTTGCCAGAAATGAAATAGTTACATTGGATTTGTGTTAACCAAGCAAAATCTCTGGGGTTCAGAGTTGGTCCTGCTCTAGAGAGGTTACTTGAGTTTAAGACACCAGGTAATTCCCTAGTTATTCACTTGAAAAATTCTGTCTGTGACTGTGTGTAAGCATGTGATATCTTTTAGTTACCTAAAATCAACTTCCCATTATAAATAAATAAATTCTAGGTAATTCTAACTTGTAGAAGAATTTCTGTTAAATTTGATGTCTGAAATTGTCCATAAGTATTGATTTGGTATGTATTACTGTGTTAATGGAACTTATTATTACTCAGCCAGATTAATTTATTAGATTTATCCCTACATTACAACCTATAGATGTATTGAGACATGAGCCCACAGAATCAATACCAATTTCTTTCCTCATTTATGAATGTTCTTACTAACATCCAAATCACTGTTACACTCAAGAGTATTTAGCTGCCATTTATTGTGAAGCATTACACTCCAACAATTTTAAATTTGTCTTTTTTCTTTGTCCTTTAATGATTATTTTTTCCATTTATCTGGGCATTTGTTTGAACAAAATGCCAAGCATCAAGCTTCAAATGAGTCGTGATCATACTCCAATCATTGGGTCTAGCACTAACTTAGGTGTGCAAAATCAGGGCTCTGAGACCAGACCCAATCTTTGAGATGCATTTTGGCTGCTGTTCCGTGTGGCAGGCCCAAAGAGGGAGAGGGAACAAAGGTACAAATGTAACTTCTCCTAAGCTGCCTGCCAAATGTGCTGTATTTGCATGTTTCCCTTTGAGCAGCGGCCATGCGTGCATTTATCTCTCAGAAGCAGCAGTGTTTGGCTGAGGAGCAGTTGCAGAGACCAGCTGAAATGGGCAACTGATGTGGAGCTCATTCACTTGCTCCCAGAGCTTGAGCTGTGGAAAGCTCATGGTGGGAAGTAAAAGTGGGGTCCAGAAGAAATATGGGATAATAAAGCTATTTGATCGCTTCTGCCCCTGCTGCCATTCAAGACTGGCAGACAGCACTGATGGCGGGCAGAGACAAGTCTTCAGACAGTCCTAACACTGGCATTTCTATTCCCATCACACCTCCAGAGGTGCTTGGGTATAATGTCCCTCCTTCCTCTGGACAGACCAGAAATGTTCTGTAACCCTCAGGAACAGAACTGGAGAGACTGTTTGGTCTCAGCTCAGCCTTTAAATGCAATTCTAAGCAGCTCACCAGACATTTATGCAGAGAAATCTCCAGCAGCTGCATACACACAGAGATAATGTTTCATCCAGTGGTCTGTGAGGTGAAACTGTAAAACTCACTCTTCTCCAGACAGTCTTTCTTTCTTATTTTCGAGTTAAAGCTGCTGGATTCACTGAGTATGCTTCTTATCTGACCAATTTTTGGCTTGTATTTAACTGTTGCTGCTGTAGCTGCTGCTTGTGCCCCACTGCAGTTACTGGGCAGTAAAACCTCAAGCCTGATAAACTAAATACCGTGCACAAAAGGATCAGCCAGGTGATAAAGGGGGAAAAAAATCACCCCCAAAAATATCATATAAGTAGGTATTGGAGTCAAAAAAGTGGTGAGTTGCCCCATGAATACTGTCTGCCTGACCTAGCTGTGGGATTTGGGACCAAAGCCAGAGCAGGATGATTTGGATCATCCTGACTGTGCAAGACTAAATGTTACAGGACAGCTGGTGGACAAAATCCAGCTTTACCGACGTGTGCAGTGCAGGGACAGGGAGGGGTAGGCTTTGTTTTCAGGAGATGATGTATTTCAGCAGCAGATGAGGGGAAATACTGTGTTTTAAAGGTCTTGGAGAGAAGTTACATACAGTAGCTTCTGATTTACAGTCCAGAATTGGACACCAATTGGTTTTTTGGTCCTGGGTGAATCTCTCAACCTCGCTGGGTCTGGTTCAGCACCTGTAAAATGAGGACAATTAAACTTAACTACCCGGAAGAGTTGTTGATTAGTTAATGCTTGTGAAATGCTACACAGTGCTATAAAACAGAGCATAGTACTCAGAAACATCTGGTTTGCAGTTACTATAGTGCTTCTCTGAAACTTTATGGGCAAACTTTGCCAAGAAACAAAATGATTAATGTGTGCAATACACGTAGGCATTGGGACATGAGGAACAGACGGCTTTTCCAAAGCATCTAACTTTCCTCAGGTACATTTTCTCAAAATACAAGAGGTTTCCCAGGAGCACTGGAAGTGGCCTGGGACTGAAAGCAGTGTCAGGTGAATTTGGGGCTGCAGAATGAGGATCTGGCAGGTGGCAGAAGAGCTCCTTGCTCCACTCCTATCCTCTTGTTCTTATTCTTGACCCTGCCGAGCTTCTTCCCCCTTTGTTTTTCTGATGGAACTGCTTGCACAGTACCATTGAAAGACAGGTTGGTGGTTTGATTCAGATGGGAAAAAAATGGGATAAAATTTGGGAAAAGTTTCTGCCATTGTTGGTTTGTGTTTCCAGATGGATCTTATCTCCAGTGTAGTTTATCATGTGGCTACACACACATGGACTCTGAGGCTGGTATATAGTGGGGTCTGGGGCAGTTGGAATTCTCCTGACACTGGAGATGCCATGTTACCCAGACACAAAAGGTGTTGCCACCACAGAGCTTAGAAAGCGTGCTAGTGAGCTAACCCTTTTTCCTGCCTCCAGAGACAAGTTACACTGATTTCATTGGAGATGTGTATGGCAGCAGAGAGCAACCATTTGGTGAAGAGCTGATCCTGGCTGAAGCTCATCACGTTGTGTGTGAAATTCTGCTAACAAAAGGGACACAGCTAAGAATGTGCTAGAAACTAGCTTGTAATTCTTTCTGAGATTTGCATCTTGACTATTATTTGAGATACTTACAATGTGAATATGTGCACTATATGAATAATGCACATACATACATATTGATTTGGTTTAATAGGAGACTGTTAAAAAAAATAGAAGCAGTGGTGGAGGGAAGAAACCATTTCCAAATCCATCACTCCTTCACTGATACCTAGAAATTATTAAGAGAAGGTCACAAGTTACCTCATGTGAAGATTCAATTTCTCAGTCATTTTACAGAGGTAGGTAAGAAGAACATGAGTTAAGGCTGAGGAATGAGTTTCTGAACTGCCAAAAGGAGGTTGCACTTCTGTCTCTTCCCTGCTCCTGGCCAAATTACTCCTTCTGCTTTTGCTAAGCCAGGTCTGGTTTCTGTCACAGGCAGATCACTAAAATCACAGATCATTAACCCAGCTGAAAGAAGTTGCTGTTGTAGATGGGTTTTTTGGCTAACTTTTGATTAAACTAGTGCCTGCACTGATGATAAAAGGAAGGAGGCTGTGAGCAGGGAGCAGCAAGGGCAGAGGAAGTGAGGAAAACAGGGATGGGAAATAAAAGAAGCTAGAAAGAAGGAAGGGAAAGTATATATTTCTATGATCTCAAGCTTTTTATTTGGTTTACCTGTATTGTAATACCATGCCTGAGCTAACTACTTACTGCCAATGTCCTCAGCTTCCTCCTGCCTTCTTGCTACAAACCTTAGTGTGATGTTCCTGATGAAATGAACACATGTGAAACCTGTTGGCTATTGACAGCTGGTAAACAATCAGCTGTAGCCAATTCCTTCCTCAGGTAGGGGGGAAGAGGTGTGAGTATACGCAGAGAGGAAAAAGAAGGTTGCCAGAGACCAGGTAGTGTGATTCTGAATGGGGGTGGTGGAAAAATGTGTGCTGTTAGACCTGTAAGTACTTGCTGTTGGAGGTGATGGTGGAGGTGTGATGCAGCCCTAGTCTTTTTTGTTACAGGTTAAATTTATTTGTTTTTAGGCAACCCTGAGTTCAGTGAGGATAGGCATTTGTGAAAAACCTTGGTGTAAGCATGCTCTGTGTTTCCCTGTTGATAGAAAATGGAAGGGGAGCGTTATCTATGAAACAGGTTCTTTTTCACAGTAAATAAAAGAGCAGGCACATGTTCAGCAGGTCTAAAATCATTATATCTGGTGTGCAGCAGTGCTCCTGTGTGCTTTGTGACTCACTTCTGCCTCCCTGCCAAGGTGTGCAGTGATTTCTTTGCTGTGGCTGACTAGAAAAATAGCCCAATCAGCAGTGGCCAAAATTGGTGGCCACTGAACTGGACTGTCTTCCTTTCCATGATGGCATGTGATGTATTATAGCATTCTCCTATAGTCCAGTATGAATTGCTGTTTTTATTTGGCTGATGTGATCTTGGAGGCTTACTGCCATTTTCTGACCTCTTTCTTCCTGGAGCCAGCAGCCATGCACAAGCTTTCTCAAAACTGTGCCTCTGATCTGCAATCCCATAACTTTAGTTACCAAAATAATTCTTTAAGAGCAAAATATCCACCAATTTGGCCACCTTGGGAATGGTCATGAGATTGTACTGACATAGATAATTTTCTGGAAGCGTTTCTCTGTTGGCCCTGCTTCCCAAATCAACCCTGTATCCTCCTAGCTGTTGTATTTCCACTTGCAGTAGTGTTGTATAGAGAGATGCTGCACAGTTCCAAAGTATCAGTTCACAACAACTTCTTCTCTCCTGCAGCAAGCAAAGCTTTTGTATTTAGAGCACCAAAAGCATAGGTAAGGAGGAAAAGGCTCTGATCATCTTCAGATTGGGAAAGGTATCTGTTAGTAGGAGTAGAGGCTCTGTTGATATTTAAATGAAACAAAACAACAACACATCACCCTTCTCAGCCCCAGGAAAAAAAAAATCCAAACCCCAGAAAAACAAAACCACACAAAGAAACCCACCAACCTTGCTACAGGGCATTGTACAGCTATTTGTGTTTTGATACCAAAATGAGTGTGCAGGAAGCTAGGGAAGAAGCTTTCAGGTAAATTCTGCCAGTGTTTGAATCCCATTTGTTGGGAGTAGAGAAATGCAACACAACAAAAACTTACTTTGTCTGTGTTCAAGTATGCTTCTGTGGCATAAAAATAAATTATCGTGTAGGGAAGGACCTGCTTTTGCTGTTTTGGTGTCTCCTGATGACCATGGCCCTGATCTTAGGTAGGCAGAGATAGACAATGAACTAGCTTGCAGGTGTGCTGTGGTATTACCACATTGTCTGTTTTTATAAACTCAGTGATGGTGTTGTCCTGAAAGAGGGAAAGAAGATGAAGGACTTATGGCGTGAGTAAAGAAAATATATCATCAATGCAGGAAAAAGTGGTATGTCAATTCTTGAGATGAATTCCTAGCTGGACCCCAAAGTAGATGATAATCCCCAGTTTTGTTTCCTTTGCCAGTCCAACTCTCTCCTTTCCTCCTCCTCCCCCAACATGCAGCCTCCCTCCACAGCAGCACCATGGTTTCAATATTTCCTGTAAAGGAAGGGGGAGTCAGGGGAGAGTCCCCCATGCCTGGTTAAGAGGGTCTATTATAGAGGATTAACTGTGCCCAAACAATGAAGCCCCTCGAGGAGGCCGGTACCCTTTTGAGATGCGTGTGTGGGTAAGAGGGCACACTGCTGTCCCTACATCCCAGCCCAAGTGCGTGTGGTTCCATGCCCTGGTTGCTATGACAATTAATCGCGTCTTTTAAGGGCTGGTGCCGACTACAGATCCCTGTAAATTGCCTGAAAGACTAGTTAAAGCTGCTCCTCAGGCACCTTTATTTGCTTTTACCCTCAAAAATGGGATGGAGGTGTTTTCTGCTTCCTACTTGTAAAAAAAGCAAGAATAACTTGGTATATGCTTTTAGACTGGCTTTCACTTTCCTGAGCATGATGAAACATGAATTTTTTCTGAAGAACAACTGTAAAATAGACAGGGATGTGGTGCCTTCCAGCTCTGTGCATGTAATCTTCATGTGACCAGCAGACTGTGCGTGCCTGGGAAATGTAAGTAGTATAGCCCTCAAGAGGTGTGCATGGACTCTTTTGTGTTTGTTTGTTTTTACTGGAAGGTTTGCACTAGGCAATTAATGTATATGTCTTTGGCTATTCTTTGTACATTGAAAAAGAGCAACAGGGAATTACTGTGGTGTCTCAACCTACAGCAAGACCGTACTCTGTATTTGCCTGTTTGCCAGGGTAAGGGGAGAGAAATAGATGTTTCCCCTGTCATTAGTCCAGAAACCTGAACAGCAGTGATTGCAAATATTCTTAAAAGTCTTCCTGTAGGTTAAAGCCCTGTTCATTGGAAAGGCAGTCGTAACTCCCTCAGTACATTATTAGAATGGTTGGAAAAATATGTCCAGAAGTTTGAGAAGTTTTTTGTCTTCCTTGAAGGCACCAAAGTCTCTGTTACCTTTAATAGTTCTTCTCAGGGAAGAAAAAAAAGCCACCAAAAACCAAGCCCCATGAAAGGAAACAGTTTTAAAGGGATAAGTTATCAAATGCACAATATTCTCTCTCAACCTTAAACAAAAGGAGAGGTGCAATTCAGCGCAGTCTCACTTTTTTAAATGAATGTCACCTTGATACAAACACATTCATATACACAATATATATGTCTGAGGAAACTTACAACTGCTTTTACTGGAGACAGTGGGCAAGATGTTGGCATTGTTTGGTATGTCACATCAGAGTCAAATGTGCTAAAATTAATTAGGTAACTTTGATTATCAGAAATATTAATAGCTGTGTGCACTTAGTGCATGCTATGTATCCTAGTTTTGGGTGACTAATTTTGTCCCACTGGTCACAGAACATGCATGTGCCATCTGCCATCACAGGTGTGTAATATTGGCTTGCTTTTCATTTGTAATTTCAGTACTTGAGGAGTATCAAGTACTACTGTTGATAATCAAGCCATGGCTAAAGAAATAGTTGTGTTCCATCTTGTGTATGTAAAATATGTATGATCTTTTAGAACTGGTCAAGCCAGAGCAGCTACAGGAGAAGCAATCAAAATGGACTCAACCCCGAGTCTATGACTCTGCAGCCATTACTTCTTTCTCTTATCAAAGAGTTTTAAACTGGAAGTGTGCAGGATTGCTGCTCAAGGTCTGCAGGCTGAGGTCTTGTCTATTCAGTTTGTATCTTCCAGGATCAGTTTTCCCATGTGGAAGAACAAGAACCAGTTAAATAGCAGTACACTCCCTTCCTTCCTTTTCATGGTGGAAAACCTTTTCTCAAGACTCCATTCTTCCTGGTCAGCAGAGGACTGTGAAAGGCCCCAAGACAGGTGGTGCTTTTGAGGTAGTACCTGTTCAACTTACTAATAGCCCTGGAGGTACTATTCAGAGAAAAAAATAACATCCTCTGGCCTTGCCATTGACAGTCAGAGCCCCATTTTGGCATCCAGAATTGGCTTGCAGGGGATGTGAGACAGAAAAGGTTTCAGTTCCTGTCATATGTGTAGTGGCTCTGCATTGTGATGATTTGATCCAGACAAAGACCTGAACTTGGGTATGCCCGCACCCATACTGCTGCCAGGACTATTAAACTATTAGCCTCTAGCTCCATTTTCCCCATGAAACTCTCTTCAAGCCAGTATCTTTTAATTTTATTCCAGTACAATGTGTTTGTTTGGGTTTTTCCCCTTTAATGCAATGTAATAGCACAAAGGGGTTCTTGCTTCAGGCAGCCCTGTGTATGTGGGCAGTGCTTGCCTTGAATACATCACTGTGATTTCACAGGCCCTGCTGTAGTGCAGTGCATCCTGTTCAGCCATCACTGTGTATCCTTACAGAACTCCTGAAAATTCTTTTCCTCCTCCTGCATCCACTGCAGTGCCAGGACTCCCCTTTGTGGAAATGGTGGGCCAGGTTCTCGGGGCTTTTCTTGGGTGACATTCCTCCAGATCCCAGTGGGACTGTACCTGGAGGCTGGGAGGAGATGCTGCCATGGCAGAAAGCTGAGGGTGCTCTCCAGCTGCAGACCTTGAAATGCAGCAGAATGACAGATAGCAGCTTCTTTACCTCTGCTGGCAGTGCAAGAAGAAACTTAGACTTGTTTGATACCCCCTGAGTTCTCACTGCTAAAACCCCTGGGTCCTTGGCATTTTAGGGCCACCAGACATCTGGCAGGAGCCACCGTGGTGCCTGGCAGGAGCTGCTGCTGCCATTTGTGTCACTGCTGCCAGCCGTGGCCCTGCTCTGCTCCTGCAGGGTGGCTTTAGCACAGAGCCCTGCAGCATTGTGCCAGCTCCATCTGCCCTAGGAAACAATTTTATTTTGCCTTTGTCCTTTTAAATCTTTGTCTTTTGTGAAGCACTAGTTAGTTGTCCCTTTTCCTCTGCTCCCTGTGTGGCTGCTGTTCCCTTCACCTGCAGCTTCCCCTTCTTTCTTCTCCCCAGCCTGGCTGCCTCTTTTTCTTGCCCTTCTCTCGGAGGAAGATATTCTTAGGCAAGGGTCAGATGCTCAGGTCTCTTGGGGAAAGTACTTCAGGGTTCTGAGACAGAAATAGCACAGTGGCTTTTGGTGCCTGCTGGGAGGAGTCACTAGCCTGTGATCTCCCCCGAACTTCTTTGGGCTCTCATGGAGTTGTTTGGCCCTACTTAAATGTGTAGGCTTGAAGGGGCTCTGAAAAGCAGAAGTGAGCTGGGTCTGTTTTCACGTGGCTTTAGAATGTCCTATAAAAGCAACGTATCTAATTGAAATAAAAGCAAACTTACATTAAGATTTGATTTTTTGCAATGGAAATTGTCTGATGTGGCAACCATTGGATTGCAAATGATGTCTGTGTGGTAGCAGCCTCACTTGTCATCACCTGCAGGGCTATGCACTCCTGTTCTGGCTTCGTCTGCTCCGGGCTATGGATCTTCCAGCTGCAGAGAAAATCCAGTGAGGCACAGCATCTCCTCTTGTGGAAGAGCAGTTTCAACATAGCAAGGGCATACATAAAATCAGCAATTTGTAGCTGGAAAGATTAATGCTGTAATGGGATAATTACAATGCAGTAGTATAAACAAAGAAAAAAAAGCTTTAGTTTTAACCCATGTTCTGACATGCAGTCCCTGCCTTTTGAGCAAGTCATTTTCCAGGTTTGCTGCTGGCTTTCCCCCTGGGATGCAAACACTAGCCCTTCATCAGGAAACTTGGACTATTTAATTTAAAAAAAAACAAACAAACAAAAAAAAACAAACAACAAAACAAAAACCAGGAAAGATCTTTCTAGATGCTTCTAATTTGTATTGTAAATACTGGCTGGCAAGGAGAGCAAGAGGCTAGAAAGGCCGTGGCACAGATATGGAAGAGTCTCTTCTATCTCTCACTACAAGCTCAGAAAAACATGAAAGGGCAATGTAATTGGGATGCTGTTGAATTATGTATAATACTGGCATCAAGTTCTCTATCAGTTTAATTTTGGTAATGCTTTCTTTCTTGCCAACAGAATAGTCGCTGTAAATAAGCTGCCTCCTTGTTTGCTTGCATGGCCTGATTATATACAATTATCCCTTGACTGCTATGACTTTTTAAATTAGTAGCGGGCTCAGCTGGGTAGGTATTCTAGGATTTCATCTGAAATATTCATTGCTTTAACTGACCACATAAATGCACATGGTTCCACCCCAAAACTGGGAAAAGCCATTCTGCTGACAGCTTCACTGCCTTCCTGCACTTTTTTTACCACTGGAATTGCTTGCCACAATGACCTCCATGGTTTTAAGTAGAAGGTATCCTCTCAACAGAAGTCAAATTGAGAGTATTCTATAAACATTGTACTTCTAGAGCTTTTACATTTTAAAGTTGACCCAGTAACAGTGAAACAAACCTGGACAGAAGGTTTTTGTCCAGCCTCGGATCCAGATGTGTCTGCAACAGCATCTTTTTTGCCTACTTTGCAAAGCATCCACATCCTCCTTAACTTATGGAAACCTCTGTTCCATGCCTCAGCTCCACATCTCTGAGGCATTGTTATCTTTACTGCTTCAGAGATGGAACACAATTTTCTCCCTTGTTAGAGGGAAATAACCATCTACAAATGTGCAGTGGTCTGGCTGTGATATGATAGACTAATATGTTTATTTGTAAGCCCAGATAAACTAGATTGGGATTCAGATTTCAGGTTACAGAAATTTTCTGCAGACTGTTGTTTGAACAAAAAGACAAGAGTTGGCAAATTCATGTTAACTGCAGTTAATGAACCTGAAATTTTAGTTTTAAGTATTTGAAAAAGGCTGTCTTCAGCATATAGAAAATAAAGATCAGTGTGGAGCACGTTAGAAAAAACCCACGTGTTTTGTAGTGAAACTTCCAGTATTTGGCCCTAGAGAGCTTGGAAAAATCAACACTTCCATCTTATGTGGTGTCTGAAGAAGGTAAAAAATCTGAATACAATTCCCAAGTGTCTTGGTTTCTGTGTGAGGGGGTGTGGCATACTCCCAAAAACTAGCTTCGCCACAAAATTTGCCTGTTCACCATGTGCTATAGTAATAAGCTTAACACAAGATTTATTAACTTCCTAAATAAAATATTACTTCTCTATATTTTGAGTTGAATTTTAGTGGCTGATCTAGAATAAAAATTAGCCCCAAAATGCATTGAAAGAGATTTGTACCCTCCAGTATATCAAAGATTGATTTGGCCCCCCAAAGCTCCTTAGTTTTAAACTTTTTTCCTTGCTCCCTTCACTAAAAGTTTCTGTGATATCATCTTTTTCTGTGAAGCCCTAGCTCTGTGTGCTCTTAGAAAAAAAGGTTATATTTATTTTCTGGTAGGGACCCTGAGGGATGCAAAAGAATGTGTACTAACCAACCTTATGTGCTACTTACTTTTATTTTTAAGGGACAAAATCTGAAAGTCTTATTTCTTTCTGTGCTGTAGCAGAAGGCTTTTGGAGCATCTCAAAAAAGACATAATTAGAACTAGTAGGATAGATACAAAAACTAGGTAGTAGAAAGCAGGATTCGATGGAGGTGTCTATTTAATCTTTCAGAAGAAGAGGTATCATCCAAACTAAATCATAGAAAGCCCTCCCAAACCCATTTGGAGGAAATAATTCTCTGCTGATGGGAGGAAGAGAGAGGTACAGATGACATAACACATCCCTTGTAGCTCTGATATCGATAGCTCTTTGTCAAAAGCGACATTTTAGGGTTATTAAAGAGAGGGATGAAGGATCTGTGCAAGAAGCATCAGGTCTAAATGTGGCTGTGGTGTGCCATTCTCTGTTTCCCTTGGCACAGGCATGTAGTTTGTCACCATGTGCACAGGCAGGCACCGGACCCTGAGCTGCGGGCTCTGGTTGTCCCCTGTCCCTGCCCTTCCCCTGGAGCAGTGACGGGGACCGGGGTGTCATCCCAGCCTGGGCTGGCCTCCCCTGCAGGGCTTTGCCGGGGGGCAGAGCAGGGCTGTCCTGGGCAGTGCTGCTGGCTGGGAGGGTACACATGGCCACATCTGTCCCACATTTTTCATAACTGGGAGCAAGGTATGTAACTATCTATCTCACCACTTAACCATTAGTCCACAAAGTGGGAACTTCTGACAGTTGTTGCTTCAAAGGTCAGTATCAGTCACTTTAAGCCTTATTCTCTTTAGTTACATCTTTCTGGTTTGTGTGTTAGCTCCTTCTGTTGCATACAGAGAGATACTGATTTAAAATATTACAGACTGAGGAGAACTGAAACACAGGTAACATGCTGAGTACTGAACACATGCACCTTAAAATATTTTAAAAATTTTAAACATAAAAATATGTTTACTTTTAATGGTTTATGTGAAAAATGCCAGTCACTTGTTTTTAAAATTTTGAAAGTTTAATAGTAATAAAATGGTTGTAAAAATAGTAATATGATTAGAGTAATAATAATTTGGACAATTTGAATTAGGGCAATATCAGACAATAGAAACAAAGAGTTACAGATGTCTGGGTACCTTTTCTGGGCAGCATAAACCTGAAAAAGGACACACGTTAACAGAGGATTAACCCTTAAAAACAATAATCTGTTGCATATTCATACATCTCATACATTATGCATAAATTCCATTCAAACACAGGATTCTGTCTGCTCAGTGTCAGCTTCTTCCTCTTAATCCTAATGGCGTCGTCAAGCCTGAGCGAGGCGGGAAGAAGTTTGTTTCTTCTGATAAGAGGGCAATAAATTCTTTTTCTCGGAAAGATTTATGTGTCCTGTGGCTGCTATCTTGCTGCGAGTCCTTTCTTTTAAAAAAAGTATCTTACCTAGCATAGTTTCTATTTTAACAATTTGTTATAACCCAAAACTATATTTAACACACTACTTAAGAAAATTAATACAGCGTAACTTTCTAACACAACACACATAAGATCCATTTTCATCTTTGAGAAAAGCCAGCCATACAATACGCATTTTTCAGAGTTTATTTCAAAGGAGGGCGGTGCTGCAGTGCCCCTCTTTGAAGCGCTCGGGGCGCGGTGCCCTCCTTGGTGGCACCTGAGCTGAAAGCCTCAATGTGCGCCCGGCAACGCGGGGAGCGGCGCCTGGAATGCGCTGGGTTCATTGAGAAATCCCCGCCTGAAAGAGCCATGAGGGTGCCTTTGTGCGAGTGCATCCAGGCTGCCCGCCGCCAAACTCCGCTGCCCTGGCCCTCTGCCGCCTAATCGGAGCCACTGGGAGGGAAGTTGCTTCTTCGGACTCCTTTTGGGGTTTTGTGAAAAATGCGTGTCTTATGATTGGCTTTTCTTAAATATTAAAATAAATATTATATGTGCTATGTTAGAAAGTTATGCTATATTAATTTTCTTAAGTAGTGTGGTAAGTATAGTTTTAAGTTGTAACAAAATGTTAAAATAGAAACTATGCTAGGTAAGATGCAGGAAGAATCCTGCCTCGCTCAGGCCTAGAGATGCAGTTAGGATTAAGAGGAAGAAGTTGACGATGACCAGACAGAATCCCGTGTTTGACTGGAATTTATGTATCATGTATGAGATGTATGAATATGCAACAGGTTATTGTTTTTAAGGATTAATCCTCTGTTAACGTGGGTCCTTTATCAGGCTTCTGCTGCCCAGAAAAATGTACGCGGGCATCCGTAATGCTTTGTTTCTATTGTCTCATATGGCCCTAATTCAAATTTTCCAAATTATTATTACTCTAATTATATTGCTATTTTTACAACCATTTTATTATTATTAAACTGTTAAAATTTAAAAAACAAGTGATTGGTATTTTTCAGAGGTTTTAAATCTCTCGTGTTAAAGGAATGTATCCTCACAAAACACTGCATGAACTCGGGGGCCCTTGAGGACTTTTCCATAGAGTTACGAGCATTGGGAAGCAGAAACGTAGCAGAGACCTGCTTCATGAGGAAGTGAAACAGCATTTTGTGGCTGCGTTGAAAGATTAAAAAAGATCCCAGCAACCTAACAGACGAAAAGTAGTGAAAGTAGTGTGTTGTTTGTTTGGGTTTTTTTTACCCCCAAACACAAATGTGAAACAATGGCAATGTTCCAGTAGCCAAACAATAAATGAACTGAGTGTGAGATATGTGTTTCTTTGCCTACCAGCCTGACAGCAAATATTGCATCTAGAACAAATGGGTCAAATTTGACCAAATTAGCAGAGAAGCACTGTCTTGAGGTCTCACTTTCCCTACTCTAATTATTATTTCTTATGGAAGCCCCAGTTGTGCTCCAAGGCTGTGAATGAGTGGAATTTTTCTTCCAAAGCAGATAATCCAACTGCTTGGCTATGAATGGAGAATTGCATGTCTTTCAAATTACCACACCAACTCTTAACACACGACGATTTTCTGAGATTTACAAGTGGAACTCTTAAATTAGTTTGAGGTTTAAATGGAATTTTAAATTTTATTCCTTTGAGCCTTCTCTGGCTGCTTCTTTTTCATGTGCTAAGCAGAAAAATAACACAGAGCTTGTATTTTTTTTTCCCTTCCCTTTTTGTTCTTTCTTTTTCCTCCTCCCACTGTTGTAGGGCCTGAATTCGTGGTGTTTTGACCTTCAGCCTCATGGTGCTGATGGATAGAGGAGGCTTGGGAAGTTTTCCTTGTAGACTTATTTATGTTGTTGTAGATGTAGAACTGCTGTGTAGGGTATATGTCTTCATGCTGGAAGAGAAGAGGAACACTTTAGTTTCCCAAAGATTAGCCAAAGCAAAAAAAGGCAGAGAAGAAATAAGTGTAAAGGAAGGTCCATTTTTTTTTTTGCTATCTCAAGATGCCAGCTGTGTTGCAGCCATCAGTTTTACCATCTTTTCTTCTTGATGCAAATGTTGTGTTTTTCACCTAAGGAAGCTCAGCTACCTGAAGGAGACTTGTCACAATCAGGAACATGAGTTATTCCTGTAAGCTGGAAAGTGCTGACAGCTGAATAATTTTCACTAACGAATTGCCAGTGTGATTTTTTTTTTGTTTTAAATTTATGTACTCTAAGCTCTGAGTTTACATGCATTTTTAATAAACATGTGTGCCTTCCCCTCTTCTTTGTGGAAGAGTGAGAAGTGACCCAAGAAGCCTTTTTTTTCCTGTGGCTTAAGTTACATGGGATGCATTCCACTCCCAAATTAAAAGGTTGCTCTTGTCTTTTGGGGGAATCAAAAATCTTTGACAAATTCTACTTGATGAGAGTCAGTCTACTTCCTCCCCAAGACATACACAAGGTAAACTTGTGTTATGCAGGAGAGCCCTAAAGTTAAAGTTAAAGGCCCCCAGACACACACCCCCCCTCCCATCTGAGAACAACTGAGTGGTGCCTAGAACAAGATTTTGTTGTAATAGCTAGAATATGGTTCCTTCTGTGCTATTTGAATTGGGAAAGAGCACCTTGTTGGCTTTAGCAGGAGTATGAAAGAGTGAAATGATGATGGCAAGAGCATAGGAAATGAAAAAGAAGATTGGTGTTTTTATAAAACCTTTTAATTGATTTTAATGTGTTGCTTTTAATGGCAGCATTTAAAAGCCTTTTAGTAAATAATCTCCTCAGTACAGGCATTTATTTGGAGAAGAGACATCTCCATGAGAGATTTTTAAACGACAGTGCTTCATGCCATAGGTAAATCAACTAAATGGTGTTTTAAATACCCATTGATTTCCTTCTTTCAGCCCCTGTACTTCTGCTATATTTCATGCTGCCTTGCTGTGTGATAATATTGGGCTGTTGTACAGCTAATACCATCTTACTGCTCTGAACAGCAAAAATAAACCCATGTTTTGCCTCATACTTGGAGACAGATGAGGATTTTTCCTGTCCTGGTGAGTGAGTTACTGGGGAAAGCTGGCAGACCTAATCCGTGCTGCTAATAGGTAACGTGCTCCTTCAGATTTAATTTCTATCAATTTTAGGTAAGCTTAGGTGAGTGTCTGTGTTATGGAGAAGCAGCAGTGAGTTTTAGACTTATGTCACTTAATAATTCTTGTCGTTTTAATGTGGGTCTCCCATCAACAGAGCCCTTTTTAGAGCTTTCAGTGAGACCTTTATACTGAGTTGGTGTGGAGTCTGAGTGATGCCATCTACTTTTTTTTTGGTGAAAACTTGCTCTAATTTGGCCAAGATTCACATGTCTAAAAAACCACAAATCCCAATGAGATGTACTATAATACAGCTTTGTGTCTGACACCATGCCAGACTTCAGTGTCCATCTAGTACCACACAGATCTATCTTCCACTTGGAAGTGTGGTACCATAAATAACATCACGAGAGTGCAAAAAGGAAAATACATTCAGATTTCCCATAGGTAAATAAAAGAGGGTGAATTTTAACACATATGATAAAACTTTCCATAATGTGAAAGTACCATCCTCTGGCCTGCTAATGTAAAGTCTAGTATCTTGGAAAGTGGCATATAGAAGATGGGTGCTGTACAAAACAGCCAGATAAAATTAATTCAGCCACTAGAAAAATAAGGCACATATCTTTACCTCAATGACACTGCAGTAATTACCCTCAGCTACTGCCTGCTAAATCTTGGTTAGATCTTAATTGACATACTCAATTATAAAACTATAAATGTGGGAGAGGAAAGATCTCCCTTGTCTTTAGCTGCAATAATGTAGCTAATTCTAATAACGGTTTGTTATCTCGCCAAATACGTTTAGCAAAAGATTTTTCTAATAGTTTAATGTCCCTACAAGGAAAAAAAGAATATCCACAATCTCTGAAGAATATAAAACATCCAATCAATAAGTTAATCAAATTAATCCTGTCAGTCGTAGAGAGGGGTTGGGTCTCCTGCTCTCTGACACTGTAGTAGCTGCAAATGCTGATAGCTAAAAAAAACCCCCAACAACAGTGCAAAAACTGAGTTGTGGGTTGATAATGATGCTCCTTTTAGATCTTGAGGAATTTTGCATTCTCTGGAATTATTATGTCCCATTACAAGTTTTCTCAGTTTACAAATGGGATTTTATTTAATCATTGTCTTAAAAAAAACCTAACACCAACCAGCCACAGAAATGAAAATGCTAAAAAAAACCAAACAAAACACCGCCATGAAATTCAATGAGGAATTTTAAAGCCTCATTTAAAAATTTCACAGTGGTCCTGTAAAATGTAGTTGTTACCCTCCAGAATATTTAGAGCTGCAGTTTCTATCTTTAACAAAATTGACTACTGTTTAGTCTCCAGAGGGGCGTGCTGCTACCAACAGCTTTGAAACCTTTCCTTGGAACTTCTCTAATGTGGGGTGCTTGTTGCATGTTTTGAGAAGAGAGGGATAACAGATCAGGCTATTTTCTACATTTTTGAAATGTTCAAACTAAAAAGTTGTGATTTCCCCCCCACACTCCTCCCCCAAGGAGGGGAACTGTAACTCAACCCACTTGTTGGCTCTTCTCCACTGAATACAGATCATATGGTGTAAATCTTTGTGAAAGGGAAGATGTCATTTATTATAAACACATTTCTCTGAAGAGAGTAACTAGTGAACTGTAGACACCTGGATGTATTGAGTGCGTGACTAAACACGTCTCTGTGTACCTGCATACAAATTTTGGGTACTGCAAAGATCACACAGCAAGCCTGAATAATCCACTGTGTCATTTTGGGGATCAGCATTCCCCAGAGGAGGTTTTACAAGATGAAACTGGCTGCTGCTTCCATCTGCACTCCATGTGCATGTGTTTTAGAGTACCTTCTCCAGCCTGATCTCTCCAAGTGGCAGCCAGATGTGGCTTTGAACTACTCCCCTGCTCTTTCTCTCCTTGGTTTTGACTCTAGTGAATCAACACATGGTTCAAAGTTTGGGAGTCCCACACTGCCAGGCTTCAGTGCTGGTGTATGAGGTCCAATTCCTGCCAACAAAATCCCACCTCCAGCGCTGTTCAGGAGAGCTGCCAGTGCTGGTACCTGCAGTGGCAGCCAGGGGTTCATGCTGGGATGTGAGCAGGCCTGGTACTGATAGAGCAAACCAGTGGTAGGCACCTGGGAAAGTGCTGTGGGCAGCATCCCTAGCAAAAGCAGTAAAATAACTGAGTGACCTGAGCCTCTGATGTTAGACACAGATGGGCTATGGGCTGTATTGGATTCTGAATCTGATTTGTGCTTTCAATTTAAAATAATGTTGCTACAGCTGCTTTTTTCTTCTTAGTCTTTTTTTTTTTTTCCTTTTTAAATCTTGAAGGACTGCATAGGAGAACAAAGATTCTTTTTACTGAAGTTGGCATCACCCTTTTTCCCTGCTTTTCTACGTGATTTTATACAACAACCACAGCTGACTTTCACGTGAACTGGACAGAAGCAGGAAGAAATTCTGTCTCTGGCATTATTAGCTGACTTCTTGGCATGGGAAAATAGGAGAGTGTGCAGACCGCTAACACAAGCAGTATTTCTTGAGATGAGTTTGAACAGGGGCAGCATCTGATGAAGTGGAAAAATGAGCTTTTCTGTTCCAAAGGTTTCATACTTTCTAGGGCAAGGCAGGAAGTGTTCTTTTCCAGAGAGAAAGGAAATGGGAGGGAGGCTGGAGAAGTGATATGCATGCTGACAGAGGAATAAAAAACAAATAATACTTACAAGAAATAGTATAGACCCCAAAGTATATATTTGTAGATTTTTTTTAATAGAAGTGATTTACTCACTTGGATGCTATTAAAATGCAATAGATGACCACATCAAAACCTGTGATCTGAAAGAACAATTTTCTTCCCCTCGTTGTTTCTTCCTGTGTTTAATTTTATGTTCAATTATGTGTTTTGTAAAAGAGAATACAGAGTTTGAGCTTTATAAGCAAGGACCCTGTGTGCAGGAAGCATATGCCATATTGCAGTAGTTGTCAGCAATAAATACAGTATTCCTAGAAACCTTTATCAACTGGATTCTCCTTGCCTCTCCAGTATCATTCCACTACTTGTTTGTCCAGTGAGTTCTCCAAAGACACATTTTGCTGTGGCTGAAGTGATGCTGAATGCTTTTATTTGGAATTAAAGTTGCTAGGCATTGAGGTTGCTTGGTCCATAGCTAATGCAGGTCTTCAGGCTGCTATAAATCTTGGGGCATCAGGAAAGTCAGACTGCACCAATGGGAAACAGTGATTTATTCTCATTGATCCCTTCTCCAAATAGTTAGCCATTTCATAAAAATGTCTAGATACACAGCAGCATTGGCTCCCTGGGCTAGTAGCTAATTATAAAATGCCTTGCAGTTCTCTTTTAAAGCAAAATGAATTTAAAGTATTTATGTCTTATTTTTTTGTGCAAGTTAAGAGTTTAAAGTGCTCTCAGTTTCAGAAGAGACCTGAGATACCTGCAGAGACTTGCAGAGGCAGCACAGCCTGTGCTGTGGGGCAGGCAGCTGTGAAGGGGCACAGGTCTCATCACCTGCACAGTAGCCCAGGGCAGGATCTGAGTCAGTATCTTGTGTTCCTTTGTGCATTTCAGATTTTAATTGTCACTAGAAGCAGCAGCCTTTTCCTTGGCTTTAGTGGGATTGGGATCAGGTACAGTGTGATTTGCTTTCAGTGGTGATTGAAGTATAGGAAGAAGTGATTCTGTGCCCAGTGTCTAGCCAGGACATGTTGCAGGTGCTGGATGTCCCTTTGTCAGGATGCTAATAAATAAGAGTGGGTCAGTCACTTAGGCTCTTGCTTTGTCAGAGAAAACCCCACCTGCTGAGAGAGAACATTTTCTAGTGGTTGGTGAGGAGAATATTCCCTGGGGTTCCTCCCTGCTCAGCAGTATGGGGCATCATGTTCCATCTCTGATTATCTTTCAAATAGCTGTACCTTTTGGTTGCCTTGTGAACTCCTGGTCCTGACCTGCTTTCTGTGTATTTTTTTCCCCTGTCTTTGTGCCTGGCTTTCTACCTCTTCCTAGGTTCTCTGGTCCTTTCTGTCCTGCTTTTTAATCACCTTGATATCTTCATGCTTCTCTCCTTTCAATTAATGAGTTTCTCATATCTTGTTGCTCTCATACTTCTACATGTGTCTTTACTTTACCAAAACCAAGCTGTTTTAAGAGGAATAACAATAATTTCTAAATAAAAACCAAACAACAGTCAGTCTCTCTTGCAGATTTCCTGGGACTTCAGTACATTTAAAATGCACACAGAGGTATTCTAAGCCACACTTTGTTTCTGAATGGTGTAGCTTCTAACTCAGCAGTTGAGAACAAACAATAATTTTTTCATTTATCCTGGTGACAAATATAATCCCTGTCCATTTGGGAGAATTTGGAGGCCACCAGCAGTAGCTACAGCTATCTCCCTGCTTGTGTTCCTTTGCTGTGTTTAAGACTGATTATATTTTTAATCATTGATATGAAGTAGGGTTACTCAAGATTTTATTGTTTGCAATTTAGGGATTTGATGGAAAGGTTTCTGAAGGAGGGTCTCTCCATACATGTGTAGAACTTCACTAAAATTCTCTCCACAGTGCTCAGACACACAACATTAACATCATTTTCTCTGTAACTGTAGGAAGGAAAATGAAAACAAGTTAATATTGCTGAATGCAGCTCAAGGGTAACAGGATGCATCTCAATGTACTTACTGATGCTGGATTTTGGCCAGGACTCCAAGCCTGGAATGGTATGGTTTCTTTAATGGTCATAAGTAATCGGGAGATTTTGTATTTGCATTTTATCTCGGAGGCAAGAGTTAGAAATAGGTGTAACCAACTGTCACATAATCCAGCTTGGAAGAATGCAGCCTTTCCAGCTGCTGGATGCCTTGCTGGCTGGATGGTTTTTCTGCACATTAAAAAAACCCCAAAACAAAACCAAAACACCACCTGTCAATAGCATATGAAAAGACTTCAGTGTCTTTAATCTCCTGACTGTCTTAAACTCATTTTTAGGGACTATGTGGTAGAAATAATTGGATTTTTCCCCCTAAATACATACTAAAGTGTTGCATGAACCACAATGCAAAGCTGATTTTACATTGATACAAGCTGCTTGTGAACCTCTGGTGTTATTTTTAACCTGGAGGTGAAAATGGTGTATTAAGTGTCTGTTCCCACAGTGTTTCCTTTGGCTTGACTTTTCCTTTTACTACCAAGATGTTTCACTGATGCATGTTTCAAATGCACATCAACTTTCTGTCAAAGATTGTGGTGAGAAGGAGAAACAATAGATTTTGCAGGGTTACAGGTTTATACATATTCCATCTTGCAGTTATGGGAATTTATTGTATATCCTATATTTTATTTTTTCCCTGTCTTTTTTGAGTTTATTTACATGAAAAAAAGCTGGAGAACTGCAGTGTGTGTATATATAACATAACAGAGACAAAAGTCAGTATTTGATGGAGATCCAATTTAGCTTCTTTTCTCTGCAGTGGAGTCACCTTTGTACCTTTGCATTGCCTTGGCCTTACAAACAGTAAGAACAGCCCTTAGGTCAAGCCTTAAATCTTCAAATAAACTTTTTTAAGCTACCAATTTTTTTATTTAATGTAGTAGAAGTAAAATTTTTATTCTTCAGAAAGCAGCTAGTTTACAATCTAAATACTTGGATTGTCTATGCTTTTCTTTCATAAGGTCTTGCTGACTCAGAATGCTGATGTATTTGTAATTTTATTTTCATCTGCAGGATAAAATTCTTCCATAACATGCAACTACAAATTAACTTAGCTGTGACATACATTTGCTTGGTTATATGGTTATCTCTTGCAAATTTTAGGCCTGACTATGACTAACCTAAAGTGATGCAGAAAAAGCCTTGATTTTGTGGGAATTTGGGTATTTCCGAGCTTCTTTATGTAAATTGAGAAATGGCCTTACTAACTGCTTCAAGAATAGGTACTATAAGAGCATGTGTGAATTTTGATTTTGTCTGCATTTCATTTTACTGCTTGTTTTTAATTAATTGTAGTACTAATGGCTAATTATGTAAATACTGAAAAGAAAAAATATGAAGGGATTGGTTTGCTTTTCCATAGCAATACAAAATCCTGGTCTGGTTTTGATGAGTACATAGCACCCTCCTTCATAGTAAGGGATTATCCATTTACTTTTAGAAATGCAGGCAAATCCTCTTTATGATGCCACCAGGTGTACCTAAGAATCCCTGAGCTTAAGGCTGTCCTTTAGCTCCCCATCACACTCTTCCCATGGATGCCCATACTGTTAGAACTCAGCTCCACTCCTTCAACTCAAGCTGTTTGCTCTGACTAGCACAGAGCGTGAAAAGGAAGAAAAGGGGAAGATAAGGGTGTTTTTTAGCAGGCAGAGCTTCCACGAGGCTGAAGGTACATTGGAATGACTCTGAAGGTGTGTTGGCTGGGGCTGCTGCCTCTGCCTGTGGTGGGGGCCTGGCACTTGTCCTCCTTGGCATGATGCTCATTTCTGCCCTGAGGTGATGTCTTTCCCAGAACCCCCCTTCACATGTAGAGAGGATGTGATGCAGAGGACTGGAAGAAGCTGGTTTTTTGGAGGATGAGTGTGGCATTCACATTCTCTGAAAAAATTCCTTCGCCCAGGATTTTTCTCTTGAGAAGCTGAGAAGCTTCAGAAAAAAGGAAAACAATTCTTATCTCATTTGCTTCTCCTCTGTTTTGCTCATGTGGAATGTGTTTGGAGATTGTTTACCCACAGGTGATTGTTTCATTGGTTTCTGGTGTGAGTTGTTTTGACTCATTGGCCAATTGGGGCCAAGCTATGTCGAGACTCTAGAAAGAATAATGAGTTTTCATTATTATCTTTTTAGCATTCAGTAAGTATTTTTTCTGTATTCTTTAGTGTTGTGTAGTATAGTATTCTTTAATATAATATAGTATTGTAAAGTAATTAATTGGCCTTCTGAGAACATGGAGTCAGATGAATCATTCCTGCCTTCGTCAGGGCCTTCCCTGCTAATACAATACATGAGGGCAAGTCTGAGGCAGACTGTGCTGCTGCAGGATGATAATTTTTCAAAGAGATTTGTGTGAAAATGAGAAATCAGAAAATACGGGTCGTCATGGGAAAGGAGAGCGATCCAACAATGGGAAGGAGGAGACAGAGACTGGGCACAGGGCAAAGGTAAGAGTGTAGGAGGAGTTATGTTTTCCAGATGTGGGCAGTAAGCATGCATTGGCATGGCAGTACTTTTATCCAGGTCTGGAAGAGGATGTGATTTTTCTGGATGTCATCACTGCTGAGCTTCCATCTAACTTGCCATCTCATGGCAGAGAGCATTTTCTCTTTGCAGTGGTGGTCCACCAAGAGAATGACAACAATTTCAATAATTTCATTAGCCCAGATGGCAGATGAGTAAGTTCCCACTGTGCCAGTGAACCTGAGCAGCATGGCAGGATGGTCAGTGAGGACATTTTCAGTTTGAAATTTGTTATTGGAAACCTAAATGATTAATTGCAAACACTCACATGGAGAGGGAATTCCACATGTTAGGGTTACGTATGAAGGATATCTCAGTTGCCAGAATGAGTGATCTGTAAATGCTGAATTTGCTTCCCCTTTCTAGACCAGAGCTTCTGATAATACAGGCATGTGCTGCAAATTCCCTACCCCGTAAGTAAGCAGAAAGATTTGCTCAGGACCAGTTTGGGTACTGTGCTACAGTCCAAGGATCAGAAACTGGAAAACATGCAGCAAAGAAGGGAATTTCAGGGTGGCAGAGGAATACTTTGGCAGTTTGGACTGCCATAGGCTGCCTTGAAGGATGAGTCAGGCAGGATTCAAAGTAACAAGCATTCAAGTACTTACGGATTTAGTGTTTTAGCTTGTAAATGTTAAATACAGAGTCAGGGTGGACATCTGTTAGTCTACCAAAACTTACTGTGTTCAGGCAAAGCTGCTGCTTAAGAATCTGGCCAGAGTGAACATGAAAAAAAGAAAAAATGCCTTAAAGACATGGAAAGTTAGCTTAGGCAATCAATAATGAAGCATCTTTGAAGTTTCTAAAACCATGGAGATTAATTTCCTAACAGAAGAGAACTTCTGTGCCTCTTGTGACAATATCTGGTATTGCAAGATAACTTTCAAGATAACTTTTTATCCTTTGATCAAATTTTAATAATACTGTGGGTAGGCACATAAGCCTGTTATACTGTCAGGTCTTCAGGACCTCTCTGGGCACCCTATTCCAGTGGTTGGCCTCTCTTGCAGTAAAGTTATTTTAAGATGTTTCAGTACCCCTTGTCCTGCCAGTGAGGACCAGGGAGAAGAGCTGGGCTGCAGCTGCTTGCCAGTGGGATTGTGCCATTTACACTGCAGGTTTCAGCACACTGAATTTAATAACTGAATTTAACTGTTATTTAACTGTTTCCCCTTTCAGTGGTGATTCAGATCCAGTCTTGTCACTTTTAACTCCCCTCCATCTCCTGTATTGCCGGGGAATGCTTACACCATTTAGGAAGGTTTCCATTTTATCAAACAGGTTAGAAGAATTCAAGGCAGGTACAGGATTTTTGGATTCCTTGGAAAAGCACTGGTTTGTTACTCATTTCATCTGAACATCTGAAAAGTTACTTGCTTCCTTTGGAAAAAAAAATAGTAATACCAACTTTCAGAATTACTATTTTAAAGGAGTCCTGTCTTTCAGTGTTGTAGTTTTGTGTTGAAATGGTGGCTCTCTGAATTGCTTCTTGGAGTTGAATATTGATGGTACACAAAGATAAAATAATTTTGTAATGACTCAGGTTAACACATCCTGTGTAAGAAGTCTTGGGGTTTTTTTTGTGAAGATCTCATTAGCCTAAAGTCAACTACTACTCTGCTTAATTAAAAAAAAAACAACAAAAAACAAACCAACCAAAAATTATATATGTTTCCAAGTAAAATCATGTGTCATGCAGTGCATCAGGGTCATGACATGGAGGCAGGTGGGCTCCAACCTGTGAGGTGCTGGCACGTAGGTCTTCCCTCAGCAGAGCACTTTATTTTGTGCCAGGCTGTGATTAGTAAGTAGCACACACTGCCATGCTTTGCTTGAGAGAGGCCAGACACTCAGCACCCCGTGTATTGAGCCAAGAATGTGCTGCATATTAGAGGGGGGAAAACTACATTGTACTCTAAAAATACTACCTTTTTGCAGGTCATATTTCCTCTCCCTATTCCCTTTCAGGTCTCTCTGGTACCTGATATTATTCAGTGGTAGTAGATAGAGAGGTTTGCTGGACAATTGCAATGCTTTTATAGAAAGTCATTCTGCGATTTCAGATTGCTCAAAGCTTTTTCCCTTCACTGCACTTATTGAGGGGAAGGGAATCTAAATGTATGAGGGCAGAAATAATTTCCCTTTTCTTTAACAATTGCACCCATGATGTCAGCTGCTGCTAGTAATGTAGAGTGATAAATTGACATTGAACTTGAACAGAATTCATGGCGTGCTGGAGACAATAAGAACCTCTGAGGAAATAATTATTTTGCTGCCAGGAGCTCATGCATCTCAAATTGGTTGGTGTGGGGACTTTAGAGCAGCCTGCCTGCCTATTGACTGGAGTTGAGAGCTGGTGCTGCCAGCTCTGTGTTAGTGCAGGAACTCAGGCTTTGTGGTTTGCTCATAGCATGTCAGAAAAAAGAAAAGAGAGTGACAAAGGTCTGATGTTGCCCACTTTTACTTGCTTGCTTGCAGGGAGAGGCAGTGGGTGTTGAAAACCAAGTTCAGTAATATGTTTTTTCCTGTGAATATAGGACTTTGATACTCTCACAGCAGTACTTAACTGCAGATACTTGGTTATGGCACGATTCCTGATGAGTGGCAGATCAGTTGCACGCTGTAGCCGCTAGAATTCAATTTAGTGTTCATGGGCTCAATCGATTTGGGGAGGGCAGAGTCCCTCTGATCAGTGACAATTGTTACCAATTGGGTCACAATAATTAAATTTCCCGTGGAAGTAATTAGTTTGCATTGTACACAACACTTTGCTGGGTGTTTTTTTGTTTTGTTTTGGGTGTGGCAGTTCTAACAAAAAAGCCCAATCACCCTCTTCTCCCTCCTCTCCTCATTAAAGTCAGTTTGAATGTTGAGGATGCTCCATGATGGCCTATAATTAAGGTCTTACTTTTCATTAGAATAAAACATAAATGACAATCTGGCACTGAGTTCCTGTTGACTTTCACTGAGAATCAGGCATCTTGATGTCTTTTCTGACTTTGAAAATATTACTCTTTATTCAAAGGTCATGTTCTTGCAGAGAAATAATCTTTCAGTGTGTATTTCAGTTTTCCTGCAAGGGACAAGAAAAGATAAGTTCCCAAAGCTTGTAGCTTTCTTATGTTGCAAAGAGACTTTTCATTTGAACTTTGACCTCTTAAATCAGGACATGTTAATTTATACAGGTCATAAAGTTTTGGAAGGTTATAAATTAGTGTACTTAATCCCTATCTAAATAATAAACTTTAAATATACAAGCTTGCATTTTCAAAGAATAGTTGGGGTCAGAAGGGGTCTCTAAAGGCACCATCTGGTCCAACGCATCTGTAATGAGAGGAACATCATCAACTACATCACCTTATTCGGAGCTGCTCTTGTAATATGCATAACAGACCATGGATCCTTGGTGTCATGTTGACTCCTGATTTGGGCTTGGCTTCAACTAACAAATTTCCAAAATGTGGGACAAGCAAAATAAAATTTTCATCTCTGAAAATCAACATCATGTGTTCAGTAACAATAACTTTTAATAACAGTTAGTGTTACAGCTCTGTGTTTTCCAGTGGGCAAGTTTTAACAATGAAAATTTCAGGCATCCAGTGTGGTGTGAAACAGCGGCCTGGACAATAAGCTTGATGTCATCTGCTGAAATGTGCTTGAAAGCTATGTCTGAACTACCAAAGGGTTGTCTCCTCTGATATTTATTACTTTGATAGCAATAGTTTTTCAGTGATGCATCTCTGGTTATATTGGGTTTATTTGATTCCATCAGTTACCCTGGTCAGAAATAACTTTTTGGGTCTTTTTTAGGCATGTAGCAGTATAAAATCAAGTGTCATTGATATATTCAGTGGTGGTGCTTCTGCTGTGACAATTGAGACTAGTCTCTGGAACAACAAAAAAATCCTTCCAGTAATATCTGGGTCAGGAGAGTACATTTTATTTAGTCTCTGACCTATCTCAGTTCTTTGCTTTGTTTGATGCTTTCAGAGAAGAATCCTGTGTTCAGTATCATTCTTCCCTTTTTCATGGTACTGAAATTGTTAAAAATGGAGATGTTTCATAGTTTGCTTACCAAGGTAAATGGTATAGCTAAACTAAATGGTAAAATGTAAAAAACCAATTAGAATTACTAGTACCTTGTGTGCAGTGAGCTGGTTTGGTTACCTGCTGGTAAGCTGACTTGTCTTGCCTGCTGTAAACTAGAATTTGATGTTGAGATATGCAGGCATGAATGAAAAGGTTAAAAACTGCAATACTTTCACCCAACAGAAGTGGTGCATATTACTCTTTTTAGGGGAGTTTTGGCCAGTCATTGGGGGAAGAAGGCTTTGATGCTACCTGTGCATTTCTTCTGTCACTAGAAATGTTCAATGTGTCCTATCCATTTCTTCAGCTGAAACAGCAGTTCATAAAGTGAACGCTTAGTTTTGCTTGGAAGTCTGTGCAGTATGTAGTGGCTTAATTTTTCTCTATACAGCTTCATGCAAACGCCCTGGGGGGAATTCTGAACAGGAGAGTTTTAGTCATCAGAGGATAATAAGCGGAGAGAAAATAAGGGCTTAAGTATTGTGTACTTCTCTTTTCCTTTTAGCAGTATCCCATGTAATGTCAAAGTCATAAAATGGTCCATAAAATGGAAAGGTGAAAGGGTTCCTTGTCCTATATAATTACTAGACCTTAGCTCCTGTTCACTTACTCCCATTGTAGGAATGCTTTGGCTCTGGTTCCCTGCACATGTTCTTTAATGAATTGCTGGCATTTATACTGAAGACAAAAAAGGAGAACATTATCCTTTAAAACTTTTCTTCTATTTTCATTTAATTAGTGCTATTTACAGAAGTAAAGAAAAAAATTTAAAAATCCAAATCTACTAGTTTTTCCTTTTCTGATGTGGTAACAAATGTCTGGGATGCAAGGCACTAACTTCAGTGATGCTGATAGGAAATTATTTGTTTGTTAGTTGACTGTGCATGGTTATCTGTTCCTCAGGCTTTGAGATTCAATTTCTCTGGAGTCTCACTGGTGGCAGGATTATAAAGAGTTTTTGCATGCTCCATTGTACTGACCTGTAATTTTGTGCTGTGGCTGCTGGGTTTCTGAGAAAGCAGGAGTGGACTGGATTCTTCTCGTTTTTGTAGGGGAGAGACAAGCATGTGCTAATATTCAGTTCTTTTTTTTCTGTATCAATCAACAAGTGCCAGCAACACAGATAAATAAATGAAAATGAGTCCACAGTTAATCTATGAGATCTGGGTATGAGATGGAAAACCTGACTGGTCTTGTGTTGCAAATAAATTCCAGTTCATCAGGTTTTTTTTTTTTTTTTTTTAGCAAGAATCTGAGTGCTGTGATTATTACTCAGGCCACCCAGTTATCGGAGAGATGCCTCTTTTTGGCTTCTTGAACCTCCTTACCCTCAGCAGCCTAACCTCACCCCTTTCCTGACTGGAGTCAGCCTCATCTTTTCCTCACCTTTGCTCTTGTTTTACTAGGGACAGTTTTGATCAGCTGGAGACTGCTCATGAGCAGCAGCTCTCAGTCTCTGCTTTGGGGTTTAATCTCTGTAGGCCTGTGTGTGCAGCTTAGGTGTATTTTGGAAGTGCAACATGCATTGGTGGTGCCACTAGGTGAAACTACCCCTTCTGCTTGAATCTCTCTGTGTTTGTTTTGCAAAGATTTATTCCTTTATGATGCAGAAAATGTCACCACCATAATACCATCTGGGCGCTTTTTCCATAGAGGAATGCAGGTGACATTTAACACTAGGGTTGTTCCTATTTCCCAGCTGGGGACTTTAAAACCTGCTTCGTTCTTTTCATCAGTTCTGGGCAGAAATTTCATTTTGAGTAACCAGTAGAGATTGCTTTCCATCTGGGGAAGAGAAAGATAGCCAGACACAAACCACATATTATGAAGCTAAAGGTTTGATGTGGACCCTGTGTGTCAAGACTCTAGGAGAAACAGCAACACAAGGTAAGAGTTAGAAAAAAAGAAGGTGGCTGCTGAACTAACATGCACAGGAAAGGGCAGAATTAGCAGTAGACAGTTCAGAATGTTGAATGAGGGAAACTTAATGATTATAACAAAGCAAACAGTCAGTGTATTGTTTTGATCACAGAAGATAAATCACCTAGCCAGCTCTCCTTTACAAACAGTTAATGTGGGTTATTTTTGCTCCTGGAGTTGAGGGCCTCCAATTTATATTAAGATTGAAGAGCATTAATCATACTTCTTTGCACAGACTTTATCCCTGAACAGATTCTGGTCGATTAAATTTTGCCCCATTACTGCTTTAAGTAATGACTGTGCTACATTTAGGCTTCGTTAGGGGAATAGCATTATAATAGCTGAAGTTTTGTGTGGTTTTGGGCAAGCTGGAGTGGCCTGAAGGCTTTTGTGTAGTTGACTGTGATTTACAGCATAGAAGAAACAAGTGGCTTGGGCTGCCAATTCAGAAGATGCCAGAACTGAATTTTGGTGGGGAGCCTGGTCACGTAACTTGTGTGGTTTACAATAGTATAAACTAGTGATTACTTTTACCTCTATCTAGTGGCATAGGAAGTTCTGTTCTTATCTTCTCTTGAGTACAATGCAGCTCAAATCTAAAGCAGAGTTAAGCCATCAGGTAGCACAGGTGAATAATATCACTGGGTCACTCTTCAGGAGATAATGACAATTTTACCTGTGTTTGAACTGGAACAGACCAGCAGGTGGTATATCCATATCTGCTGCTTTATTGCCATGCCAGCAGTTGACAGCTGCTCTTGATGGCTCAGACAGAATATCATCTGTGGTATATTAAGTGCTGTACTTTAAGCTGACTGTCAGGGGTACAGCAGACAGATGTCTGTGTTAAGTTGTCCACTAGTTAATGTACATTGTTATGAGTGGTTTATCATGTAAAGGGGTAGGGTACCTAATGCCTATTGAGATGCATGTAAATGGTTGTCTGGATCCCTGATGCTGTTCTGAATGTCCTGTTGTGTGCATTTTGGCTGAAGTGTGGGAAATGCATATTTGGATTTTTTAATAGGTTAATCAACATGCATGTAGGCTGTGTGCCACATGTAAGCAATGTATGTCTCAAACTTCACTACAACCAATATTTTCTCTCAGGCCAGTAGTATCTTGAGACAGCATACTTTTCTTTACATTTAGGTCATTGTTTCATTAAGCAAAGTTTGTCTAGTGTTATCAGTAACAATATTTATTAGTGAGTTTTTCCTTGCCTGACAATTTACTTACTTGGAGGTAAAACAATTTTCTGTGTTGTCATTTTATTTCTACAGCTTTAGCCTCTTTCCTGCCTCTTAAGTCAACCCTGGGATTGTGTTTTTGCTTAGCTTTCTCTTGTATAGATGTATTTTAGCAGAGACCTGTTAAATGAATTTGGGTATTGCACATGGATATGTATACATATATACTCATGCACAGAGTTTTCTGTTAATGTATGTTCTTGTGGAGAGTGACACTTAATTAGTCATCACAACTTCCCAAAATCTGGTTTGATTAGGTTATGGCTATGTGCCATTTAAAAGTGAGTGTCTTCATATATCTGTCTTTTTGAGTTATTGTAGTCTAGCTAAAAATTCATCTGAGAATATACACCTATGTACAACTCTGATTCAAATGAAACAGTATGATTGCATCTGTTATTCATATCTATGCATTTGATATTCATATATGCATCCAAAGGTTTTAAAATTTTAATTATATTTATGAAGATGTTATATGCTGTTCCTTATCAAGATATAGAGTGTTACTAGACCTTAAATGCTTCAGGTATATACCAGTGTCTCCAGTTGCTAAGAGGAGCCTGTTAGCTGCTTGCTAGCTTAGAACTGGGATCATCTGGCAAATATATTGAAACATAAAAATCTTGAAAAGATGCTGACTGTAGATAAGAAGCTAAGTGCTGAGGTCTGGCTCCTGCTCACTTTACCCCATTCTTGCATAGGAAATGTCTTGCAGTGTTGACTTTTTCTAATAAGAGCATTGCCTAATTCAAAGCTCAGCAGATCCCGAGGATTCGAAAAATCTTGACCCAGAGGTTTTCTTTCTCCTACCCTTTTTCATGTAACCTGTAAAGGGAAGTTCTGTGATTTTTTGGTGGCTGTTGAAATTAGCACTTTGAGTTCAAAGGATTTTTTAGCAATTCAGAATGTTGTAGACTGACATTTGTCAGGGCAGGCCCAAAAGGAGAGACAAAATCCTGGGCTGCAGCAGATAATAGGTAGAAAGAGGTTGAGCTCTGCCCTCTCTCCAGTTTTATTAGCTCCCTTGATAACTCAAGGGCAGCTGAAGACATAACATTTTTGAAACATCACCTCCTTGGAATGGGTACCTGTGTAAGCCCCACAGCACTAACTTAAAAGTTCACCAATGTGTTGAGAAAAAATGGACAAAGGTCTGAAATGTATCATAATTGAACAAGCACTTCTAAGTGCCAACCTAGTTAAATTACAGGAATTTGCTCTAATTAATGCAGCTGTAATTAATACAGCTGTACTAGTGCCATAATTAGTATCTTTTTCAGCAATGGCTTGTGTTATGGAAACAAAATACTGTGTAGTAGAATTCTGTTCACATTGGATGCTTTGATTTAGCACTTGTTTGAGGGTTTTTTTTTTAGCTGATGATAGGAAGCTCTAATAGGAAGGAATCCAAAAGCCCTTTAGACACCATCTTAATTTTCAGCATTGTTACTGGATCTATTGCCTTCAGTAGAATTACTGTTTTGGTGCTTTCCTAGATTGAGCCTGGGTTAGCTGGAGTATTTGGGAGATAGACACTGTACCTGCTGTGTGCAATTGGGAGGTAATGGCTGGAATGAACAAGTCCTGCAAATCTTGTACAACACCAGGGTGCCCAGGGAGTAAGTGTGGCTAATTTGCAGTGTTCGTGGATTTGGGGATAAATTTGCTGGCTCTTTGTTCTATGCTGTAGTTGAAGGCTGACCACTTAGCACCTTTCCTTACCCTGTTGTGCAGCATCACCATGCCTGTGCTTGGGTCTGACCATGAATCATGTGCCAAAATAAGCATAGAAATAGAAGAATTGCAAACCCCTCCTGCAAGCCAGAGCTGGGCACCTCTAATGGAGTACTTTTCTATTTATGTTCTTTGTCTTTTGCTGAAGCACCTAAGTCAGATACAGAATGCACACAAGTTAACTCTTCCATTGTGATAATATGGCATTATACTTTTACTAAAGATTTTTTTAAAGGCTTTTTTTTTTTTTTTTGCTTTGTACACTCCATTTGTTGACTGGAGTTGTCAGTTTTGCCAGGTCCAGTCTATTGTTAGTAGAAAAAGTATTTCCTACTTACTATCCCTTGGAAATTATGTATTTCAACAGGAAATAGCATAATAGACTAAGCAAAGAAAGTCTGAGGAAGGTAGCCCTGTGCTGGTGGGGGACTCCCAGTTGTCCTGGCTCCCACTGTGCCATGACAGTGGGGAGAACATGCTGCATTCCCTGAAGTATGACTCTCCTAAGAAACAACTTACTGATTAAGTAGTCTTACAGGCCATAAAGCACTTCTTTTCATTAGCTACCTTGCCTAGCACCACTTTTGCAGTGTCTGAGGTATTTTTTGACCCAGGGAATATCTTTCTATTTAGACCACATCTGTTGTTGAAGAAATCAGAAAACTAATGGTTGTGGTGGTGGTCTGAGTCCTTGCTAGTACATGGATATGCCTCTGAGCTACTGTTCTGTCTAACTTGCATGGATGTCAGTAGTGTCTGAAAGACAACTTTTGTACTCTGCTGCAATAAGATTTGAAAATAAGGAGCTCTTTGTCATAAAACTCAAAAAAAAGTATTGAGATACAATTTATAATTAGCTTTTTTCCTGTAGTTGCCAGTGCAAGTACTCACACGAGTCCCTTTTTTAATCCAAGACATAAATGAAATCAGAAAATTGTCATGGATGCTTAGTTTCCTTGTTTGCTATAATGAAATAGTTTATGCTGGTTTTCTTTTTCTCCTTTGTCTTGGAGAAGATCTATTAGGGTACAGCTTAAAGTGATTTTCTGGATGTTGTAGTAAATTGCCAAAGCAGATTAAAGTATATTATAGAGACAGCAGTGTGATGAAAAATTCAGTTTTATTTTCTCATGAATTGTTATTCATCATCAGAGTAATTTAGAATCTCCAAGTATATTCTTGCTCATTTTGCATGTATCTTTGAGATTCACCTGGGGTTGTAACTCAAAAACACAGGAAGCTTTAATTAATTAATTTATTTCCTTGATGGCATTAGTCCATGCTTCATTTCTAGTCAGATAACACCATAATGATGTGACTTTTTCATCCATAAAACCTTGTAGATGTGCACTGAACATCTGCACATAATGAATCCATTCATGCAAAGAAAGATAAGTGACTTATTTATCATGCTAGATTTGCAAGAATTTCTTCTTTTCTACAGGCAGCTTCAGACTTCTGTTGCCATTGAGGGCAAAACTCCACATTCTGTTCATCTAATGAGCAAGGAACAGGATGGATCCTTAGAAAATGTCCATCTTGATTTTTAGATTAGCAGGTAAATATTTGTATAGTGGAATGAAAGAAGGGCAAATGTTTTTTGCTGTTGTTGTTACTTGCTGAATTACTTTGACAGCCACAAAGCACCAAGTGCTGCTGGTGCATCCTGGATGCAGCGGGTGTGACGTGGGCTGAGGTGGACACCCGCCCTGAGTGTAACAGCTTGTACTGTTCCAGAGCTCTCAGCCTGTGTGGTCAGCAAAGCCTTGGGAACAGCGGTTCAGCTGTTTGCCAGGATGGGCTCCGTTCAGTTATCTAAACATAAATGGCATTTGAGATGTGCTGTAGAGGATCTGGGCATCTTCATGGACAGGTAGGTGCTGTACAGGCTTGCAGGAGACCTGCTCCATGCCCTTCTGGCACCTGGGAGCTAGGAGGGATATTCCATGGAATATGACACTGGACAATTATGCCTAGTGACTCGTCTATCTGCAGTGTTGGTGACAAGTGGGTTGTGCCTGAGGTGTTGACTTAAACATTAATTGAATTATTGTGCACTGATTGACTGGATCTGCATGGATCATACTGGTCATGTACAAAGCTGGGGCATCCCTGGATACCTGTTCATAGACCCCTAAATGGAAGTGTCTTGCTGCCTGCCCACCTTCAGGTCTACAGTAGGGAAGGATTGAGATGGGTACGTGTGCGTTATCACACCTGTGACATTTTAATTTATTCATGGCAGAAGGGGGGTTCTGGAGTTGAGGAGAGAGAGTGGGGTTTGCAGCAATTTGTATCAGAGGGTCTCCATGGATAGAATTAATCTTTCAGAGAGAAATAGCCCAGTGTTTGGATTCAGCCTCCATGCAATGGATCCAGGAAAGTGAGAATGTGGAGGTTTCCCAAATACGGGCTGAGGGGTGTTAAAAGTGACCAGGGCACGGTTACCTCTGTTAACACAGACTTCTGAATAGGAGCAGATTAAATAGAAAGACGTAATCTAGTCTGTTCTGAGGATGTGTGTGAGGGTGGTGAGGCACTGGAACAGGTTGCCATGAGAAGCTGTAGATGCCCCATTCCTGGAAGTGTTTAAGGCCAGGCTGAACACTGCTCTAGGATGCTCTCCTGGTTTCCTTCATCCTTCCCATGTGTCTTACTTTCGCATGCCCTGTGGCTTGGAAGGTTTTTCCCTGGTTAGCACAGCCCACTGCTTTTGGGGAAGGAACAGTTTTCCCCTCCCACTAGTGACTTCCACTACCTGCAGCTGGGAACAGGCAGGCAGAGACCCTCCCTTCCTGCATCCCACTTGCAAGATGAGAACAGAACAACCTTATAACAACCTTGTACTCCCTCAAGAAACTAAATAAATAAAACGGATAGCATTCATCCCAGACTTACTGAGGTGAATGGAAAGGGAGGAAGCAATGGGGAAGTTGTGGTGATTTATGGAGAAGTGTACCGAGAATCATTAGACAAGACTCTGGCACTGAAGTAGCTGGAGGAGAGTAGATGGTGTGAATTGGGATGTTGTGTTGAGTGGGAACTGTTGAAAGTCATAAATGGGCCAAGGGACATGGAGACTAAGCCAAAGCCTTGAATTTGAAGGAATTGCTGGAGATGTCAGGGACAGCAAAACCAATAAAAGGGACCTCCATGAAATTGCTGGGAACAGCAGATGAAATCCGAGGAGTGAAATGTAGTTTTTTCACTGCTGAATTTACCTTACAAATGACTGGAGGAAGGAATCTGAGAAGCAGCTAAGAAGGGTGATTAGGATCAAACGCAGGGTTTTGGGGATGGTAGGAGGTCCCAACAGACTGACACTTTAAATGCAGCTCCCCTGGATATATTGAATCAGTCTGCTAATGCCTTCACTTAGCTGGCAGCAAAGTCACTAGTTTTAGGATTGTATTTCTCCACCACTTGTTAACAAAAGTCCATTCCTGCTGAGTATCAATAGCTTTTATTGAAGTCTGTGTCTCGGGAGACTGGGCCCAGAAAGGACAAGGGAAAGGCATCCCTCTGCTCTGACAGAGATGCCTTCAAGGCAGAGATGAATAACACAAACCTTGGCACTGTGGCAGAACTAAGAAAGGTCGAAATTATTTTCTTCTTGCTACATAGTCCCTTTTTAAATCTTTAATTGCACCAGGCTGTTAAATCTAGTCTGGAAGGGAGAATTTCTCTGTTACAAAGAGTTTTGTCACTGTAGGATTTTGAACACATAGGTAATCTGGTTGTGTAATTTCTGTTTGTGTGCTGCACTGAAAGTGGCTGTAGCATTTTTCAAACTCCACGGATAGATTTTGAGCAAACCCACAATGAGTGGTGGGGTTTTGAGAGCAAGGGTTTGATCAAAGGAAGAAGCAAGAGTATTTTTTTTTTTTTTTGCTGTAGTGGTCCTCTTAGCTGTAATGCACTGCTGTAGCATAGAACACAAATGTAAAAGGGAATGAATGAGGCAAAAATAGAATTGAGATAACTTTCTGTTTGGTTCCATGAGGAAATTTTGTCATGCAAATATGCTAAGAAGTTAAGCTGGCTATGCTCTAAGATTTCAGAAAAAAACAAGTGATTTCAGACGCCTCAATTTTTGTGATTCATGAAAGTCTATCCCTGTTTCCATATGTCAAGATGAACACCCAGAAGCAGCAGTCTTTTGGTAACATTTAGGGATTATCCCTTGATTCCGAGTCCAGGGTCACAAAGGTTGTCTGCAGTCTGGTAATTCACAACAGAAAAAGGAAAACTAGGTCAGAAATGCTTAAGGGATTCCCATTTAATGACATTGAGGCATTGGTGTTGTCAAACCATTTATGATTTCAAGTTTTTCTTTCTTTTCCTTCTGTGTGGCAGATGATTCCTAGAAAGTACAATCAATTGCAAGTTCAGGCAGCATGGGAATTAATGTCAATAAATATGGAAAATTGTACTCTTGTATGCCAGCATACTGTAAAATCATCCAAAGTGTCTCTGTCTAGCCACTCTTGGAAGGTCTTATTTCATCACATTTCTGAGCTGAGAAACTTGATATATTGAAACTTGATATATTAGAAAAATCTGTTGGGAGAGGTAATGTGTGGTTTAGGGCTAGCAGAAGTGCTGGGAAAGATCAGCATAGAGGTAGACACCTAAACCTGAGCTCCTGTCTGGACTGTTCCATATAGTCAGTGCAGAGAAGGCATCTATGGGATTGATGCATTTCATCCAGCCAATGTCAACCCACTGCAGATGGGAAGAAAAAAAACCATTAACAAATTGTTTCTTAAAAGCACTTCTTTATCACCACTGAATTTTAAGGTTGTTTTAAAATAGCTCATGTGTACTTGTCTATCCCTGGTCTGACATTTAGCAAGGAAACCTCCCAGAACATGGGAGCTCAAAAGAATACCCAGGAACAAAGTCTAACTGTTGATTTTTGGTTGCTTAAAAACAGGGGAGAAAGCTTGAACCACTCAGCTTATAGAACAGGTATGTGCCTGTGCTTTTTATCTTGATTGCAGAAAAAGAGCACAAAGAGGTGAGATCATACACAGCTCTGAATAGGCTTATTACAAATCAGAAGTCTTGAAGCCTTCTGCAACCCTTGCTGAAAACTGTCGGCTTCAGTGTGACCGGGGTGGAATATTTGGAATGTTATTTAACTCCTGTGTTACAGTAACTCCTGTAGGGCCCAGAAAAGTCAGGGCTTCATAGTACAAATGCAGACAAAACAGACCTATCTCAGAAAATTTACAGTATATATGCATTTCTCAGATGTATATTTACTTATTTAAGCTCTCTGTCCTTGAGTTGAGTTGAGTTCAAACAGAAAAAACTCAAAGAAATACATTTTCTTGCATATTTATGGAGTTCTATGGGTTAAAAAAATTAAAATTTCCAATTCTCATATATTAAAAGGCTGTTTTATATAAAACCACCCCTGCCCTGTAGCAATGAAAAATTTTAAGTGTAAATAGAAGTGAAGGCAAAGCAGTTAACTTAAGCAAGTACTTTTATACTTAATGTTAGCTGCTTCATCCACCATGACAAACTCAGTTTGGAGAATGCGTACCAAAAAATATAAACCCATTTTGGAACACCTCATAGGATCATTTAAACATCATGTTGAAAGGGATCTCTGACAGCCTTTAGTTCAGTCCCCTGCACAAAGTCAGCCTAAATTCAAAGCTGCAGCAGGTGGCTCATGACCTGGGGTAGTTCACATCAAAAGGTCTGCAAGAGAATCCACAGCTTCTTGGGACACCTTGTTCCAGGGTCTGCCACCTACAGATCTCCACCCATTCACATAGAAATTGCATGTTTTTTGGTTTTCTTTGAAACTAATCCATTACCATCAAGAGAAAGTTGCTATGGACTTGCTTCCAAACTCTCCATTTTGCCCTGGGAATGACCCAAGGTGCATTTTGGTTGTCTGTGCAGAATAACCTGTAAATGTAAATCCACAGACTGAGAATTGTTGGAACCACTTTGCAAAGAGGTTGCTGCTGCTGCGTTTTGAACAAGGCTTTTAAGTTTGGGATGCAGAAAAAATCAGCAATAGATGCAGGCTTGTGCCTGAAATTTGTGACTACAGGGAATTTTCTCTGAAGTGCTAATGCCCTTTAAAATTGTTTTACTTGAAAAAACTATTTGTAGAGGTTTGCTGATTTAGTTCCTTGTCAAGAAAGGCCTAAGTGAGGGGAGCTGGTTTTATATTTTTACAAACTACTTTTTCTTTGAAAGTACTGATTCAACAGGACCTCAGGATCTTGGGGAACACAGCAGTCCTAGTAATGATTTTCCCATGAAAGGCTTTTAAAGTCCAATGGACTACCTGGTCAAGTCAATGAGATCTATGGGGAACTAGGATTTTCCTCTGTAGTGGTGGATACAGCTGTGAAAAGCATGAGATTAATAACCCTCAGGAGATATCTGTCTTATCCATGAACTATAGAGTATGCACAGATGCAAATCTTAGGTGAGACATTTAACTTCTGCAGGGCCGAAGTCAGAAAAGTCAAATTCTTTTTTTGTCATATATTTAAATGGTTAGTGTCTATGCCTTTAAATATTTTGTGGATGTAAATTGCTTTGGAAAACTACATGGCAAAATTGTAAGGAAAGGAAAGAAACTGATATGATGAGCTTCTTAAAGATCATGTGTTGTGAGGTGTTCCCCTCCCTGGGGAGGGCACAGCTGGACTTGGTTGCACTTTTGTGACATTCACCTGACGCATGATCATTGAGGACACTATGTAGAATATTTAATTGCTGTCATGTACACACTTCTGTGTTCTGAGCAAATTTTTCATGTAGCAATGTCTTGTCTGTCACCTGTTTATCCCAGCCAATGGTTAGAATGACCTCAAGTGCTATTTTAAGTTCATTCATAGGCTTCCATGATCTTGTTGACCTTTTAGTCCTGACATCTCTGGTGCCAAATAATATGAAAAGCCAGATTCTCAATGAAAATGAGATTTTTGTCTGGGATTTAAGCTTTCATTAGTGAAACAGATGCAGCACTGAAGACATTGTCATGTAAAAAGGATATATTTGACATTAGTAGGGACTTCTATTGCTCTCTACAGCCACGGTAGAGCTGGGCAGGTGGACAGTATATGTGTTTTCAGATCTTTGCCCTTTCATCTCCTCCAAACCCAAGATGCTGCTAGAATAATTTCAAAGCCAAGAGGATTAAGAGCTAAAGCACAGGATCAATATGAAAGTATTTGTTGTTGTATACACAAACATCTACTGTGTTGCTCAGTACAGATTTAAAAAAGCAACACTTTTTTTGAGTTACCTTTTTTGTCTAACCCACCCTGTTATTGGGGTTATCCATCTTTCTCCAGAGTTTTGTGTTGTGGCTTTTCACATCCATATATCCTTTAGAAACCATTAGTTCATTAGTGCAGCAGTAATCATGGAAATAGGTCACAGCCTCTTTGGAGTTAAGCTGTTACGTGCCCACAGAGAAGGGCACTTAAATATCAATAGCGTAACCGGGAAAACTCGGCAGTTATTTCCCTGTTTTCTGCAATTCAATGAGGAGTTGTTCTGTGCAGACCCCATTGCACTCCAGATGAATGGTGGTGATTGTGAGAAAATGATCTTTTACTAATGCAAGATGTCACACTGAGAACAAAGACTAGTTCTTACCATGATGGGATGAGCTCACTCTAATCCCCAATTTGGGAGACTTTGATGCTTGTTCAGGTGCCAATTTTTCCATATATGACATACCAGAAAGAACTTTAAAAAGAATGCTGAACAGGGCAGTGTTAAACTGATTCATAGCTCCCGAATCTCAAGGTCGTATTGGGTGAGATGTCATATATTTATCCTTTTGCATGCAATTTCCCAGAAAACCACCTTCCCTATCAACAGTTTGAGCTTTCAGGGCGCTATGAAAATCATTCATATTAAATTTGCCTTAAGTAAAGAAGTGCAGGCATTTTTTTTGAGATCCTGTAACTGTTTCAATTTATCTTGCATAAATGTCTAAAATATGTCAGTTTAATTAAAACTGGCTTTGCCTACAGGATTTTTGAACTGCAGAATTTACACCCCCATCCTGGGATTTTGGTGTGTGGTCAGTGAAATCCAGGAAAGACTCATTGTGCCTTCCTGACACACTGTTCCTCTGCAGTGCCCACCCATCCATCAGAACAGGAAGGACTAAAACAGTATGAGTGCTCTGTTTCATAAGCTATTACAAATGCTGTGATAACTGGAGATTTTGTATAAATTTACTCAGTTATAAAATTTTTTAAAAAAGAACACTGTCATTGTGGCTTGGAGATTTAGAAATAGTGAGATAGCCAGCAGGATTTCAAACTCAGTCCTGTAAGTTTACGGTTTCCTCTCTCTGTTTCAGTAGTGTTTTATGTTGGTTTCCATATTCCACTAAGATGCCCCTTCTCTTGGTTCATTATCTCTGCAGCACATAACTGTCTTTTGCCCAAGATCCCCAAAAAGACATTTGGAAAGTCAAGCAGCAAGTTCTAATAAAAAAAGGACACATACTGCTCATTGCTCTAAACCTAACTTTTTTCCCTTGTAGTCTGATGCAGGTGGCAAACAGAGGAGGATCTGGTGGGTGCAGTCCCATTGTCCTGCTGTTCCACCTTTTTTATTGTGTTGAATCCTTTCTTTGGAGAAAGTAGGCAGAGTGCAGAAATATTTTTTATTCTGTATATCCCACAAGATTAAAATGTGAACATTGCATAACCAACAGGATCAAAGGTTGTTAGAAACCTCAAAGAAATAGCATAATTTCTTTTATTCTAATTTTGAAGGTTATAGGGAAGACTTTTTCAGGGGGTGTATGCAGGGTATCAAGAGAATAGAAAATAAACTCCCTGAAGAAAAAAAGAAATAAAATATTCAAAATAGTGCTGGAACTGCCAGACTTGTATTCCTTAGAGGACACAAGTTTTTATTCTGTAGGCTGCTTTGTAAGGACTAAGCTCTCAAAATTTCTGTTTTCAGTTATGAGTTTATTTTAATGTCTGTATGCTGTGATGTAAAGTAGAAGCAGATCAATTAGTAAAGTAAAAGAACTAGGCTGATGTGCCAGAAAGATAAAAACTAAAGTAGCATTCCTTATACCAAGTAAAGGCTGTAAAATTCCAGCCTAGATTTGTGGGGGAAAAAAAAAAGAAAATCAATGTCAGAGTAATTGGCAGTTCAGAAGCACTATATTGGAAAGATGAGGCACATTTTGAATATGACACGATTAGATTCAGAAGAGAGAAATTGCAAGAAGACATAAAAGAAATCTAGTATTTACCTCAGTTTTAAAGGTAACTTAGAGTTGTGATTTGTGTTTGTGTTACCAAAGGTGTGTGGTTAATAAGATGCTAGAATGAGTCTGCCTACATGCCTAATTTCTGGAATGTTCTTTTGTTTACCCTGGAGACTATTCTTTCTTTTTTTTCTTCCTACCTTTCATTAATTCTGGATGCAGAATCTTTGTGGGTTATCATCAAGTTTTAGCTCAGGAACTTTCCTGAAGCTTTTATAATTATCGCCTTTAATTAATACTGTCAGAAAGATTGTCAGCATCTGTGGCTTTCATCACAATAAACAGAAAACCAGGAGATTGGAAAAGATACAAAGAACAGCAATCCTGCTCAGAGATGCGTGTGTGTTCTTCTCAGGTGGCCCAGAAGGAATTTGACACCTGCCCTGGTGCCAGCCCATACTGGGGATGCCTGGCAGTGGAGCAACACCTCTTCACCAGCTGTGTAAAGCAGGAACAGGAATTGCAGCACTCCTTTAGAGCACAGCTCCCCTTGCCCCCTCCTCCCCTCCCAGCACGCTACAAAGCTCCAGGTCACAAACATACCTTGCTGGCTGACAGAGCTCACAGCAGCAGCAAGGCCTGGTGTGTGATCAGCTAATGACATCCCTCTGATTTCATCCAGTGCTTGTGAGCTCCTCTGGGACACTCCTCCTTTGGTCACTGCTGATTCTCAAATTCATGCAGTGTCAAAAGCCCAACTGCAGGTATAGAGGGCTCTTCTAAATAACAGTGATTTAAGCAATGCTGTGAACTCCTACTAATTCCATTTAAATCATCAACAGTAGGCTTTTTGTCTTAGCCGTAACGTGGAAGTAGCATTATTCTGGTCCAGTGATGTTATTTTAGTGCTCTTCTGTAAAAGATACTCATTGCCTGAAGTGCTTGAAATCAGCCCTTTTTATGTTGTTTTCCTGGAGCTGTTGTAGTCTAAGAAGAAATTGGAGATGTGTGAGCAAGGAACAAGTGGCTACTTGCACTGCAAAATAGAAGGCCAAGCACAATTTAAATGCATGGGCTGGCAAGTTACTGTGCAGGGTTCAGAGCTGCCAGATGAAGTGGCATAAGTTACATGCTACTAAGTGGATATAAGTGGATCTGGCTGAGTCTGAAGGAGCAGAAATGATAACCTGGAAAAGAAGCCCTAATTACAGCAGTGTAAGTGATGCTAGAACAGTTTTAAGCACCAATCACAGAGAAGATTAGCTTAGACAACAACATGCAAAAGTTACATACAGTGGCTGGGAGAGAGCTACTCAATTGCCACATTTATCTTAGTTTCTTTCATTGCTGAAACCCTCTTCCTGTTTTTTCTCCAAGTTTGGGTTGCTGCATACATGGTGCATAGATTATGCTGCGTTCTGTGCATTCTCTGAGCCTCATCAACCTTATCTGATGGCTCACTTTCCTCTCTGTGCAAGTAGGGTGTGTGTTTGGGGAGTGGGGAGGGCTGCTCTGCTTTCAGGCATTCCTGGGGCAGCAGAGAAGCACATTGTGCTGCTTCTCTCCTGCATTTTCCTTGTATGTTATTAGCTGTTGACTTGCTGAGCCTTGCCATTTCTGTTTACTGTTGCAGAACATGTCAGCCAAGGCAATATAAAAGGTAGTAGATAGTATCTGGGATGTTTAAGATATAAGCAGGTGTTCTTAGACACAAAGCATAAAACTGCCAATACTATGCTGTCAATAATAGTATATTGATTTTGTGATCTTAACAGAAGTTTTCAAGGCTTTGCACACAAAAATGCTATATGAGACACTGTTTTCTACCTCATGCTTTTTTTTTGGCTTGCTTTTCTCTACTTTCTTAATGCAATAATAATAGAGTATGGGGATCAGTAAAGTAGTTCTCTTTGTTTAAATATGCCAGGTCAGACATCAGCATTGTTGTTTCTGCTCCAGTGCCCTTTCAGTTCTAGTTTGTGCAGGATCATATGAAACGAATGTGTACATTAGTTGTTAATACAACTAATTTTCTCCACTTCATTGCTTGACTAAGTTCTGCTGCCTCATGACACCAGCACTTGATTAGAATTAGATTTGTTCATAGTGGGGCAAGGAGCACTGAAGAGGTGGTTCTATATTGGAGAAGCATGTGCTTATCCATGGATCACTGATGCATTTCATTTATTTGGCAAGATTTGTTTTGGATTGGTTTGGGGGATGGAGAGACTACTTTAACTGCTCTCCAGTTCTGACAGCAAAGACAACAGTAACCTTGGCAACTAAGGATGCTGAAATACCACTTAATCCTTACTCGTAAGTCAATAGGGTTTTGCTCAAGTAATAAATTATCAAACCTCTCAGCGTGTGGCTGAAGAAACTATAAAGCAAATCGGGTGCTGCAGTTCAGATAAAGTATTGGTGCAGCCACTAACTGCATGGCTGCACAATTGAAACAAACTTTGTCAGGAATTTTCCAGCCAGAGGTTTTTTTCTGTCTGAAATTGCTGATTCACAGAAATCAAAACTGTGGGAGAAGATTTGTTTTCAAGTTTCTAATTTCAAAGCAAAACCAAGTAGTTGTTTAAATATCTTTCTCTGACATTTTCTTAACAAAAATGTTAAACACTTAACAAAATATTTTTCTGTTAGGCGTGAAAGACTGTAAATCTAGCAGCTGTGTATTGCAGAGTATTTTGGAGCAAGCAGGTGCCCAAGAAGAAAAACCTGCTCCCTGTTTTGCTGCATAGGGCTCAGCTGGATGAGCTGGTGGGCCCTGAGCTGTTTCACAGCTGTGAAAGTGCCAGGTCCCGGGGCAGGAACGAAGGTGAGAGGAAGCAACAGAGTCAATCCTTCTGGCGGCAGCTTCTGCTTGTGCTGCACGGGGTATAAGGTGAAGTCCAGCTTTGAGTTAAGGTTTTGCTTCCACCCTTGGAAGACCTTTTCTTTGTCTCTCTCTCACATTTGTTTCTTTTGTCTTTGGGGTTTTCTTTTTTAAAAATGTTGACTTTTTGTCTCTGCAGCAGAAGCCCTTAATATCCTCCTAGTCTTGGAGCAGTTTCCATTCCACGTTTATACACACAGTAAATAGTAAGAAAGTTCCTTTGCTATTTCTAGCAATGACTTCTGTTTATTATCCTGAGAGTCATTCAACATGATCAAAGGTAGTCATTGTTTCTTTATAGCCCAAACCTCTCCTGAGGGTGTGGAGCGTAGCTGCCTGTAACATGACCACAAACATGCACAACCTTTCATTTACTGCCACAGCCTCTTAATGTGGAGAAGGTTGCAGTTGAAGTTAAGCTGCTGTGAACATTTTTACAGTAGGGCAGGGTTTGGGGTCAGGTCAGGAGGCAAAGCTGCCTGGAGTGAAGGTGGGGTGGGCAGGAGGTCAGACAGGGTGTGCTGCCCCCACCTTGGCTTCCAGTGCTGCTTGCCAAGCCAAGGCTGGGTGCAAGGAGTGGGGAGACAGCAGTGCAGCACCAGCCAGGGGAGCACTGCTTGCTGAGGGCAGCTTTTAGTTGCCAGTTTTGGGACTGCCTTCTTAATTTAGCCGACAGTTTGAGTGAACCAAGCCCCATTTGTTGACTTGACATATATAGGTAAGTGTACACAGTAAGGAGCTGATGTGGGCCGATAATTTTTGATACAATATAAATAATTTTGAAATAAATACAGGTATGTTAAAAGTCTTGAGAAATGACATGGGCTTTTAAGGTTGAGAGAACGCAGAACAACTTCTACTTTGTTTTTCTTGTCTTTCCTGTATTGCTGTCTCCTTCAGTTTTTCCTTGGTTTCCCATTTCTTGCTTTGTTTTTAGGCTGTTTTCCTGAACAAGGTTGGAAATGTTTTCAGGTCATCTATAAAGCCCTTTTCCTTTGGCTTTTCCTGTGTTTGTATATACACACATAAAAAAGATAAGTTACTATTAGAGTTCCTGTCATGTCATCTTGAAAGGTATTTTCAAGGCTGGAGAACAAGATGTTTCATCTTTTCACTGTTGTACACTAGTCCCACCTTGTGAAGCTAATCCATCTGCTGACTCCTGTTAGCATTGTTAGTACATGTCCTCATTTTATTCCCTTGGTTTTTCTCTTTTAACCATCTAATAGGAATTCAGCTCAGCCATGGAGGGCATATTGAACCTTGCAATGCCTTTCTGTATTACTTTGGCAGTGGAGATATAAGGAGTCCAATATTCATATGAAAGATTTGACTCCTGTAGGAAAATCCTTAAAAACCTAGCCAAATGTTCCCAGAACCAAGGGAAGTAAAGCTGGGATCTCAGAACAGCTAATTGGATCTTGTGCTACCCCTCTCATTTTTCAACAAACGAAAAGCATCAGTAGTGGTTTTGTATGTTTTGGGGTTCCTTGTTGTTCCCCCTCAAATCCCTTTCTTGGAATGACTTTTTTCTTAACAAACAGGATCCAGATGGTTTAGGAAAGAGTAATAGCTACTACTTAACTCTGACTGTCTTTTCCATTTATTGTGTGTTGAAGGCCTGTTAATAAAGGTTTTATCCCTTTAAAAGAATATGCAAATAGACATAAAGGAATAATTTTGCTTTTGTAGATAATAAGTGTTAAAAATAATTTGTAGAGTTCATAAGGCAAAAGATTCTTAAGGATGATTATGCTGTTGTGACAGATTAAAAAAAAATGGAAAATAGGCTGGAAATGGGAATATTATGAACTTGTTAGATTAACCTTTTCAGTTGTGCTATCGATATCCTGCATGCCCTTCACTCCCATTTCTAAGGTGAGTTAGTGCTGAAAGGGAGGATGGAAAGTGGTCCCTCACACTCCATCCTGTGCCCAGGCAGGGGCTCCTCACACACTGCTGCCAGCACATTACTGGATGCCTAGAGGCTGCTGCACGTTGTTTTAGGAGAGCCAGCCAAGGCTGCAGTAGCGCTCCATCACTCCCTTGAAGTTTTAGGGGGAAGGAAAGTTTAGTTTACTTTGCTGGTTGATCAGTGTTCTGCTGCTTTGGCTTTGTACCAGTGTATCTGTCAGGTTTGCAGCTGTGCAAGTTCTGCCCTGGCCACCCAAGGGGGACCTTTCCTTCCCCTGGCATGTGTTCAGTGCACGTGTTACGCTTGTGTTTGCACGGACATCTTCAAAACTGTGAGCATTTCAGGTCCCTGCTGAACTGAATTCCATTCTGCTTAATTACTACATGAGCCATAATGTTACTTTGTGCAACTGGGACTAGTTTGAACAAGTCCCCTGAATCTTTAGGGTTGTCTATAGCAGTACCTCAAGCAAGATGCTGTAGCCAAGGGCCCCTAGGACTCTGTAGCCTCCCTCATCCAAGTGTAGTATTACATTGGATATATTTGCTCACGCAGCAGGAACTACAGCTTGTAAAGAGAAATTAAATGAAAGGGAACTAATAAAAAGGTAGAGGTGGGTGGTGAGTTATTTAGAGAAAACAGTTTTGTACTTACCCTAGATCTAAGGCTGCCCTTAAAGCTGAGTCAGATTTGGTAAACTTTCACATAATGATGGTGATCTGGAGCATGGTGGTTCATTATTGCACTTCTTGGATTGTAACAGCGCCCTGGTTGCCATTTCCTCTTTTCTAACAGGGCTGGGAGCTGGAAAAGGATGCGGCGTAACATGCTGAAGCACCCCTGCATATGTACCCCAGGGAAATAAGGAAGCCCAACAGACCCTGTTTGAATACAGGCCTTGGTGTTCAGCTGTCCGTGCTTAAATAGCAGTACTGGTCCTCCTTTGCCTGGAGTGATACAGCAGTCTGGTGCATGTGATTGCTGTGGCAATTAGGTTCACTGCAGATCTTTAATCTTATGGTACAGATCTAAAACATTTTTCTCAAAGTTTGCTTCTCTTACATGGAGTTGTCTTTTTTTTTCTCTGTGTGTTTAGTGGTGGGGTTCCCCTCCACCCCCTGCCATCATTACAATCTCTTCATTTTACTGTAGTATGCAACAGGCACAGAATTTGTAGTCTTGCCATTTTTAACAAATTTTTGTTTTATTTTAATACATTTCCTACAAAACTATGCCTTTTTTGTCACAAGTCAAAGGGTTGAAATGAAAATGAAAACTGGTGACTTCCACAACACACAAATCAAAATTAGAGTTTCCTTTATGATTGCCTGGACTTTCAATCGATAGAACATTTAAAAAGAGCATTGATGCCCATGAACAATAAAGTAGAACATTGCTAGAATTAGGCAAAAAGAGCATTTGTAAAATTGTGATGAGTTTTGAAGCAGCTTTTTGGTGTATGAAATTTCTGTCTAATCACTTTTTTAAAATGAAAAGTGACAGGTAGGTGTTGTATCACAACAGTGTCACTCTGCTTCTAAGAGTTCTGTAAGCAGCAATACAACATTAGGCAAACCCAACCATCCTGGATACAGTTTTATTTCATGCAGCCACTAGACAAGCTTATTTGCTGTAGCATCTCAGACTTGACTTCATTTTAGTTGGGATTTTCCTGTTCAACATAAAGACTTAAGTGTCTTGTTTATTTATAATGAACCTGAAAAAAAGGGGAATTATTGAAATTGATATAATCTTTTTCAATTGATGCAATCTTTTCTGCCTTCTGAGTACACTTTAAAATTGTGGAGATAATTTAGGAACCTAGATGAAACTAACCATCAATGAAAATCAGAAAGTCACTTCATAGATGGACTCAAAAACTTTGGGGAGACCCTTGTGTCTTTTTGCTTCCAAATAAAATAAAGACACTAGTGACAAGTCAACCTTTTAAAATATCCTCACTATTGTGGTTTCATTGCTTAGTTCTAAAAATCTCTGAATCTGACTTAGTAGAAAAGTTTTTAATTTTCTTTCTTGGTCAGATTTGGAAGCATTTTTTCCAGGTGTGAGCTTTGCAGCTGACACAGGTTTCTCCTGCATACCATGTAGTGTGCAAGGATGGGAAGGCGACCCTGTACCTTGGAAGAAGTCACTGTGTTGTGACTAGGTAGACACTGACCTTTGTTCCCTAAATGCAGTGCCACCCATCTCAGCTCTCCTCCTTTCCATTGCATCCCAGAGTTTCAACGCCATCACTTAGTCTCCCATTTGGGCAGAAGTAGCTCCATAGATGCAGCAGCTCAGGGTTTTTCTTCAGTTTGATTTCAGTGTGCGCTTATAGACGTTGCTCACGAAGTGGTGAACGTGAGAAATCTGGGAAGTGAGAGCCAGCATATGGAGCTAGCAAATGAGGATGGGAACGATGAACTAAATGTCGCTTTGGGGAGACATGATGTTAAGCATTTGGCTTTTCAGCTTTACAGCTTAGACTGCGTAAAGCTAATTTATACTCTTCGACCCAGTGATGTCTGTCTTCTAACTGTTTATTGGAAATATGATTGCAGTTCATGTAGATGTTTTCATACAATAACTGTGTTGTCAATAAGGGGGTTAGCATATGACTCCCCCCCAAAATCTCATGGCTCACAGTCACTTTCCACATTTTCCTATGAGTACAATGAATTATTTCTTTATTTTCTGTATATTGGAGTATCTCGTGTGCAAGATTCATGGACTCTTATCATGACGCACCTGCTACTTTTAATGATACACATACTACACAGTAGTAGGAAGAAGAAAAGGAAAATCACTTTTTTGTTATTTTCTTCTAATGTTCAGACCTTCTTTATACACTTTTCTCTACCATCCTCAAGCCTTCTTTATACATTTTTCTTTACCTTTCTTCAAGTTTTTTCAAAGTGTTAATAGCATTAATGCTGTTATTGAGTACTTTTTCTGGAAAGTGGTTTTATTTTTCTACTTTCACTGAAGGAGAAAATCATCTCCCCATTTAATAAAGATGTTCTTTTAACTTTTTCACATACAGAAAGCTAGCAGCATACTTTTGTAGGCAAAGTCAGAGAGTGTCAGTAGTTATGGGAGGAGACACCGGTAAAATAATTAAACCAACAGTTGATCGGATTGAACCAACAAAATGCAAACCCCAAAAAACTTTGCTTTCAAGCATTTTACTGGGCTACTGGTAAAACTGTTCAAATTAATGCCACTGAAATACATGATGAAATAGCATTTCTGAGCAGTCTTTCAAAATTGCTAAAAGCTTGTAGTGTCAAGTACCTTTCCAATACTAGAAAGAATTAAAAGAGATTATGCAGATTTTGAAAGTAAAATAAATTTATTTCTGGTAATGGGACTTAAAGCATCATACAGGTTTCCAGAGGCTTTATTACTCAGTACTTTTATTGGCAGAGTGAAGAAGGATGCCTAGTGGAAGGGTAGCCTTACAAGTAGTTACCCATCCCTATGTGTAGAGGATAATTTGGTCTCACACAGTGCTTAGATCTGTGTCTGTGTCCACCTCTGGTTTTCATTAACGCTGATAATATCTTAGCAAGTATTCAGTGAGTCACATATGGATCTGCAAATTGTAATTTAGGTGCAGGTGTCAATTTCAATGGCAGGGGTTTGGTTCCAGCCACCAGCCCTGCTGATGGCACCAAACAGCCATGGATGCAGCGCTTTGCCAGGCTGGCCACTTGTTAGGAAACACTGTGGTGTGTCTGGGTGCAAGCCTGTCAGGCTGAAACAGTTCATGTGAAAAGAAGGAAAAGTCTTGTTTTATACACAGCGACTTGAGCCTGAACCCTGTTCAGGGGCATGAGTTATCTGCTTGAGACCATAGGAAACTTTCCTTGAGAGGAAAGATTCAGTCACAGGTGAGAATGGCTACACTTTTTATAGAGATTCACAAGTTTTATTGAAGTTTAGATTTGGTTTTTGTTAACCTCTGCTCAATGCTGGATGATTTCTAGCCAGTGAAGATATTAAATGTAGTTCCAGAAAAATCTAATTTTCCCTGGTAAAATACCTGCAACCATCGTGGGTAAAGTTGTTTGGCTTGGCATAAACTCCTCTAAGAAGGTTTGCCTGTGGATATGGCAGCCGAGACTGATTTCTAGTGAAGGAGGCTCTCCTTCTTACAAAAAATAAACAATTTAAATCTTCTGGAAGAGAGCCCAGATTGTTTATTCTTAGGCTTAAAATGATGGCCTTTCATAAAAGTCTGGAGACACTCAATCTACATATTCAAGTAAGATTCGCAGTACAAGTGAGCAAATGCGAGTCCATATGTTTGTTGCAAATCTTCAAGGAATGACAAGAGGGCTCTTGGTTTTGTTGTTCTGCTGGCAGTAGTGGCTTACTTTGGAGTCTGACTCCTTTATACAGGACAACTTTTCCATGAAGGGTTTGCTGCCCTTGTGACAGTGGCAAGACTCCTTCTTCCTGACTGACAGCCAGTGTCAAACACCGAGCACTTTTATTGAACTTTTACGCCTTTTTGGTTTTACTGTCACTCCTCACTTCATGCTCAGGATAGAGACTGCTCTTAGGATCTCGATGGATACTGAGGAGGACTTGCTCTTTTTAAACTAATTGGCAGCATTGCCAATTGAAAGGTTTTCTTCTGGATTCTACAACTTCTATGATGTTTCTCTTGTTCTTTGCATTTTGGTGGCTGTTCCTTGTTCGCCCCGCTTCAGAATGGGATACATGTTACTAACAAAGTTGCTTGCAGGTCGTAGTAGGAACCCCTCTCATTATAAAGCTTATTTTGTTCCCTGGTCTGTGCACACAATCAGGATTGCCTAATCCCAGGTGCAGAATCCATCACTTGCCCTTCTTAAACTTCACACAGTTGGTGATTGCCCAATTCTCTTATTTGTTAAGGTCTCTCTGCAGGGCCCCCCTGCCTTTGAGGGAGTCAACAGCCCCTGCCAATTTAGTGTCATCACTACACTTACTTAGTGTCCCTTCCAATCCTGCATCCAAGTAATTTATGAAGATGTTGTAAAGCACAGGGCTGAGGATGGAGCACTGTGGGAAACCCATCAGTGACAGGTCACCAGTCCAGTGTCACCCCATTCCATTTGTGCCTGACTGGTGAGCCAGTTTATCACCCCATGGCATGATGTGTTTATCCAGCTGTGTGCCTGACATTTTGTCCAGAAGGATACTGTGAAAGAAAGTATTGAAAGCTTTACTGAAGTCCAAAAAAGTTACATCAGCTGGGTTCCCTTGATCAGCTAGCAAGTTACCCTGTCATAGAAGGAAATTGGATTTGATGAGCCAGGACTTCCCCTCTGAAATTGTGCTGGCTGTGACCAATGACTCTTTTGTCTCCCAGGTGTTTTTCAATACCTCCCAGAATAATCTTTTCCATGAAAAAGATTTTCAGGCTTTGAAGTAAAATGTCCCATCTTCTGTAGGCTGGGGACCAGATGACTATAAAAATTGATAATGGTATCTGAAATAGTCTTGATTTTGTTCTTTTAATTAGCCACTTATATGCAGTAGACCCTTTTTTTTTCTCGTGCAATCTCAGAAACATAATTTATATTTTCATTATAAACCATTTACATTTAATGCTGTCCTAACACTATTGTGTACTCTTTTACTTTCTCTATACATTTCTTCTAAAATTGATGCATCTACTTCATATAACTCTCATTTTATGCCTGACACACTCTTTTGATTGCAAATTATTGCTGTGGCATATTTTCAAAAGCTTAGTTTTTAACTGTATTCTAAAATCAATTTCATAAATATATTGGAAATAGTAAGAAAATCATATTTCAAATATAAATTGGTTCCTACAAGGCTCTGTTAAGGATTTTGTGAAAACATTGCTTAATTCTTCATTCGCTGGAAAAAATCTTGAAAGAAGTAGTTAATGCTGGTGTCAGCTCGTGATTTTCCACAAAAATGAAGTGACGTTGCCTGCTCTTGGTCTTGATCTGTTTATATCAATATGTTTACATATATGGCAATAGTGCCAGTGCAAGAAGACATACATTTAAATTTAGATGAATAAATTTCCTCACAATCTGGGCTGAAGGTCTTTTGTGCTGATGGCTGAGCATTCACTCAGGAAGGCCCAGCATCAGTCAATGATCAGAAATCAGGCTGTTTCCACAAGGAACAGGTGCTGGAGGTGAACCTGCTCAGGATCAAAGCAATGCTGATATTAAACTGTTAATGTAACTCTGGGACAAAGAGACAGATGACTAAATACCAGAAAGTAAGAGTCCAGCAACAGCGTTAACATTGTCTCATTTTACTTATTTTTAAATAGTGTAAAATGCAGTACAATGTTAAGATGTATAGTTAATGAGAAAACCAAGACAAAAACTACTAAATATACAAAATAAGGCTGAATTAATATCAGTAGTGGAACAGTTATTTAAAAGTTTACTGACACCTCTGACTATTGATGGGAATCTATTAATACTTCCTTTTCTATTTAACTTGTAATCAGTAAAAAAACCCCAAACTCAATGTTGTCAATTCCTCATTTGATAAGTAGAATATTGGGAAAAAATATCATACAACCTTACTCCTTTTTAATTAACTTAATTTAGGGATAAAATTGGCACTAACGAAATCCTTTCAAGTGATTTGAATGTTTGAACTCTTTGAATGTACAGTTGTTGGTCTTTGAGGCAGTCGTTTGTTTTTATCAGGGGGGGACCAGAAGATGGATCCATGACACTGCTGCAGGGCAGGGGCTGGCAGTGGAGTGTGGAGGCAATGCAAGCCTCAGGGCACAGGGAGAGGGAGATGTGTCTGGATGCTTCCTGCTCCTCATTCAGTCACATGACTGTAGCAAGATTAACAGCTTTGATTTTGAGGAGAAAGCCTCAGTTTGCCAAGCGTCAGAAGTCAGAAGATTGATAGCTTGGAAATATGGTTATTGTTTATTTAGCAAGTATTAAAGGCTTGAAAAAGCCTCCACCCTTTTAACTATACAGTTTCTCTCTCCAGATTTTCAAATAAAATATACAATGTTGAGAAGAAATGGACCATGGAAATTTTAAATCTGAAATGGATTTATTTTTGAAATTATCAGTACATGACTAGGAGCCCTTAATGGAAATTGCTTTGTAAATGCCATGCCTACTGAAAGTATTAGTGAAAGTCTGATTTGCATTTTTATTCCAGTCACTCTGATGAAATTGAAAGAGACAAAGATTAGCAATGTATCAGTTGGAACAGAAAACTTCCATTCTCACACTATATCAGAGAGCTAATTTTGAATTCCCACTTTCATCTGGGTAGCCATAGATGATGGGACTGTTACCTGTTAAGTTATAGGATACTTCTGTTCCTCAAACTTTAAATTGGTACACAGATATCAGTTTACATAAAAATGTGCATAAATGAAATCTCTGTTACATGCCTGACAAAATCCACTGACAAAATCAGCCAAGCTGCAGGGAAGCTGTGATGGAAATAGAGATTATCTGCTAAAACTGATGGATCATGATGGAGGAACTCCAATGACAACTTAGAAGCATCTTCCTGACTAGTTGTATATAAAATGTTCTTTTTGCCTATGAAATAGGGAAAGTGGTATAGTGCTTAAAAAAGAAGTAGAAATCAAGGTTCTGATTCTGCTAAGACATTCTCGAAACACTTATTTCTATATGTCGTGTATATTTCCGTTACTATAGTAAGGGAATTAAAGGCAAGTCCAAAAAAATCTTTTCCTTTATCAAGAAAATGTCAAGTTTCCATAGTGAAATCCTTGAGAACACAAAGTATCCACTGTTAAGGTTGCACAGGATCCAACTCACCATGTTGCTCCTTCCTAAGTTCTGAATTTTTTTCTTTTTATTTATCATCTTCATAATGGTTTTTCCTGTTGACTAGCTAGAAGTAAATAAGCATGTGAAAGAGTTGAATAATGTCTTTGCAAGGTACTCTTTTTATCAGTGGACCTCGTGCAGAATTAGTTTTCATGTTAAGAACAGCAGAGCACTAGAGCAGGTGATGATGCTAGTCCTTGTTGTGAGATTTGTCATTCTCTTTAAAAGTAGCAGAGCATTTCCGGTTTTGGCCTCCTTCAGGCAACAAATTTCTTGCTCTGCCTTCTCATTCTCAGGGCCCATCCATTACCAAGTAATTTTTTTCATATATTGCATTCTGAGGCAGTATCAATTTTTCTTTGCATAAAAGCGTGTATTCTGCTGGTGGCAGATTCTGCATGACCTTATAAGCTCCTGACTCCCACTGGCTGCACACTTAAAATAACTTTTTTTGAGAAGCTACCTCTTCCTGAAGGCCACAAGTACAACTTACATGAATTTTTTTGGCCCTGATTACTGTATTGAGATTCCTTACCTATTTATCACATTTTTTGACTGATTATTTTCAGAGGAACATCCATAAAATGCCAAGTGTGATGGAAGTTGGCAAAGACAACTGGTGCTGTGTTGGAACCTGTGCTAAGATGTTCAGCATGAGGTGTCACAGAAATAGATTATGCAGCTTTTTGAGGGGGGTGGGGGCTAAGAGTTGTGTGATGGATTGCTGGCTCCTCAGGAATCAAATTACTGATACATGCAGAGCCTTGCTACTGTTCTTGTCACTCATGTTGTCAACTGGAGGAAAAATACTTGAGTGTAGTGCTTTGATGGAAAGCCTACAGGGATTGCTGTTCAGGTTGTTACTTGGGATAGTAACTAAGAGGCAGAACAAATTTTCATGAAAGTGCTATGAGGACATTGAAGAAAGAATTTTCCTGTGATGTGAGGATACTTGAGCACATGTTCTCTGTAATTAAATTATTTATTCCTTTGTTTGCCTTCCTTCCTTCTTGGGTCATCTTTTTCCTCTCCTACTACCCAGTCTTCCTTGAATTCAAAATTGGTGAAGTTGTGATACACATCTTCATGAAAAATGGTAGATGATATATTTGTGGCTCCACCTCCACTGGAGTCTGCCTTCAGTTGTCTGCAGACTACCAAACTGCATTAGGTCCCAGGAGCTCAATAGATCCTTAGACTAAACAAAAATTTGGTTTGATTTAAAATGAAATTTGAGAGACTGTCAAAGAGGTTAATTAGTAAGCCAATTTTCTCAGGACTAGGAGTAATACTGCCTGCACGGCTCTTTGACCACAACATCTTGCAAAACTGAAACCTATAATACCGTACTGACTCAAGAATTCCAACTTGCTTGAGGGTGATAGGAAAGAATATAGAAGATGGTCTTAGTGAGCCTTGTGAGTGGGAGCACCTTACCTGGGCATAGGATGAAGAGTTTTCTTTGTATTATGTTAAAAGGATTCACAAGAGAATCAACAGACACTTTTTAGTTTGCTGATCGACTAGATCTTCTGGCTTACCAGGTTTTCACTACTGGCACATTCCACATGCCCTCGTGCCATAGATTTCTGCCCACTCTGCAAGGTGATGCCTGCCCTATAATGCTTTAAACTAGTTTCTCCAGAGCTCCTTGAGCTCTCAAGTTAGCATCTTAAGTGACTCATGTTGTACTGCACAGTTCAAAAGCAGATTTCTGGGTCCCTCTTGCAAAGGGCAGTGACACTGGAAAAGTTGAATGCTGTCATTTCATTATGTCCTTGAATGCTCCTGTATTCAGTGGTCCAAAAATTACTAAAATTAAACATATATGGTTATTCTACACTTGGTTTCTCTTGGCTGCAGTAGACTAATTTTGTCTATTTTGTGTTTAGAGGGCGGGGCTGTAAAAGATTGATTAAACTCTTGAATGTTGTGTCTTTCTTTTTCCCCCCTTTTCATCTATATTCTGTGCTTTCATTTTTAAGTCTCTTGCTCTTTGTCTTGGCTCAATGAAGCTCACTTCTGCAGCCAACCTTGTACACTGCAGAAAGCAGGAGGAGGTCTGCAATGGTCATCTCAGGAAGCAGATCCAGAATCCTCCTCATACACCACATTTGGAGCACAGCCAGACTCTGTTTGTGTGCTGTTTTCTGCCTTCTCATTCCCTTTTCTATGTCTGCTGGCAGGTGCTATTAAGCAACTGCTTTGCTAAAGATTTGAATTACTGGCCATGAAAAGTTGCATTTAAGTAGGTGTGATGTTTGTTGATCTGTAGCAATAACCTGTTTTCCTTAATAGGTTTTCTAATGTAGGTGATTCCTTTTAAACTGGGTTTTATTTGCTAAATTTACCCTGTGCTGTTTGCCCTGCTGCATTTGCAGGACAGGGGCTGCTCTGCTTGCTGCCGACAGGAATGCAGTAATTACAGACAGCAGAGGATGAAAAGGGCTCTTTATCGGCTAACCTGGCTGCCCTAAACACTGTGCACCAGCAGCATTTTATTGGCAGATTAAATGTCAGGCACCTGGCTTTAGAACTGGCTCCTGCTGTGTTTTGATGAATACTGGTACTTTCCCAGCTCAAAATAAAAGAGTGCCAGGAGTACACTAGTGCTTTAAAACCTAATATTTGAAACAGTCTGCAGTATCATGAGACTTCTGTCATCCTTCCTGTAGAGCCCACCTGAAAGCGTTCCTACCTTGGAGCAGATTCTTAACATGTACAAGAAATTAGCTTGAGCTCTACAAAAAACAAATCCATGTGTTCTCTGCACAGAACAAGAACATTTGCAGTAAAAACAAGTTATGAGAATAAACAACTTTACCTGTCTCTTGAACACAACATCTTTATAGTAATTTTCATATAAGCAGTGGCAAAGGAGGTTTTCAAAGTACAGTTTTCTGAGATGTTAGCATAAGCCATAGATGATAAATCCAAGTTGTAGGATGTAGATTCTGATTTTTATTTTTTTAATGTTCCAGATATTACCAGTCAAATCCATCAGGAAATTTGTTTCTCTCTTCACAGGAGAAAGGTTCTGATGGTTGATGTGCACTCCTGCCCCAAAACCCGTTCTTTTCTCCACTCCTGCTCCCAACAACTGTTTCTCCAGTACAGACAAATAATTACATGCTTGTGCAGTTTCTGGTACTCAGATGAGAACATAAATCACAAGGTTCACTGTAGTTCCACACTTGATGTTGTAACTTTTATCAGTCTGCAGTGCAGATGCTGTAATTGCAAAGAGAAAATTACATCACTTTTCCAGGTGCTGCCTTGAAAAAAATGTACATCCTGAACTTGCTCATACTGTATTTCCATTAGATTGATTAGGAGAGCCACAAGGAGAGGGTATAATGCCCCAGTGACCTTTTCACTCTCCTCACTAGTGCCATTTTTTTGACAGTTCAGGTCAATATCTGCTCTGTGCCTTGCTTTGTGGTGGATGTGTAGTGACGTTGCATTCCCTTATAGCCAGGCAGTATAGAAAAAGAGGGTTTTCCAGGGTAGGAAGACATTTAAACAGGCTTATAGGCATAGCCTGTACTCCTGTTACTGATACAGATACTTTACACTTGGTGTGTGAATTGTAGGCTCAAATCAGCCCAGCTGAACACCTTGTCACCAGTTCTTCCCAGATCTGTATAGCTGCTGTGGCATCACTTTACACTGGTAGCTTACTAATGGTCCAGAGTGGTGGATAAAAAATGTGTCTGAAAAACCATGCTTGTCAAAATGAGACTTTTCAGTCATCTTAAGATGTTGATGAGGAAGATATTTGGTATGTTTTTCTAATGGAATGAATATATCTCACTTCATTGCTTCAATTATATAAAGCTGGGGGAAATATATACTCTTAGGCATACAGAGATTCAGGTTTGGGTTTTGTGGTGGGGTTGGTTTTTGGGTTTTTTTGGGGGTTTTTGGTTTTTTGTTTTTTTTTTTTTTTGTTTTTGTTTTTTTTTTTTTTTGGAAGGTTTTAAAGGAGTTTAAGTAATTTGAAATGCTCTGAAGCAGCTAATTATTTTATAGACTAGTATCCAATGGATTCATAGGCCTATTTTTCCCAGTGATTGCATCATTAATGATTGCACACCATTAGCAAATTATGGGGTCCAGTTAATAAATGCATTTATATATTAGATGCCTGACAGTGTAAATTTGTTTGTCATTTGGTTTTACAGAGCTCTTGCATGTTTAGTTGTACACATCACACTGCTGAAATCAGTCAGGCATTGCACAGGCCTAATGAAGAACAGTGTGAACAAACCTGCTATGACACATCTCTTAGAGGTCAGCATTTTACTTTGGGGTCTTAAAAAAGAACAAGTGAAAGAAGAATAAATTTGACCACCTTTAAGATTTATGAATGTGAAGTAAATGAGAAGTTTTAATTAACCATATTAACTAGTTAGTTGTTTTTTGCATAGCCTCTGTGAATGTGCCCTGAAAGAATAATATTTGTCTGTTGATTTAGATTCTTTGAGATTTTTTGAATAAAAGAATTATTAACTTGGTAACTTTAGGAAGAGCTGCTTTCAGAAATACTTTTTGCCACAGCCTTATAATAGTCTTTGGATGATTTTCTAGTCTGCCAGTCTCTAATGGCTGCAGAAATACTGTGTGACAGCTATGTCAGGTGAGGGATCCCTTACAGCTGCTCAGGGCATTGGGGCACATTGTGGGTTTGTGCAATATCTCACTGTTCATCATAGTTGTCACTGATATTACCTGGTGGTGTCAGTTTGAAGGTGGTTTTCTCTGCTAGGCTGTAACTTGTGACCAAGTGGGCTGAAGATTTCCCATCTGATTGCCTTCTGTTAGTGGGAGCTTAATCTGCGTTTTAGAGGGAGTTAATATCTGCTTGCTTGACTTCTACAAAAGCTACTTAGCAATATATTATAACAGATTTAGAAAAAATATATTTTAAAGTTATTAAAATGTCTTGTAATTCTAGGATCTGGACCCGAGAATTGAAACATGGCAAGGTTGTCATACACACAAATTTTTAAAAATAATACGTTATGAATAATATATTTTTTGTGAGTTAGCTTACTCAACTGGAAACAAAAATATTTCAGGTCAGCTGCAGAACTATATTTTGTTTTCTTACCAGACTAGAAAAGAAAATGGTTTTGGATAAATGTTTAGTTTAACTTGCCATGCTTTACCTGTATTTTTTTTAATGTCGAAAAGAGAAGCAGTTTTTTTTTTGTTTTTGCAGTTCCTTTTAACTTTCTTGACCAGCTCTTACAAACTTAGCAAGTACTAATTGCTCAGACAGGTTTACCACGTTGCCTTTTGCAGGTAGGGCTGAGCAGATCCCATGGTGTGGTGTCTGGTGGGCTCAGTTGTAACAGACAAGCAGCTTTTTTCTGTAGATCCCCAACTCATCAATACCCACTGCTTATTTTTAGAAGCTTCTAAAAATGGCGAGCAGTATATGAATTTTCTGCCAACATTTTGATAAGACACTAAAGTTTCTATGATCTGTGTGGCAGCACCACTGCCCAAAGACTCCTGCATAGTTATGTGTGGCTCGTACTTCTCGCTCAGTTCTAAAGAAAAGTACAATATGAAACAGGGCAGCAACAACTCCTGTATCTCTCTGGACCGCAAAGAGCAGCATCACCCCAGCTGTCCCCCAAGGGCCTGTGCACAGCACAGTGCAGTCAGCCACAGGCAGGTGCCTGCCCAAGCTCTGTTTCCAGTGCTCTAGCTCCTGATTTGGATGCTCTGTCAGGATCAGGCTTGGTTTCTTTGTGCTGTCTTTCTGCACTGTAGCCATAACTATTGATGTACTGTTCGCTACAGACACACAGAGCAGCAGCAGCCTGGCCTCTGCGCTGAATTTGGCAAAATACACTTTGGGGAACATTCCTGCTGACTAATGAAATTGTGTTATTTCCAATTAAAACGATGTGTGTTGGAGCACTGGCAAGGAGCACACTGTGTTTGTATTTTTTTATAGGCACTGAAGGTGATCCAGGTTTTCATAAACCAGTGTGCCCTGCCTCACTATCTGGCAAACTGATTAAGCTGAAAAAGAAAATACTGCTATCTAGCAGCTGGAAAATCGTGATAAGATGGGGTCAAAATATCATGACTTCTGCAAAGGCAGCCTGTGCTTTGATAGTTAATCTTCTTGAATTGTTTTAATGTAGCAATAGAAGAGCAAATAAAGGTAAATGGCGGGTACAGTTTATGAAAAGTAAGGGAAGGTCAATGAAGCATAGAGCTATTATAGCAGAGAGCAGAACAGAAAGGAGTGAAGGCAATTAGACCAGCAGTATAAGACTGTAATATCTTTGATCCAGAACAACAACTACCTTGCTTAAAATCTAAGACTTCCAGCTTCTTCCTTATCCATAGAAATTATTCCAATTATTAATAATGCTTGTAGTTTTAAAAAAAAGTCAGATAGTTTTAAGAGGAAGACTGTAAAGAAAAATTCTGCACAATTTTGAATAAAAGTATTGAGGTGTTTAGGGTAAAAATTGCTTTAATGTTTTTAAAGAGTTGAATGGAAATGTTTTCCATACTGTAACTAACTTTGGTAATCTATACCCATGATATAATAAAAATATACAGGAAATGTGTATATACAGAAAGATGCCTGTATTTGAGCTAAATTTTGAATCTGTGAATTTGTCCAAGAATGAGATTTAGAAGTTCTTGGTCAGTTATTAAAAACAGTTTGTGCTGTGAACTTGACTTTTCTCTTTTCACTCTAAAAGGTGACGTACCATAGCCACTAAAAAATGAAATTTTAATTTTAAAAGCCTTTGAAAAGTTACAAAGCTGCTGTTTTCTTGTTGTTTTCTCTTAGTCTGTTTAATTCATTTAACTCTATCTTGGCTGTTCTGTACTTTTTCTGATGAGAAGTGTGAGAGCCAAGGAGTCGTCTCCACTGCCAGTCTTCAGGAAGACAGTCCTGTTGTGTCTGTTTGGTGCTCAACCCAGAAAGTCATGCTGATGAGCATGAGATGAAAGCTCACGACAGACAATTTTGCTGTGCTTTCCCTTTGTGATAGCACAAATTTGATTTGGAGTCAGGCATGCCTTCCAGAAGGGTGCCCAGCTTTGCCTTGAAGAGAGCGCCATCAGAAATTATGGCATTGTCCTCAGCTGTTTGCCTCAGCAGCTAGGATCAATTTATCTGGCTTTTCTCCCCATTTTTTCAAATTAATTAAAGAATACATTGCCAGGGAATACTCTCTTTTTATAAGAGCATTTATAGAGCGTAATCAGCTTTTTTTTTTTAATACTAAACCAATTACACTTTCACAATGAGGTGTTTTCCAAGATCTGTAGCCTTTTTACTGGCATTTTATTAGAAGCCTTTTCTGCACTTTCTGAGTCTTTGGAGAAGGGGTCAAGGGAATGCATCAAGGGAAACATGGCCAGCAGGTCGAGGGAGGTGATTCTGCCCCTCTCTTCTGCTCTTGTGGGAACTCACATGGAGTACTGCAACCAGCTCTGGGGCCCCCAACGAAAAGAAGGATGTGGACCTGTGCAGTGAGTCCAGAGGAGAGCCATGATGATCAGAGGACTGGAACACCTCTCTATGGAGACAACCTGAGACAGTTGGGGTTGTTTAGCCTGGAAAAGAGAAGGCTCTGGCAGGACCTCATAAGAGAGCTGGAGAGGGGCTTGTGACAAGGGGTAATGGCTTTAAACTGAAAGAAGATAGGATTAGATTAGATACTAAAAAGGAATTCTTGACTGTGAGGGTTGTGAGGCGCTGGAACAAGTTGCCCAGAGGAGCTGTGGGTGCCCCATCCCTGGGAGTATTCAAGGCCAAGTTGGACAGGGCTTTGAGCAGACTTGTCTAGTGAAAAGTGTCTCTGCCCACAACACAGGATTAGGAATAGAAAATCTCTAAGGTCCCTTCCAATCCAAACCATTCTGTGATTGTAAGATATTTAGCACAAGGATGCACAGCATTACCTCTGACAAAAACATCATCACCTTTTCTTCCTATGCTTAGCTCTGGTTCTGGCTTCTCTCTTCTTATCTTCTGTTTGTTTGGGGTTTTCTTTTAAATTTATTTAGCACTTGAGTGACTTGGGTAGCTACTATTTCTGCATTTCTACCTGCCAAATATTTATTTTATCCCAGATCCACTAATTAAAAGATTACATTATTATAATTCTGGATTAGATTTGGAGAGGATTATTACTTTATGTAAGTGTATGCATGCAAAAGCACTGGATTACAGCATATCTTATTAAAGAGACTATACCTTTGCAAAGGTTATCAATTCTTTACATGATAAATGTTATTTCAACACACCAAAAACTCTTAGTCAGAAAAGAGTTTGCTACAGGTCTAAAGCTGCTGTCTAAAACCTATAAGATCATGTTCTTTTTACAGCTCAGCTAAATTACAAATTACAAAGCAAAACTCTAATTCAAAGCCATATTTTAGTGTGCAAAATAACTAAGATTGTCCAGTGAAACTTTGTGGACCATAGTGCACGATGACTTATCCTTCTAAAGGAAGATATGTTGATCATATTGTCAGATATTTATAAATTTTGTACACTCAGAGAAAAAGATTTTCAAATAGTCTGGGATTCCCCTTCCCTGCATCCTTGCTGTCAACTTTTGTCAAATGCTTTGCATTTTGTAAATCTCTTTACTAGGTTTGACTGACATCCTAGTACTGAGACAGTTTTTCCTCTCAGGTGCAGGCAGCATCATGATGTAAATCATGTCACAGGATTGCTGCTGTGAGAAAGTAGCCTAGTGTCTTGTTTGATCTCTTCAGGGTGAAGCAGATACCTGCCCCCAGCTTTCTGGGACCGATGCATGGAGTTGATTCATTTTCATCTGCAGCGAAGGCTCTTACCCCCTTTCTCACTTACTAGAACAGGCAGCAAGTGAAATGAGGTTTTGGCTTTTACTCAGAAATGGTTTGGTACAAATGTGATGTACAGGTGTGTTATGCTCTGCTTTCCCTTTTGGTTTGCCTGCCACCACTTGAGAATTTGTGCAGTCATTGGAGGCAGCATGATGATGGACTCCCCAGTGAACAAAGCCCTTCCTGCTAAGATTTCACTCTAAAGAACATTTTAAAATGTGACAAATTTAGTTCGATGTATTGTTGTTTGGGATTGTTATTCCCTCAGAAGTACAGTCTTGCTGTAGAAGCATGGACATCATGTGATTGCTGCTACAATCAAGGGTTACAATTTTATTTTACAAATTAAACAGGTTGCCCAGATCAGCTGTGGATGCCTCATCCCTGGAAGTGTTCAAAACTAGGTTGGGTGGGGCTTTGAGCTACTTTTTTTGGGTGTAATACAAGGGATCCCTGCCCGTGGTAGAGAGATTGGAACTAGATGATCTCTAAAGGCTTTTTCAACCCAAATCACTCTATGAAATTCGAAAAAGAACGTGCTCAAATGCTCTCAGTTAAAACCTCATTGCTGATTTAAAATTGCTGTGTTCTGGCTGAGGGCTGTATTTGATCACAATAATATTTGGTTCATTATCATCTAATCTTCAGCTTGCAAACTGGCTGTTTTCCTGTGACAGTGATGTATGGTCCATGGCACGCAACTGAAGTTAACATTTATATTGAGCTTAGTGATTTAAGTACAGTTAATCTCTCTATTTAATGCTGATTAATACTCTGCATGATCATGTTTTCATTTCTAGTTGACAGAGAGATAGCATTTGGTTGATTCAGTGGTGAAAGCAAGAATGTGTCTTTTTACCCTAATTGCAACAATTTCTAACAGTTACTGTTGTAGTTTATAATTCATAACAAGAAGAAATAATGGAGAAAAAAAGCTATGTACCACATTTTAAACAATTAGCATGTATCTCATTATTACCTTAATAGGTGAAACTCTCTTCTGCAGCTTGATAATATCACTGAAAAGCAAGCCAAGGTGCCTTACTCTGCTTTGGCCAATATCTTAGTATGTAAACAGAATAGCACCAGATCTTCAAGTCTTTGCTCTGTCCTCACCAAACTGTGATGAGCTTGGGATTTCTCCACGGGCTCTACGGTGCAGACTGTCCATTCAAAGTTGGCCTGGCACAACTGTTTCTGTTTGAAGAGGGCTCCCCCTCCCTGCCCTCACCCTGTTTCAAGAAGTGGCGCGGAGTCCTTTGGCAAAGTTGCCAACTCAATTAAGAAATGCTGTCAGTCTTGCCTTTCTTTTTGAAAAGACAAATTGGTACTTATACATCTGGGAGCAAAACCAATAAAACATATTACTGAATGTTAAATTTTCCATCTGAAGATTTATTAAGTGTTCAGAAGCATTTTGCTTCAGTTCTGAATATTAACAGGATAATTGCATTTCTGGAGTTATCAGCGTTTGAGGTGCAAATCACCAAGTGTTTTAATTCAGGCCAGGTAATTGTGTCACTTTGATTGATTGCATATTTAAGGCAAAAGAGTATTTTTTTAATCCAGGCTGAACATTTTGTCAGTGTGCTCTTGATTAAAAGTGCCTCGTGGTGACGTATTATCAGAAAGAGGTTCTTTCACTATATTCTTGGCTAATAAGATACCACAAAGTAACAACTATGCAACATTTTTCCTGTTTCTCTACACATGGAAGGTATTATGAAAATTCCATGTCCTCCTAAAATGGCTGAAAGGGAAAGCTAGGCATTATACACACACACACACACACACATATATATCTATCTATATATATTCATTTTCAGAGGATAGTGCTTTCATGGACTTCAGAAATGTCACTGCCAGGCCATCACTGCAGACTATGAGAGAGCCCACTGCTGTGCAGTAACTGGTGAGAGTCCCAGGCTGTTCCAGTGGAGGGTGTTGCTTCCTCTGGATTCGCTGAGTTTTCTGCACAAGTTTTCTCCATCTTGAATTACCTGGATGTGTGCTGCCTTTCCCAGCTGCCATACGATGTAGAGTTGTTATTAGATGCTGGATTGGTGTTAGGAGAAAGGAGCCAGCGGGTTCTATATCACGTCCTTAAATGGAGTCAGAGCATCCCAAATCCTGCTGCTGGTGTGGGAAGGGACAGGTGCTAATCTCATTTGTAGAGCTTGAGGCCTCAGTGTTTCACATTATGGGCAATTGTTTAACTGAAGTGGGACTGTAGAGGGTCTATGAGATTACAGTGAAGGTGAGAGTGATTGTGATGGACACAGGACAGACAGAATGAGTGATCAAGCCCAGCTGGAGTCACACTCAGCAGTGTGTTGGATAAGATGAGAGGACAGCTGAATGAAAAAACCACTATGTGAAAAATTCCACTTTTGGGAAAAAGGAGCAGTGTGAACAAACACTCACGTTAGACAAAAACCCAACCCAACCAACCAACCAAAATGTAAAGAGAGAAAGCAGGCAGTCTTGGGGAGCAGCTGAAGGCCCTGGCAGAGATGGATGGACTGAGCCCCCCTGCTATGTGAATAATAAGTTGTGCTGTTGTAACTGGTACAGTCAGTGTGCCAGGCAGCAATGGAAAGGAGTTTTCCTGAGTAGGCAGTTGCCAGAGATGGAAATTGAGCAATGAATGTCAGTGGCCATTCACATGGTGTTTTCAAATTACACTTTTTGGCCAATGATCTGTTCATGACTCCTATTTCTGACTTCAACAGAGTCATCTTTCAAAAACATTTTCATACCAGTATCGATGAAGAGTGGTGGTGGTGCTTCATCTGTGCTGTTGTAGTTCAAATGACAGCCCCACAATTGTAGAAGAGATAAAAGCAACTGGCAGGCTCAGCTGGCCAGTGACAGTAGCCTTCAGGCTTTGAACATGGTGTTGATCAGCAGAAAGCAAGCAGTGTTACATGGAAGAAAGGTGCAACCAAAACATGGCCCAAGATCTCATGAGAGACCTCAGCCCAGAGTCTGACAGTCTTTCTATCAAAAGCTATGGAGAAAGGATTTCATATCTCTGCCTCAGCTTGTCCAGATGCAGAACAGAGATGTGAAAAATATTTTGTGCAATAATGTGGAGTGTGAGAAGTTGTCTTGTGGAGAGGACTTCCAGGCTGATGTTTGTTCTTGGCAAGGACCTTTTGAAATTTTGAGATGGCAATAACAAATGTTCACCTGGATAGTTCTCTGCAATGTGGAGATGCGTGGTAGACTTCTTAAAAAATATATTAAATATTAGTTTGGTTATAAACATGTTCTTCTTCTGCAGTGAGCTTTACCTACTAACCAAGATTTCAGTGTTCAGAGGAGATTAAATGGATTATATAAATATTCAAGAAGTTGGATATTTCATGTCTTCCTGTTGCTGGAGTTCATTTTTATTTCTTACAGATGAGTATAGCAACAATGAGGTAATTACATTTTCTGGTGATTAACATTGCCCTGGTGTAACGTATAAGAGCCAGAGCCTTCAAGAGCACTGTCTTCCAAAGTTACCCTATCACATGGCCCATTGGCAGAGGCAAACGAAGTAATTTAATTCTCTATGATTAGCATTTAAAGCCATCTACCCAGAAACCAATAAAAAGGTTCACAATTCATCCTGTATTATTTCACATAAGCCTTTAACAATATTAGTCAAAGGCAGTCTAGTTCAGGGAGGTAGTAATTCAATCTGTCCTCCTCCTCCGAACTCCTGGTTTAAAGCAGTAATGAGCAACAAAGGTTGTTGTTAGGCAGCTGTTATAGGTCCGGTGGTGAGCAAGCAGGTGACAGGAGCCTGGTTGCTCCAGGACAGCTGTATGTGTGACAGAAAGTGTCATCCTGGCTGGTGTTGAGCTGCCACCTGGGCTGGCAAGAGCAGCATTCAGCCTGGCTGGCCTCATGCCTCCACCTAGCATCGAATGGTGCTGGGAGAAGGTGTGGGAAAGGCTGCTTTCCTCCCACTTCCCTTGTCCAGGCTGCAGTTTAACACAAGTCTGGCTCTCTGAATTGCAAATTTGGCTTCTTCAGAACCGATTAATTCAGTTAGGAAAGCCAACACCCCCTATCCCACCCCCTGTCGCAACTTTAAAGGATGTGCCAGTTGGGCACGCTGCAAAAGCCATTTACAGTTGGAATAAAGCAGGACCTGGGGTGGCAGTGCCAGGCCTAGCTCCTTTCTGAAAGGAAAGGCTGCTGCAGTGTGGGTGCCTGGCTGTACTCTTTTGTGCATTAACATACGTGCCAACTGGGCAAGTGTGGGCAAAGGCAGAGTCTGGCTTAATGGCACACAAAGCAAATGTCAGCTAAATAGATTTTCTTTATCTTAATAAGTGATGAGATGTTGGCTGCGGTACAGCCGTGCTGGATGGTGGTGCAGTGGTTTCCAGCTCTGCTCTTTGCCATCCATCCTAGCTGGTTGCTGAGGTGGCACTGCCTGTCTGGGCATCCCCCTCAGGGGCAGGTTAGTGCTGCCACCTGGATATCCCATTAGAAACACTTGGAGTACACTCGGCAAATTTTTCTCCTGAAAGCCTAGTTCCACAATTTTCTGCCAAGCCTAGTGCCTGACCCAAATGGCACCCTGATTTTCAAGTTTAAATGTACCAACAAACAGAAAAATACCCAAGGTCAAATCATACTTTAACGCTGTTAGGATTTGTCACTCCCAAAAAAATACCATGAGCAGAGCCATTAGTCAAGGTGCAAATGAACTTTTTTAAAGGATTAATGGAAAATTCTATATTCTTTTTAATACATTTTTAAAATTTTCACAGCCCTCCAAAATAGCAGGGAAATAAAACAAGCTGCTTCTGCTCATTACTTTTTGCAGTGAGAGAAGGTTCTAGCCCTTTGGACCAGCTCTTGCTTTTCTTTCACTTCCCACCCAGTAGAGGGGAAATGGGATGTTGCATGTGTAGCACAGATGGGGACTCGGCATATGGGTCACGCCAGCGAGAATTAGGAGGGGGAGTGAAGCGTGAAGACATGTTGCCCCTGACACCTCGGTGAGAGCTGCTGTTTGGGATGGTTTCTTTCTCTGCCCTGATGGATTGGCAGCAGTGCATGTTACAAAGCCTTTTCTCTGATTTTCCTTGCCTAGAGGAGAAGGGTTTTCCCACTTCAACAGCCCCAGTGCCTTTGTGTAATCTCGTATGCCTGCCCAAAACCACCATTTCAGTAGCTCAGTGTATTATTTTTATACGGTCTGTAAGTATCTTAAATTGCCAACGTTCAGAATATGCCATTTGTCTTTGTAATAGTGCTTTCCTTTTTAATCATGTTCTTTCTTTGCTGTTTTCCTGCCAGCCCTTGGCAATGTTTCATTTTAGCTCAAAGTGAAAGAACATCCTCTAACAATATTCTGTAATCCTCAGCTATTGTTTGATCAGTTTTAATTCAATTTCACTGCAATGAAAATATAATGGGAGGATGAACTCCAGAACATACAATTCAAGGAAAGTTGCTGTCAACATTACCAAACCTGCAACCAACTTTTGAGACAGCAATGGAGAGCTAAGCCTAGCAGCTCTTTGGTCTCATGGTCTGCAGTTCTCTTATTTATCTGCTCCAGTATGAGTCACATTTTTCAAAAATTGTCCAAAGTAACCTCTAAAGTTTTGAGTAGGTTCCTTTTGGGATGTTTATATGAAATGCCTTGGGTGTGCCTCTCTGATAGGGTTGATTGCCTTTTATTTAACAGCAGTGTTCTTTATCCTCAAGCCTCTTTAGAAGCAGGCTTTGAAGACTCCATCAAAAAAGTTAGCACTTGTTCGGTGTGCTTTCAGTGCAGATATAACTCAGAAATCTGTGATTATCAAGACTCCTCTGCTATTTTTTTTTCTCTTTTTTAGCCTTGTGTAGGAAAGAAAGAAAGGACAAAAAAAGCCTCCTTCTCCCCCAGACTGCAGATATTCTACCTTGTCTGGGTCCTCTGATATTTAGTAGCATTGTCGTGACTGCTCTGTCTCTGATCTACATGTCCTCCATCCAGCTTCAGCCTGTCTCTTGCTCTGTCGGGATTCAAAGGCAATTTCTCACTCTTCACAGGAATTATTTTTGGAGCTTTAAAAATACTCCATCCGTAGCACGGTGTTCCTACACGGGCTGCCTGCCTCGGGAGGATGACTTGGAGGAGGAAAGCGAGGCTACAACCTCCCCAGCACAGCTGATACAATGCTGCCTTTGTATCTGGCCCCTATTCATGCATGACTGCGGCATAAAAGAGCAGCCCCAAACTAGTCCTGCTCTTGGGTCTGGTCCAAGACCTGCTTGGAGGTGAGAAGGGGGTGCCTAAGGGAAGGATTCTTTACAAATAACCTGTACTCTGCCTCCATTTTATGGGCAGCTAAAAGCTCTTGCTGGAAGATACAGAAGTTAATGTTTGGAGCTGATGATGCTTGTTACTTCAGCCTGATAGTAGCTCCTGAGTAGGAGTGCCTCCATGAATGGTGGCAGGGCATGTTCTTTTCTCATCTTTCTTTGTTTTCTTTGGTCTTTAAATAGCTTCAGACAAAGAAGTAAAGATTAGGTCAGATGCCCAAAAAAGGTGTCTTTGCTTGTGAACCCAGCAGTGGTCAGTATGCCTTCCTGGGAAAGCATCCCTGTTCATGCTGGCCTGAAAGCTATACCACGCTTGGCAATCCTGCTGCCTCCAATCTGAATACAGTAAAACATATCTTGGTGATCACTGGATAGACCTAGAAACATCCCACCCTTCTTCTTGGCTGGTCATAGCAACAAGCCAAGTTCAAGGATTTACTTGTATGGTTTCCTCTTCCCTTAATGTACTGAGTTTCTTTGTTAAGCAGCCAGTTGCTTTGATTCCACAAATAGAAATTAATCATCTTTCTGTGCAAAAGGCAGATACAAGAATAGCACTGATCCATTTGAGTGGCATAGTTTGGTTCTTCCATGATTTTTTTGGTTTTTTTGGTTATACATGTGTGAGTGTGTCTACATATACGCATGAATGCAAGTCTTGCAGGATATTGTTGTTCTGAGCAAGATCATTGATTCTGAGATGTTCAGAGGGTGGAGTGAAAGAGAATGGAAATCAGCTTTCTAAAACAGAGGCCAGAAGAGATATGTGCCATTAGTGAGGTAGCAGTGATCAAAAACTAGTGGGAAAAAGGGTAGGTTACAGAAAAATGTTTGCAATCTCTGGGAAGAAGAAGCACTGGTACTACACAAGCTGTTGCAGTGTGGATCAAGTTGATATTGCTTTTGGGAGTGGGGTATCCACAGGTCTTTTGACAGCAGAATTCCCCAGTTCAGAGGGACTGACAGTTAGGTCTTAGAATCCTCTCTGTAAAGCCATGATGATTCAGGGGGTATGAGCCAAAATGGGCTTTGTGTGCAACCAACCCACACTGACACTTTGATTAATTTAGAGAAGGACCTGCAAGTAAAATTTAGTGTGAAATGAGATTACTTTCATGAGTTATGCTTGACTCCAGCCAAAGAGTGCATGGATATAGATGCTTATCAGCCTTTAAGAAATGTCATAACACTGGAAGAATACAGATTCATAATATACAGTTAAAGACTGTGGCCCCAATTGCACTCCCTTGTCTAGGAAAGCTACATAAGTATCCACTTAACTTTAGGCTTATATTCTTTTCACTTCAGAGGGATTTAATCATGTGCTCAAATAATTTCCTGTACTAATACTCTCCAGGTGCACAAAGGAGCAGAATCAAAATTTAAGACAAGCAGTTCTTTGCAGTGTGTTGTTCATTAGTGCGGGTTGATTCCTGATAAATATTTTAACCTAAGTTCATTAATACTATTTCTGAGGCAAATATATTTTCTGTACATGAGTGTGCAAAGTCTTCAAACCCATCCCATACTTGCAAACTCAGAATGAAGTGCTGTTTCATCTACACACCTGATCAATTTGTGAACTCAAACAGCAGCTGTGAAAACATCTCCAGTTGCTCCATTGGCCAAGCATTGGTGAAGGATGTTTGCATTTTAAAATTCAAAGAAAACACCGAAATTCTACTTATTTGTCATCAGTATGGTTTGTATGGGGTAAGGCTGATGTTAACAATGATCAAAGGGGAAAAGGGGAGTTTAGGTATGTGCCTGGAACTCACCTCTGCTCCAGCCTGACTGAAAGCTCCATCATCTGTGCATCACCTAGAATCACTAATGCACAGCAATCAGAGTTAATGAAAGGGGAATCTGCTGATATGTTAGACATGCTGACAGCCCTTCTGTTTGTTTGGTTTTTTTTTTAGGGTAATGGAATGTGCAACCTGTTTCTGTTTTTTTCATTGGAGCTGTGTTTGTGTTTTCATGAACTACCTTTTTTTTTTCCGATGAGTTTAGTTCTTTTGAATCATGAGCTTGTGTGTCCTCAAAATTTGTTACAGGTTTCCTCAAGTTATTTTGTATTGGGTTTCCGCTTCCTGGGTTCACAAAAATGGATCTTTCCACCCTGGTTTAGGAATAGGGATTGTTCATCTACAGCTACTGTTGTACATCTCCTTCCTGAAAAAGCTGGTGTGGGTCTGCTAGCTCCTTCATTTTCCTGCTTGCTGTTTGTTCTTTGTTTTGGTGACTTATTCAGGGTGGATGGCACTTCCTTGCTTGTGTGCTTGCTGCTGGGGTGGCACCCACAACTGGGAGTCAATGGGACAGCCTCTCACCCAGCAGCTGAGGTTCACTTCTGGAGGTATGGACTTCTGGGAGAAGAGCATTTGGGGGTTGAACAAAGAACAGCTTATTAAGTACACCTTTTACATCTTGTTTCACAATGGCATTTAAGAAGCCCTTCCCCACCCACTGTCTATTGTTGAACTGGATGCACAATTCCGACAAGCTGCATGAATCGCTCCCATCGACAGTTAAAGCTGTGCCGCTTAACCTTATGCTTCATCACCGGGGAAAACATAATTGTAGTGGACATCTCCAGATGTTCTCACTTTGAAAAAATGGCATGTCTGCGTTGCTTTTACAACTCACAACTGAGACTGCTGTGGTCTTTCCAGATAATGGAGTAGCTTGAAGCAAACTTCTCTGCCACAGGTTCTGATGGCTTTTTCTGCAGAGCCAAAAAAGCTTTGTTAGTCAGGAGAAGGAGAAGTCTTAGGACCCCATGAGTGCTTTCAGGCTCCATGGCTGCTACAATAGGTGTGAGTGCATGTTGGTAGAGCCACTGCTGTCATTATTGTCTAAGCTGCCAACAGGGAAGAAATTGATTATGAATTCTGGGATCTTGTCAGCCTTGTGGTTGTTACCCTGAAAACTCCAGAGACTATCACAGCATCGGCCTCATCAAAGCCATGGTCCCAAAACACATCAATATTCCAGGATGTATTGTAGGATTTAATGCCCCTGTGCAGCAGGTGTTAAACACTTAGTCTTCCTGTTTCTTCCAACCAGCCATCTCTGAGGTTCTCTCTACAGTTCTAAAGGTCATACACAATACAGCAAGCAGTTATTTCGTCATAAGAGGCAGATACTTACCATCAGCTGTGGCATCTGGTTTCTGCTTTCTCTGTCTATCTTTTGGTTTGTGGAAGCACAGTCCGCCCGCATTCATCAGCTGCTGGGGCTGTTTTTTTTTAATGGAGCTCCAAGGATTTGCCTGGAAGCCTGGATTGTCAGAAAGTGAGAATTTTGGTTATGGGTTGTTGCAATCAGATGGGCCAGCAAGAAAATATTCCAGATTCTGAAAAGTCATTCCTGTACATTATTGGCTAAAATGGGTAACATATTTAAAAGATAGATATGAATGTAAATCTTAAACAGCCCTGAGGAGCTTGTATAATTTATTGTCAGGTGACTACAGTAAATGAAATGTGAGGGAAAAATGTATAATCTTTTGTTGGGAAGACTAATTTGGCATTAAATTAATGTTTTGCTAATAGTTTTCATGTTTTAAATAGATCCTCTGATCATTCTGTGTAAGAGCATATCAGTAACAGCATAAGGCTAGAATTAGCAGGAAATTTAAAACCAAAACATTTGGGAGTGCAGATGCTTGGATTATACCCATTAAGCAACTTGGTCTAATTATTCTTGTATATACTATTCTTAGTGTTATGTGCTTCTATCACTTTACCAGCTCAAAGTAACAGTAGTAGGTTAATCTAAACAGTATATTAAGTATAGCTGCATTTTGGTGAACTTCTGTGTAAACATAGAGATTTCTTTATTACTACCTTGGAAGTCACTGGAAATAATACTCATTTAATCACAGTGTGCATCACAGTCTTGAGATTCAGGGAAACAACCATATGCAAAGGTCCTCAAAATTGTCTTTAGGTACTTATGGGATCTATTATAGTTAAATTCCAGAAGTTTTTAAATGAAAAATTTATCAAAGGAAGCTGAATAAATAAAGAAGTAGGACTGGAGAAGAAGAGCTGGAGCTTCAGAAATTGTTTCTGGTGGTTTTACAAAAAACCCCACAGTTAAAAAAGCCACAGGGCAAACCAACTCAATGCTGAGCTTCTCCAGAAAGTGAAAACCTGTCTTCCAACCATGAATTATAGCAATCTTAAAACGTATACTACAAATGTTTCTAGTTTACCTTGGGGATCAGATTAAGCCAAACTACAAATATTTGCAGTCCATTACAAATGTTTGGGGGGAGTTCTGACTTGTTTTTCTAAATAGCTTCAGTTAATTGGCAGTCAACTTGAGATTTAAAAAAAAAATCACTAAGGAGTGAACAGGCACAGTTCTACAGGAAAATTACTTCAGCATGAAGACATGAGCAAATAAAAATCTCAAAAACATTGTTTGCAGAAAAGAAAACTTCAGAAAAACTTGCCCTGGATAGCAGTTTGTGTTTGGTACCTCGTAAGTGCCCTAGCATCACATCAGGATATGCGTTTTACAAGTGTGAGGCCTGTGTTCCTGGTGGGGTCTGGATGTGAGAGTGCAGAGAAGAGGTGCTGGGAGCACTGGCCCCAGCAGTGTGGATGCAGCTGCAGAGGAGGTTTTGGTACAGAGGATGCAGGTGCAGAGAAGGTGCTGGTACTTCCTGGGCACAAAGACCCTTGGCCTTGAGCAAAACTCCGTCAGAGCTCAGCAGACTTACCCCCAACAGGAAATTTGGTGTTATTTGGCCCTTAGAAACAGGAAGCCTAAGGATGATTTTTCTTCCAGATCACTTCTCTGAAGCTCATTTTTCCCTTGGCTGGGGCAGCACAGGAGACCAGCCACATCTAGAAACAGTGTCCACCCACTTCCTCCCTTTCCCATCTTTCTCATAACTATGGAGAAACATAACAGTTTGTACACTTGTTGTGTACAAATTGTTGTACACAACAGTTTGGTTTGGAAGTATTTTTTTCAAGCTAATAATCCAGTTATTTCCCATATAGTTGACTGCTTTGAGAGGTTTTGTCTAACCATGTAAACAGTTCTGTTTTTTAAAAAAAAGTTGCAATTAATTCTTTTACATTGTAATTACAAAATTAAGTTCATGGCAGTAATATGTAATATATGTAGGGGGATAGAATATAAGAAAATAGTGTAGAAAGTAATCTTAACCCTAAGGAGTTGCAGCTGGGCCAATTATCAAAGATTAGGAACAGGCCTGACTTTAACAGGCCACAGCTGTAACCAATGAGAAGAAGAGTGCTGTAAAAGAGTGGGGTGGCTGGTTGAGAAGGGAGGAACTGGAGTAGGTTGGCTACTTTCTGAAGAAGAAAGAGTTAGTGCTTTGAGGAGCTGCCCACGAGAAAAAAAGGTATGAAACTTTTGTGTTAAGGAGACAACAGTATGGAACCCCTGCAATAAGATGACAGCAAACATGGATATGATTAAAATCTTCTCATTGCCTTTGTGTGAGTTCAGCTACACCACTAAAAGAATGGGTTATGTACTTTAGCATGCAAAAAAAGGGGATAACTTGTATTGTTGTAATTGTATTTTTCAGTAGAGAGATCTTGCAAGTTGAACCCAGCACAAGGAATATGTGTAGATGGCACTGCACTTGACCTTGAAATTTCAAGACATACTCTTGTGTTATAAGAAATTAAGCTAGAGAAAAAGGTCTAAATGTCAGCAAGAAAAGGGACTTTAACAAATGAAACCATACATAAAATTTGTTGCTGCGTTATTTTATGGTTGGGACATTACTCTTTCTTCCTGCCTTGCTGTCAGCTGGCCTGATATACTTTTGTTCTGATTAATTGTGGTACCCTTTCGGATCAGACAGGCATTGCTGGTGGAGGCTTGCTAGGATGTGTGGCAAAGAAAATTTGCAGCTGCTGTTTGAACTTCTAGGAGCAGAGATTGTATGGTATAAGATGGACAAAAACTAATCTCACCAGGGCTGCTGCCAACTGATTTGGAAGAAAATATTTTTAGTCTGACAGGGGTTGTGGCGGTGCTGGTTTCCTATTGCAATCCTCTGAGGATTGGATGGGAAATATCTGCAAGGAGTGATGGGAAATGTAGGAAATGTTTTGAATTGCCTGCAATATCCAGAGCATAAGTGGAAGTCTTGAAAGTTTAAGGTTTGGGGGGACTTAAAAAAAAAAGTATGTTTTTTAAAATTCAGAGCTGCTTCATATTGTCAGTAAACACCCTTTAACATATTTTGGTTGCTTTGCCCATGGATAGAAGGGGTGTTGAAAGGGGTGCAGAAGAGGTGTCATCTCTGGTTTTCATTAATTTTTTTTCCTCATTTTGCTTGATTTAAGTTCCATGGCTAAGCTGTTTCCAGCATCTAGGGCGAAAATCTGTCAGAAGTCCAAGATGCTTTTTTATTCTACTTCACTTAAGTCCTCAGCAGTTAAGTAACATTGTGGTAGGTAGTGTAGGAACATTGACCACTGTAGAGTTTGTTCTTTTGTCTCAGTGGAAGAACTGTGTTGTGCTCCTAAACCACTCCCAAAAACCTGACCATTAGTTCAGAGCTCAGACCAGGCTAGCAGTGTGTATATCTAATTTTCAGGGGAAATCCTCATCCTTATTCCTTATTGATATTTTAACTATCACCTTAGAGCTGCTGTTTGTTCTGTGGACCCCATAAAGTTTGTGGGTAGTCTTGCATGGTTTGCCGGCTTTTGCCACTCTTCCAAGTGCTCTGATGGGACTGAAAAGTCCTTGATTTTATTACAGGGATGCATGCTTATGGCAAGTGGCAGAGGGACATTTGGAGAATGGGTTGCAGTTTGACATCTCTACCACTAACTAAGCTGCTAGATCATTGTCACTTGTGCTCTGCAATGATTTCTACTTCCTGTGGCTCTGTCTTTGGGTTTAGTCAAGAAGAATTAAAGGGGATCTGGGCTAAAAGCTCCCTGCTGGTAAAGAAGCATCCTACACAAAGCAAATGATCTCTTAGACAAAGCAATAGCTCAGGGCACCCTTTGTTTTACAACCTGGCTGAAGCATCCTAAATTGGCCACAAAAGTTTTTTTTTTTTGTAATATAATTTAAAGAAATGAACAATGGCTAATTTCTCCAGTGCCTTGGGGATTCTTATATAAAAATGTTCATTTTGAAAAGTGAAAAATATGAAACAAGACTTCAGCCCATTTGTTGAATGGGACCATACAATGAGTAAAATGTCACTGCCTGTTTCCCTCCTCAGGTTTCAAACTGTACTTGTCAGACATGGTAGACACCTTCTTTCTTCAGCCTCCAGGGAGCTGTAAGTCCAGCCCAGTACAGTCAAGTCCATGGAAAGAGTTCAACTTAAACTGGAGGGAGAAGAACTTTTTGCTCTTTCTGTCAGCTTTTCCAGGATGTGGTTATGGTGTGTGTCTCTTTGCCAGTTTAAGGGCGCTGGTGTTAACTCTGGCACTTTGATAAAATAAATCAGCTCATTTTATTCAGTTACAAACATTCTGTTTTGTTCCTAATGACACAAGTACAAAAATCCTTACATGAATGGGTAGCTGTTATTTGGTACAGTTCTGCCCGTTTGGGAAAAAAAAATCAAAGAATTAACTAGGCTGGAAAGACCTTGGAGATCAGAGTCCAACCTATGACCTAACACCACCATGTCAACCAGACCATGGCACTATGTGCCACATCCAGTCTTCTTAAACACCTCCAGGGTCAATAACTCCACCACCTCACTGGGCAGCCCATCAGGTAAAGACTTTCTGTAATCTTGCAGGACTGGATCACAGACAATGGTAAGTTGGGCCAAACCTTTGAAATAAATTATTGTGATTAAGACGATGGAAAATGTGTAAATATCAATATGGAGAAATGTGATGAATAAAAATGAGTCACATAAAAGCAAATATTTAACAATAAGAGTGGGAGGTGTCACTCTGTTCAAAAGCATCTCTAAGTCATCGTACATAATGCAAATTTGCAGGAATTATTTGTCCTGTTGTCCTGAAAAACATTTGTGCTGGTTACAAATTTAAGTGGGAAATCACAGGCTTTGTACCTGGTAAATTAGGTGGTAAATCTTTGCAAATTCATGTGTAGGAATAGCTTTTTTGCTGCATTTTTGTCTTGTACTAGACCTAGAGAAGCTGAAACAGGATGATTGATCTGCCAATCACCTAGGACTTTGCAGTCATTTGGGGGAAGGCGGAGGTTGAGCAGTTCTAGGAGCATACAGATAGTGGCTTAAAGTAACTTGTGCAGCCCCAAAGACAGTGATTGCAGTAAGCCAAATGTGCAAAAAAGCTGTAAGACAGCATCCATCTCTGTGTGGCAGAGAACAAAATAGCCTCTCTGGAAAAAGGAGTGTTTAGAAGATATATTTAATATTTTGAGGAGAGTATTTTAAGGTAAGGAGTGCAGTCAGTGAAGAACGGGGAGGTGATGTGAATATAGCAAAAGGCAAGTAAGATGTCTATGAAGAAAATCTATTTTTATGTATAACTGAGGTAAAATCTGGAATTAGAAAGGCTACAAGGTCACAGAAATCACATTTGGAATGAGATATAAATGGGAGCATATGCTATGTGAGCTGTGGAGGAAGGCAAGGGTAGATTTTAGACATACAGGAACGATCAGTAGAAATAAGACGTTGGTAAGGATGTGTGGAGGAACTGAAAGTGCAGTGGCTGAGGAGGCTGGAAACAGGTTTCCTGGGAAAGTGTGAGGAGGTGAAAAGGGGCTATCTGCATTCCTCTGGAGCAGAAGCACCCTGGTCTGACTGTGTGGGGGAGGCTGTGCATGTGCTCTCCAAGCTGTGCCTCCTCTTGAGAGATGCAAGACTTGTTTCTTCAGGCTCTTGGGTCAGTTCTTCCTGCACTTCATGGAAGGGAACGGGAGGCAAGAGAAAGAAAAGCAAAATGTTTTCTTCCTTTATATAACAAATACTCACTGTTGGATTATGCATGACAGAACATAGGTAATGTAATACCTAAAATACCTTTGAATTCATTAAACACAGATGAAATATAAAACAGCTGCCATGTGCAATTCAGAAGAGGTTAAAACACTGTTTTCTTGCTTAGACCATTCTGGCTTTTCTGTATCATGCTGAGAACAGACTGCTCTGCCCATTAGGGGAAGGGAGAACTGCAGCAAAGCCAGCCGTGGTTCATGGCAGCACACTGCTCTTGACTGCTTGTGCAGTTGCGTGAGGGTAAATGTGCTGGATTTTTGGTGCCAGGTATGTTGACATTAAAGCCCAGCACCAGTTAGGAAGTTTCTGCTTTGTAGTGACTTGAAGTTACAGAGCCTGAAAATATTTCCTTTGACAGAAAAGTAACTGAAGTCTTATTTAATTGGTTTTTTTTCAAACACCAGCAGAAAAGATTTCATTGCTCTAGCTGAAATGCAATCAGTCAAATTAGAACTGGTACAGTGTCTAGAAGATATTTATTCTCTAAGGATATTTGTCATTAGCACCAAGAATCATTTGGATTCTCCATTGGATTATACAATGGGCTACTGAGCATTAGTTTCAGCACTATAGTAATAATAGAGAAATAACTGCTTAAACCACAATTAGGTGGGAATGTAATGCTCCCTTCATGAAAAATTTAGTCATTAATTTTATGTTGATATCTTTTTAACATTATTAAACTGTACACTGGAGACAGTGGTTCCACAAAATAGGTTTTTCCTATAGGAGCTATATGATTTAGATGGCTGCAGCCCAGTAGGCATTAGAAAGAGTAATGAAAGCGTTAAGATGACAAATGCCATAATTAGGTGTGCAAAGAGCATTGGCAGGCAACCACCTGACAGAGTGTTTGTGTGTGTGTGCATGTACATTCATAACACATATTCATTTGGTTTTCTGCTGGGTCGCATGAAGCCTCTGAACTCTTAATTAGGAGATTTTCTAATGTAATATAATCTCTTTAAGCATATCATGGTGAGCTGGGGCCTACATACAGACATGTATTTCTTCTTTACACAACATACTTAGCCTGAAGAAAAGAGCTGTGTTGCGTTTCACAGGGCAGAAGTGAAATTGTTCTACAATGTATATAATTTTGATGTAACATTTTTTTTTTCCTTACATTTTCTTACTTGGAAAGAAGATTTCCAGTTCACTTTTGGCCCATGTGAATAAAACAGGCACATTTTAACAATACATGTCTGCATTGCCCTGAGTTCAAAAGAGCACTGACAGATCACATCTAGGATTTTTAAAGCTCTCAGCTGGATTTCACTGATGTCATCAGGTGTCCGGTTTTCTATTTGGTATATGATGGGTTTGGGGTGTTTTTTATGTTGTTAGTCCTTGTCTTTCTTTTAAGTGAAATGATTATGCAAAAGGCTTCTTCACGGTCAGCAGCCTAGGAGGCTTGTTCTTCAGGTGTGTTCACTTAAATGACGAGAGGAAAAAAAAGCAAGAAACATCTATAGGGATATTAAAAAAGAGAAGACCACAGTACAGCCAGTCCTTAGAGAAGTAACTCTAGGCTCTAAATGGATCAATCAGTGAATGAAATTACAGAGAGTGATGGAATTGTCAAAACTGTTCTTGCATTACCTCAAAAGTCTTGTTGAAGCTGTGGGCATTGCAGGCTGTAGCTTAGAAAATTCGTCTGTTTTTCAGAAGTGTTTTTGCAAAGTAGAATTACATTGCCCTGTGATCTGGCCACCACAGATGTCTCATCTGAGAGCACTTTGCTTCTCTTCTGCACCACACTCATGCTTGGTCCAGGGTCCCTCCACCACCCCTACTCAACTGGGAGGAAACCCTTCTTCCCCAAAGAGAGCCTCTTTCTCCTGCCCCAGGCAATGACAAGAGGTGATAGGGTAACCTGGCCATGCCTGCTCCTAGCCACTGGAAAAATTAACCCTGTTCTGCCCAAAACCAGGACAAGAATCTAAAGACAAATATTAGAAGGTGACCCCAAGCCTGCATGTCCATATGGATTCATACATGGCAATTTCCATGCCCTTGCTGGACTACAGAATGTGAAGAAACCAAAGTACAACAAACCAGAGACCTGCTGGAGGGACCAATCAAAGTCCATGCTGGTATTTCTTCTTCTTGATTGATATTGGCTTTCTGGTCTTAATTGAGCTGTTAGAAGCTGGGCCAGGTTTGAAATAGCACAGAAGTGCTTGCAGCATTTTCTGGTGCTTGCTCTGTGGTTGAAATGGTCATTGAGAAAAAGGTGGGAGACTATTCTGTTTGGCCTGGGCTTCAAATAATTTCCATGCCTAAAATACATTACAACCTGTAACCAAAGGTTTACACAAAGCCTAGTTGGCCTTTGTAGTGTTATTTTTCTCAGTTGTGGCTGATGTGCTGATGCCAGCATTTGGATAAGACACATTGAGTAAAAGCATTGCAGTGCCATAGAACATGGAGTAAAACTTGTGTAAGAGTTGGTTGCACTACAAAAGACTCTGAATCGTGTCAGATATTTAGGGCAGCACTGGTGCACTGCCATTGGAAATCTTGGATTCAATCAATTTTGAGCTCTGGAATACAAGATGAGAGTGATTTGTGTTTGGAATTGTAAATTTTACAAGAGGGCTCAAAGCAATGAGCCACTAAATGTGGGTCTCTGGTTTTGGATGGTAAAATTCATAATTTGGATGCTGGTGTTGGACATACTGTTAAAATATAAGAAAAGCCGTATTGTTCTAGTAACTACTCTCTCTCTCTCTAGCTCTGTTTCATTTAAGAATATTTGCCTACAGGCTTTCCCACTTTTCTTTGCCTTTTTTCTTCTAGAGGTTTACAAAATACTACATGCGTTTCCGCAGGCTGCTTTGTATTTTTTTTCTACAATTCCCTGTTCAGCAGCAAGGGCTGAATGTCAGATGGGTGTGCACACACAGTTTTGCCTACAAGCAAAGAGCAAGAGAGAGCTTTCATGGAATGACGCTTGCATGCATAGGCTTACTCTGTGGGAGAGTTTATATAAATCTCATTTACAGATTATGTACCTGGCAGCAAGTGAGAGCTGGCAAACCTGTGACAGCAATGCTTGACATCAGCTATGCTAATTTACAAAACAAACCAATATCACCCAGGTAAAATCTTTAATAACCATCATTAAAAAGTACCTTTTGCACAGTAGTTATTCCAGAATGCAAATGTATATCTTGTTGTGACAGTGTGGAGGTTTTGGCCCTTTACTATGAGGAAGACACTGAGAGTGCCCAAAAAAGAGCAACAAAGCTGGTGAGGGGTTTGGAGCACTGGTCTTAGAAGCAGCTGAAGGAGCTGGTGTTGTTTAGTCTGAAGAAAAGGACAACCTTATCACTCTGTACAGGTACCTGAAAGGAAATTTAACTTGCGCCAGGGAAGGTTTAGATTGGATATTAGGAAAGATTTCTTCATGGAGAGAGTTGTCAAGCATTGGGAAAGGTTGCCCAGGGAAGTGTACCTCCCTGAAGATATTTTAAAAACATGTAGGTATGGAGCTTAGGGACATGGTTTAGTGGTGGACTTGGCAATGCTGACTTAAAGTTGGACTTAATGATCTTAAAGGTCTTTTCCAGCCTGGACGAGCACATGTCCTATCAGCCAGCTTGGCTCCAGCACATGGCTCCTGGCTCCAGTGAGCTCAGGAGGGAAGGGGGAGGTTTGGGAGGCCCCATGGGAAGAAGCTACATGCAGGATCGGTGTGGAAATGCAGTGGTGAGGGCAGTGCAGTGGTGGGAGTTACTGATGGCACCGCACTGAAGAGCTATGAGCATCATAAGGAGGGACTGCTGGACCCAGTCCCATTAGCAGCCAGGCTTGTTCACCCACCTGCAGTACAGTCCTTGACCTTGTGGCTGCCCAGGTCTAGGCTAACATGTATGGCTATGTTACACTGTCCCTCAGCCTTTGGAAACCTCTTGGACCAGCCTTCTTCCCACTGTGGGGACCTGCCTGGTGGCTGCCCAAGAGAGGGTAAACTTTAAAATTCTCACAGCAGAGAAAATCAAGACTTTTTAGCTGTTGAGCCGAAATAAAAAAAGAACAGAAACAGAACTGCAGATTACCATGACCTTAAAAGTACGTCTTAAAAATGCACTTTTTGGGCAAGAAACAGCTGAGACAAGTACTTATCATTGCTGAATCTTTTTTAACATATCTCTAAGTTTGACAGATCTTGTGCTTAATTGATTTGGACCTAGAGGAAGACCTCAATTTAGACTTTGGTTGTTTCTTATTTCATACAGCTTAGCCTAGAGATGAAAACTGCTCTATCAGAGTCCTTAATTTCATTTGCTCAGCTCCTGCAAGACAGCAAAATGTGCCGTAGAAGCAGAATTTGCAAATCGAACTCAGTTGGCAGAGCAAATACAAAAAAGCCTGGCAGGTGTGCAAACGCTCCCAGCTGATGCTGGGCTGTTGCTGTATTTCTTGGCACTGAGGTAGCACACATCCGTGTTTTCTGGTGTGTATCTAAACCAAGAGTTTAGTTTGTCTTGGGAAGGGCAAAGAAGAAGGCAGGGTTTAACATTTGGAAAGCTGTGCCCCCTTCAGCCAGGACTCACCCACTCTGGCTGCAGGAGATGCCCCCAAAATACCAGTGGCACCCTGTCACCACAGCTGTAAACAGCTGTTTCCAGTGAGCTGCGTGACAGGTTGTTGATTAGATGTTGCACAACCTTTAGCAGGTGGTGAACGTGCTCCATCACTCTCTGTGTCAGGCATTGGACAAGGAGGTTCACAAGGCTTATTATATCTTTCCTGAGTAGGTTCATGTAAAAGCCCAGTGTGGCAGGTGGGAGGGAGGGTGTGGAAGGCATCTGGGATTGCTGTGTGGCATCTGTGAGCAGCTGCCATATCTGGGTCAGACAGTGTCCTGTCAGGAAACCTGTAGAGGAGGAGCAACTGATGGACCTCCATGATCTGTTTGTCCCTTCTCAGAATCAAAGGGAAATGAGGCTGAAAGAGATTGTGCGCTGCAGAGGTTCCCAGCACCTCAGCTGCTTTGTGGAGCCACTAGCAGTTGCAGTAGCTCTTCCTTATCCCAGACTATAGAGCTGCTTTGACACTGGAAGTGAGGGAAGAAGGGAGGGGGTGGGGAGGTAGGGTTGTGGAATGTGTCACAATCTGGAAACACCATCTTCTGTTGCCTTTTACTCCCTCTTAAAAACCTTGAGTGAAGCAGATTTTCTAGCCTTCTGAGGAAATCTTTCCTGATGCCTCTCCTTCCTCATCACCAGACAGTTTTGCTGTTGAAAGAACAGAGGCAAGAGGATGCCTGGCTGTGAGACCTGTGGAGGGGGCTCCTGGGAAGATGTCTAGGGGTTTGAGCAGGCACTAGGAGGTTGAGAAACTGAGATGGGCTGTGGGAACCTCTATGCAGTGCAGAATCTATTTGCAATTAGCTGGTTACATTGCTGGTTGCTGTGTGACCATTATACTCCATCTGCTCCTCCCTGTCTCCTTGCTGATCTCCTGTCTGTACCTGGCTTCAGCCGTGGCAGAGGGGGAGAGGCAGGAATCTGATCTCTGGCACTTCAGTTTGGTGGTGAGTGCAGGTGATTAATGCCTCAGTCCATGCACTGTTAGCCTTGCATACCCAACCCATGGCTAAATCATGCTGTAGTCTCTGTACCCCAGTTTGTCACCTGCAAACAAAGGTGGCCCTCTCCTGAGTGCTGGGAGTTTTGCTGGACTGTGTCAAACTCCCAAGCCAGAGGCAATTAGTAGCCTCTTAATAGGTAGAGCGTAGCCGCCAGAGGAAAGGCAATGGCTCTTTGCCTGCTAAAAACAATCAGTGCAGTGGCATCTAGTGCACAGTGGGCAGAATTACAGATGTCCAGCAGCCCCCCAGCTGAGCTGGGTGGCACTGAGGAAGGACTGTAGGCTGCCTTTAGAGGATTCTCTGGAGCTGGGAGCATATCTGCTCCTCTCCTCCTCTGTTCTCCTGAATGGAGCAGGGGACCTCAAGTTTTAGGGCAGCTCAGAGTGCAGCAAGCTGCTGTTGTCTTTTGTTTATGAGCACTCAGTAATCCAAATGCAAGATTCTGGTGTAGGATTGAAAAAAAAAAAAGGGGGGATAATCTAGTTCAGGCATGTACAGAGAAGAGTGGGTATTGCCAGTGTTCCTGGTGGCAGGAGCTGCTGATGAGCCAAAGAAGCTGTAGATGTTTTAACTGACAGGGGATAAATGTCCTGGCACTCAGAATCTCAGTCACAGCAGCAGCATGTGCTGTCCCTTCTTGAACTGAAATGCAGTGGGTGCCAAATAGGCATGTCACAGAGTCTGGCCTGAGTATGGCCACAAAAGCCAGTGAAATGCCACATTCTGCTCTTTTTTTTCACATAGAAAAAACAAAATCAGCATGTAAAATGGCAATGAGCAGTCCTGGATCAGTACTTGAGCAAGGAGATGCCCAAAAGGGCAGTAATTCAAATAAGAAATTTGATGAGTCACTGTTAGGTACAAGTGAAAGTCTATTTCCAGTTATGTTTTGGTTCTTGCATGGTGAAGTAATCCTGATGGGTGTCACAATGTGTTTGTTTGTGTAGGGACCTTGTGTGCTCATTTTGAGCAGCAAAAAGGTACATGCATACATGTGGCATATGTGCTGTGTTGTTTGTATGCTATGTTGAATGTTCATAGCAAAGTACAGGTCATATCTTATTAATACCAAGAACTGTTTTGTTGTTGGAAGGTTTTTCATACATAAAATGTATGTGAAGGCTCTAGATAAGCATAGAAAATTGAAAGAAAAAAATTACTGTAAAATAAATACACTTTTATCAATGGAAGACTTAATTTTGTTTTTACTGAAGTCAATGTAATCTTTCCATTGTAGTGGTCTAAGCAGCACTGACCCTAGGAACCTTCAGTTTTGAAATGATCTCTCATTAATGACAATATGTCAAGAAATTCCTCTTATGAAAGTACTGGAAATTCTTGGATTTTGCCCTAAAGAAGTGGGAGTCAAAGTCCCCTCCTAGCAGCATGGAAAGTCAACCACATCCTTATTCCTTTTCCTTTCCTGTGCATCAGCACGCATATACAGCTTGTAGGTACTGGATAAAGCCCTCCAATCCCATTGATTCTGGGTCTGAAGGCTCGAGATTCTTAAGCATGCGAATCAGAGCTGCCTATCACTGAAGAGGAAGGGAATGATAAGTTTTTCAAGAACATAGCTTCATGTGTCACAAAATGGTGCATTAATTCTATTGGAATAATTTGCTATATGGTTTTATTTTAGAAATGTAATGAATCCTTTACTCTCCATGATGAGACTTGTCCAAATGTCTCTTAGTTTTCAAAATACTGCTTTATCTACCAAGCTACTTAAATATTTCTGACCCTTTCACTCTGTTCCTGCAAATCCATTTTTCATCCACCCTGATGTACATGGCCTTCCTTCCTTTCTGATAGGAGTAAAAAAAAATGGAGCCCAGGTGAATATTGCTTTTAAAGTGTTATTACCCTGGGCTGTAATATATAGTTAAGAATCTGCTTTCTCAAGACAGAGAATACTCTAAAGATTACCCACAAGGATTAAAGATTTCTCTTGTCTGTACACATCTCATTCATCTGATCACGAGTGATCCACGGGAGAATTTCTAGATGGAGTGGGGATGCAGTGGGTGCTTTGGGAAGTGCCTCTTCATCCAGGCTGGGTAAGATGGACTGGAAGGTATGCTTTGCTTCTGGAAGCAGAGGAGATAAGACCCAGTTTATTTTCTTTCTTTGTATTAAAGGATTATTAAAAAAAAGAAGGAAAAGAGGATTTTATAGTAAATGATGGATTTCTTTTGAGTTCTCTATAATTCCTTTGGCTATCATCAGATTGGGTGTTGCAATAGCAACACAGTAAGTATTTATTTATAAGATGGAAAAGTATTTTAAGATACTAGCTGCACAGTTGCTTATCTGGTGGAAACAAATTTTAAAAGTTACAATGGTTGTGAATTGAATTTTTTTTTAAAACTCTGCTTGAGATCAAAGGTAAAATCCTTCAATTTCTCAGATAGAAAAACAGCCACAGTGCTGCAAGAAGAACTCAGTTATCAATAGCTCTTGGAGAAATTGTTTTCAGAGTTTGCACAGCTTCATTTCATAGCTATCTTTTTTATCTGAAGCCTGTACTTGAAACATCTGCAACTACCAGTACATTGCTTTTGACTGCAGTTAGTTACAATGAAAAAACTTAATGGTGCTGGATGCTAAATTTGTTATGTACAAAACTTTTCCCTCTGCCTCCAGGTGTAAGCAGCAGTTACTGCACACATTCTGCACCTCCTTTCCATTTCTTGTGTCATATTTTCTTTGACATGTTTTCTCTCACTAAGTAAGATGAACTAAGTTTTCATCATTAAAAAAACAAACCAATGTGCTTTTCTTAATAATAACCTGTTCATGGTTTCAACAAGGAAGCAGTCTAATTACGGTGAATTTCATTCCACCTGCCTCAGCCATTGGCGAGTCTGAGATAGGCAGATGTAAGGCAGGGCTACAGTGTGCCCTGCACCAGCAGGGTAAGGCACAGCTCAAGTTGAAGGTGCTGGCTGAGCTGTGAAAACAGGACCCAACAGAAGTGGCTGTGTGTCAAGGGAATCTGAGGGGGTGGGAGAAGACCCTCTCTTGGGTAGTAAAATGCAACAGATTTATACCGTCTTTCCAAATGTGCATTGCCTGAGGACTTCTAGGTTTCCTTTCCTTCTTACTTGGCTATTTTAATCACTTTTCCTAGTACTCTTCTTCATTTTGTAAAGGCATTGCAGATATCAGGGTAGATGAAATGGCTGTTTAAATAGCATCTAAAAAATAAGAAAAGGTGTGAGACAGAAGTGCTCAGAAAAAACATTTCTCTGACTTCTGTGAAATTAATCTTCTGTGTCTGGAAAATTGGGATTTGACCTGTAAGGGTATTGCAGATTACAGTGCTGTCTGTTTATATGATGCAATGGAACTCCAAATCAAAGCCTACTAAAGTATGGACAGATGAGATGTGTTACAGTTATGAGAAAATTTCATATGAAGAACCAAATTCTCTGTTAGCCTAATCTGATACTTCTCCAATGTTGTTGGATGTATAATGCCATTTATGCTCTCAATTATTTGATCCATAAGTGATATAATTGTCCTCTGGCTTTTGTTTATGAAAACTTGGACAAAGTCTTTCAGCATTAATGAAGAGTCAGCAATGTGATAACAGCACAAAGGAGTGGAGAGCCAGTGGGTTTGTGCAGACTTTACTGACACTGATGGGGGATAGAGACAGAGGTCAAGAGCCAGTAGAGTGGCACAGGGCAGAGAAATTGTCTGTTCCTAAGGAGTGCTCCAGCAGAGATGTGCAGCTGAGATGGTTCCTGGTCACCATCAGAGCAACAAAAACCCACCAGAAGCATAGTGAGGAGCCTACTCACAAATATACTGTAGCTGTTGTGTGGATTGGATTGAATTAAGAACAAAGCTGGCATCACTAGCCTGAACCTAGCTGACCTATGAAGCACTGTGGGAGCAAAGAGCATGGCAGCTTGACTCAGCAGTTATTTAGCTAGGAGGATAGGGCAGGACAGAAGCACAGTTCATGCAGTTCTCCTTTTATTAAGCCAGCAATGTGCATTGTTCACAGTACAGTCTTGAAAGAAAGGCTCAGCTGCTGTAGCACAGTAAGGAAACCACAGAGCCCTAACATGTGATGGCACAGCAGGAGTTCTGCTAGGGGTGTGCCCCGTGCCTGATGGCTGTGCCGTCACCTGTGATTGCTTTGTCTCTGTTGTTGTTTACTTGACTGATGGCACCTGCCAAGGGCAATACGCCTACAAATATCATAGCTTTTGGTGTGCCTGGTGACAGCCTGCTATGATTCTCAGGACCAGCTTGTCCAGTTACTTAGGAGTAATCCCCTTTCAGAAGCACAGGGTATTCCTTTTCTAGTTCTTCTTGACTCCACTGTCCTTGTGCTAGACATTGTATCCCTGCTGTTTTCTGTCAGTTGGTGGCTGTTGAGTTTTTTACACTGTACATGACATCTGCTCTTCTGTTGGGTGCTGTTTTACTGCTATAGAGCTGACTTATATCTCCATGGCTCATAGATAGGACTGTGCTACTGCAGGAAGTAGAACTGTTTGCATCCTTGCTAAAATAGTGGGAAAACACCATGACATGTTTGTAAGGCTTCTTTCTATTCTCATTCTCCCCTAATTTTCCCTTTCTTTTTCTCTCCTGCTAACCTTGTTGAAAATGTTGGTGGACCAAAAACAACCAGGGCAGCCTTTTTTTCCTTCTTCTTTCTTTTCCCTTACTAGCTTTTCTTTATGTGCTGGGATAATTATGCCCAAATTGACAAATAGAAAATGCTTGCATGTGTTTTGGCATGTATATAGTGTTACCTCATATGTAATATGGAAGGATGGCAAGTGTTTTTCCAGGATTCAGCTGAAACAAACCTTAGCTTGCCTACAGCTGCTCAGGGTTTCCTTTTGGTCCACATGTTGCAAATGATCAGCTTGGTAGTCCTCATTCAAGTATAATTGGCCAACTGCAATTGTATTTCAGAAAAAGTTAGTTTTGCTTCCTAAATTTGAATGAGCATACAATGTTTTCCCCCTGGACTGAAAATTGGAGTTCTTGTGTTTAGTGGTTAAGTGGTATTTGTTGTTTATTTTAAAAATTTCCATAGAAGTCAGAGCCCTCCCCCATGCCTGCCTTCATGCCAACAGCAAACATTTTTGCAGTGGTGACTGCTGTAGGTTGCTTTGGCTGTGAGATCCTGAAAAATAATGTCTCTTGAGTGGTTTGTTGGGCTCCCCCCCACTCCATTTCTTTTCTTCTGGTTAGTATGGATGCCTGAGCGCAATCTGACTCATCATCGGGATGTTTTATCTTGGTGTTGACAAATGCCATCTTCTGTGCAAACTTTTTCTTTTTAAAAAAGAAAATCCAGCTGTCTTGGTGGGTAGGTGCAGCTGTCAAGTTGCAAGTGTCAGAGCTGCTCTAGCTGCATTGCAGACTGCTGGGTGGGAGAGTGAGTCCCTTTTCATTGCACACCTGTGCAACACAACCATGGAAATAAATGCGGTGGGCAATTTTTGAAGTTCTTTCTGAATTTGTATTGGCCTTGAATTTCAGGACCTTGGATAGTTTGAGCTTTAGACATTTAACAGTAGATATGTTTAAAAGGCAACAAAAAACCTGATGTAATGCTGAACTAGAAGTAGGGTGGTATTTGTGAAAAGGAGCTGCTTCCAGGAGAAACTTCAGCCAACAGGGAGGACTAAGGGTTTTGTATGAAAATATATGTGACAAAATTTTGGTCTGAGAAGACTTGGTGCCTGTGCTTCTCTGCTGTTGCTGTGTTTTAGTTTGTCATAAAATAAATGACCAGTGACAAATGCCTGCTCTCTGTAGTTACTTGTACAGTGGCATGTTTTAAGGTTGTGCTCTGAAAATGAGAGCAGTTCATGGACTGAAACTAATATCTACTCTCCTACAAATAACAGAGGTCAGGCCACGCACCCCAGGCCTCTCCTGCCCGCTCACCTTTTTCCTTTCTTTAAGCCAAATCACTCTGGGCTGGCCAAAAGGAAATTTTCTCACCTCCCTTTTCATAAAGTTGTGTTATTGCCTGTCAGTGCTAAGATGCCTGAAGGGCGGGAAGAATGATGTGCAGAACTCCATGATATCAGAAGGCTAATTAATTACTTTGTTATACTATTTATACTATATTTTACTATAACTATATTACACTAACAAGAACCATCACTAACTAAGTAACTAACTAGAAAACCCGTGACTCTCTGCCCAAGAGTCCTGACACACACGTGGATCCAATTGGTCAATGAATCCAAAACACCATCACCAGAATCCAATCAAGCAATCACCTCGGATAAGCAATCTCCAGAACACATTCCACATGGGCACAAACACAGGAACAGCAAATGGGATAAGAATTGTTTTGGTCATTCTTTTCTCTGCTTCTCTCACAGCCTTTCTCAGGAGAATCCTGGGAAAACTAAATGTCTCTCTCTGTTCAGAGGGCATGTGAATACCACAATTGCCTGGCAGGCCATCACAGACAGGAATGTTCCTGTTTCTCCACACACAAGCTGCCTGCCCTCTGCCTGTGGGGACCTCTGGTGCCCCTGGGCAGCAGTCATATCCACCCTCCCACGTGGCAACAGCCCACAGAAATATAAGCCTGGCAGTCCATAGTGCATGTGGAGCTCCTGTTCAGCACTGACATGCTTTAGTTCGGATCCAAGCCCTGCTAGTTTTCCCTACACAGCTGCAAACAATTCCTGGATGAATAGTTCATGGTCCCTTGGCTGTGAGCCAGGACTCTGTGCCCACAGCGTCCTTAGTGTTGTCTAGTGATGAATCTGCAAAGCTGCTGTTGGGACAATGAGGGAAGGGTGGGGTGAACCTTTAACAAAAGGTTCCTGCAGCACTGTGTCCTGTGACACTGTTTACTTCTCATCATTAATGCTCTGGCTGAAGTAGATGGTTGGAGTTCAGTGCTGGACTTTGTGGATGCCTTCAGCCTCATCTGCTCAGTTTGAGGCTTTCTAGCAAGCTTCTCAGAGAAAGTGGAAGCAGAGGATTTCAGCAGGAACTTCTGAGAGGCTAAGCTGGGCACAGCTGAAAAGCAGAGCAGCCATTGCCTCCCATCAAAGCTGACCCAGCCATCTCTACTCATTGTGAAAGTACACAAACCTTCCAGTCTTCCTAATTTTTTCAATGTCTGTTAGATTCCTCTTAATAATAGCACAGGAAATTCAAACTATCTCTGGACAATTGCAGCAATTCTTGCATGGTTAAAATTTAAAATCTTATCCTGCTATTTGTGGTATGATATTGATACCCACAGGTATTTTTTTTACACAGCCATGTATTATTGCTTAATTATATCAGTTATGAATCAGTGAAAAGAAGCAGTGGAATGGATGTGGGGGCAGGGATAGAAGGTACGAAAATAAAGATAGTGCAGAAGGCAATCTCACCCCTGAGGAGTTGCAGCTGTACCAATCACCAAAGATTAGGAACAGGCTTGCCCTTAACAGGCCACAGCTGTGTCCAATGAGGATGAGTGCTATAAAAGAGGGGGTTAGCTGCTCAAGAAGAGAGCTGGAATTTGTTGGCTGTGCTGTGAAGAAGAAGGAGTTAGTGCTCTGAGGAGCTGTCCCTGAGAAAACACCAAGAAGGTATGGAACTTTTGCAATAAGTTAACAACAAATGGACGTAGAGTTAATTCCCAATTTCGATGTATAAAGGGATAGAGGACAGAATAATGTTGGTACTCAGCTTCTTCTAAAGCAGGCTGACCACTCACACTGAAAATAAAGGGCAGAGACTTCAAAATGGTAATTAAAAAGTGAGTTAAATGAGGCTACTATGCACTGTAATCAGAACACTAAATTTCAAATGTTTCATCTTACTTTTTGCCTTTCAAGTATATGTCAAGTTGCAGATTTTTTTTGTGTCACTCAGTGTAGAGCTCTGGATACACAAATAGAATTTATTGTGTAATATACCAGCCATACATGACAAAATCTTAAATCTCTTGCTATTCAATTCCTCTTTTATATTATTCTTCCATATAATCTCTTAAGTCTTCATTTCCATGTTTCATTAGTAAGAAGAAGGAGAAGGCACATTGTTTTGGAGGCTAGATAATAAAAAGGTAGTTCTGTTTCCCAGAGTATGTGTCAAGTTGAGATATGTGTTTATGAAGAAGGAGAAAAAAATTATTTTTGCTAAGAATAGGGCAGTACTTGCAACGCCACCTGGGGAGAGGAAGAGTTATAATGATCACATTAAAAGGAATCTTAAAAATGTGAAATTAGTAATCCCCCAACCCTGCATGTGACTGAAATTTTAATGCACCCAAAGGAATACCCAAACATCATTTCACACTCTAGTTTTTGCTGTGTGTGCCTTTGATTGCAGCATCAACAGGTCGTAGTAGAAACCCGTGCTCAGGAAAGAAGGTTCAGCAAAGCTGGTGAGGGATCTTGCTCCAGTCTGTCACATCACTGGTGCATGTTCCAGCCTTTAACTTTGAGAATGCAGGTGGGCAACTAGTAAATCAGGGAATACCTAAATGCAGAACCCGGGTTACCTAAGAGAGCTTTGAAGGCTGACAAGGTGATGGGTGACCAACTTCACGTGAGCAGAGTGGGAAGTAGATTAGGACTTCAGTAAGTTGAATAAAACCAGTCAGTTTTGATTCATTTTGCTTATTAGACATACAAATATTATTCCTTAAAGCTGACCTAGAGGCCCTGCAGCATCCTTAGTGCATTCACTAGCACCTTAAACTTTCTGACCCACAGCAGGTCTCCCAAGGCCCTCAGCTGCCCTGCTGAGGGTGTTACTCCTGCTTTGTTGGGCAATGTCTGCCCCACAGGAACAGCAGAGCCTCTGGGGCTTAATGCAGAGTTTCAACATTTGCTGATAGGACAGAACACCAGGGAAATAATTCTCCCTTCTTACAGAAAATAAAGCCCAATCTCTGGTTTTCTTCAAACTTTCCCATTTTAAACAGGAATAGATGACACCAGATACACTAAGGTTGTCCTTAACAAATAGGAGATTGGATGTGGACCTCTGGAAATGTGCACTTGCTAAGGTCCAGAGGCACCTGAGAGTCCTTCAGGGCACACACGCATTTGCAGTGCGTGAAAGAAGAGTCATTGTGCTCATCTGTTCTGTGCTCAGGGTATAGAAGATGCCTCTCAAGGTCAATTACTATGTCAACAAAACTAAGAAAGTACAATTTTCAAGTTGGTTGAAATTGAGATATCTCAGTGGACCTAATGGAGTGGATCACTTACACATGAAGCTTAACAGCCTAGCCTACAGTGTTAGAGTTAATAAATTGTGGGAAAAAGCACCAAATCTTTCAGAGCTGTGCTAGCCAACAACACGAGTGCTGTTGTCTGCTGAAATGTCCTTGGACTGTAGTTGTCCATTGAAATACATCTCTGAACTGTCCTGAAGGTGCCATGTAGAAAAGCAATATTTTTTTTAATGTGTGAACTCCACATAACAAGTTTCATGATCATTTTCTCCAGAGTCTGAAATTGACTTTTTTTTTTTTGTCTATAAATAGTTCTAGTTTTTAAGGTGAAATTTTCAAATCATAGTTTGGCCTATTGGTATATTTCAGCTAAGAGTTATTTTTTCTTCTATGCTTAGTCAGTTTTGTGTCTTTCTTGTGGTCTCAGTATGAATAGAGATTTGTTTCTTTTTAGTAATGAGATTTGGACTGCAAAACATGGGCAAATAAATTTGATTTATATATATGTATATAAATACACGCACCTATATATTATTTTTGATATCAAGCAGAGAGAGACGTGACCAAACAAATCTAGAGATTGTAAAAGATTGGGGAAAAAACCCCACAGCAACAGTAGAGAGATTGTTAGCATAATGGAGAGAATTTGATAAATAATGGTCCAAAAGGTAGAATTTAATTTTGTTGATAGCATATGAATGTAGTTCATGTCTCCAGGCTTTTGAGTACAGAACTTCAAAGCAGCCAAGCTGTGACAGTAACTGATAGTGGGGAAAACAAGTAAGCTGAGGGATAGAAAGATAGAAACAAGTAGGGAACCAGTGGTGTTTTAGCTGACAAAAGCCCAGGGATGTTTATGTGATCTCTAAACGCCATCCCTGTACAATACATCGGGATGGTTGTAGGACAATGGGAGCAAGTTTACTAATAAAATAATAAACTTTTGATTGCTCATCAGAAATATGTGGGTTTTGGAAATTATTTTAAGGCATGTAGCTTGATACTGTTAGCTTATCAAAGAAGAGTCGCTGTGTGCAGTGACACTCAAAAGCAAATAATCATTGTGCAGACTTCATTCCTCTTTTGGGACAGAGCATTTGACAGGAGAAGCCTTTCAGGGACTGTGTGCAATCCTTCTCTAGTGATGGTTTAACATGTTCCTTTCATCCTAAACTGCTGAACAAATAAAACTGCATGTAGGAAAATCAACCTCCCAGATAAAGGCAATGAACCATGAAGAAAAACCGTATTCCTTCAAATTTATTGAGGATCAAATGTAGATATATTTTTTCATGTCAGATAATGTCTTTCCATTCTGTCTGAGCAGTCATGGCAGAATAAATATTTCCAAATGGAAGTCACAGTGCCGAGTCCAGCAATGCTATCAGTTACCTGGTTGACTGGCTCTCATACATCTGAATATAATCTGGTTTGGAAGAACATGCTGTATTTAAAATACAAAATATCTCTGTGAAATAAATAGTGAGCTTAAACTAAGTAGCAATGATAGGAAATACTAGTTTTTGCATTTCTCTCCTTTTTGCATTTGACATTATTCACTATTTTCCACATTTCCATGTTTGTGCATATGAATGTACAATGAATTGCTGTATAGAGTCATGCTATATGTGTATTTTAAGAACTCTACTGCATTTTCTGAGCTCTCTAACATTTCTGGGAATTCATCCTGCAATTCTGTAAAAAAAAGCCTTACTGTTCCCACCAGGACCTCTGAGGAGAGAAAGCGATCCCATTTCAAGTCCTTAACACAGTGAATAAAGCCCTAAGGAAATACAGAACCAATAAGAGATCTCCCCTTTCCCCTTTGCAATGCCAGGCAGTGATTTTTTCAGTTGGTATCACATTCAGAGCAAAATGATGCTGTAACAATGTATTATAGCAAAATAGAGTATCCAATTTGTTTTGTAAGTGCATTTCCCTTCCAGTCCCCTCATTTATTTTTCTATCCTCTTGATAGAAACTTAAGTACAACAGTATTAGAACATAAACTTTTTTTTTTTTGGTGGGTATTGAAAAAACTCACATGCAGCAAAGATTAAAGCACCTGACAGGTTTTCTCCTGCTCTCTGGTTTATGGTATACATACTGGCATTAAATATTCAGTAAAGGGCGGATAGCCATTAAACATTCATGGGAATGTTTAAGTAGGGCGACCTCAGTGCCACATTTTGGGATGCTGCACTCACCTCTGTTGCTGAAAAAGGCATGTGGGCTGAGGCAAGCAGGAATGTCCCATCCTGCACAGCAGCTTCTCCAGCTGAGTTCTCCCCCATAGTTCCTACTGTGCATGGCCAGACACTTTCTCTCCTGCCTGATTTTGTAGTGCTGCCTGGTGCTGCTCAATAGCTGTGAATTTGCACCGTATAGATAGTTAAAGTGAAAGGGTTTTAACAAGATGAATGATTAATGTATACTTATGTTTTCATCTGCTGAAAGTATTTTGTGTTCCAGTGGATTAAAAAATGTTATACTTGCAAACCGGGAAATTATGTGGGCTTTAATATTAGAGAGATCTGGCAGTTAAAAAAAAAGAGATGAGTTGTGTGTGTTGATTGAACACCATAGGGGATAGGTAGATCTGGATCTTCCTGGGGCATATGATGGTATTGGTAAAACAGGACAGGCTGCGTGTCCCACACTGACCTGCTGGGAGCTGAACCACAGCTCAGCCAGGCTTTTGATACCATGGAGGTGACTCAGAAAAGAATCAAAAGAGAGACTGGAAAATATTAAAGGGAGAGGTTTGATAAATTTGTTCCATTCGGTTTAACTTTTACCTAGATCCAACAACTGTAGAAATGCATAGTCTCAATGTAAGAGACGTTACTAAAATTCTGTGAGAGTTTTGAACAGTATTCAAAGAGGGAAAAAATAAAGCTTCTTCTTAATTCACTATTGTATCTGATGCTTGCTGTAAGGAAGAAGCCTTAGAGAGAAAAGATTACTCTCCTGGGTGCTATCTGTAAGTGGAGACCTAAATGGCAGGAAATAATGGTGAAGAAATCTTTAGTCTAAGAAGGGTGGATGGACAAGATTCAATAGTAAATGAGTCAAGGTAAATGCAAACTAGATCTTGGACAGTGAAAAGAATCTGATACTAATAGTTTATGGCAACCGTCAATTACCATCAGTGGAAATTTAAAAGTCATAACTGGATTTTTTTTTTCCCTTCAAAATTAAAACCTTTGTGTATGTAATATTGTAATTTTGCACATGATTATCCACTTGATACAGATACATCTCTTCAGCTCTTTCTGAAATCTTTGTATTTCCTTTTAGGAATCTTGTATACTTCAAAAATGAGTCACTTTTTCTAATTACTTGTAATTAATACTTCTGGTAAATGAATGGCATGTCTGATTATTTTTTGTTTCTTTGCTTGCCTTTTTTTCCAGAAATGTTTAGGAGAGATGCAATGCATTCATTAGCAAGACGTTAACATTCATTTAACATAATTACCATCCTTTTTCCAGACTGGAAAGATTTCCTTTTCAGACCAGAAAGCTGCACTTTGAGCTGATGACAACATAGCAAAACTGACTTTGGTGAGGCAAGAGGAGAGCACTGAGAAAAGCCTGAGGAGGGGGACAGCCAGAGCTTAGCATCAACCAGGGAGAAAATGGGGGCAGAACCCTATATGCAAATACTTCCTTCTCTTAAGCATTAAAATGTCAAAAGCTTATTCATCCAGGAAAATCATTACCTTTCACCAAGAGCAAAAAGGAAAATTCACAGTTTTGTTCATTGAAATATTGCTGCATTCCACACAAAGAGCTATTGTTGCTCCCCAAAAAAAGACGACTTTATGGCTGCGTAGGATTCACATCATTTAGGGAGTATTTAAGTTTCATTTACTAATTATCAAATTCACACAAGGTGCTAACTAGCAATTTTCTCCAAAATTCTTTGTTCACTTTTTCTAAGCTGGACTAGAGCATCCATTTGAAAAGATAAATAAAGCAAGCCCAGGCACCATTCAAATCACACTGAAGAAGTCCAGCAGTGCTTATAGACTTTTTACATGCAGGTGTGTTTCACTCATTGCTGCTGATAATTCATCCAGGACATGGTTAATCAATGTTCTTTTTCACTATGTCTGCTAAGCCACTTCATGTTTGCCTTTAGAAATAGACCCAGTGTCAAGAGGACAGAGAAAGGCAGGAATGTGTTACTTGTCTTTAGAAAATGTGGATTGCGGCCCCTTTCGCAATGATGCTCATGAAGTGGAGGATAAAGTCTGTGAATTGAAAAAAAATGATAACCCAAGAGGACAGGGGTATGCCCATTTAGGCTTCATCCTCCCCTAGTGCTGGAGATGTTTCCTGAAAGTGATGAGGCACAGATGACTGAGTCCCCCTTTTATCACATCCATTTTTATACCCTTTCATAATGTTTGTTGGGTTCATTTTCAGCACCTTTTCCTAAGAGAAATAAAGGTTTAATGTTTATTTAAGTTGCCCTGCAAGCATATCTGGTTTTGTGACTGTAGTTCAGCTCAGGGCTGACCAGATAAGCACACAGAGTGCAAATAGAGGACAAAAGACAGTAATGGCTGGGGAAGGCCTAGAATGCAGTGACACATTCTTTTGGTGTTTATGTAGCCTTTCAAAAAGCTGAGAGTGTAAGGAGAAGAAATTTCCTTCCTGGGACTGCTGAAATCAGGAATACAAATAATTACATTCTAAATGATAGCTCCATAAGAATTGCATGGTCATGCTTCATCTCCTTGCTATTTTTCTTTTTTTCTATTTTTTTTCACTCTTTACTGTTAGTCTTGAATATCCATGTAGCAGGCACAGTTCTTTAAAAAAAAAGTGGGAATAAAGAAGCTTTTTTCTCATCTCTTTCCATCAGCTAAACTTCCCATAGAAGCTGAACAACATCCTCTTTATCACGATTATGGGTTTCCACATCTTGGCATACTATTTCTTTCCTTTAGTGCATGCCAGCAAACTGAGCTAAGAGTGATGAAAGCAGAGAATAAGGGATGTATAAGGCCATATTTATTCACTTACATCAAGAGCATTTATTTACATGAGTGGGGCAAGGGAGATATAAGTTGCATTTGTAACTATGAACAGCACACACCTGTGTTTCAAAAGATTACTGATCTGTAGCATTCTGCCTTGCACATGAAAATAATTGGTATTATTCATGGAAATATGAACAAAATAAAACAGCTGTCAGCCTTTTTAGAGACATTTTAGAGCAAAAACAGTGCCCAGCCCTGCACCCTGCCCAAAGTGCAGCCTTGACTTGCATTGACAGGAGAATGTAGTGCTTGGACTTGGCTGTTGTGGAAATATGGACTGATGGCCTTTGCATTATGCATGTTAAATGAATTGTGCTGAATCATGGAAAAAGCCCCTGAGAAGGCAGCCACTTTCTCTTGACAGCCTGAGTGCTTTTTAATTCCCATTCACTTATGTGGGAGGGTATGGCAAGCTGTGTCCTGTGACACTGGGCCTTATATTTGATTCCAGCACATTGAATCACTCCAACAGAAAAGCCACAGTAGAACAAATTGTGGCTTGGCATGTTTGACTTGACATTAGGGAGCAATTCTTTGCTAGGAGGGTACTGTAGTACAGGAACATGTTATCTTGAGAAGTTATAGATTATCCATCCGTGGAGGTTTTTAAGTCTAGGATAAGCAAAACTGAGTCTGATCTAATCTGCTGTGGTGATAGGGCAGAAAGTTGGACTAGATGACATCCAGGCATCCCTTTGAATCAATATTTCTACAATTCTGTGGCTTTCTCAGTAAAATATGTATGAATTAGGCCTTTTTTTTTTTCACTACACACTCTTTCTCAAATTGTCGTATAAACCATTATTTTTAGAGAAAAAGTAAACCAGAATCAACCCACGTTTTTTACTGGAAAAGTGCCATTATTTTTAATAGTGACAATAAGGTTTGTTCCCTTGGATCGCTGAAGAGCACCATAACTATTATTTCAGTGGAGCAATAGGGAGAATGATTTTAATTTGAATGCAACTGTTGTTACAATAAAACTCAAAAGGCCATAATAAGGAGCTAAAACCCTGTGATTCAATAGTTAGCATTGATCTTTCTCTTATTGATCTTAGGGAAACCAAGATTTCGTTCTCTGGCATGAGGAGCCTCATAAGAACTTTCCAACAATTAATTTCCTTTTAAGTCTTTCTCTGATGACTCAAGCAGTATTTTCAAATTAATTTTGCTCATTTTTTCTTTAAAGATCATTTTTACAATTTGCAATAAATTTTAAAAAGTATAGACTTCTTACATGTTCAGGTGCAAAAATCTCTAGTTTGCTAAAAGAAAATGAGTCTTTTATTAGCAGGACAGATCAGTTAGGGTCTTGTAACTCTAATAACCCTTCTCACAGTTATAACATTCTTTACCTGCTGTGGGGAATTATTTAAAAAGAGTTATTCTTACCTATCTTGAAAAACTTCAAAGTCTGAACTATTAAAGCACAGTCTCTGTGGACCAGCATAGCAGAGTATTCATCCCTATGCAAGTTATGTTTTGGAAAACAGTATTCAGTCTATATAGTGAAAAATTGTGACAGAGGTAGAACAGTAAAACAAATTTGATTTGGACTACAGTGAAGTTTTCTTGGGGTTGAAAGTTTCCTAGCATTTGATGGAGCTGAGAAATGCCACCAGTCTTGACATTACTTGCATTTGAATGGTTTTCTCTGGCTGAGCACATTCTCTAGCTATTTCTCATGTCTTCTTTTTTACTTTTTCTGAAAACTGTTTCATTGCATTTCTTAAAAGAACACCCGAAATATTCTACCTTCCAGTTAGTTGTGCTTTCATGACTACATTAAAGAATGAACAAAAAGACTTAGAATGTATAACCAATGAAAGAAAAGGAGAGCAGATGGGAATTGATGTGCAGCAAAGGTGAGGACTGTGGGAAGCTTGCGAGGCTAGGAGTGGCAGAAAGCAGGGGGAGAAGTGGTTGTGCTTTGCTTGGGGGTAGGTGGCTGTGCTGTCTTTGCAGGGAGGGGGGGAAGTTGTTTGGTCCTTTTGCTTCAGGAGAGAAATTGAAGTAGGATTCTCTGAAAAATCCAGGTGGTGTATTGGATGGCAACAACAAAACACTTTCTTTTCCAGAGGTAGCTAAAGAAGATATAATCCAGGAGCTGGACACCTGGAAATGAGCAAGATTGTGCAATCTGCATCCAGAGGAGTACTCTGTGCTGTTGGTGCTGGCTGGCAGTGAGGAGATCCAGAGGAGAGGAAATGATTTACTGTTGTACTGGTTTATTAAAGACCAAAGAGGTGATTCAAATATTCATTGCCCTATCACCTTGCCACTGATCTGACATTGCAGCAGACCTGGCATCTGATTAATCAAATATAAAGGAAAGGTTAAAGTAATTAGTTTTAATCAGTGTGGGTTTGTGGTGAATATCTTTTGTCAAAATAGCTTTGTGCCTTTTCTGATGTTGTTGCTAGTTTAGGAACAGTCTTGAAATAACCTGTTTCAACTCTCAGCCTTTTTGCAACTTGCTAATACACAATGTTTTGATTAAGAAAGAATGATACAAAATCAACATTGTACGCACAATGGTGGTGTTAAAACAGGCATAGTGGCAGCTTCTAAATCTAAATGTGTTTCTCTGCACAGAGGATGAATTGCATGCTATCTTACACTATTAACAGCAGATGTGAAAGAAGAGAGAAAATTATTCCACATAAAATTTGTAGATGACACAATGTTAAAGGAGTGTGGTAATAGTTAACAGAACAAGCTGTTGTACAGAGTGGTCTGCTCTGATTGCTATGGACAAAATGCAAGAAAGCAGTAGGAGTCTGTATGAGGCCAAGTAAAAGGAATATATATAGGAGTAAATACTGTGCTGATAGAATTGTTTTCTCTGTCCTAGAAAGCAGTATCAGAAAAGGTTGAGACACTCTGTGTGGAATTAGCAGGCTGTGACCTCTACTGTGAGTGTGTGATGCAAAAGGGAAAATGAGATTTTTGATATGTGAACAAGGGAATATTGAGGAGGTCTTGGTTAGTGTATGACTGGCTTTGGGACACTGTCCCATTGCGTTGTTCAAGACTGAAGAATACTGATAACTGGAGAAGTTTTAAGTGGGAGCCATAAGTGCTAAAAGAAAGAACATTTTATAGTGAAAGGCTTGGCCTGCTTAATTAAACAAAAATAAGATTAGAAAGTGACTTGGTAGAATTTTGTACGTGTTAAACAAAAATTGGTAATAGAGCATCAGGAAGCAGTAGTAGAATGAAAGCTGATGCTACCTAAAAGCCTCTTTGAAATAATAGACACAGAATTTAGTTAGGTAATTGATCTCTGGAGCAACTTGTCAAGACTCTCAAGTCTCTCCATTGCTGAACAATGGAAAATATTGGATACCTTTATAAAACACATACTCTGATTCAAACTGGCATTAATATTGAGGTGTCTTGTGGTCTGTCTTATGCTGGAGGTAAATGGACATGTGGACCCCTGATGACATTATAGCTTATTATATCTATGTTCTTTTGTTGGAACTTACACCTCAACCTAGTCTAATGCAAAAAAAAGTATAAAAGAGATAGAAAATAGGATCAATACGTGCAATAGTTGTATTAATTTTAATTTTCATTTCAAACATGTTAGCTGTCACTGTAACAGACAGCTTCACTGGAAAAACCTTTATTTGCAACAAACTGTTCTGCAGTAGCTTCCTAACCAGAAGCAGCTTAGCCAGGATGCCAGGTCATGCCAAGCACAACTGGTTACAGGGTCAGCCAGCTGATGGTCCCTCATAAAGCTCTTCTGATAAAGTGATTTTTATTCAATGTATTTTGAGCTTTAGTTCTGATATCAGCTAAACTTGTAGTTTGTGGGTAATTTTTTTTCTTTTTCCTGTTTTAATTTCTTTTCATACAGCAGGTAGTTGACAAAAGCCATAATATGACCTGGCTGTAGAAAGTTGAACTATGAAAATTCATACTAGGTTCAAGTAAGCTTTCCTTGAAACAACTTAATTAGGAATCTGATGGGTTCCCATGCCTTGAAGTCAAATAAAACTGGATGTCTTTCTGAAAGAGGATTTTGTGCAAGAAGTGCTGATTTCAGTTCTAGAGTTGCTCTGTAGAATATTTTGGTGTGTGATATTCAAGGTTAGATTGCGTGAATGAATTGTTTCCATTTTAATTATAATATCATAGCATGTAAAGTATCAAGCTGTGTATTTTTCTAAATATCCTGTGCTGCTTGAGTTAACTGTTTGATGTGAAGCTGCCTGAATTTTAGAAATGGGATCAATAGAATTTTGTTGGAAAAAATTCAGAAACTCAGATTTCTTAAGGAGGAAACAGATTTTTAGGAAAAAACAAGTGGAGGTTGCCTTCTGTCTTGTCTACATCTATGCTGTGACAGTTTACTCTTCTTTAAAGTGATCCAAGCATTAAATATTGAACATTAAGAGTTCTGAGATAATATGTGTGGTGAGTTGAGTTTGAAGGCACTCACTTAACAGGTAGCCAGATAAATCTTCTGAGATAAGAAAATGTGAAAATGTTAAGTTTTGTTAATAGATTTAGATTTAGCAGAGGTATGAAGAACTTTTTTTTCTGTGGGAGTTTCTTCTCAAATTGTGAACCTTGCATACTTTGGGCAGGAAATTACTCCTGATTTTTGTTTGCTTGATAATGAAACATAAAAGCACTTACCCTGGCAGTCTGTGTCACCATTTTCTCCAGGGTATTCACAATGACAAGAAAAATGTTTGGCTGCTGAGACCTTCAACCTGACTCAGATTTCACTTTAAAGAATCTGGTTTTCTCTGTGTCCTTTTTCAATTGATTGAAGTAAGAAATAAAGACATGACATCAAGTTCACCTCTAGTGAGACTGGACATGCCATCATTCAATTTCCCACAAGTCATATTCTGATTCTGACTCCAGACCTGTATATTTGTGAGGAAAAAAAATTGCCTATAAAATCCCATGCGTATAGATCACAATTGTAAGTGTCACAATTGTAACTTTTGCATCACAAAATAGAATCATAGTATGGTTTGGCTTGGAAGTGACCTTTAAAGCTTACTTAGTCCAACCCACCTGCCGTGAGCAGGGCAGTCTTCAACTAGACCAGGTTGCAGCCACATCCAGCCTGATCTTGAATGTTTCCAGGGCTGAAGCTGGTACCACCTTTCTGGGTAGCCTGTTCCAGTATTTAGTCTGGATGTCCCCATTTTAGTTAAAAACCATTATCCATTGTCCTATCTCAACAGGCCAGTTATCCGCAGAAGAAGTACAGCAAGGTAGAGGTTTCCTTTTGAAACAAAACCAGTCTAAATTGTATTCAGTTTCTGTCCTGCAACACTGGGAGAAGGATGGAAGAGATTAAAAGAACGGACAAAAGAGGAGGTGGAGCTGAATGGACATAACTTTTGAATGCCTGATGATCTTCATACAGTTTGATGAGAACTGTTTCATCAGTCAGGAGCAAGAGGGAATGGGATTGTGAGGTTCAGCCTAAGCTGTGTCAGCGAAACTGTAGAAGAAAAGCACAAAGCTTGAGGAAACTGAAAATCAATATATCCAGGCAATGAAAGCATTTTTATTACAAAGAACCAAAAGGTGTCACACAACAAAAGGTTTGCTGAAAATGGAAAAGAGGAAAGTGTAAGGTGTCAGCTTTCCCAAGTAAAAAATAAATTGCAGTTACAAAGAGACAATACAATATACTTTTTGCAGGATAAGAAGGTCTTGCCTTCAAGGAGTTAGAAGGGTGAAACCTCCAACACTGGAAGGCATCTTCCACTGGGTTTTCTTGTGTAGGCTATTTTTGTGTTGCTCTTCTGTTCCTATTCTGCTTCCTACATAAAGGCTTTCTGGTAGGCTCATTTAATATAGAAAGGAGTCTTTTCCCTGAGATTTTTTTTACCTGAACAGACACAACAGTGGAGATTAAATTGAGGCAGAGAGAGCTGAAGATATCCATGGGAGGTGTGTGGTGGAACTGGGACTAGATGTGCTGAAAATATCCCACAGTGACAGACCTCTGCCTGCGTTTCCTGATCCCCACTGCAAGGGTAGGTAAGACCTCTGGACCGAAGACCATAGTGCCCATCCCACAAGCCATCCTGGATTACGGAAGTGCTTCATCTGTCTGATCTTGCAGAAATAATCAGACACAATGGAAAGTCTAACAAGTATGTGCTACAGGGTCAGAAGTTGCAGGGCTGCTGGGTTTTTTTAACTGCTTGACTCTGATATGAAACAAGCTCAGCAGACAGCGTGACCTCAGCATGGTTGCTGCTGCTACAGCTTCCATGTTCCTGGTGTTGGGCACAAGCTGAGGGATGGCAGAAGTGTCTTAAAGTGAGACAAGAGGTGCAACAAGATCTTCTCCATTCCTGTGGTGGATTGACCTTGTTTGGCTGACAGGTGCCCACCAAGCTGCTCTCTCACTCCTTCTTTTCAGCAGCTCAAGGGGAGAAAGTGAGATAAAAAATTCATGGGTTGAGACAAAGGTAGAAAATTGATCCCAGCCAGATCCAGGATGACCCCCAAGGACCCTGTAGGCATGTTGTTCTCATCTTAGCTATTTCTTCCCCTTCTCACAACAGTGCCAATTACCAACTATTCTCATTTCCAGACATTTCTTCTGAAATACAGCCATGCACCCTTCCAGCTGAGTAGTTCAGGAATGCCCTAAACATTCATTAGACTAACCCAAAGATTAAGCAAGCAATTTAGCAAAGATTAAACAAGTGATTACTTTGATGTTTCTCACTGATTTGATCTCTCCCTGCGCTCAGTCAGCAGCTCCTCTGCACCCCAAGCAGTACCATCTCCTTCTTTGGGCATGAAATGTTTTGAGCAGGCTGTGCAGACAAATTCGTAGGTCTATTATTGCATAAATCTGCATTATCTTCATTTTTCTCAGAATGTCATCTGTACAGAGCTGTAAAATCAATGACATTTATGCAAGGTTTGTGTTGAAATTAACGTTACTGTTGTTATTTGTTCCTTCTCAAAGTCTTCTTGTAGTTTGTTCCACAATGTAAATTGGATTTTTAATTCTGATCTTTCACTGTGAAAAGACATTGTTCATTCTGCTATGAATACTCTTTCTTGAACTGAAATACTCTTCTTGAAGGAGTGGTTTCTGGAGTCTCAGGTCTTGAACTGTTTTAAAGTAGAAGAGGATAAATTGATGATATAATGAGTCTTCCTAATATCTGATTTCCATAGTTTGATGAATTTCAATATAGACAATTTCATTAATATTATATAAAGAAGTGATTTGCAGGCAGTTTAAGTGGTTGACACAGGTACTAAATAATAAAAGCATTTAAATTAAATTCAAGCACACAATTAATTACAAGATTAATCTGTTCTTATCTTGTCCCATGATATCTCTCAAGTATTCCTGCATCTTCGTAATCATGTTAGTTGAGCTTGAAATTATTTTTAATAAATATATTTATATATAACCTTAACATGATATTCTGTACCTCTTGTAGTTGCACAGTGCACACAGGTAAAGTGTGATACTTCCCAATAGCGTAAACTGTAAAAAAATAGTGTCTGGGTCTTGGATTGCTGTCCTGTTTGAAGGGCCATATGCTGCCCACCTGTGCATTTAGTAAGGAAGCTGTAGCAGCAATGTGACATGATTTGATACCAAAATTTTCTCATTGACTGCCACTGTTTTGTTCAGATCGTTTCCCCTGTAAGGCTGTCTGATGTCTGTCCAGGTGCTTGGCCTAGTAATCAGACTTAGGGAGTAATGGAAAATATTCATTAGGGGAAGAATCATCGTCATCAATTTCATTTGAATATTTGAAGGGCCATTGTCCTGCCAAATTTGGTTTTGGTTGGTAAAAATATTTTTGCATCTGCAAACAGTCTTCTATGATGTCCTTTCCATCTGTCTTCGCAAGAAAATAAATCTTACAAAGAACATGTTAGGAAAATTAATCCAGAATGCCTGTGGCATGTCCAAAAAGGAGACAGAGGACTCCTGTAGCTTTATTTGAATAAAGGGAGAGGTCATGGGGCATTTCTCATGGGGTCTCTGAAATTGTTGAGTGACACAGCCTCAGTTTTATCCTATGTTCCCAGCCCCATCACTCTGTTCCTTTTCCCCACTGGCTGAGGTACTCAGAAGGCACAGACTTCCTGAATTGCCTACACTGTGCTCCCCTCTAATATGCCCCCTCTTTTATATAAAAGAAAGAAAGAAAAAAGCTATTCATAATTCTAGTAAGTCTTTGTTCTTTTCCTCTAGGTTCAGATATTTAACATGGCCCTGGCTGAGCAACAGTCCATGCTGATTAGTAACATTTTCCAGAACTAATAGTTTCTTCTGTTACTTCTCTATAAGTACCTGGCTGTATCTACAAGCAGATTCACACAGTCTGTTTGTAAAGACACATTCATCTTATTCCTTTCAGGTAGAATCTGAAGAAGCAGAATGAGATCCTGTCATGGTACGGTATTTCATAAGTATCACCAACTTTTCAGTCTTGTCTGGATTTCCCTGCTCCCACTTGGGCAGGCCACTGGGATGTTAGACCTGCAGCAAAATTTTCATGGGGGAAACAGGGGTGAGGTCCGTGGCCTTAGGAAAGCTCACTGCAAAGTCCTCACTCCAGCAAGCCCTGTCATGGCCTGTTGCACCTGCTTGACTCAGATATAGCCATGGATGATCCATGTGCTCAAACTGGGCTTTACAAACAAGAGCATTTGACTTACAGAAACTAATTTAATTCAAACTGAATGAAATTTTAGTTTATTCCATAAGTAAATAAAGGCAGTAAATCAAAAGGTAATATGTTACATCTCTGAAATATTTAGGTACTTTACAGCCCTAAATGGCCTTTGTCAGATAATCCCTTCCACATATAAATTAAGCAGTGCATGTTGCTCAAAAGCAACATATGAGATGTCTGCAGTCATGTTGCAGGATGGCCCACATGAACATAAGCACTTAGCCCAGCTGTGCACTCTGTATGATAGGTGTGTCACTTGATTCCCTTATGCAGCTGTGAGAGTTTTTCTCTCTGGCTTTTCTCAACTTATTTCTTGCTAGGAAGAATAAAAAGCCATCAGTGGGAAACGTAATGCATATCATTACAGTGAAATCTGATTTAATGGCTAACTTCATTTCCAAAAGGCAAGGAAACAGAGAGCTGTGACTGGGATTTTGTCCTTCAGTTATAACTACAGCTTCAGATGCCTTTCAGAAGGGTGATTTCTGCAGAGCAAATGCTATTGAGTAACATGGAAATTCTTCCTAATCTTTTTAATGCTAATGATAGGTTTATGCATGTATTTTTGTAACAGTAGCAGTCTAAAGCCTTAAAGCAAAGTGTCACAAATGTCATGCTTACACAGAATATGATTTCATCCCTGATTTTTCCTCACACTTTTCAACTGTCAGACTGACCCCCTGCTCTCTGTGCTGCAAGCACAGATGTGAATCACACTGGGAGAGGAAATAAAATAAACTTGCCAGCTGAAGGTTGTGACCACACTTGTATATGGCTGGGAGGCAAAAGGTCCTCTGGTTCTCTTGGGTCAGGGTATGTCTTGGCATGCTATTGTCCTGTGTATGGGAAGGAGATGGCACATCAGCTGCACACACTGAGGACACCCTCAGTGGCCTGGTTACAGCCTGCTCATTGCCTTTGCATAATTCTACAGTTCAGTGCTGGCAAGGCAAAATTGTACCCACTCAGAAAATCTTTTACATTATTGAGTTTTCTTTTTTTGCATATCTGAAATTTAGATGCTGCTATTGTGAAGAAATTGCAATAAAGCAACCTGGAAGGTAGGGAACAATGTTCTGGCAAATGTCACTTGGTTTATTTCCTTGAAGAGGACTTTACAGCTCCTGTTTTTTTCACAGTTTTCATTTTCATTTGAGTGATTCATCACTCTCCTTCTTTAGGTCATCAGTGACTTTGGTCATACATTCAGCACTGCAGCAGGTTCCTGTAGACCAGGAATATCTCTGTCTTGACTCTCAAAATCTGCAGCTGGCGACTTCCCAGACCACTTACAGTTTATTTATTTTTATTTATTTCAAACTCCTTGCAGTTCTGAATTCTAATAAAACAGGAAAAATTAGATCAGTGGCCTTATGTTTTTTCAGCTGAGCCTGTCCCATCATTGTGTGTCAGGTCTGCAGTAAATTTATAGTGTTGACAGAGGCAGTCGTGCTGTTTCACTGAATTTAAAGGAAGAGAGGAAGGGAGAGATTTATCTTGGAGCCTAAGGGTAGAGCAGTAAACCAGAGCCACCACACTCATTCCTAAAAGTGAAAAACTTAAGTGTTGTTGGACTTTTCATTTAGCAAGGGTTGAATTTTGACCAGTTGTAATTTCCACTTATAATGGCTTTTTTATTTTTGAATTGTAAGCAGAATGCAGAAGAATACAGCTGCAGAAGTTTGGACCTCTTGTGTAGTGTTGGCTGAGTAATGATTTTATCACTGCTGAGTGTTGAACAAACAGCAAAAGCAAGGAAAAGGAGAAGTACTTGCACTCCACCTCTCTGTAAGGCTGGTTTTGCTGTGCCCCCTTTCACCAAGTGCTTCCTTTCCTGCAAGACCCTTCTGTATCTTAGAAGTAGGAAGGCAGGACCTGTGAGAGCACTCCTGGGTTATTGCTGAATCAATTCTGGGCACCCAACTCAAAATGCCTTAGAGGGACCTTGCTTTCAGAAAGGACCAGTAGCAGACAGAGAAGAAAACTCGAGGCCTTTCAAGTCCTGCGAGTGGGGCACTCACAATTGATCCAGCTGGGCCAGGAGGGGTGTTGCCTGCTGAAACCCATCATTACTGGAGCCCTGGGCTAGTTACTGACCCAAACCAGGAATTCACTTTCCAGTTGTGCCTCTGTAATGTCTCTAGAGCCAGAGCACAAACTTCTCTCCCAGAAGGTGACACCCAGCTCAGTAAAGCAGCCAAACTCTTAAATTGTTTGCCTAAGTGGCTTCAGGGGTCTTGTTCTGAGGACTTGCCCTGACATGTTCTGCCTTCTGTGGTGTATCAGCCACCAGATTAGTGGTAGATCTATTGAGGGTGTTTTATTTCTTTCCATAATGAAGTTGTGTCACCCTGAAACTCAGTGTGCTGGCTTCACAGGCAGGAATAGGATAAAGACACTCCCACAAAGGGGGAAAAGTCTGGCCTCTGTGCATTAAAGAACTGTTGGGGAGAAAAAAAAGCATAAAACTTTCATGTCCGTCTGTTTGTCATAATATCCATGAGCAAGCAACTTTGAGCATTACTCCTGCTTGAGGGGCTGCAGAATGAGGTAGCAGCAATACAACCCACACATGGGAAAAAGCAAAAGGAGGTCAGAGCCTTAAAGAGCTGAATTTAGGGTGAGCCACAGGCACATGAGCATCTCTCCTTTGAAGCAGATGGGGATTTGGAAAAGTGTGCAATGGCTTAGTGCCATCCTTGATGAAATGCTAATGTGAGTATCCTTTGTCTTTCTGTACCAGGGGTGCAGTCAAGAGGCCAGTATTCAGGGGCCAATTTAAGGACATTTTTCTTAAGGTTTCTTTTACATGCTTCAAGCATATAGATTATGGAGTAGAAACTCACTGTAAAAACGATGCAAACTTATGGGAGTTGCATATGCCTACCTGGGGAGAAAATGTTGTCCACAGAAGCAGGGTTTTTTAATTCTGCAACAATTTTCAAGAGTTGTGGGGGGAAAAAAAAGTAACTGTTTTGTTCTGAAGTTTTAAATGTAGTTAGTTTTATCCAAGAAAAATATTTTGCATAATCCAGGCAGATAAATTTGATTTTTAAATTAAATATTTATAATAGATACTGTGTTCTCTAGAAAGAAAAATCAATGTTATTTATTTTGCAAATGCACTGATATTAAAAAAAGGAAAAAAAATTATACATCTTGTAATAATTGAATTAGTAGCTTTAGTTCTCCAAAAGCCAGCCATGATATTCATAGAGGCATTTTTGCATTCCAGTATTAACACCTTTTTTTTTTTTTGACCTCCAGTTTTACAAGTAAGCTATAATTTTTGTAGTTGCCTAATTGTAGATGAACAGTCAGTACACACATTTGCGTATGCTTGGAGTTATGAATTTTATGGGGACAGAAATTCAGAAACAAATTTTGCCACTTTCAGGAGCACCAAGAAGAATCTGAAATCATCCATCATCCTGACTCACATACATACTATTTTCTAGGAACTCCAGGCCCATACTTCTGTGTTTCTGACAACGCTGAATTAAGTCACCGTAGCATCTATCACTTGAGGAATCTTGAGTCATATGAACTTGTTTTCCACCAGACCGTTCAATCAAGATTGGCTTATCAGTGGCAGGGGTATAGCAGGAGCTGTAATGCTTTTCATCTCCTCCTTTATCAACTGTCTCTCAATAGCTGTAAGAGTCCATAAACCCCCATCAGTTTAAACTGTATTAGCACTGTACAGTAATGGCAAGAGAGCAGTAAGAAGTGATGTTGTACTACTTTGGGCACTGGTGAGCTATTTTTCTTGGTGCTGGGAATCATCCAGGTCTATTACTGTAGGCTTTCAGCTCCTCTGAGAAAACTGGGAGCTGATGATGATCTTAACTGAACTGAAACTTTATAACTCTTTCTCATATTATCTAAAGATACTCGTCACTGTATTTATAATGTCCTGAGCCTTAGGCACAAAAACCACTGCAAGTGAGATGAGCTAATGCAATTTGGCAGTGAATTTCTTTTCTACAAGAAACAGAGAGCCATCAGTCCTTCCACATCCTCATTACTTTCAACATCTAAAAGCTCAGACTGGTGCATTTGGAAGAGAGTAAAGATAAATATCTATCTCAAAACCACATCTGTTTGTGTGCTTTATTCTTGAATGATAAAAATAACTGATCAGCAGCCCAATGACTGCCTCAATTTCATTGGCAAAAATGTGGTATTTTCAGTGGCTGTCACATGGATTTCTAGCTTGAGAAATTACAGCTCACTCTTAATACATAATTGAGTCTCTTACTCTATTTCTAAGACTGGAAATATCACTTTTGAATTAATTTTTGGATAATGATGGAAGAAGTTAGTCTTTCAAAAGTACCATATTCAGCAGTTGGTGTTTGTAACTAGTTTTGTAAGCTCTTGTATGGAAAGTTAATTCTGTCACTTATTATTCCAATCTAGATCAAATATTTACATAATTATTTATTTATTTCCGTATCTTAATTTCTCTAGTCATACTTGGCTAGACGGTGAACTTTATAAAAATTTATGGACTGCAGCTAGCTTCAGTCAATTTATTTGACTAAAATAACCTGAAATACAATTATTTTATCTCATGGTCATCTATAATTATACTTTTGATTTCATCACAAAGATTGAAATATTTCCAGTCTATCCAGTATAGGCTGAGAAGTTGTCAAGAACTGTATATGGAGAAACCTCATTCTTAAAGAGAAAAAGCCTCTAGGGCTTCAAGTCTGGTGATTTTTACCTGAAAAGGAACCAGGAAATTACTGATTGGAAGGCAGATGGCTTTTTGAAAACCTAGGCATGTTTTTAGGGTAAGCATGTTTTATTTTCTTTGTTAGCTCACTGGTAGGATGAAGATGACTATAAGCAAATTGCACCAACACACACACACACACATCCACCCCATGCCTCCAATTTGCTTGTAAGGATTTAGCACTGGACTCCATCAAGATAAGACCATGGAAGTTTTGTCACCATACTTTCCTTTGCAATCTTTAAGCATATATCTTATTCAATAATAATAACTAAAAGAGGAGTGCCTTTTTTGCACTTAGAGTCAGTGCAGCAGGTGTCTCAACAATATATAGTTAACTATTAAGTGCAGGGATATGTTTTATCTGTGTAAGAATAGTGTTAAAAAAAGATTCCAGTAAATTCCAGTTACTAAAATGTTGTAAAACACACATAACTATGACCATGTTTGTGTATGAAGTTGGAGCTATAAGTATATGGTAAATTAAACCCATTTTCAAGAATTGCTGTAACTGGCAATATACAAGAACTGGGAAATTTATTAGGTAAAAGCTCATCTTAAGAAACTGCTTCAGAGACTCCCAAGGCTTGTTGAATGTGATTCTGCTTTGTTTTCATCCAAAGACAACAATCTGGGATCGTCCCTCAAGCTACCACAGAGCCTGAGTCTGCCGCAGCTTTGAGGCAGTTGTAACTACACCTTGATTTTAAGTGATGTCCCCAAAGGCTCTTAAAATCAAGTCCAGTTGTATTTGAATACAAACTAGAACCTTAATATCTTGAATAGAAAAACCTCAAAGCAACTAGGAAAGCCAAAAAGCAAGGGATAAGAAACTTGGGTAGCTCTCCCCATGCCCAGGGTGTCCTTCCAGCCAAGGCAGTGGCTGCTGGAGCTTCTCCAGCTCTAGGGAAGTGCTGGCTGTGTGTCCAGGCCTGGCTGTCCCTTGGATGCTGCAATCAGGTGCTGGGCCCTGCTGAGGAAAGAAGCTGTGGAGCTTGATCCAGAGCTGCAGGGTAAGTGACAAGTTGCTGGGAAGGTGGCAAGAGAGGATGATGAGAACAAGGAGGTGCAGAGCTCCCCTCCTACCCCCAGCTTATGGCACAGAGAATTTCTTTTGAGCCTCAGTGGGAACTTGAGGTAGTCTGCAACTCACTGTCTGGAAAGCCCACCCTTTGTGCTGAGATTTAGTACAAAGCCTGTACATCACAATAAAGATTTCAAAATAATGACTCAGTAGGAATTAAGTGGTGGATAGGCTTGGTGTTTCATGGGTTTCTATCTCTGATTTGTCAGTTAATTTTAGTGTTGTTTGTATTTTAATGCAGTGTGTTGGCTTTAGTTGGGATCCAGACTTTGGTATTTCACTGTTCAGCAGTGGCTTGATACCTATATTCTGAAAATATTTTACATCAGTTTGTTCTTCCTTGCCAGAAATATTATAAGTGTCTCTTATTTAGACCTACAAACCCACTGTATTTTCTTGAGTTGTTATCTAGAATGGTTGTGGGGAGTGTAGACTATGGGAGTAGTTGGTCAATAGAACACTGTGGCACAGCAGCCCATGATGCAATTATCAGTATATGTGTTGGGTGATGTGGTTGCCATTAGTGCTGTGAACATTTAGTTATAGAGTATTGGGACTGGCTCTGTAAATTGCTCTGAAGCAGTGTGCAGCAGCTTTGATGCATTAACTGAAGATGTTTGCTGCAATCCTTACTTTATTGAGAGGGGCAGAGAGGAGGGAAGGGTTGCATGTGCCAACTTGTAGAATTTCTCCCCTGTGTAACAGGCATGTCAGAATAAGGGGAAAATAAGAAAAGACAAGTTTCCATACAAAATTAGTGTAGAATCTTGTTCTCTAGATGCAATCAATTTCAGAGCAGGACTAATAGGAAACTTCATATGCTTCAAAGCTATTAGAAAATCTGCAGCTTTAGCTTTCAGAGAGAGCTCAGTTGATTGTCCAGAACAAATCTTGTTAATTTATTCTTTCACAAACTGCCTGTGTCAGTGTTAAGTGTGAATCACAAAATATGGAAGTAATGTCCGTGTCCTCATTAAGCAGCTATTCAAGGGGGGGGGGGGGGGTGGTGTGGGAACTTAGGAACTCAGCTGCAGTGGAAACAGTCACATTCCATGCTGGTGATGGCAGTTAGTATTTGTGATTTTGACATGTCCTGTTCCTGTGTTTTCTATGGTAATATGCATCAACATTTCTACTGGATAAGTAGAATTTTAAAATAAGATTCCACATCCACCTGTAAGCATTTAAATAAACTTGACTGGATTTCCACAGGATATAGGGGCATAACTTCAGCTTGCTTTGAATCAGTGTGAAGTTTTTAAGACCTTGTTTTATTTCTCCTCACGCTTTTATAGAAACACAGTAAAATGCACTCAAGTGAAGAAGCTTGGCAGAATCACAGTGCTGTGACAGACATCATCAACTTCACTATGGCATAGCAGTCATCAGTCTCTGAATGCAAGTGTATCTGCTTTTTCTTTTTTTAAGTACACACTTGGAACATTTGGAGTGGTAACTTTGTGTTGCAGTCATTACCACCCTGGAGAAAGCACGATCCTGCCTGCAGGCCCTTTCTAACAGTGCTGTAAAGCAGCCTTTACAGATGTGTTCCTCTAGTGAAATTTTGGCTCAGGAAACAGAGTGCCAATCTCTTGTCTGTCTGCTGGAGCCTGTGGCATGCTGGAGGATTAACACACCTCATGCTAGAGATTAAAAGTAGTGGTAGCCTCTGTTCTTTACCATCTGAGATACTCTAAAACTGATGCAGCGGGGACTTACCAGTGGAAAGATACCAAATAAAGTGCAAAAGAGAGGAGGGAAAGCAGTTAAATTAAACTGACATGGAGAGTGCTTTAAAACAGGATTTAGTGTCAATTAAATAAGCCTGAATGTTTAAATCACTTGGCCACCCTCTGCATGTCATTGATTCTCCAGCATACTGTGGTTGTGTGGCTCCTTCTCAATATTACACTGCCTTGATTTTGTGTTGTGGAGAGCGTTTCTATGTTCTGGGGAGGATATGGGAATGGACTAGTATTCAGAGCTAAATATTTTAACTTCTTGTAGAATAATTACAGGATAACCTGCAGATAGCTGTTTAGTACACTTTATTGCACCAGTGTGTATGTGCAAGGAACGAAGCACTAGCTCCAGAGTTCTTTGATATGAGAATGTCTGCCTACAGAAGTTTGGCTTTGTCATGGCTGATAAAGGAGATACTCAAGTGACAGAAATTTCCATAAACCTGGAGGAACAAGCGAAAAGGATGCACAGCAGCTACCAGCCCAGACATTTAAACAGAATTAAATGGCTTCCAACAGCAAGATGACGCTTTGTCTTCTGGCTCCACTTCCAAAGAGACAATAAAGTATTTTTAAAATTCTGTTAGTATGCTGTGAAAAACTTACTTAGCAACATGACACCCAGAGATTTAGGAGTAATTCTGACCTACTTCTCACTTAAAAATACCAGTGTGATCCTAGGTTAATGGTTGGACTAAATGACCTTTTCCAGCCTAAATGATTCAATGACTCTGTGCCTTTATGAGATCAAGGCTTAACTATAAGCTGAAGATTTTCCCTGTTTTAACTTGGTTTGAGAAAGTACTGTTGGTGTTGCTGAGGGAAAATGGGATTTTTGAAGAATTGCTTTGTTTTGATTTAAATAGAATACAAGTAGAGAAATAGAATAGCACTCAGCTAAAGAGAAATTGGATCCTGAAAGGCAGAAATCCTCACTTTTATAAAGCTTTTTGTAGTGAGACTCTTTTTGGTGTACTGTTTGAAGGCCATCAAACTACACAGCCTTTCTTCAAGATATGAATGAATGTTGCTTCCTCAGTGAATGAATGTGCTACTGAAGCCAGCATGACAGACCAAAGGCTTAGGGAAGAAATCATCCTTTGTGCCAGTCTCTGAGTGGTGGAGCATATGAAAAGCAACACAGAAAGTGTTGCAGATAGGAGCTATATTGCATATTTCAACCATATTATGATTTTTGGGGAAGATACTTATGAGTGCCAGAGATGACAGCCCTGAGTTAGTGTCTTTTTCTTTGTCTAAAGAAAATAATAGGTTTTCCACAGCCATTGAAATCTTCTTTTCAGTGTTTGCTTGCTGCTTCTTCTTAAAAATAATGGGTATTTTATTACTCTTACCCAGGTATTAAAGGCTTAGAAGTTAAGACTCTTGTATTATTAGATCACCGTTTGCAGGGGAAAAAAAGAATTGAAGTCGATGTTACCAGCATTTTTTTGTAAAATTCAGGTATCTTACATTGGTTATTAGGTTTATTTAAAAAATGTATTTTTCTGTGTTGCTGCTGACACTGTCACCAATTTAAACAATTTAAGATTTGTTTCCACTTTTCTGTTTGGAGAGAGATGAGTTGTTCTCTTACATTCAGCCAAGGCAAAAATGAGCATTTTATTGATCTTATGATTTGCTTTCTCTTACTTACTTTTCATTTCATTACTGTTTTCCATGATAATGGTTGGTGTGTCAGAGCCTACAGTGATGAGAGAAGGGGAGGATACAGAATCTTCTATGCCACTGCTTGTCATTCATGTCTGTAATGGGCATATTACTAGGTGTGGCAGGAGAGTTTAATGTGGGCATGAACAGTTAAATTTTGTAAAATAGATCAAGTCTGAGCATTTAATGGGCGCTTGAATTAGATCTGCTTAAACATATAACATGCTACTCTTTGCACTGATGAAATAAGAGTAAAAAATTTGTATCTTTCTCTGTCATCCATCAACTGTGAAATGTTTAACTAAGTCCTGACTGGAAGAAAAGCAAAACAGCTTGATTTCAGAATGAGTTTTCTTACATAATTAGAAATACCAAATATGTGCAAAAATCAGAGACAAGCAGTAAGTATGTACTCAGTATCATTTATGTAGTCAGTGTTTTGAAAGACAGCAATATTGATGGTACTGTTTGCACTTAGACACCCACAAAGTAGTTTTCTGCAGTTTTTGCATTCAGTTTTTGTCTAAAAGACAATTTTTACTCAAAAGCACTTTCAAATTACAGAGATTATACAGATCAATCTTTACTTACAGACTTAGAGGTGTTTAGGTTTACAGCCTTGATTTTTTGTCCACGAACTGAACTCCAATTACCCTTTGTGCTCATTGATGACTTCAATAATACAATAGCAAGTGGATTTTTGGACATATTTTGTAATTGACAGAAGATATAGAGAGCTATTCTCAATGACTTTTCAGGAATAAGACCATAAAATTTGAATTATCTTCTTTTTTATAAATTAATGAAATGTAAAATCCAGAAGCTGAGGACAGGGGACAGGCTGTATGTGTGTATATATGCTGTAGATGTTGACTCTTTAGGAAAACTGCCACTTGTAGATGTGGTTGAATGACTTGGCAAAGAACCAACTATGAAAAATATGGTTGTTTTATAAATAGCAAAATAGCAATGAGAGAATCAAAACATACACCAGAGAGGGCTACAGCTATCAAACACAGCTTTGAAATTTACCTGGTGGTTTTCAGGTTTTGTTGGTTGGATTTTTAATGAAAATGTCAGTACAGACTGGTTAGACCTGGCGACACACCTGAATATAGAGAGCTGAGCTAAAAAAGATGCCTTTTGTAAGACCTTATCAAACTTCCCACCAGTCTGAAAAAATGTAATGATTAGTGTGGTTCCCAACAGCTAACAGCCCTAGGGAGCAAGAAATATGTTATTGTGAGAATCCTTTCCTGAGAGAGGGTGTGTTTAGCTTTAGGGAAATCTAAGCAGGATCCAAGATGCTTCTCTTCAGAGCAGGTGCAGTCCCCCAGTGAATGTAATACAACTTTCACTCACAGGCTCAGCCAAAATACAGGGACACACCTGCATTTCATGTAAAGCTGGTAACTGATTTGCAAACATCTAATTTACTAATGAAATGGAACTATACAAATGGCAGTAGGCAAGAGGACAATCCTGCATGAAACTTAATTACAGAAGGATATAGGAAACAATATCAGCTAAATGAAGAACTATAAACAAGGGTGCAAGATTAATATGTGGATTTAAATTGCAGTCACTATTCAAATTTCCTATTTCATGTCAGCAGCAGAGCAGGTAACAGCAGGAACTGAGGATCAATGGTGTAGGCAGCATCTGCATCATGGTCTTGGATGTCACCTCTGTCGAGTGTGCTTGTTTCCCTTGGCTGTGTTTCACAGTAGAGTGAGTAATGTGAAAGCAGAAGTAGCCGTGGTAGAGTCTTACTTGCTGCTTATCCAGCAGTCTCCCATCAAAACACAGGGTTTAGCACAATAAAGTTTGTTCTTTACTCTGTGTGCCAGGCTGTTTGTCAGCAAGGTATGTTAGCTGAATATGACTACCCAGCCTCCTGTGCTTTCCAGGGTCTCTTTGGTTAAATCATGCCATGACTGACACCACGACACATTAGTGGGAGGATTGTTTATGAGAAAAAGGGAAACGAGCTTGACACTTGAGTTTACCAAGTTGTAGGAGCACAGATGCTCATCACTGCCAAACACGCAGAGCTGAGGTCAGGGAAATCTGTCAGGGAAAGCAAAGCAGCCTTGAAGCAATATTTTTTTTAACTGTCTGGCAGAGAACACACATGAAATACTGTTATAGCTGAGCAGGGTGCTGCCCTCCTTCCTCTACTCCCTTAGGATTGCCTAGTTCGCCTTCCTCATTCCAGGCTCAAATGAGACATTGCAGAACATGCTCCTCTCCTTCATGTCTTCCCCAGGGAGCTCTTTTCTGGGGGCTGGTGGCAGTAGCAGTAGCAGTGGGCAGGGCTCAGACTACATGTCCCCTTTGGATGCCCCTTTTGCTCTCCCTGGTATTGTTTTTGCTTGCTTCTCTACCAGACCAATGCTTTTTGCATTTCATCCTTCTGCATGGGAGGGTAGCTGTAGAGCAGACCCGGTCAGCATGAGAGTGCTGACACATGGGGGACCTGGGAAAACTCTTAAGGGTAATTTAAAAAATACAGATATTCCTGTGTTGCGGGCATGGGAGATCCTGTGCCAGAGTTTGGAAAAGGAGGATTGTTTGGACTCAGTTGGGCTGTGTGGTTAGATAATAAATTCTACAAGAGTAAAAGAGATGGAGGTATTTGGAGGAAAAAAATCTTTCAGATATAGCAATTTCTGCAGTAAAGAGAATATTATAGGAAGACAGAGAACATGCACAAATGAAGAGGCTATTTGAAACCTGTGGGGAAGGAGAATGGGGTTGTAATAGGATAATGCAGAAGATACTGGAGATGAAAAATAAGAAAAACAGATTACAGCAAAAAGCCTAACCAGAAAGTATATTTCTAACAACCAGAAAGAGGCAGGAATGGGAAAATGGAAATCTCCTGTTCCCATTAAGCAGAAGAAAAAGTAAGCAGTTGGAAGGGTGAAACAAAATATAAATATATCTATCCACAGTAGACGGAAAGAATAGTTTATATGATGAAATGTATATTCCTCTTGATGATGAAACATGATCCTTTATCTTATTTTTCTCTGTGGCTGCTAAGACCTGAAAGAGCTGTGTTTCCCACTGTTTCTGAATGATAACCCTGGGTCTTTCTTTTAAGGAGGATGCTCAAAGGAAGCAGTACTGAGTTTTGGTTGATTTAAACTATCATTTATCCTTTGTGAAATGTGAAATGCAAAATTAAATGGTAGGGACGTGCCATCTGCTGTTGTTTAACATGTGAATAAAAGCCACTATGTTGGCACAATGTTTATGCTCATGATAAGAGCAGGAATAATGGAAATGTTATGTTGGCTATACCCAGCAGGTCCCCTCGTTGACTGAAGCATCATGTTTCTTCCATGCCCCAGAAATGCTGAACATGATTCCTGGAGGAGGATGAGCATTTCCTCCTTAGTGAGGAGGCTGAGTGTTTTATGTCTGTTATTCTCATTCCTTTCAGGGATCTCCTGCTGTCTGTGGCACTTGGCCAGGTACTCTCCCTCCTTATCTGTGGCATTGGTCTCACAAGCAAGTATCTTTCAGAAGACTTCCATGCCAACACACCTGTTTTCCAGAGCTTCCTCAATTATATTCTTCTGTTCTTGGTCTACACGACAACACTAGCCGTCAGACAAGGTGAGTGTCTCTCTGAAACTGTTTTATAGAAAGCAGTGGGGATAAAGGCTTCTGCAGAACAAAAACAAGCAACATGATTTAGACACATATCCCACTAGCATTTGTTCCATATTTACATTACCTAGAAATACATATTGGATGAACTGAAAAAAACACCAACAAATCTTCATTAGAAAAGAATGAATCATTAGATCTCAAGGACTGGGGTGCTACCTAAAAGCTAAAATAGACATCAGTACTTTTGAATTCTGATTGTTCTTGCCTTGCTGGGAAATACTAGTATGCTTTACATCTTACATAGACTAACGAGAGCTCAGATGCAAGCAAAGAAGAGCTTGCTAGTTTTAGATGCTGATCATGGCAATTGAGTAGTTCACTTACTAGACAGAAAGAAATAGCAGCAAATTTTTAGCTGTTGGGAAGTAGCAGATGAAGGGAGAGATTTTGGGGTGCTGTCTCTCTGGGGGGAGGTTTGGGCAGAGCAGCTCCATGGCCCTGTCACCGCTTTGCCATGGGGCCTGTGTAACCAATCTGACCTCCAAAATGAGAAATGCACTGCAGTATGCTTTGGTACTGTTTATCTAATGATGCTCTCTTTGACAGTCTGTATTTTTTATGGGGGGTTGTGCCTTTCCTGCACATTCCTTCCCTTCTTTGAGATTTCATTTCTAGATGAGGTGTGGGAAGTGAATGCATTTAAGTACATTTCTGAGCCAGTCTTCTTTTTGGTAATAATTTTATTTATTCACCTTCACAGAACACGTAGATTAGAAGCTAAATAAAAGAGAAAAAAATATAATGTGTTCTCCTGACATAAGGAGGGTAGGGCTCTGTGGAGGATAACTACAAAATGTATTAGGCCATGGTACATTTACCAGCATACTGAAAAACTCATGTTTTTTTTTACAGGAACAATGATTTTTGGATCATTCTTTGATCTTTTAATGTTTTGGGAACAATCCTGAAGCTTAAGTTCTTCACTCATTGTACAATCTTGTGATACAATGCTAAAGTGCTCCAAAGCAGCAAGGACTTAATTTCTATGCAAAAATGAACAGTCAAAAAAATACCTCTGTACTCCAGCACAAAGCACTTAAGCATATTACAACATAAGTTTTATAAACATTGGTCCCCACTGGCATTTTGCAGAGGTGCTAAAAGCCAATGTGCAAAGGAAATGTTGGTTCTTATATAAGGAGAGATTGCTCAGGCACTGTTTCACTGTCTTGGTATTTCAGTTTGTGTAGGGGGAAACATCACCACATACTTTGCTCTGCCAAAGGTTTAAAATATGTTATTAGTAGCAGCTTTCTGGAGCGCTATGTTTAAAAATAATTATTCTGAGTGTAGGATTGCCTTGTTCACAAGTTCTGTCCCAGAAATGTCCTCCTCTGGACTCATTTAGATACTGTGGAAGGCAAGTCCCTATATGGATTCTTAAATAGATTTTACTTTTTTGAAAATGCTTGTGAGAGTGTATACCCATATAGATACTGCATTCTGCTGTGCATTTCAGAGGCTAATTTGGAATAAGGTTTGATGCCTGGTGTATATTGACATCTAAAAAATGCTATCAAGCACTCTGCTTTACTCAAATATAAATATGTATTAAAAAGGTACTTTATAAATATTTTTCTAACTTTGTTTAAAAATGTAGTGGTGGACTAAAGGGAGTTTGTCAGAAATACCTGTTGTGCCAATATGATAGGTTTGGGAACTAAGTGGTAAAGTGTTAGGAATATTGGAAAATGTTTTCTGGACAAGTGAGGAGGGCTGGGGAAGGTGTTTGAAAAAGCCTGTGGTTGATTACAGACCACACAAACAACTAGAACACATGTAAAGGGTACCAATGGAATTGTCTTGAAAAGGAGCTGTAAAAAGAAACCCCAAAAAGATAGTTTCATCCAAAAAAACCCAAAATAAAATTGGCTACAGAAGCTATGAAAGCAGTGGTCCAGGCATTCATCATAACATTCCTGCTGGATGGTACGGCACTACACAGCCTATTTATTTACTCAGCATTTAATGTTGCCAGCTGACTGAGCCTGACATTGTCTTTTTGCTTGTGTATTTATTCAAATCCATTATCTGTGTTTGTTCCATTAAGGCAGTTTCTCTAGCAGCTCTAATCATGTGGCTTCATTAATAGATGGAAATCACAGAATAATATTAATGATGATTCTGTTCTGAGTGCTGACATCATCAAAAAACTTTTTTTTCAAGTATGGTTCTTCTCTATGAAAGACTGAAACATTTTTAAATCATTCTCTTTCTCCTTCAGAAATCAAACCATCATAAATTGATTTGTAGTAAAAAATAATTGCATCCCTTTGTCTTTTTCTTTCCTTTCTTTATTAATTCCTGGGATTTTTGCAGAAATGTAGTGTTTTAGGAGGTGTCACTTGGGGTTGCCAAAAAACTCTGAATAGACTCTAGGACTGAAAGTTATAATTTCCTCAAGACATAAAGAGTTCCTCTTTCTTTAGAGGCTTCTTCCAAAATTTGATTTACTCTGGATGCTCTTGGACTTAGCTGTCCCTTGCTGTTCTTATATACTCCCTGAGTGATAATGAAAAGGCAGAATTTGCACTGGTCTCTGAAAATCATCATTAGCAGATGATTAAAGCTCCTGAGCTTTTCTGACTAAAGCCTTCTGCAGTGAATGCTCAGCTTCCAGCAGCTAAAGTTAGCCCAGGATCAGCAGCATCCACTACATTTTTATATTGAGATTGTTTTCCAAAATAATTTTACCACAGTTTGCCCTAATGGTTACATAGATTAGGATTGTCAGCTTGCAATGAATCAACATGTCATCAGATAGTGGAGAGGCACAGTCCTGTAGGTGTCACAATCTCTAAGTTTTTAAAACTTCATTTCCATGATAAAAAAACCCAAAAAACCCCAACAAAACAAAACCCAAAAACCAAATCTAAATCCCCAAAAAAGAGAAGTTTCAAGGAGTAAAAGTAGACTCAATAGTTTTAAGCGGTGAGGTCCATGTAAGTAAGGCTTTTCATCATCATTGCAACTTTGTTCTCATGACCCGAAATAAAAAGTGGCACAAGCATTGAAGGGGATCTGTTCTTTTGAGATTTTCATATGGGCCTTAAAATATGGATACCACTCAGGCACAGGTCATGAAAAACTGGAAAAATTTGTCTAAACTTGCATTTTTCTGGTGAAAAACTGCCAAACATTTAACAGGTAGCGAGGTAGTTCTCAGTTCCTTCTCTTGAGGTAGCTTCCTCTCACGCCTGTTGTTTTCACAGCCAGAACTTGTGTTTGTCAGAGGTTACACCTCTGAGAAGGTTTTAACACATATTATCTCACCTCAGTCCCCTCGTTAGCAGAGGGAAATGCTTGACAAAAACATGTAGGGATACTTTCCTATATCCTCTGGGTCCTATGTCATTATTAGTGGAGGAAAAGAAAAACCTTTGCTACCAGTGAGAAAAGCCTCAAATGGGTGAAATGGAGCTATGAGAGATCGAGCTGGTGGAGATTAGTTTTAGCACCTTAAAAAGCAGTAAGTGGGAAATTGTCCATAGTTGACCAGAAGGTGTTAATTGCTAACAGCCAACATGGGAGCAAGCATCAGCAGCTTGCCACCAAAAATAAATTACTTCTAAAAGCCACATCACATATGCTACAAATGAAAACAACACATCTACTAGACATCATTAAAAACAGAAAAAAAACCCAAACTGCTATTTTTTTGTTATTCTGGAAAACAAAGAAATGAGGGAGCAATGGAAGTGTCTTTTGAACAGACGGGAGCCACAAAGCCTTGAGGGCCAGATTCTGTGTGAGTAGGGCTCCACACTGCAAGCTGCTCCTTGCATTTTAGAGCAACAAGTTATTGAGGGTTTTCAGCCCACCAGTACTAAGGGATGGCAAAAATTTCCTTGTTCAGAAACATTTTTTATGAACTTCTGTATGCCTGGATGATTTCTGCTTCTAGGCCAAGTGATGAGGTTATATCATCTGTCAATGGAAATATAGTTTTCCCTACAGTAGCTGTAATGTCTTAGATTCAACACGTAATTAAAGGTGATCTGTGCCCCTGCGTAAACCAGAGAGTCCTGTGAGACTGGTAAGACTGCAGACCTCTTACTGGCATATCATTTTTTTAAGCATTTCTATCTCAGGGTGGTTGATGCCATTAGCATCTCAGCCATATGTAATTTCCTGATGTGTGTGCTATCCAAGTATGTATTTCTATTTAGATAATGGCATCCCTCCCCAGCATCACTCCTACTTCATCAAAGTTGACCAAAACTGGCTAATTGAAGGAAGATAAAGAACCACAGAGGAGTTCCTTTTTTTCACTGCAGTGCTTGTCAGCTATTTATTGAATGATAGAAAGGGTAAATGTCTCTTTTTACTTAACTCCATTCTACTAGTAAAGGTATACTAATATAAAGCTAGTATTATGCACTTAACTTAAGTAGACATAACAAAATTTCTTTTAAACCAACACCTTTTTTTGTCAATTGTCAGTAAGAACAACCTTGTTTGTCTGGGAAACAAAGAAAGTATATTACTGATCAAACTATATTAGATATCATGTACTTTGGACAATATATCTTGTACCATTGAGATGAAATGTCTTCTGGAAAGGCATTGATCCTGTCAGAATTTCCTCTTCACTGAGGATGACAGGGAGCAATTTTGATTAGAAAAGATGCATTTCATCACTGTTCAGTTTCCTAAGCATGCTCATGCCACTGCTGTAAAACAAAGAGCTTGGTTATCCCTCCAGTCAAATAAAATGGTCAAAGCTGAAGCCAAGTAGCTTTATTGCTCTATCTGTGATAGAAGGGGTCCTTGGATTCTCAAGGCAACAGCTCAGCCCACACTCTGGCCTGCAGACACATGGCAGACATTGCAAGAAGATGTCACATTGCCCTTGAAGCACAGGGAAGGACAAGTCCAGCTGGCCCATCTCTTCCATTTGACAAAGGTATGTAGAGATAGGACAGGAGGAAATGGCTTTAAACTGAAAGTAGGTTTGGATGCCCCATTCCTGGAAGTGTTCCAGGCTAGGGAATCTGAGCAACTTGGTCTAGTGGAAGGTGTCTTTGCTCATGGCAGGGTTATTGGAACTGGATGGTCTTCAAGGTCTTTTCCAGCCCAAACCATTCTCTGATTCTATGATTCTCACAGCCCTCCCAGTGCAAGGGGCCATGATCATTCTGCATTGTAAAAATGAAACACAGCAGCAAATGCGGCTTGGAACCAGTGAAAAATAATGACCTTCAGGTCTTTGGTATTCTCATAGCAGTGCTGCAGAATCTCCCTGCTGTGTTACACATTGCTGTCTGCAATCTACTTTCTCCTAATTACTCCGGGCTTCTAATTAGGGATGCCAAACCGTGTGGGATATGTTTATTATGAAAATGGTCAGCCAAATAGTCCCTTTGTTTGGGATCTGAAGAGCCCTTTTCATAGTCAGAGGGAATTCTATACTTTAGGAGAAATGAAACTAGAATGCTGCCTATTTACAGACACTTCAAATTGCAGACATCTTTTTTTGTAATGTGCAATTTTCAGTTTTGGATAGCATGCTCAGAGGAGCAAGGATTATGATACGTTATGTATTTGGGATTTGCCTATCATATCATGGGCACCACAGCAAGCTAGCTGGAAAAAAACCAGTGTGACTAGAGCCAGATTTCTGTTCAGTTCTATTTACATAATAATTGTGTTTGAATTTTCATTCTACTTCCAATTGAGTTTTTAAAATTTCCTGCTATAAAATGTTGACTGCTGCTGCTGCTGAATGAGCCTTCGTTATTTTACTCTGTAGGTGATAACAATTCAGTGAGGTGTCAAACTTTTCAGGTATGTAAAGTTTTCGTACAGAACCTTGGGATTTTTTTTCTTTATGATAGTTGCTCTAAACATCAAATTTCCCTTCCCAGTCCAGTGAAGTCGTCTTGCATTCTTAGCATAATACTAAAACAGATGCAATTTCAGCACAGTATGATTATTCCACATAGCTGGAAAGGCAGGGTAAAAAAAAAAAAAGACCACGTTGGGGATACAAAGACAGGGTTAAAACCAATAGACTTGACCTCTGTCTTTTGTTCTGATTTGTTTGGCTATTCCTAGCAGAGATGTTGGATGGTATTTTTTAATCCTCAGGGGTTTTTTTCACTTTCAGCTGTTCTTGTTACACTGACCAGCAAACAGATGCTTTCTGCTTTGGCCCTGCTGCTCCTTTCCACCCACACAAAGGACCAGGCATCTCAGGGCTTAGTCAATTTTCATTTCCATCATGTGTGCTTTGCTTTGCCAGCTGTTTAACAAGGTAGAAATAAACATTTACAGAGAGGAATCCTGGCCCCAAACATAGGGCAAATAAAATGGCAGGTTAAGGCTCAAAAAACCCCTCTGCTTTTTCTTTCTACAGTTATTTCTCTCAATAAGGTGCTCCTGATCGTTAGGTAAGACACTTGCTGTCCAGACCCACAGCATACATCGCGTGTTACAAAATATCTTTCCTTTTTTTAATCCCAGCCAAAGCAGCACATTATATGCTCCTGCATGGTATCATTGAAATAAATCGTGTACATCTCATAGCATATACAAGATGAAAATTGGAAAACATTGTTCCTCTAGGATGGAGGTGGCAGCAGTTAAGCTTGAGCATGGTATGTCCTGGTTTAATGATGCAATCACTAATACAATCATGATAACCCCAAAGCAATAAAGGCCTGGCCTCATCAAGCATCCGTGCTGTAGCATTCTCTGCAGTAGTGTCCCTTGATCCCTGATGCATCTTGTTCAACCCCGAGAGATCTCTTGTTACTAGGTTGCTTTCAAAATAGCTGTGGTGGTCAAGGAAGCATCCTTTGTGCCATCAGAGACAAAAGCTGCAAGACTGCATTGTGTGAAAGGATAGGAACACCTAATTTTTCCTGTGCTTGGAAATGCAGACAAGAGCACAGGGGAAAAAAGAGATTTCTCTAACCATTCTCTTGACCTAAATGAGGGAATGGGAGGTCTTGTCCATACAGAGAATGAATTTGTTCTAAAGTTGCACTAGGGGTACCTCTCCTTGTAAAAAAGTCCCTGGAAGATTCAAATCGGGCAGTTCAGATCACTCTCACTTTGGGAAGCTCAGACCTGGTCATCTTTCTGGCTGCCAAGTTTATGCCCTCAGCCAGTACCTTCCAGACACAGCATTCAGATTTGCACCATGGTTCAAAGACTGGTGCATATTTGATGAGAGCAAACCTTTCAGGCACGGAGTGCAGCGAGCATGAAAGGGATGCTGAGCTTTAGGCTGCCCAAAGTCCTGGGTGATGATCCGTGTTTGCATCAAGATGCTGCATCATTGCTGTGAGGCAATGTCTGTACTGAGTATACTACTTGAGAAAAAGGCAGTTTTGCCCTGGAGGTAAATGTACATTCATTTTAGGAGCATTTAGCCAGCTGTGGCCATTTCATGCCAGTAAGTCCATAAATAGAAACCACAGATGCAATAAAACGGGAAACATTGCAGTTACTCAGCTCACAGCTGCAAAATCACAGGTAGCTAGTGGAATTCAGCAGAATCAAAAAATCATCACAATGTGGCATTTCATGCTGTCATGCTTTTCTTAGTGATGCCAGCACCTAAGTCTGAGAGGCAAATCTGCAACATATATTTGCAAGCATTTATCTTCGGATAAGGATTTAGATTTTGTTGCTAAGCCTGGAAAGCTCCCTCCTCGCTTACTTTTCCAGGAGCCCTGCCAGTCCTTCGAAGACAGTGCCAATCTGAGTACAAGGCTGTGAGTTCCTGTTTGGGAAGATAAGCCTCATCACTAGAAGGATGAGTGGGCAGGCTCAAGGAAGCTCTGAGGAAGTGCAGTTTGTACCTACCCTTCATACATCTTGCTGCTTGATTTTTGTCTCCATCTCTGCAGATGCCATTACATGTATTTTGTACCACAGGCTCAAACAGGGGCACAGATGTTGTAGGTGAAAGAATCAAGGCTTTTGAGCAGGTAGAAAGCGAGGTAACACAGCCTTGGAATTGCTGAGATACTGTGGCCGTGAGCACAGATTGAGCTTTGAAACTTACTCCACAGTATCAGATATTGCAGAGGGGTGAATGTTGTTGTCAGTAATTTTATTTGAGGGTAATGAAGCTCTCTATGTAGCCCAGATTGCCTCACAGTATGTCAAATAATAAATTGTCTCATAAGGGTGTGAGCTGAATCACAAACACTTGATTTTTTGGTAGAATTAAGGGATAACTGTCCTTTGTAGAGGTAGTATATGTGTCTGGCTCTTGTTAATACATAAACATCTCAAGTACTGTTTGCAAAACCAACCATCCCTTCCCACTTCAATGAGGAAAGTTAATGGTTCTGATAAAATAGTACACCCTTGATCCTACAGCTGTAAGCAGAATGCAAGGGTTGTCTCTGCCTCTTCATGCAGTATCAGTATTTCCCTGTGATTTATGGAATATTTAAACATTCATCAAGCCAAGCAGCTAGCCAGGGTAGCAGGATCCACATTCAGCACACGTAGCTCCAGCGTTCATGTGGGAGATCTGAAGTGTGGTTACAAGATGATAACTGCATTGCCTGAAGGAGATAAGTCCCGCTCTGCCAGAATGGTGCTTTGTATGTAATTAGTGTAAAAATTCCGAGGAATGGAGTTTATCCTTGCCATCGTCTTTCTCATTAAAAAGGAATCATAATGAAAGAACAAAGCAGTCCCTGCAGTGAATTGAATTGACTTCCTAAGTTTTCATTAAATCAAAGGCTCAATAGCATCCCATTTTGCAGAGCCCAGTTGTAAACTGTACACAGGACTTGCAGTAAAGTCTCTGTGAAGATCACATCCTTTCTGAAGGTTTAGAAGTACTACCTTTTCTAAAATAAGGACTATAAGACAGCATGAATCAAGGGAATAAAAAGTTATGCCAGTAGGATAAAACTGTATTCTCAACTTATTCTTCTGCCTCACACTTAATACTTAGTCCTAACACAAGCAGTGATTTTGTCTTCTTTCATGTCCCTTACTACCAAGATAATACATATATTTATTTTTACAACTAAATACATCTTTGAGGCAAAAATGTACAAATATTCTGTAAGTTTATCTACCACTTTATAAGCATTTTTTCCCTTTGTGTTTAGTTGAACTGTTAGCTATTGGCATCTGGTCGCCTTGCATTCCTGTTACATTTCTGGATGATAGTGCTATAATAATAATAGCAGCTTCATCTGAACGAACATTTATAAATGTAGCACTCAATATTCAAGTTGCAGTTGTGCTGTCTCTCCCTTCTGCTCATGAGCTGCCAAGCACAAGTCACAGGACACCAAGTCACTTCTGGGAGATGCTTGGGATGCAGGGGCCTGGGGACTCACCTCTTAGTCCCTTTGGCTGCAACACTGCTCACAAACCTTGAGGATGCTCTAGACCAAATTCACTGCAGAACGGAGCAGCTCAAGGTCATTAGCTACCAACTCTTTTAGGACCTCCCCCTACATTATCTTTCCTGATTTAACATTAAAGAGAAAATGAGAAGGATAACATATGCTGTCTGTCAGCCTCCTCCATTTCTTGCACACATTTCCCTGATGAGAGGAGGGAGCTTTGAGGTAAAGGTGGGAGCTTTGCTGACAGCAGTAGTGAGCTCTCCAAATACACAGGGGAGGGAGAGGCCATGTGCATGTCTCAAAGGAGCACTTACCCCTTAGTTTTCAGTTATATCACAGTGGCAGTCAATTTGCAGGGATATTTTTGGAACTGTTACAGAAATATAGCAAACGAGGTTTCAAAGGAAAATTATGCATCTGTGCCTTTTCCGAGTTAAATATTAATGAACTTGCTCCTGTGCAGCTGCTAGAATGTTTACACAGTATCACTTGTCCATGCTGCTCTGATTATCAGCGTGTGATCTGATACTTGGCTTTGTTTTGCCTAATTCTGAGGGAGGTTTTAATACCCCAGAATAGAAGTGAACTGTCACTATTTTAATAAAATGGATCTGCAGTCATTTGCATCATTGATAACATAAGGGAGGGAGTGTCGTGTTCATCAACATAAATTTTGATATATGCTCTTTGTTTTCATTGCTAGTCAGAATCTTTGGTTTGAATGTGCTTTCAAGGGTCCTATTAACATTTCAACAGCTTGGTGTGGAAAAAGAGCAAACAGTGCCCTTATTTATTAAGTTTGGCATGTAAAAGGTTTGTTTTCATTTAAAAGGACCTGAGGTGGTTTATATTGATAGAATTTTTCCATGCACACACGTCTAATTATATGCATGTGTACATATAAAAAAACGTAAAGTATGTATTTTTGGTAGAATTTATTTTTAGAATTATTTTGTATTCTGTATCACCTCAAGATCCCAAAATTTCATGTTTTCCTGAGCTAGGCTTCATGCTCAATTGGGCAGGCATATGATAAGAAACAGGCCGCAGCATGACTAGGAACATTTCATGTCCACTCACAGCTTTTATAGCAATTCAAAGAGACAAAATGCCACAAGGGGAACAGAAACTTACCAATTGCCAAACTTTCCATGGGCACCAAGTCACCAGTGAGCTCTTCCCAGCCATGGATATGAATTCCAGAATGCATGGATGCTGGTGAAGGACCCTACGGAATCTTTTGCTATAGTGTGCTGAAACTAAATTGGGTTAAATTTTGTCTTAAGAAAAAATGTCTTGTGTTAAGATTGTATTCCAAAGCCAAAGAGTGCATCAAAAAAACTTGAAGGATTCCAATGAATGTCTGATGCTCTCATGACTGAGTCAAACCTGACGTAGAAATGCTTTTGGTGAACTGGTCCCTGCTAAGGCTGGAGATAAGAGGTCTGCATGAACTTGGCTTTTGAGTCAGGTGGCCAACAGTCACTGGGTTGAGGTGATTGGGGTGAGTGCGTTCTAAGAAAACCAGGTAGCTCAGGGAGTGGTAGGCTGGCCGGAGCTGAAGTCACAGAAGCAGCCTCACAGTAGGAAGTCTGAGTGAATTTTAAGTGGATATCGGACGTGTTGTGTGAGGAACCACAGCATGTCAGATGGGCAAGGTGGAGAAACCCTGCCAAGGGCCAAGCACATTGCATCAAAAAGCACATGCCCTGATATTTCCTCTTTCGATGATAGCATGATTGGCACACTCCACTGTCACATCCCAAGTGCCATGTTCCTCTTCCCACTGGTGTTTTATACCTATGGCAGACTGCCTCTCTCTCTGGGAAAGCGCTCTACTGGGGATCTGTAGGGAAAGTAACAATCACTGGAAGTTACTGAGCAGAAAGAGGACTAAAACTTTCACATTTCTGCCCACTGCAGCTGTAACAGTGAAATTGCATGGATAATAATACTTGGGAGTGCTTGTGAGCCTGCACTGATTGTCTGAGGTCTGTGCGCTCAAACCCACCTACTTCTTCTCTGGGGAATGGAGTATTAGAAATGTGGGAATCCAGCCACTTTTCATTTAGCAAGAGTATTGGATGTGTTTCTTCTATTGTTGTTTGCCTAGAAAATATAAAATAGTCTGTTTTTATCAGAAGACTATTTCTCTGAAGCATGGAGTAAAATAAAACCAATAAAAAAGAAAGTAGGGTTCTTTTTTCTTTGAAGGATATGGCACACTGCAGAAAAGAAATGTGTTGCTGCTTCAAGGTGAGAGAACTCAAGTCATATCTCAGAACAACCTGCCTTTAAGAAGATTAATGATGGGGGTATTTACGATAGTATTTCTTGTCAGTAATATAATGACTGCTCAATAGAATTATTTTTCAAAACAGAGAGCACACTCACCAAGATCTTTTCGGGAGCCTGTTGAAATAAACATAAAATACAATGCAACACAGAAGTTTGGGAATGTATACATAACTACTTCCCCTTGTATATGTTTATACAACATATAAATGTATTTTTTTAATTAACAAAAGTAATTTATATTAACAAAAGTGTGTGATTGCAAGGAAGAGTTCCCAGAGTGTCTGTGGAAGAGTTGCACCGTTGCTATGCCTTGATGATAGAAACATTTTTAGCAGGGCTGATTCACTTCATGCATAGGCTGTATTTCAGTGTCTCTGTCTATAAGGATTGTATCCATGCCTAAAGCTGAATGAAGACTTGTCATCTTTATGGCTGATTAATCTCTCTTTAAAACCATCTTTGTAAAAACAATCTTGATTTAAAAGCAAGGTACTTGTTTCAGTTGTCAAGCAGTGAAGACGGTGATAGTCCTCTTTGTAGAGAAAGGAGGGAGTCTAAAATGTACAGGTGCTATGTCAATGAACTTGGGTGGAAAAGCACAAGGTGCTTTCTATCAATAGGTATTTTTAAGCATATGTACACACCAAGTATTTAAAAAATGATTTCTAAGTATGTGCACCAGAAATTCAAACTTAAACAGTCAAATAAGCCCAAGCCAACTGCAACAAGAAGGAAAATCCCTTCTTCAAATTTACACAGGATGTTTCTGCTTGAAATTTCCACCATTACCTTCATTTTTCTTTACATGCCCACCTGATAGTACCGCAGCAACTCATTCCGGATTGGAAGCTGCTTACTGCAAATTTTCAGGTTCTATCAACATTCCTTCTCTATCTTCACAAAAGAATCAGGTTTTTTTAGTCCAATGATTCAGACTTTGTCAGTAACCTGACAAAATAGCATCTCTTTTTTTCTTAATATTTTGAACAGTGATGTAAAAATGGAAACTCATTGTGAGCTGTCCCTGTGTGCATTACAGAGACACTTCTTCATATGCATTTGGTGAAGCTTTTGTTTATTTCCATAATTTCAATGAATTCTGCTTTGGGGAGGGAACAGTTTATCTTCTGTTAATGACAATATTGAGAGATAAACTGCTCGAGTACATTTTTTCAAAAATTATCTATCATACTATTAATATTTTCCACTGTTGCTTCTATGTTGTACTTTCATGAGCTCTGTTTAATGTTTTATAGATTTAATCTGTTATGTACAGAGGTGTATTTAATGGACTTGACCAATTATTGGTAATAGATGTAAGCAACACTTGAGCAGAATTTTTCACTGAAAAAATTATCTCTCTGGGTATTGAGAGAGAGATTATTGGCAGGTATAAAAAGCTGTAGAACTAAGGAAGTAGCAGGAGATAGAATCAATAGCAGTGATGCTTGCCATTGCCTTTTGCAGTCTTATAGACAAAGATTAATATTTGTTAATTGGAATTAATTAGTTGTAGAATCCAAATGTATATCTTCAGTGAAGTTTTATGAACAAATTACTGATAGTGATTTTCAACTGAAAATCATATCCCATATCAACAGTGTCATTCAGGAATAAAGGATTCCCCTTCAAGGAATTTAGAAAACTAAATTTCTTCATTGCAACCTAATTTTATTACCTATTAACATTGCTAACTTCAAAGCAAGGACAATAAGTATTTTAATAGATACACTGGTAATAAGTATTTCAGAGCTTTAAATGATAGTGAGAAAGGTTTTTATTCACTTTCTTCTGAAATTATGTTGCCTAGTGATGATTATATGATCACAGACCTCCTAAGTTAAATTTGCGCAGGAGATTTTGTGACCCAGTTGAACCACTCACTGCACAGCAATCACCTTCTAAATTTAAGAACCAGTATTACAAAAAGTATCTTCTAGAGATAATATATAGATACAAGAAATCACGTTGCAAGGATTTCAGTTAGGAGCTTTATATTTCTGTAAATCTTTTGCCAAGCACAATCAATGCTTTCTCTCAATTGTGGGTACCATCCAGTAGGTAAGGAAAATATTAACATGAGAAATTAAGTTTGGTGAGGCTTCAGGGAGATGTGGTGAGAGAAGAAGTTCTTAGGAGCATTTTCAGACATCTGCAAGGTGGGACAGCTCAGAAAACACAGATATTTGCTCTGGAAACCACCCTTGCAGCCCAGCAGCAATCTTAGCAAGAGGATTATTTTTGCTGTATTGGTCCATTCACTGTGCCCTAAGCACCAAGGCAGTGGGTGTGTGGCAGAGCTGTACAGTCACCAAACAGACCCTCCAAAGATTGCAGTCAGCCTTTTCCTCTTAGTAGAGAATACAGAGGAGTGTTTCCACCAGCGTTGCCCAGATTCCTCCCTGAGACCTGCCTAGGTCATCCTTCCCCTCTAGTGGTCAAGTGTTCCCAGCATGGGAAAGTGGTGCTCAATTAGCCTTGTGTCGCTGCAGAAAGGATTTGAAATATCGCTGCTGGAACTCTGGCTTTGCTGGTTTGATTGACAAAAGGACTCTCTGAGGGAACTGCTGGGCAAAGGGTCTGCAGACAGGAGCACATAAACAGAATAGTTTCTCAAGGACCATTTCCTGAAGAACTGATCTCTGATTTCCCAACTCTGAATGGCCCCAGAGTCACAAAGTTCATTGCTCAGTGATCATCTCCTGTAAATGTTTAAACTGCCCTGTTTCCAGTGGTGAGATGACTGAGAGCAGCAAAAGGGATTTTGGTGCCTGCATGTGGAAATAGAAATCTGTGGTTTGCTCTGTCAAACTCAAAAGCAGGCACAGGCTGCAAAACCAAATGCTCTAGATGCCTGAAATTGCAGGTGGTCCAGATGGTTACACAGTGGCTGGCTGTTTGGGCAGTAAGGTTTGGGTTTTGTATTATTACTAACCAGACCAACCATATCCAAATTACAAATTTGTGGGGGTTTGGCTGTTTATGGACAAGAGTTCATGGTATCCCCTTTCTAAGTCCTTGACTCCCTCAGGGAATAATTGTTCAGAGAAAAATTGTCTTTTGCTCTTGTCCAGTTCTGGTTGAAAAGACAGAATTATGTTGATGCTGAAATAGAGATTGCCACAAGTCTGAAGATGGAATTTATGTTTAGAATTTGGTTGAACTTGGCAAAAAGCAAAGTGCAACAGAAACCAATTTTTCATTTTAACTTCAGAACATAGATACATTATGATCTTTCTGTAGCCTTCTGGAAAATTTTGGGGGTTGCATACAACGAAATCTGTGAAGAGATTGCCTGAACAGACAAACAGACATGTAAATCAAGGAAACAAAGCTGTAAAGAGCCGTGGGAGCTGAGACCCAAACAGTGATGTAGGTTTGCAGAAAGCTGAGTGAGTCAGCATGCCTGGAGAACAGCAGTTCACATCCTCTGTGTAATTCGAGAGCCCTATGTCGCATCTGTGATCAGAGGAATTCCCTGCTGACTCCATTTGTCCCTGCCATAACAAAGTAATTTTTATGCTGCTTGTCGTACTGTCATTGCCATCCAAAGCTTTATTTCTCTTCTTAATTTTGATTTTGTCTTTTAGAGTCCTTTCATTTGTGTTAGACTCTGCTCCCTGCTTCCCTGTTTTCATCCTATAAGCATTTTTGTAATTTATTCCAAATATTACCTGTAGATGGGAATTGCTTCTTAACTGATCACATCTTTGAAATTATCCTCAGACGATGCATTTGATTCTGAATGAGGCATTAGCTTCTTTTGCACTTACTCCACATTAATGTGTTAGGAACAATTTTTATTCCAATACAGTTTCATGTGCATAAAATTTGTTTACTATTTTTAGGAGGAGAAATGAAATGAACATCAAGGCAGCAATATCTGGTTGTACAAGGCATGCTGTTATCAAAATAAATGATACAATAAGACCAAATTATGAGGTAATTTCTCAGGGCCTTTGTCTGAAATAATCGAATGTATAAAGGTGAAATATGTACCACAGAGCGAGAGAAAAAAGAAAAGTACCTGCCTTTTAGAATGTTTTCTCTGTCACAGAGTTGCATTTTCACTATGTCAGTAATAGATAGCATCCATATCCAAAATACGGACAGACACTGAATGAAATTTCACTAGGATTTGATTTATGTATAAGCTGTAATGAGAATTTTTCATACAGATGACTTTTGAGGAAACATAGACTATTTTGAAGTCAGGTATTTTATTAACACAGAAGAGTCCAATCAGCTTTTGAGCTATATGCTCTAGTAACACAGACAAATTTGCATTTCTATCTTTTTGAAATATAGTAAATATGAATAATATCTGATAGGGATTTGATGATTAAACATTTCATCACAAATACTGGTGCACTTAATCTGAGCAGGATAACCTTTTCACATCTGCTGCCATGGAAATAAAACCAATGAAGTTATGTTTGAAAGGTGTGCCCCTTGTGGTTAGAGTTCAGTCAAGCATGGTCTTAGGGAATTTGCACATTCAGTTCTGTACAGCACAGGTTCCTACAAGGCAGTAAATCATAGCAGAAGCACACAGATTATCTCTCTGTCCATCCGTCCATTACTGTGGTTGCTGAGTGCCTTTAAAAGCTGTTTTATTCTAGATGCCATATGTTCAAATGCATTACACAACAAGTTTAAGGTGTCAAAATTCTATTTCTAGCTTTGATTCAGTGGGTAACACTGAACAAGTTGTTTAAAGTATAATCTTATTCTTGTTTCTCTGCTGTGAACAGGAAAGAAAATCAGCAGAGGCAGTGAAGCAAACTGCCAAGCATTGTGCTTTGTACAGAACAGTGCTGCCAGCTTTTATAGAACACTGTTGTAAAGACATTCACAGTAATAAATATATCTGGTTTTTTTCTTAAAACCCTTGTTTAGTTTTGTCAACTGAAAATACCTCCTCTGAGTTTCATAAGAACTATGTTTCTTACATGGTAGCAAAGAAAAGTTTTCAAACATGGAATCTCAATTTCTTCTTATAACTTCGAGTTTATCATGCATAATGAGATTTAGCATAATGAGATTCTGTAAGCTCTCTCTCATATTTTGAATGAGATATTTCATTTGAAGAAATTTTTGTGTGTTTGTGGTTGACTGTACTGAGAAGGATGCCTGCCTGATTGATAGGTTTGGTAGTTGGCACTCTGAAAAGGAGACTGCACATGCCTGCGCTCTTTTTGGCCAGAGGAAGGTAAAATAATGGCAAATGAGTGAAAAGACTGAACACTGCTGCTGATGTTATGCTCAATGCATGCAGTTTGTCCACTGATCCAGGCTTTTAGAAGGATAATAGAGTGTAGAGGAGCCTTCACTGAGTGCAGAAGTGTCCCATGCCACCAAAAGCACACAGCCTGATGGAGTGTTTTTGAGATGGCTGTCTGCTCCCTCTGCTTGTAATAGGAAGAAAATCTACTGGCAGCAGGTACAGCTTGTGAAGGAGGACAAGATGCTATTTGCCAGTTTTGACAGTTATCTTGTGGAACAAGCTCTTAGGAATGTTCTGAAGCAATCATGTTTACCTACGTGCCCATTGTGGGTCACAAGGCATTGCAGCTGGAATCCAGTATTGGAATATCCTGCAGATCTTGCCAAGGGTAACATAGGTACAGGTATCTACTGGGTGACACGCATTTCCAGTCCAATTTATAAGATCCTTTTCAGTCTTGGTGGCCTGATGCTCCAGCAATGGCCCCAGTTGTTCATTCTGAAACCAGTTGTAATGACTTTGGCATCTCACCCTCCCACTCAGCAACAGTATGTGGCAGTGTGTTCCTTCCAGTAACAGTGAATCCTCATTTCCTGACTCTGGATGATCACTGTCAATATTTTTTTGTCTGGCCTTGGCAGACTGCCTTTTGTCTTCTGGCTCCAGTAAGCGAGCAGCTCCTCCTTCCCTGCTGTTCCCTAGTTGCCTAGTTAAATCCATCATATTAGAAAGCTCAATTCATGTGGTGGCATGCAAGAAAAGCCACCTGATCGAGATGTTCTCCTGTGTTTCCTTTTCACACCTCCTGCTTGGTTCAAATGCCCCACTGGCAACTCTAGCTGTCTTGTGAGAAGATTCCTTCCCCTACTGATGAAACAGCAATGATCCACTTTTGGTAGATCTGTTTTGATACAGGAGGTAGAACAGTGTAGAACAAATTCAGGGTCTTCTTTCTTGTACCCTATAGAAATTTAGAGCTTCATGATATATTTTCTGCCTTCAACTGCCTACTTTTACTCAAGGAGTTGAAATAATCTCTGGGAAGGTTTCTTTATTTTCTAACACCGAATAGCATCATTCTGACACTTTTGAATTTATCTGTAATGTGACTTAGAACCTGTGAAGTGTTCCACAAAGCAGTATCATTAAAGGTGCTGTGTATCCTTCCTAAATAGATCTTCTGCCATTTCTGAGTGTAGATAAAAGTAGGGTCATGTCTCTTTATTAATAAGAGCAAATTCACAAAGTAGAAGATGAGAGAGTTTTTAATTTTCCAGTTGAATATGGCAGATTGCTCTTGATGTCTGACAAGGTTGGGCACAGCTAAAGGAGCACTGCTGGCATTTTAAATGACCATAGAAATGAGGAAAAAACCCTTTTGATCTTTTCCATCTCTAAACAGGAATCCATAGTGATAATGCTTTTCTGCTGTTGCTGTGGGATTAGACATGACTTAAATTGGTCCTACAGCTAGGTGGGAATGGTCCTGTATCCTGGTGTCTTCACTAATTGCTTATGAATTAAAGTGAAAATAGAGCACATGGAGATTGGCTTTCCAACACCGTCCTTTAGACAAAGCCTGTGAATGTCATGCCATGGCAGTAATAATATTGAAATTTATGCTACCCATAAACCTTTTATAGCAGTGTAATTAGTTGGGCTATTAGTACTACCCAAGCTTAGCCTTATTTTATTGCTATGAACACAGCCTGTAATCACATAAATGGTAATAAGTAATAACACTTAAGGGCACTGTATAAACACAAGCATTTTAGTGTCTCTAGTGAGTCCTCTTTGTGAACAAAAGGAAGGGATCCTACAGCTTTTCCTCTCCTGTGGGTACTTATTGCCATGCTCTCTTTAGAGGGTCCTCTAGTGCAAAATAAGATTGTAGAACTTCTGTTCTTTTCAGTAATCTGACTCTGCTGACTGCTGTGCTAGCTGCAAAGTAGGCAATAGATAGGAAGAAAGAACTGCATTCAAGGAGTTTGGGGACCATTTCAGCAAATCAGAAGTGTGTTATGGTGTTCTCAATCGTAGATTATTCAAATGAGCTCCTTCTTCTTGTCTTGTGGTTTGTGCTGGTTTGTAGAATTAATATTAGTCTATAAATAGGGCAATATTTTGGAGAAGATACAATTTTTAATTTATAGTACCTTCTTGAGTAGAAAGCATAGTCCATTTGGTTTTGCAGCTTGCTGCCAGGTTTGTTCTGTGCCCTGTAAAGGAGACTGGATGGCTATTCCTGTGCATCACTCCACATCGCCAGCTTCCCTCCCAGCTGGCCTGTACCACCATCTAATGATATTTCTGCTGTTTCTGGATCTCTAGTGCGAGTCAGCTGGTACAACATCAATTCTGCAGTTTAACTCTGGTGAGAATAGAGTGCTCACAACACCAAAATGGGATATTTCCTTGTAGTGTTAACAGCCAGAAGGAGATTCACTCTACTGGTGAGCAGGATTTTGAAAGAAATTAAATAGGCCAGGAGCTAACTGCAAGAAAATTGGTCAATACTCAATCATCCAACCAGAATAAAATGAAATTTAATTAAGTGGCCTAGAATGACTGTGTATCAGTCTTGGGCATTCTTCCCACATTAATAATCTAAATGCACTAGAGAGGGAAAAGAAATCAGGACTGATCACTCGATTCAAAAGGAATTTAAAAGCATGTTTTAAACAAAGTAGAAGATGAGAGGCAGGGAATGGCCCAGCCTGTTGCACCAACCCTGACAGCAACTCCTGCTGCAGCTCATGTGACAGCACTGCCCCGGCAGCTGGCTTTTGTCTTTGGTCATCTTCTTAGCAGTTTCCATCATAGTCCCCTCAGGACTGCTTCTATATCTTCCAGAAAAAGACTCCAAACAAAATCATATCTGTGTGAGAATTCAATTTCTCTTTTACTTATTGTGCCACCTTTGCAGCATTTTGCGCAAAGCTGTGATAAACATTAATATCAAAGAACATAGTTACTATCTTTTAGATTTCTGACTCCAGGGTTACAGCTTAGTTACATAAATGCTTTCTCAACACTTCTTATGCCTGATATCTTCCATTCTTGAGGGTTTTTTAGAGCTCCCCAGTCTGTTGTTCGGGTACATGAAACTACTAATGGATATTTCTTAGAAGCATCATGTCTACACAATTTGCTACTCTTGAAAAAAAAATTAGAAAGCTGAATTAAAAACATAAATATATTTGTCCACAAAACTGCTATTCTTCTGAGCACCATAATCAGAATTATCACAGCAGAATTTGTAAGGAAATGTTGAACTTTTGACTCCATCACATTTTTTGAATGCTTGAAATGATAGCATCATGTCTACTATTCAAGAACTTTCAGTGCTTGTGGATTTAATGAGATTTTGTTTGACAGCTTCTCTAAAGATCAAATTTTGGACTTCATCTCTATTACATAGAGTTTCTTAGCTCTTATGGATTATTGCTTCTGGGCTGGATGAAGGGTCGAGTCCCTTGCTGTTTTCTCTTAATATCATCCTGCCTTTCCAGCTTTTACATGCTACTGTTTAATTTTAAAGAAGTTTTTAGTGTTTCTCAAGAAAAAAGCCCATTATTAAATCATAGAGTACTCTGCTACTTCGAAAATATGTCAGAAGCATGCTCCAGAGACTTAAATATTTTTAAATTGTTTATTTCTCTATACTTTTTCTGCTTCATTACAACTTAAGCATCCATAAATTGGTCTCATGCTAAGAGAGCTTGTAAACCCTGAGGGCTCCCAATATAGCCAATATCCTAATTGCTTTTAAGAACATCTTGAGTGGTTTCCTGGTGTGCTCCAATACAAAAGTCAACAAATTGTGGTTGAGAGACAGTCACTTCTGCCCATGAGGTTCTTTTGTGATGCAGTTACTCTAAGATGAGAGATTAAAAAGAAATGTAGGAGAGGAAATTAAACAAAGAACAAAATAGAGGAGCCCATTGAATTTTTCCAGGACAAAATACTTATTAAAACTGGCCAAGTTTCTCAGACAGGTGTTCTGTGAAAGCAATTGCTGTAATTGAACCATGTGTTATAAAGGTACATTCAAGACTCCAAACGACAGTTACTCCTGACTTATATGGTTCATCCATATTTGCATTGCAAAGAATATTCTCAAACTTTCCTTGAGGATTATTAGGGGTTTGCAGTTTGGCAGCTTCTTTTTGGAGTTTGGTTGTAGAATAGCTGCTTAATATACAATGAATTTTTTATGAGGAGAGAGAAGAAGCATTTTCTGTTCATCTGTGTAGTGGATTGTTGGACATACTTGGCTCAACATAAGGTTCTGTGGATAGGTTTCCATTCACAGCTGTCTCATCAGTTAAAGCTCTTTGAGATGAAAGCAATAAAAATTGCTATCCTCATTTAAAATTTAGAACATAGGCATCTAAGAAATGTTGCCTACCAATAGATAAATACTAAATTTGTTTTTAAAGTGCATTTATTTATGTAATGGATGTTAAAAAGTGCTTTTTTGACCAAGAAACTGGAACTCCCCTATTAAAAATAGATTATTATGTCTTAATCTAACAGACAGGGAATGCAAGTATGTCTGAAATACAAAGAGGCCTATTCAAATAACACTGTGAAACCGCTTGACTTCTGTGTTAGTGCAGTGCAGATTTATATAATGTAATTATGTAAGGAAATCATCCACAATATAGTCCTTCACAGCCTGAGCTATAAAACACATAACACCAATCAGGCAAAATAGTGTTTAATAAGAGAGTTTTAAGGCTTGAATCCAGAATTTCACATTCAAACAAAGGAGTTTTCCTGAGCTTTCTAGCTGTACCTACAGCTTCCCAGCATAAGAGGACAGAAAGGTGCCTTCCTTGCAGTGTAATCTGTCCCACATCAGATTCAGTATTGCTCTATCTTTCCTTTTTCTTGCACTTTTATTCCCACATGAAGTCTGGGATCAGCTAAGGTTATTCTTATCAAGAAGAAGCTTCATCTTCTATCTGATACATATGTGAGCAGGATCCTGCAGTGTGGAAGCAGGGAAGACAGCCCCAGGCTGGGACCAGGCCAGGTTTCACAAATCCTTTGTCAAAATGCATCCTTTGCCTTCTAGTGTGAGTCCATTAATCACCTGCTCAGCAGAGAAAACTGTCCCTTTTAGGAAATGAAAGAAAAACAAAAGAACATTACATTTGTGTGTTTGGGATTTTTTTTCCAGTCTCATTAAAAGCTATTACTAATACCAGTTTTCTGTAGTTGCTCTGTCCGCAGAGATCACTCAGGGTTTTGGCTTAGACATGTTCATCATGGAAGTGATAACAGTTATCCTATAAGGATTGTTTTGTTTTTGGGCAACAACTAGACTTGACCCTTGATTTAAAAGTCAACTTCAGCCAACCTTTTCTTTTTGTCTTCAGTTAACACTAATTAAAAGGACAATTTGCACATACTGATTTTTGAAGGCTCAGTTACTTCTTTTCACCTGTTTAATTTACTGCTGTGTGCTTGAATACAATCAACTGTTACTAGAAACAATTCAAATGAAAATTGCACTTGAAGATACAAGCAGATGTTATGTTAAATAGCAGCTCCCTCATCTTCCTCTGATGAAAACCAAAATTGCCTTTGCAGTTCTATAGGAGAAGATGTATTTTATAGGTCTTGTTGATTTGTATTGTTTACTAGATTACTTTTCAAATGTTATTCATAAAAATATAAAATGTTTTGAATTTCTCTATATTTTGTTAAATTCTTTAATTAAAATATGAATTGAAAAATGAACTCTAAACTTTAGTTTTGCCTCAGTTCAAAGGTATTTGGGTTTGAACAGAGTTTATTTCCCCTGAAAATATTCTTATGTACAGAAAGTTTGTCAATATGTTAGTGATAATCCTCAATGCTCCCAAATGACATGATTTCTAGGAAAGCGCTGCTTATTTTTGTTTCTCTTACAAATTTCAGGGTAATTCATGGATGCAGTAATTCTTATTTATAGCCTGAGGAAACAGGATTTATATTTATTTTGTTTTATGCTACCAGATCTTTCAGCCTGAAGTTCTCAAACACAGTAAAACTGATCTTAAAAAAAAATAAAATCAAATAAAAAAAGAATAATTCTAAGAACAAGATACAAATAAGAAAAATGATAACTTTTCACTCATGACAAGTTTAAACTTTTATGATACATATAAGCCACATTTTCAAATACTGATGTATGAAGTGAATTCTTAGGTTCAGTTTTGATAGAGGTTCCAGTTAAAGTAAAATTAATTTATGCCAAAAACTGAGTGTTGAGGAAAATGTCAAATACTGTAAGTAAAATTAATGGATGGTTTTGTGCATGCACTGTTTTACAAAGAAAATATTGACCAGCAGCAGTGAAATGTTTTAGGAACTTGTTATTTTTCTCAAATGTTTCACACTGTTTCATTATTTAAAAGTCCATTACCCTTTCAATATTTTCTAAAATGGAACTATTTGGGTTTATATGTGAATTGCAATATATAATTTTTACATCAAAATAAACTGGGTATAGGTTTTTTCAAGTCACGTACTATGCAGCCATGCATGATGTGACAGCTCATGCCCTTGGATTAAGTATCTAATTGTGGAATAAAGCATGATTTATTTAATTTCTTATCACTACTCAAGGATTATTTACAGAACTTGTCACTAACACTTTTTGTCTGTGTTTGCCACAAAACAGAGGATTTGCTACATGGCTGCTATGCCACACAAATTTTTAAGGCAGCTTAACAGTTAAAAAGGATTACATGCTAATTATCTATTAAAGTTTTCAATAAATTTTAGCCTTGATAATGAACACTCCAATCAGATTTTGACTGTTACTTTTAATTTGGTTTTATTAGAGAGTTGTTTTTTTCTTTCTTTCCAAGCTCCCCAGCCTTTCAATCTTTCTTTTCTTTCTTTCATGGCTAACACTGTAGGCTTCTTATCTGGACCATGCAGTGCAGACTCTAAGAGGACAAGTGTCTCTTGGGGTCACAGCAGAATGTCAGATGCTCACTTCTTCCTGGACAACAAATCTGTGCCAGTGACTCTTCTTTCACTGTACTGTTAGTAGAACAAACAAACTTGGTGGGGTTTTTCAGCTGGGTTTTTTTCGCTTTATCTAACTAGCTATGGTATAATAGCAGGTTTGCTGAAAGCTCACTAAAAACCTCAGTGCTGATGAATTCCTTACCTCTGTTTCCTGACACAAGTCCTTATAAATGCTCTTTTTGTGTTCAGGATTTAAGGACAGATATGAATTACATAGTATAAATCAACAGTTACTCTGATTTAGCTACAACAGTTTGTATCAGATGAGAATTGGGTGTTTGGTGGGGCTTACAGGAGACCTGTTGCAAGTGATGGGCATCACAGACCCAAGAAGAGTGAAGTTGTTGCAGGTCTCTTTGTTGGTGGCCTGGATGGTTACAGACATTTGGAAGTATTATTCCAGCTGGAGCAGCCAAGGAGTCAGTGGCAAACAGGTTGTGTGAGCCTACTAGTAGGAATATAAGCACAAATGGGAGGAATATAAGAACTGTTCAAGTTTCACTGATAAAAGTGGAGGGAAGGCAATATAAGGATGACTTAAGAATGACTTTATCCTACAAGGAAGGCAGACCATGAGTAATGAACCTACAGTGACATCCCCAAATACTTCACTGACTTATTGATTTCTAAAAATTTTGTCTGTGATTAATTGAACCCTTACTTTTGTGCTATAAAGTCCTTGAAGCAAATGCAGTGTAAATGCACTCATCAGACAAAGGCACTGTTCATTTTCTTTGTCTTCCTCATGGCAATGACTATCAGAAGAGCAAATAAGCCTCAGCAGACCTCGGTACTGTTTCTTCTGGTATTTTAATCAGTTTTATGTTTGTTTTAGATATTCTGGTCTTAAAGTGCAAATAATATAATAATAATTTTCTATTAAAACTAAAAAATGAGCCTTTAACTTTTCACAGGTAAAGAAAATGCTTTTTACTTCAGATAATAATCTGAAGTGCTAAAAAGCAACTAAAGAGCATTGTGCTCAACAATCAAGAGCAAAATTAATTATGTTTGCTCTTATCATTGCGAGGACACCCCCATTTTGATTTTGAAGCAATGGAGATGGTGAATCTGCCTTTTTCTTGTGTATAACCTGCAGAAGTTCAGCAGTGTTGGATCTGCATAGTTCCAGTGGGAATAAAGCCTGTTCTTTAATCTGCATTTACATCCAATATACTTCAGTCATGCACACTCTGACTGCCAAGCACTACAGAGCTAAATTCTAAAAAAAAATTTGGTAAGATGAATTTTCTTTCCCTGCTATCTAGTCCCTGCTCAACACATTGATGTATCTCTCAACTGTTTTAAGAAAAGACAAGTAGATGCACATTATTTGACCATCACTGTCTCATCAGTTTTAACTATATGCTTTCTAAATTGCTTATGAGACTAAATACAAGCCTGGATGCCAGACTTAGGAGTTGGCCATCTGTGGGCTAACAGTTGCAAACTGGTGCATTCTTTCATCAGCAAAATGCTGGCCAGGCTATTGCTTCAGCCAGCCATGGCAGCAGAGAAAAAAAATCAGACAATCCTTAGCATTTATGCATATTCAGAGGAGGTCACCTTGTTCACTCAGTGTCAGCTGCACATGTGCTCTGGAAGAGGCACAGAGAGGGGGAAAGCAAGCAGGGAAAGTGAATGATATTATTGAGAGGGATACTTTTATTCTCTGCCAGAGTCAGCTGAAAGCACTGTCAATGACAAGCACCATAGGAGAGTAATGACTGCAGAAGACCTCTCTCCCACAGTGAGATGCTGCACAGCCTGAATGCCAGTCAGACCCCTCCTCTTCTGGCTGTGCAGCAAAAAAAAATTCCCTTTGTTTCGTGTGTGTGTGGCTGATTGAAGCTATTGTTTACCCTGGCTCCCTTCTTTTTTTTTGCTCCCTTGGGGAAAAGCAAGAGTTGAATTGGGGCTTTCCCTCCTCTGAGTACATGAGGGAAATCAGTCCCATTCCCAATAAAGACTGCAGTCCCACAGGAGACCAATTTGGCTATTGCCTTTCATAGCATTCCAGGCTGGGGATAACACAGACATGGTAGAAGGAAAAACTGCACAATAGTTGCTGGATCTCACCACTTAATTTCAATGCAGAACATTCATAAGGTTTCCCTAATTTCAGAAATTTACCTGATTTTGGGTACTAGAACCAATGATATGCTGTCATTATGGGCTGGGGAGAAGTTTGGTCTGGGCAGCAGTTACCTGCCAGATACCACTCAAAGGAGTTAGAAGTCTGTTGAACAATTTAATATAGGTTTAGGAAACATAGCCCTGAACAGAACAAAGAAACCTGTGGATAAATGACATTAGTTTTTAGCAGCAAAATCTGTCTCTGCTTCTGTTGTTTTTTAGGGTTTTTTTGATAGAGAACAGCAAAAAAAAAACCCCAATCTCTCTGTCAGGTTTGTTCCTGGACTTCTATTACAGTGGCTTATGGTGCCACTGTCAGGTGAGCAGGTAGAAGGTTGTCATTTTCTGCAGAGAAAGGAGGATTTTATTAGGTTGGAATAATCCTTTAGGTCCTAAAGGGCTCACTGAAAGTCTGGGCCAGCATTTGTAGGCGTTTCTTAATAGTTACAGTTACAGGTAGGACAAAGATGAACTGAAAAACTAAAATACAGTAAATAGTAGAAATAAGAGCCACCTTACTCACCTTTGGAACCTCCATTGTAATTCGGTTCAATTCAATAAAACCCCTTTAGGCTGGTGCTTTTGCATCACAGCCCTTGGGCCTCAGTGATGGGCAGCAAGCCTGGGAAGCAATGCTGGGATCAGCCAAATGGGCACTGAAAGAAGTACAGATGGAGCAGCTGGGGGAGGTGCACTCACACAACCAGAGCAGAATCTGGCTGGCTGCTAGCTGATGTCTGGATGTGAAGGTGTTTCAGCTGGTGCTCCCTGCTCTCTTCCTCTCTAGTTCTAGAGCCAATCCATCTCTAAAGAAAATAGATGTCTTCTCCTTTCCTGCTGTTGTGTCCCAAAAGTGGTGAGAGTCCCACCTCAGCCTGAGAGGCAGCAGGGGTACAGAACCATGTAAGCAGCTGTGTTTGGGCAGCACCAGCTGAGCTGCTCTTTGCTGGAGGGTGATGTATCCTTGTGACACAGCCCACCTATGAAGACAGGGGCACAAGTGTTTGCCCAGTTAGTCCACACCATGGCTTGGAATACCAGATCCATAGCTTCAAAGCAGTGTAGGCATCCCACAGCCCTTCTCATTCCTGCTGTCTTTCCCCAGGGTAGGAGATCAGTCCTGCACCTCCAGCATGTCCTTTACAGAGGCCCCCCAAAGAAGAGAAGTCCATTCTCCCCCTGAGAGAGACTGGGAACAGTCTGACCCTGTCTGATGTGGAATCATTAATAGCTGAGACTTTCCAGCTGAAGTTCAGATCTTGCACTCAGGCATTTTTGTTCTACTAATTGTTTTAGTGGCCAAAATTTTCTTTCACTGACCTGCAACTATGCACCTCTTTATTTTTGAGTGCTTTAGCACGCCACATAAACAGCTATTTCTGGAAGCTTTATTCTTACTGATGCTGGCCTTCAGATGAGATGCAGTAACATGTACAAACCTTGACATCTGTGTTTGTGAGAGTCTTGGCTTAAAGAAGTGACATAAATTCTGTACAATGCCTATGGCAAACTCGTTAGAAAATAACTGGCCATTGAAATTGTCATGTTAGGAGAGAAGTAATGAAAACTAATCTGTCTTTCATGATTTAGATCGCTCACATGCTGATTTATGAAGTAGGTGCTCTGCTGGCAATTATTGTATTACAGACATTATCTTGCTTGTTCAGCTTCAAGTTTATTTTAATAGACAAGATCAGCCATAGTAAAGAAAGTAGCAGTAACCCATCAACAGTGTCCCTTTTTCCTCATGTTTTCTTTCTCTACAAATTCTTAATATATGGCTAAGAATCCACCATAAAATCACAAAATCTTGGAAAACACAGACTCCTTTCCTAGAAAGCTGTAATTATCACCACAAACAGGCATTATTGTAGAGTTATTCTGTGCATTGATATCCAAGCTTGACTCTGATTGGGTCCTTTGCAGTCATGTCTGGGCACCCCCTCACCCAGTGTTCTTCTGCTGAGCCACTGTCACTTCACCTGGCTTTCCATCCACAGCATGTTCTTAGGAAGACAGAAATAGATATGGTTCAGAAATTTCTCAAGAGCATAAAGAACATGATTTCTTCATGACTGTCTAGGCTCAAAATTTCTTTGTCCTTCAGTTATTATATTCTGGGGTCACATTTCATCAGCTCATCTCAATTCAGCAGGCAATTTAGGCAAGTGCTTAACTTTAATAAGGAGTTTAGGCTTCAGCAGTATTCTGGGGTGCTAAAATTCTGTGGCAGAAATAGGATGTATGTGCTGAGATGGCATTTTTGCGGTTTACTTGCACTTGTTGTCTACGTTCTCCCATATATAACTGTTGTTAGATCAGAATATCACTCATGAGCTATCTAGATGCAGTCCTGGGCAACATACTCTAGCAAGATCCTATTTGAGCAGGGAGCCCTAAATGTGATATCTGGTGCCTCTCTCCTGTCCTTAACATTCCTTTTTCTGCGACAGAAATAAGTGTACTCCTGCATGGGGCTTTTTTGACAACTCTGTGTCACTGTCACTCATTCTTGCATTGCCTTCCCTTAGAGCTGCAAATCCTCCAAGAGAGGTAATAACACTTCAGTGTCTGTCTCAACAGCTGTTTTCAGTGGCTGAGGACAGTGCTTTTTGGAGTCAGCTGATTTTATGACAAAAAATTTACCTAAAGCACTCCAATCTATCCTTTGGCTCTCTTACCCTAAACTTTTCCCCCTTTGCAAGCAGCAAGAGCTGGTAAGACCCTGGAGCTTCAGTGCTGTGTCTCTTCTGTAGCATGACAGTGGCTTCTGGAGGTGCCTGTCCCTGTGGGGATGTGGATGTGCATTATGAGAGGTGCCCAGGGAGCCTGCCAGAGAGACGAGCTTGCTTAAAGTGGTTGAAAATATTACTATCTGTTTTACAGATGGGAATTTGAGAGGAACTGAAATGAAGTGATTTGCGTGTGATTACACAAGCTGTCTCTGGCAGAGCAGAGGAATGCTCCCTTTTTTAATATCTTAGATTAATATTTAATAATGTAACTGACAATATTGATTTAATACAACCACAGTCCTGGCTACCATTTGCAGTGCTGGTGATTTTCCAGGACAAGTGTTTGTTCTTTTACAGACTGATACTCCTTTCAGCTAGCCATTCTGCCTAGGCTGCTGAAAACTGGATAGCTATGAGCTCCTCTTGTCCTTGCTCACCTAGTGGGCTGTCTGTGGGCTTCTGGCCATGACTGATCTACTGGGCACTGTGGTTCCTTCAGCCTTTCAGCCTTGATTTACAGGAGTAATTAATTGTAAACTGATGAGGCTTGTGGTGACTAAGGTGCTGCAGTTAGGGAGCAGCATGTAGATGCTGGAGAGCCAATTGTGAAAAAAAAAAAAAGAGAACACGAGAATGAAGCCATGTGGACTTTTGTTCCTTTGAAGTGACCCTTCAGTGCAGGTTCTTTACTTTTTCTCTTCCTTTATGCTGTTCTTTTCCTTATTTGTTCTGAAAAGAGTGGAGCCTTCCTTGCAAAGCAATTCATATGTAAAAAGTTTTCACATTGGGATTCATCTGATAAAGTCTGCAGAGGGGACTTATTTGCACTGACAAGTTGGCAGCCAGACGGCCTCTCCATTTTCTAAATGAAAGGAGTGTAGCAGCAGGACATCTCCTGCCCTCTCTGCCTTTCATTGCTGGAAGAGAACCAAAGTCTGGCCCACAGCCGTTGGGGGCAGTCGGCTGTTTAGGAGCTGCAGAAGGGTACGGACACTGGGAATGGAACATACGGTTTGCCTTCTGTGGGAACCAGCACAGACGAGTGACATTTGGGTTGGTGATTTTCGGGGATGGGGGATGGGAAGCTCGACCTAGCAGATGCAATCCGCTTGCCTTTATTTTCTGTAGCAGAACTGTTCCAAATGTGAAGTAATCTCCATGTATTTTTGATTCTTGGCTGTGAAAGAGAAGGTAATCATAAAGACCAGGTAATTTTCTTCCCCATTCAGTCTCATATTCTAGCATGTAAGGAGTGTGAGATCACTCCCATTTCCTTCAAACATACCTGTAGGGAAAGAGGATGAAGGTGCCTCAAAAGCCACTTCTTGGTCACATGCATGGCACTGCAGACTAATGGTGGAAAAAATAATTACTGCCCCTACCCAAGCTCAGTGTTTTTGTATAGATTTATTCTGTAGAAGCTAGCACTTGAATTTTGCAGATTTAGCAGACAACTGACCTGTTTTAATTAAATACACTGGTATGCATTTTATGGAAAGGTTTTACCATAATTTTGGTGATAAAATAAGTTTGTTTTCCATAAAACCCGAAGGGAAGCTGTTAACTGCCTTTTGCATAGTTACTGTGTTATTTATCTTGGGAGGAGAAGAGAATATCAGCCATATGCCTAAACCAATGTCCTTTTCTACCAAATTAATTTAGAGAGCCAAAACAATTGCCTGTAGTACCTCCAAAGGCTGGTGATGGCCACAGTGCAGGCAGCTGCTAAACAACAAGCAGATCACAAACATTTCCAAGGGTTCAGATGAACATTTTCCAGAGGGGACCCATGAGTCATGGCAAGTTCATGCTGCTAAATTGGACAGTACATGGGTGTGAATGAAAACATGATCTTTTCCAGTCCCACTGCCAGTTTTCTGTGTTTGGTGGCAATAGACCCAACACTAGAAATATGATTGATGTCTGTCATCCAGTAAATGGTGCCTATGTATAAAAGCTTTCACACCACCTCTGAAGGAAACAGGAGGTCCTTTTGTTATTGGAGTGGGAGCCTTTGGTCAAGAGAACCAGAGCAGGAAGTGTAATAATTGGAAGATCAATGTTACCCCTACTATTTTACATTCAAAGGTCTGTGCTGCTGTAAGCTGCAAGAAAAGAAGGCAAGTGATGGGAAAAAAATAAGCATAAAATAAAATCAATTTAAAGAATAAGGCCTCTAGTAAATTTACCAGATCAAAAAATGAAGTATTGCTGAATAAGCTCTTATTATCCAGTGTCAAGCACAATAGCATGTAAATTAATGTAATAGAGTTGGTGAACTGCTCAAACCTTGGCTAATGCTCTTAGGACTGATAGAGTTGATGAGAATTTGAAGTACAAAAGGGTTTTTTTTAGAACAATATCACTGCTGGTTTTGAAAGATGTTATTAAGGGAAGCAAACAGACTCATCACAATCTTTTAAAGCTGTGTTCCTCTAATGAGCAGCTAAATGGCAGCTCATGTATAAATGACAACAGTTCATTTAAAGTGCACCTTGCTGCTCAGGCTGATGGTCAAGCAGATACATAGAAAGTAAAACTATAAAGGAGGTATAGCAATATTTGGGTAGACACTTCTTCCTTTTCTCAGCCTCTGCCTTGTGTTGAAGTGCTAGACATGGAGTGGATGAGAAATGAGAGCCCAGGGGATGTCAGTGGGAGCTCCCATGAGCTGCCTGGCTTGTCTAAGGAGGAAGAATTAAGCATGAATATGAGCATAGGGCATTTTTTGAGGTGTCATTTATAAAATCAGGGAAGGGTTGGATGGGGGAGTTGTCAGGAGTGATGTCTTGCAGGGCATGGAGCCAGGCAGCTCCAGCAGACAGGTGACGGTGGCACCTGTGTGGAGGAAGAGCAGGAGACTTGGCAGAGCAAACCCTGTCAGAGCACACACTAGGCTGACAACCTGGCATCAGAGGTTCCACCTATTGCAGGAAATATCAGGAAAGCCTTTCAAACCCTGGATGAGTGCAAGACTTTGGGCTTCGATGGCATTTTCATACTGGCACTGCTGGAAAGTCAGGAATGACACATTTCCACTGGAAGGGCTGTTGTGCAAGGAAACACAAAGGGGAAATTTAAATATATTTTTTTCACATATTTAGAAGACTGATGACCTGAGAAATTCACCTGGCAAGATGTTCATTACCTGCATATTCTCAATCAGGATAACCCATATAACGAGCAATTTTTCCTTTTTAGTCCAGAAGCCTGGAAATTTGGGCTCCCCCTTGCTTGATTTCCTCATATCCAGACTGGCCTCAAAGAAAACAGGATTGCAAAACAGGAATAGCTGGATAGGAAAGCTTGCATTAATCTCATGTGATGAAATTATAGTGTGGTTCAGCTGAAGGTAGCGGTACTAATGCACTGTGGTATTTAATATGTGGTTCTTCAGTTCTTTCTGTATAATTACCACCCCACTCACCTTTCAGATCACAGGCAGTACCCTTCACTTCTTTTCACTACCATCTAAAGTAAGTTTATGTGTGAAACCCCAGGTTTCCAGATTTTCTTGTCACAGTATGAAGCAGTGATTAAGGGAAAAGGAAAACCCACTATCTTTAACTGAATAGAAATGTAAAGAATAAAAATACTGAAGGCATTCCAGATTAGAATTTCAGTAGTCCCGTAGTTGTGCAGGAGCTTTTCTTCCCCCTTGATGCTTCCCAAGTCCAGTCCCAACTGCAGCTCCTTGGTGTTGCAGTTTCTTTCTCAGCATACATTTTCTTTGCTAGAGACAAGGGCTTGTGATGGAAAGGATATTGCCTGGTCCTGTGTCTTGCTCTTTAAGCACCTACTGGTATTTTGCAGTGAGGTGAGTGTAAACTCAGGTATCAGTAAAGCAGCTTTTAAAATTACATACTAAAATGCTAATTCTTATGTTGTGTTTATTGCTGAGGCGGAGCAACTTTCCCCAGCTTTTGAGAACAGCAGCATTGGTGAGGAAGGTGGGGGTGGCAAGAGGTAGCCAGAGCCTTTGCAATGCTCCAGGTGCTGTGGAAATTGTGACTAGCTAAGTCATTTGGAATCATAGAACCATGAAACAGTCCAGGTTGGAAGGAACCTTAAAGGTCCATCTAGTCCAACTCCCCTGCAATGATCAGAGACATCTTCAGCTAGATCAAGTTGCTCAGAGACATGCCCACATAACTTCTGCTGACTGGAAAACTTTATTTTTATATAATTGTTGGAAAGGGTCCTAGATGCTTGCCAATTAATCTGTCAGAGGAGAGGGGATTTGCTGCTCTCTTGTAGAAGCTGGGCACAGCTCTTTTCTGTTGGGGGCAGGTGAAACTGCTGAGCTGGTGAGCATGACCATGAACGCATGTGCCACCTCCTGACACAGAAGGTGAAATAGCAGGCTCAAGGCTGATGCCAATTACCAAACAATCAAATGGTGGTTTGGTGGAAGGTGTAAGCCTCAGTTGCTGCAGGCAAACCACAAGGGTAGGCGTGTGAATGTGGGATACATTCATATTTGAATGTAGGAAATAGTTCGAAAAAGCAAAGGTAAAGCTGCAGTGGGCGTGTAGGGAAAAAAGGTACAAATGGGGGAGTAATATGCAAGGTGAACTGGAAAAAGAAGGAGAGAGCATAATTATTTTGGGGAGTATTTTGCATTTGAATGCTGGAGTTTTTCAGACCACAGATCAAGCCAACACTTGGAAGCGTCTGCATGTGTTTCTAGCTCACAAAATACTGATTGCAAGAGCTATTAAAGGCCTGTTGGTATCAAACTCTCCTTCAAAAGAGACTCTATTCCAATATTTAGTCTAAATTCTCTACCTAACACTCTACTTGCAATAGGTAAATATAGAAATGATATCTATAAGATGATGAAGAATAGTGCATGAATTATATCCTTCCTGCCTGGGTGAAGCCATCCATCTGCCTTAGCCCTCTTCTCTGGCAGAGGACTGCATGCTGGAAGGCAGAAGGGTTGAAGCAAGAACTGAGAACATGAAGCCACACCTCAGGATATATTCTGTATATATTCTGACTAGTGATTAGTTGCAATATTATTTATTTTATTTTGATACATCTTACAGTCTTTTTGAAATCAAAGAATCTCTATTTATTATATGGTTTATTAAAATAATGTGCTAAAAATACTAAGTATTTCAACTATTTTTGTGACAGGTTTTATGTTACAAATATCATACCATGAGTCCATCGCATGTGGACATGAGTCCACATTGCTTCTCCTGACCTTCTCTTAAATTATTAAAAACTATGTAAATAAAATAAAACCATACAAAATCAATCAACTAAAAATCAAAATGAAACCTCAAGTTTGTTAAACAAGTAAATCAGAATTCTAATGCAAAAATTTTTATGCATTCTCGTCACAGGTGATTGTAATCAATTTTCATGAACATATGTTCATTTTGTCGAAGCAAATTTTATTGCTTTTTTACTTGTGAAATTGATGCAGAAGTCTGAATCCCAGGAAGATTTTTTTTTAGCCTTTCCTATTTGCAAATTATGTAAACAAGAAAGCAGTTATAAATGCAGTCATTTATTTTGAAGCAGGAATTTTTTAGAGAAGATGCATAAGACAGATAATGGCAGACCTGAATAGTTATTATGGATCTTGTGCATTTAAGAAACTCAGAATCTGGCAGTAAATGAGCCTATGTAGTTCAATATCTTGACTACACATATGCTAAAACATATGCTTTCCTGGACCTACATATTGAAGGATTTTGTTTGTTTCTTTGTTTATTTAAAGCCTTTTTTCCTGGATGTTATCTGTCTTGGATACAATTGTAAGGATGATGTACGTATCATACAGATGACATATATCAGCCCATTCTTCCTCCTAAAGGAAAAATTTTATATTTTTATGACCAGATATTGTGCATTCCTCTGCAGCAATATTAAATAGAGCAAGGCATAAGAAGAGACCAAAAAATAGAGAGGTTGTCAGGAGAACTCTGCAGTCTTCTGCTGTCACAACACAAGATAGCACTGATGGTTTCTGGTTTCTGAACTGAAAATGGCTTGTTACTTTTCCCTATCTAGAAAACAAATTTAAATCTATATGCCTAGAACCAAACCAAATTGTTATTAACCCCATAAACAACCTAAATCATCCCATGGGAGTTGTCTTCTAGCTCACGTAGGAGTAGCAAAGATCTTCTGTGCAAAAGCAGAATATTACCAGGATGAAATTATTGAGAATATGTGAGTATGTTTTGCAGAAGCAAACAAACTCTAGAACTTTGTGAAAGTTGTAAAGCTGATATGTTTATTACAGCGCTGGACACATGTGGAGATTACTCTCTTTAAAAGGCATGCGTACTTCTGGGAACTTCAGAACTACACATGCATGGAAGATGGTAAAGAGCAGGATAATAAATTGATGCGTTCCATCAGACCATGGAAAGGCCGAGTGTGGTTTCCCATGAAAATCTTAAGAGGGAGAGAGAGAGAAATGGAGAGCAGGAAAACAAATAAAAAGAAGGGCTTTTTGAACTCCTACTGGTGCACTTGTGGTTATAGTCAGCAACAGTACTTGCTGGGAGATCAGTAGAGATCTCATGACCAGCCAATAAATTCTGCTGGCTCCCAGATCTTTTGGGGATATTTCTACTTCCATTAGCCTATTATTAGCTCTAGCAAAGTAGATAAGCAACCATTCCTCTGCAGGTACTGAATGTATAGTTTTAACAGGCGAAGGCATATGTCCAAGCAGCACAGTTATGTCCACATGCTACCTTGATTCTCTCCCTCTTCCTTTGCCATCTGGCTGGCATCTTGAATTTTATGCCTTCAAACATTAATTTCTTCTTCAGAGTTTCATACGAGCTCAGCCTGGTGTTTGCAACTAGAAACACACAAATGTGTGAAAAACCCAAATTATCTAATTCACCTGGGCTGCCCTGCACAAATTTCACCTGAAACCCCTGCTCACATTTCCTGTATATGGCTTGTCTTACTGTCAGTGGTAAAGTTGGCTGAAAGGGCTGAGCCTTCACATAGGAATACATTTCAGTGTAGAAGATGTAAACTGGGGACACCCAGTGCTGCTCCCACATCACAGAAAGGCCCAACCCTGCTGTTGTGCCCTTTGTAGTGCCATTGGCACACTGAACAAAGTAGGTGTAACTCATCCTCACCCATATACACTCCCTGGGCACATGGCTGCAGAAAGTAAGGACCATGATTTAAAAAAAATTGTGAATGCATATTTGAGTATCAAAGAATGGGAATAGTTATGGGATGTTTAATGGCACCTTCACTCTTGTTTGATGGGTTACAGAACTCTCAGCTTTAAATATTCTTCCACAAAAAAATTCCATCCATTGTTTTTACAAGAAGCTTTTCTTGATGCTAGATGCCACCCAGTGTTTTATGGGAATTATTTTATTAACTATATTTCCTGAAATGTTATTATTCTACTTTTCTCACAGAAGATGCTTTACTGTTGCTGACAAACGAGATTTCATACTTACCTGTCATGGCCTTTATGATGAAGTTTGAGTCTTCCACACTGACACATCTTTTCTCTGAGAGGGTCAGACAGCCTGTTCACCCTTTCTGGCTGCCTGATCTTGTGTGATATACCTTCATTCTGCCTGTGCTGATGGGTTTTCTGTGAAATGGGATTGCTAAGGTGACCGCTGCATCTGGAATGGTTTCCTTCTCTTGAATCATTTTGCTTATGCATTTCTCAGCATTGGATGCATCACTCTCATACATAGAATATAAAAAGTCAGACACAGAGTCACAGAGTATTCTGAGCTGGAAGGATTATTGAGTCCAGCTCTTAAGTGAATGGTTTGTACGGGGACCAAAGCCAGAACCCTGGAATTATTGGCACCAAGCTCTAACCAACTGAGCTAATGCTCTGTCTGTGCTTCCCAGCCCTCAGCACTCTGTTACTTTTATTAGCAGCTCGTGTGAGGAAGGTGCATTGACTCCCTTCTTTCATGTGCTGAACAGTTGTTGTGTGATGGAACTGCCACTGGGCTTCAACTGTGGAATGGAGAAAGGAAGAAAAATCATGATTTTTCACAATTGGATTGTTGTTAAAGGATATGTGTCTGAGTCAGATATGCATGCTTGTAAGCATAGAAAGATGTGCTGCTGAATGAAATGATAGGTGACAAGATGGTAAACGTTCTATTGGTGTGTAAGTAACCAGCTAGAAAGTAGGCATCCCTTACTTGTGATACCTGGCCATAATTCACACATTAATGGTTGGCCACCTCATCAGTTGATGAATTTCTGCTTGGATGTTAATTGCACAGGATGCAAGTTCCTTTTATTCTAACCCTGAGTTTCACATTATAGAATTTCATGTTGCTCTTATCAGCCAGAATATCTTCCTAGCACATTAATATTTCTTCTCCTATAAATGAATTGGACATATTTCTAGTTAAGTGTTACTTTTCATTAGTGTGGAATGGCTACAGGGTCAATACCTGTAAAACACGTGAGACATTCAGCAATTTGCTTATAAGTCAGGATTCAGGTAAAGGAAACAGTTTTTTATAAGTTTCTTCATTGTATCACTGCTTTTTTACTACTGAAGATTTTTTGAGCTTCGTGGCAATCAGCTGGAATCAAGAGAGGCGCAATCACTCCTCACAGCTGCTGTGTCAAGTTTCTATACTTCTCAGCAGTGTTTTCAGATGCACATTCTCTTGAATTCTTGGTGAGGAGGAGTGGGAGATGTTTAATTTTCAGTGCGCCCTGCTGAGCACTGCATGATTCAGTAACACACATTACAGAAGAGTGTGCAGAAAGTGACTGCGATTTCCAGGGATGACAGACACCAAGAGCTGATTATTTCAGAGTGTTCTTAATACCATGGTGATCTACTTGCATTTATTCTGAAACCAAAATTGGGGGTATTGGCTGCATCTTCCAGTAGCTGCCTCCCACACTGATCTTTTTTGTCCTCCCAGAACTGCTAGTTTTCCTGGGATCGGAACCCCAATGGGCACCAAACCACCATTCTGGGAAGTACAAGCTTATGTGCTGGCTCCAGACTCTGCCCCTAGAACAAGCTGTTCCTAAAACCATGCTTGGCTTTTCCAAGAGGCACAGCTCAGTTTCTGGAGGAATTAGTGGAGTTTCTCTTATTGCAGTAGGATAACAAGTGCCAGATGTAATTCTAGTCTTTCCCTGATTAAGCAGCAGCATAGTGACATTAGCTCTCCTAATGTATGATACCTGGATCCAAACTTTATGGTATATATTTTATGAGATCCTGAATTTCTCTATCATACTTTGTTGGCAGCAGCATAGTGGCATTAGCTCTCCTACTGTGTGATACCTGGATCCAAACTATACAACTTTATGGTACATATTTTATGAGATCCTGGATTTCTCCATCATGCTTTGTTGGTTATCACTTTCTTCCATGGAAAGAAAATGCATGTTATCTTCAGTTAATTACTGTTTTGATACCTTAAACATGAGCACAATCTCCAGTCATCAGTAGCACTACCAGATGCATAGTTCACTTATTCCTGATGGAATATCTCAGTTTGCACATCACACTGCAGGTACTCTTTTGTCAGACTTTAGAGGACTGCAGACCTCCAGCTTGCTGGTGCATCATCTTATTAGTCTCACTCTCAAACTCTTCGTTGTTTCAGTAGCACAGCTACAGTGATCAGATTCTATATTTTTCAGACTTCAAGACTGCACTAAGCAGGGACATACCACTTCTTTTGTCTGTAGATTTGGGGTTTTGCTTTGTATTCCAGCCATTATTTTATGCATGACCAGGACCAGGTGAGTTTTGATACCCAATACAAAGCTGCTTTGACCAATTTACTGAAGATAAACTGGTACACACTGGTCATTCAATTAACATTTAATGCTCTAGCTAGAGCAAAACAATGCCTGAACTGTATTGCATCAATTTTCACAACCTTCTGGGTATGATGGCACTTACATGCTGGTCATGACCACCATGCTTGTGAAAGATGGCAGAAAAAACCACAAAAGTTGATTATGCGCCTCTTAGTGATTATGCACCTCTTACCTTTCAGCTTTGTAAACCTACTAAGTTGTCATTTTATAGAGTTTGAATAGTGGAAAATTTGTATTTTTCATGTAAGAAACATTACAGTCCCAACTCCATTGTAAAGTTTTTCTAGTCTGGTTCTGACAGCTCAGCAGGCAAGAAGTGGAGGATGGAGGGCTGTTCCCCATGGCTCCTGTTGCCTCCCACATCTCTTTCTCCTTTATATAGAGATATGGATGAATAATTCTGATTTGTTTATCTGATACTAATATTGCTAAATCTTCAAGGGTCACATCAAGACCCTGTTGATTTAGGTAAATAACAGGTGTGCAACAAAATTTCACCTGCTCCAATCAACATGTCATCTAAAAATACATCTGGCTTCATGTCTAATCTTAATGGTCATTCTGAGAACTCATTCAGGATTTTGTGATAAAGAATAGCAAGTTTCTTCAGCAGAATTGCCTGTAGATGTCTAGTTTGCCATGGTGGCAATGTGATGCTTTATGCCAATTAATTAGCATGGTTCAGTGATGTTTTATGCTTTTGGTATCCTACTTCACTAGTCATGCTGCAAAGGATATAAACAAGGGTGGGGGGGGGTTAGTAGTTTTGATCATTACAGATGGAACATTGAGATTTCTGGTGTGTATGACTCCTGGAAGTATCATGGCACAGGCAAATAAATGCGCTGGCTCTCACTTTTGTATGAAGCCATTGTGTTTCACATATTTCTTTATGCTCATGCCTGCATTTTCTCTGCTTACTGGGTTTACTCATTGTGAATAAGCCTTTTGGAATTACTGCCGTGCATAAAACAAGGTGCTCATGCTGTGGCCAACAATGAAGGAGCCACAATCGATTGGTGTGTCTTGCATGCTTCTCCTGGGCCTCTGCGGCTGGTCACCTTGGAGACCTGGACTGGCCTCACAACTGCTCTAACTAGTGGCAGCTCCTGCATTTTCTGCTTCGGGTGTAATTAGTGACACTTCTTGAATAATCTGTGGTTGTTCTAAAGTGAGGGTTTTTCCCATGGAGATGAGAAGTTCCCAAAGCTTCTATATTCCTCCAGGGATAATATTTAATACGTAATTTGGAAGTTTAGCAAACTTTATTCCAGTTCACCAACAGTGGTGTCAGGAAAGTTCCAGAAGGGGGACAATTTTCCTAGATGCTGTACCACAAATAAATACTCCAAGAGGAGAGTGTATACTTGCAGATGTCTAATGCAGAAGAATTCTGGAATACCTCTAGAGATCACGGTGCATCTGTAAAGCCATATATGTCTAGAGCCAGGCAGCCATAATGTATTCTGAACTCTTCTCCCCTTGGCCCTGGGTAATGACATCAAATAGTGCTGGCTATTAGGATTTTACATATTTTTGGTTAAAATTATTGGCTCCAGATGAAGTTTTAATTCTGCCAGCATTGCTTCTTTATTATCATCTTCCCATCCTATTCTACTTGAAAATGCTCCTTTCGATGTCAATTACTTTGTTGCAAAACTGAAAAGAATTTTCAGGGTTGGAGTGTGTATGTATCACAAGAAACAACAATCCCTTTTTCCATGTTCACCAATAGCCTTATTAATAGTAATCCTCTTAGTAGTACAAGCCTCTTGGTAGTCACCAGCAGAGAGGTTTCTTTTTTAGTAGATATCTCTAGGTTTCATAGCCTGTAAAAAAACCTGGCTCTCCTTCATGCGTGCTATATCCTGGATACAGTCCTTTCTCATATTTCATACCAGTGCCTGCTACTAGGTAGCAATTTGGTGATCTCCAGAACGGGCATTCCCTGATCTCTTAGGGATTTTTGACTGTGTGTAAGAAGATGCAGAGTCCCAACTTTGGTGCCTGGTAAGTAGTGTGAGTACCTCCAAGCCTGTACATAGTGGTGGCAATGTTTGTTTTTCTTTCTTCTGCTCAGTTAACTATAAAATCTATAGAAAGTAATATCTTTGCACTCTCTGTCAGATTAGATTTAAATTGGATCAGTGTGTTCAGACATTACTGGTGGAGAATGGAGAAAGATACACACTTCTTGACTTCCTTATTCTTATCTTACTGTCTTTTAAAGATAGGCTACATATTCAATTTCAGTTGGGTCTGCTTGATCTACGAATGGTTAATAGTAATGAAAATTTGCATTGGGTCTTTTTTTTTTTACTATCTCAGTCAAATCTCATGCTTCAGGAAATAAGATTTGTAGGAATCACGAATAACAAGTAGGTAATTCATTATTCATATCTGTCTGCTGGGAAAAAATGTCACAGAGTGGGTAGGTGGCTGGACCAACATTGTGTAATGAGTCTATGAAAGATGGGGAAAAAAGTCATGCATTCTAACTGACTCCTCTGCCTTAAACAATGAATATTATTTCTTTTATGATTATTTGACTTTAATTAATCTTGTGAATATGATTAAGATGCCCAAGTTTATCCAGGAGGATAAATCATTAATGCAAATTACACATTTATAAATTATATACAGAGATATATATATAGATTTCCTTCATTTGATCTTTTGACTTACACCCTAGTAAGTTTGAAAATGAGGTGTTTTTTTCTTCTGAAAACCTTTGTATTGCTGTAAGTAGTTTGATAGTAGATAAAAGAGGATGAGCAATGAAAGAGGGCCTGACTTCAGAGCTTAGAGTGTAAAGGAGCAGGAGTAGGAGTAGGGGAAGGGAAGGAAAGGGAAAGGGAAAGGGAAAGGGAAAGGGAAAGGGAAAGGGAAAGGAGAAGAAAATGAGTATTACAGTTGGAAGGGATCTACGAGGATCATCTGTCCAGCAGCCTGTTTTGAAGTAATGCTGTGTGAAAGTGATCCAAAAGCTGACAGACTACAGTGTTAGCTCAGAGGTAACTTAATTCTCTAAGACTAAGAGTATTGCAGATCAGATATCAATATTGAAGATTTCATTCAGAAAGATATAATCAACTCTTAGGTTTGGGAGAAGGCTCCAGCTTCTCAGTGTGTTTGTGTCCCTCTGCATTACAGAGTGAGACACATTCTGCCATTTCAGGGAAAGTGCTTACCTAAGTTTAGGTAGGGGATAAAACAACATGAATAAAAAAATTGTGCATTAGAAATAGCACAGTGTTTTTTATCTTGACACATTAAAAGGGTAGGAGTTTAGCAGGTTGTTGGTTTTTTGTTTTTTGTTTTGTTTGTTTGTTTTGTTTGGTTGGTTGGTTGGTTGTTTTTGTTTTTGTTTTTAAACAGTGTACTGTTCCAAGCTTTCTTCAGGTCTTACATGGTTCTGGACATGGACTGTTCTCTGCAGTAACCTGTGGTAGTGACACCAATCACAGTGTCTGCCACCAAAGGGAAAACCATGTGTAGTCTAGTGGGTGGGCAGGAGGAGAGAAACTGAGGCATGATCAGCTACTTTATCTGTGTAGTTTAAATTGTAATTTACCCCTCAAAGTAACAACCAGTAATCTCATGAAATAAAACATCTGAAGATTATAAAATCTAACAACAGAGCTTAGGCTGGATCAAAACCAAGGCACCAAAAATTGATCCTTTCATGTTTTTTATAAAAATGCATGTTCAAATTCCTAGATCTGACTTCAGCTATTATGATTACGTCCACAGTCAAAACAGACTGTTCTGCAAAATCTCTAAAAGGAAATAACAAGTCAAAACACTTCAGTTGAGTTTGTAATCAGTAAAGGGAATGCTCTGTTGTGTCATGTTAATAGGCTAAGCCTGCCCTGTATCAGAGAAGGAGAAACTTGTACCTTACCTGGATCTGCTTACTTGGCGCTCCCCTCCCACATGAGTAACTTGGATTTGGTCACAAACTGCTCAGGACACTGTCTGAAAATTAACCTGAAAATCCCAAATCTTTGGTTTTAGGCAAGTCTTTACCCTGGCTTACTGCACAGCTCCACAAGCACCAGCTGGCACAGGGCAAGGAGCAGGAGCATGTGAGAGCCAGTTGCAGCAGCAGCTCAGGGCTGTTACACCAACGCAGTTTTCCCACTGTGAGAGAGGGAGCAGGAGGGAGCTGTGAAGAAGAACAGGTTGGATAAGATCAGATGTTCTGAGGAGGCGAAGGGAAATGATGCCATCTAGTCTCCCAAAGGCTTGCTGAAAATGTGGTGCAGGACAAAAGCAGTGCAGCCTGCAAGCAGTCATCTGTGAGGGGAACAGAGTATTTTCAGGTGCTTTGGGAAGCCAGACTAGTGAAGTATTCCTGTTAGAGTGCATTTTCTCTGTTATGTAAATAATTTAGCAGTGTTGGTGTTTTGTTTTTAGGCATCAGTATTCCCATGAAGTAGTCATCAGTAATACAAGTGGATATGAGGAAATAAGAAACCTTTTTGGGTCAGGGGATGTAAAGTCATACAGAAGAGGAACAGTTCTTTTGACCTTTTGTGCAGACATAAAAGTCTCCTACAGCAGGCCTTTAGTCTCCTGAACCAGCTACTTGACCAAGAAGAAGACAAGCAAAGTTTTATTGTTTAGGCATGGGAGCCTTTTGGGTTTGTAAAAAAATCTCTTACCCTTAGACATGTAATCCCATTTGACTGTCTCCTTCCCCCTGTCCTGGGCAGGACTGGATGTCTACAAAGTCTGTAGAGAAATAATATTTGTACTGGGGAAGCTCTGTGTCTGCAAGACTGCCTATAATGGGCAAAAATTAAAAAGAAAGAATTATCCTGTAATCTTGATTTGTAATGGTGATTCTTTTTCAAACAGCGAGGTAATAAGTAAATCCTGGTATAATCTTCATCCTTTGTGAGACTTTTGCTTCTTTACCACTCAGCACTTGACTCTGGCACTCTTGTGAGAGGCAGGAGAGGACCAGACTGCCTGGCAGCCCTCCCCCTTGCAAGTCTCCTGCACTCATTTAGATCTCTCTGCTGAACTCTGTAAGGAAGAAGGAAAGCACAGCTCCTTTGATGATCTTGATCTAAAAAGCAAGTTGTCATCTAAAGTAAAAGAGAGAGACTGCAGTGGATGAAAGAGAAGCAATATGCTGATTTTCTGGTCTAGCAGTGCTGTTATTCTACCTGTGTCCCAAGCCCATACACAAATAATTGGGAATTTGCTTTCTTAATGGTTGTTGGGTTTTTTTATTGTACCTCCGTGGCTGTGTGGATGAATGTAAAAAGGGTTTTGTACATGTGCATTTGTATATTTGGTAGCCACTGCACAGCTAAAGCCTCTTCCAATTTTCTCTCTAATTTATTTTTAATTTTGTAACCCCCCAAGGGGTAAATCCCTATTACAAGATATAAAACCATCTCTTCTACAAAGCAGCTTATTTGTTGATATTTAATTCAAGCCAGCAGATGCAAAGCTGTAGCTTTTTTCTAAACACTAAGACCTCCTTTGTCATAGCTGTCAAGTGTGTCTCACTGCAAAATTAGTTAAAAAATCAAAACTTAAAATATAATTCTAGAAAGAGCAAGAAGAGAAGGTTTTTATTTCTCTGTAATAAGACTATGCTGGACTTCTGAATCTTGAAGCATTCTTAACAGGCAACTTACTTTTAAATCTACATTACATTTGGATTAGACTGAATATGAAGACTTACCTTTTCAGAAGCTCAAGTGCTGAAAGAAGCTGGGGGTTGTTTTTTGAAGGAGGACCTCCATCAAAAGAAGGCAGTGTCTAAAGACAGCATTACTGTGTGCACTTACATAAATGCATGTTCACTGGCATCAATATGTGCTTTGTCTCATGGGAAATGTTGCCCTTAAGCTAACCTGCACACTTTATGGTTTAATATTTGTTTATATGACTGGCTGAAACTCCTAGTCGCAGATGTATTGCAGTAATAACAAAAAGACATGATCTGAAATAATCTCTCTTCCTACTGTATCTCATTCTAATCAAATCATATTTTTTAAAAATATGAAAAAACTACTTTAAAATTCTTTACCAGTTGGTTCAGGTGTAGGCATCTACATTTGGTCCTTCTGGTCTAATATGCTTACAACTCAAAAGACATGAATAATTAGTTTGCTTTGAGTTGTCATTGAGGGAAATATGTTTTAAAAAACTCAGATTCTCTCTTTTTGCTTTGCTTTTAATAAAGTGTGATGGTTGTGTTCCCATCATTGTTTTTACACAAAGGCAATGTTTATTTCTATTCAGAATGCGAGTCTTAGAATAAAGATCTTGATTCTCTCTGCTTCTCCTTTTAGTTTTCACAAGTCAAGGCTTCCCACTTATCTCCTTGACTCCCATTTCCATTCTCTTTGTTTTCTGAATTCACTGAGTTTGCAATCTGTGATTGGTGTTCAGAGGTCCTGTCCTGCTGGCAGCCCCACACCTTCTCCAGGTTGTCTTCCACTGTTGCCTTTTATTGGGTGTTTTTTGCTAAACTGGGACATTTGAGTATGGTGACTCCATTTCAGCCACCTGTCAAAACCAGAACTCCACTGCCTCTGCCTTGATCTGTCCATCGCACGGGACTGACAGTCACTGCAGATAATCATCTTCCTACTGCCTATCTCCCCAGAAGGTCTCCTCCTTTGGAAGTGATTCCTGAGCTTTTTACTCTGCCCAGCATTCTCAGCAAAAACTGCTTTTTTGCAGTCTGGAATATCTCAGAGATCTAAATCAAAGATAAGTTACCATATATCAAGTATTTTTCTTATTTTCATCAAGAGCAAAGAAAGAATCAAGAAAGCAAAAAGAGAGAACTGTGTGTGCCAGTTTAAACTGTAGAAGAGTTAATTCCCATCACTGGGAACTCTCGCTTTACCCACTAGCCAGAAGTCACAGCCATACATTTACTGTTAAAGCTGACTTAGTTGGCCACATCTGAGCAATACAGTGATCTGTGGCTGGAAATGGAAGAAAGCACTGGCAAACCAAAGGCACCAAGAGGCCTTAAGCTGTGTCCATAGTCCTGGCTCAGGCAACCTACTGCCAGTGCAGCTCTTGAGCCTGCTGCTTCTCTCTGCTTTTGTAGGTACCATCAAGGTCCTATTGTAACAAAAAGAGATGCAGGTGGGATTTCCACTGTTGTAATAGAGACTGCAGTTTGATCTCTTTGATTTTTTTGACTTTATCTTTACAGTTAAAATGAAAAATCACTCTGCAACTTTAACCACATTTTTCCATTGCATTGTTGTTTTCCAGTTGATGCTTTAAAGGCATTGTCTGGACAGCATAAAAACTTGAGATACAGTTTCAATACCTGTAAAGGATTTATCTTAAAATACCTGTAAAGGACTTAGTGTGGTTTACACCGATTTCAGTATAAATTAGGACACCTAATCTCAAATTCCCTTTAAAAACCTCTCCCTAAAAATATTTTTTAAATAATGGAAATAATTCTACATGCTCAAATCATCATAAAATGATAAAATCTACATAAATGTAGTCATAATTATGTCTGAAGGATAGGATTTAGTAAGTGTAACAGGGAAGTGTGGTATGATTAAATGTATTTACTCATTATTCATTGTCTTAAGTATTACTTTACTCACCACCTTGTTTCTGCTATTTTTCTGCTGCTTACTGAAAGAAAGAGAGGGAAAGAGGAGAAAGGAGGAAGGCAAGGAAGGAGGGGAAGGAGGAGGGAAAGGGAAAGAAGACTTTTAGCATTTACGGTTTTGGACTCAATGTCTTCATCACTGTAACAAATAATTAGGCTGTTGCCTAATAATATACCACTGAAAGAATGTATGTGTGAGCACCTATTCATTCACAAACATGAAATTATTCAGATGCTTCATTCAGGTAAACACCCATTCAAGTCACTCATCAGGGCCAAGCTTTAGCAGCTATGATTTTTGAATTAACTTTTGAAGTAGTTATCTGTTTTAGTGTATTTGAGTCTTATAAGATATGAGATGCCTGTGCTATAGAGAGCCTGCTGTTTCTGCCATGGTATAGCAGCCCATATATCACCAGGTCCATTTGAACCAGAGACTAAACACACTTGTGATAAAGGAAAATTATGAAGGAGAATTGGGAAGCCTGAGCAAGGCAATGGACAAAAATGATCCTTTTCTTTTGTGTTTTCTATCACCCATTTTGATGATCACAGGCATTTAGAAAAGCTACAGCAATATGAAAAAAACCTCAGAATAGTGGAGCTTGCTTTGAAAGTTTCAAGACAGTTCAAATACCATTTTTAGTACTTTGGCAGTACAAGTAAACGCCAGTTAGATTCCTTTCTAGGCTACAGACTCTGAAAGACCTCCAGTGGTACAGTGTTCAGTCACAGTCTGCCCCTTTCACAGTGAAGTCTCATCCTGTGTGGAACTTACTGTAATGCAAATAAGCCACAGGTTTGCCCACCCTAATTAATGAGCTGTTTGCTTTTGAATGGAGAACAATAATCCCTAGTCTACCATGAGGAATGCTTTGACCTTTTGAAAGTTGTGGGTTTGATCTGCAGGCTGTATTGTAGTGTCAGTTTTCAAGGGGTGAAGATTAAATACTGGGTGATTGACAGGGTTCCCATGGAAGGCAGCGAACCCGCCTGCTTTAGAAGATTCTGGGAGCAGAGCAACTGCCACCCAAAATATGTCTCAGTGCAGCCTTTCTCAAAACAAGTCTGATGCTTTGAACCTCTAGGATCAGAATAACCATCCATCAACCAGGATCTGTCCTATGCCCCAGTGTGATGCTGTTACTCTCCTGCTCTAATATTCCATCATATTTAAAAATACTGCTAATCTCCCACCCTGGCAAAAACCTGTTGCATCATATGTGCAGCATACAACATTCTATCAGTGTGTATGGAAAGTATAAATGTAAAGTGTAAAAAGTATAACTGCTCTGTTCTTTAGCACTTTATATGTGCACATATATGTGTATATATTACTTTGCCAAGCTGGCTCTTTTAATATCTGCTAGACAAATAAGGTGTGTTAGTTTTCACTTCCTCGCAGTACCTCTTTGTATATGGTGGCTTTCAACTGCTCAGTGTAAATGCGAGAGATCTAGATAATTTTTCTGGACAGACAGGGGCATGTAAACCTAACTCTTACATAATTGTTCTTGTTTACTTCCACAGGAGAAGAAAACTTGCTGGCAATTTTGAAGAGGAGATGGTGGAAGTACATGATCCTGGGGATAATAGATATAGAAGCCAACTACCTGGTAGTCAAAGCTTATCAATACACGACTCTTACCAGTGTACAGGTAAGGACTCAAAGCATTTCCTCTTTTGAGGTAAGACAATAGGTCCAGTGGGGTCAAGTGGTGTAGTATCCATTCAGTGAACAATAGCTAATTGCTGCCTCTGACTTCTGTGTACTTTTTAATGCTGACTCATAAGACACACTTTTTCATATTGGACTATTTTTATTACTCAATATTTTCCAAACTGTACAAAAACATTCTGACTTTCATTTTATTTTTCTGTGCTAAACCGTTCCTAACCACATTTTTGTCATTATCTACATAATTTAATGTTTTGAGGAAATATTTTCAGATTGGCTGAAATATTTTTCTCACTTTGTATTGTACTTGGAGAAAATGCAAACACTTCTTTTAGGGTTCCTTAATTAGATCTGAGTTTCTAAAGGTCTAGGGTGGGCTGACCTTATTGGACACCAAGTGTCCACCAAAGCCACTCTGTTACTCTCCTCCACAGCTGGACCAGGGGAGAGGGAATATAAAGGAAGTTTTTGGGGGTCAAGATAAGGATGGGGACAGATCACTCACCAGTTACCATCACAAGCAAAACAGACTCAGCTTGGGCAAATTAGTTTAATTTATTACCAGTCAAATCACTCACATTTTCCCCCTACTCCAGTGTGGGATCCCTCCCACAGGAGACAATTCTCCACCAATTTCCCCACTGTTAAGTCCCTTCTACAGGCTGTGGTTCTTCACAAACTGCCCCAACACGGGTCCCTTTCACAGGTGTAGCCCTTCAGGAGCCAGCAGCTTCAGAGTGGGCCCCCTCTGGGGTTACAAGTTGTGCTAGCAAACCTGCTCCAGCATGGGATTCTTTTTCCATGGGTCCACAGGTCCTGCCAGCAGCCTGCTCTAACACAGGGCTTCCATGGGATCACAGCCTCCTTTGGGCAGTGCTCCAGCACGGCATTCTGCACAGCCTGCAGGTGAATCTCTGCTCCACCATGAACCTCCATGGGCTGCAGAGGGACATTCTGTCTCATCATGGTCTGCACCACGGCTGCAGGGGAATCTCTGCTCTGGCACATGAAGCACCTCCTCCCTTTCCTTCTGCACTGCTCTTGGTGTCTGCAGAGTTGCTACTCTCACATGTTCTCACTCCTCTCTCTGGTTGCAATCTCTGTTGCACAGGGTTGCTTTTTTCCCCCTGCTTACCTGTGTTATCCCAGAGGTGCCACCACTGCCATTGGTGGGCTCGGCCTTGGGCAGCAGCAGGTCCATCTTGGACACAACTGGCATTGGCTCTGCCAACTTCTAGCTGCTTCTCAGAGAAAACACCCCTGCAGCCCCCACTGCTGTCACAGCCTTGCCAAGCAAACCAAATAGAGGATGCTTAGGATCCCATAATTAGATCAGAGTGCAAAAGTTGTCATTAAGTAAAATGACTGCAGTTTTTATGAAGAAGTCTGACTTCAGTGCAAGCTGTTAGATGTGTTATATAACAGCTCAACTGCAGTTATCAAAAAGTATAGTGCCTACTAAAAAATTATATGTGCAAAAGCTAGGGTACCAATTTCTTCAACGATACAATCTGAATATTTTATATAAAAAACCACAAAAGAATCGGGCTCCTTCAATTAAAGTGGAAAAGCGAATAATAGAAACATTTTTAAGATTCTGGAAATTGTCTGTCTTGGGAAATCATTGAATACTTAATTGCGGCTTGTTCTAAAACAAGCCTAGTGCCTCTTTATATTATTTTTAAATAACTGAGTAACACTAGGTAGTGTTCAATGTATTTTACACCTTACTTACCTGAAGTTTGCATTACAGCTAATAAAACAAAGGAGCACCAGTTAATGTTTTGCAGGATCAAAGCTAATTAAGAGTATATTTCTTCCATAGCTGAAAAGCAGTATTGGAAAATCCTGAGCTTCTTTAGCTGAATAAGTGGATATAGAAGAAAACTATGAATTCAAGGAATCTGAATGAGGTCTATGCTAAATATTCACAAGTGCCTCTGGCATCACAATCCAGGTTTGAAGATTCATTGAATCATGCTCAGACAATGTAATATTGTTTTTAACACTTTTCCAAATCTGATTACTTAGTATAGAATAAAGCTTAAATCCACATAAATCTCATATTCTCTGATTTTACAGCCACTAAAAGCCTCGAAGAGAAAAGCAAACTGAATTGCTTCTTTTGTGTGATTCACTCACAGCAAGTATAAATAGTGGACTGAGCAGGATGACTTGGGTCATTAAATCCCATCTCCCAAAGCTACCAACAAGCACGTATCAAAGGTTCATCTGGCCAGACCTGTGACCCCCCACTTCCAGAAGATGCAGATCCTGGAGCCAGCAATGCAATGAGCGTGGCCTTTAGTGTATTATATCAACAGATCAAAAGTTAAAGCGTGAAAGGGAAGCAGGCAGGAGAGTTCAAGGGCATTGCCTGTGCCTCAACAGGGAATTTGTTAGCTGAAATCATCCATGTTCTCCTTTTAAACTGATGGGGGGAGAGAGGAGTGGTGGATCAGGAGAGCTGTCAGAGGGCACAGACAATGTCATGTCCATTTTTAGACCTCTTCCACATCAGAATTACAGCAGAGCTCAGGTTTCTTTCCTGTGTAGCTTGAAATAAAGAACAGGTAGGAACTCAAATGTTGTCAAGCTTTTTTCCAGGCATGGAGTGAATACAGGGTCACCTTTTCCCATAGCTGTCCTTATTTGCTGGGATACATATGGAGTGACTAGGAATACCTGCTGCATTTTAAATTCATTTCATGCCCTAATAAGAATGAGCTTCCAAGTGACAAGCCCCAAGATCCAGTGAGAATGGGACAAGTATGAGGTAATGCATTAAGATGTTGAATCAAATGACACATTTTCTGAAATGTAGCCAAACACCCTATTTCATTTAAAGATGAAACAGAGCAGCTCAGGGAATTATTCAGCACTGGTCTAAGTGTGTCATTGGAAGAAATGAAGACTGAAAAAGTGGAAAACAGAAGACGAAGAAAAGAAAACTTTTCCTAGAATCTGATTTTTGAAGAAGGAAACAACTCTCAAGAGAAAGGAACTCTCTATCCTGGAAGGCCTGATCCTGCAGGAGCTCCACCTATAAGGCCATAAATACTTGCTGGCACATAGCAAAAAATGTTCAAATTCTTTCAGAACTGAGACCCAGGAAGCTATTACTACCTGCCGCAAATCAGCATGTCTGCCTTAAGGCTGTGGGAGCTATGCCTGTGAACACATTGGGCTGAGAATTGAGCCCTTCAAGTCAGTTCCATTTTACAGGCTTTTATACTCAACAGGATGTACATCAAGGCTTTTTTGATGGAGAAAATGTAAGACTTTTTGAAATTCTCACTTGAGTAAATGAGAAATTTTGCAGTATTTTTATAGTGGTGGTACATGGACCACTTTGGTAGGATGTCAGTTTTACAGCATATCCTTTTTTCCACATGACATCTCTGCTCCGTCATGCAAAATTAACATGCAAGCGTGCAGTGCTTGTGGTGCTTTTAGGCAAAAAACACATTACACTGGTCTCAGCAGAAAGCCAAAGCTTAACTGTAAAAATACACCTTTATTGCAAATGCTTTGATTTCAACTTCACCAAAAAACTCTTAGCATTCAACAGCTTTGTTTGCCAAGTAGCTTTAAACTCTTAGGACTATCACAGTTTTTAGTTTTTACTCCATCCTTTTGGTTTTTAATATTTGGTATTATTTCATCGTGGTTCCATGAAAAGACTGAAAATGGTGCCCTACTTTTGTTCAGTGTTTCACACCCAAATTTTCCTATATTTTAAGATTCTCTTTTGGCTTTGATCTGGGAAAACAGGATTTTCTGATAAATCTTCCTATATATCTTTCTCCTAATGCCTTCAGAATCACAGTGAATGAGAACACGTAGGCACAAATCAGAAATGAATGTGGTACCTAACCTTTACTTTGGGACACGCTTCTGATTATTTCAAATCCTCATGTACTCTATAATTACTATCAGAGAATGTGGCAGTCAGTTTCATAATAAGATGAAGGCAAAGTACTGTGAAGCCCAGAAACACATAATTTTCCTCTTTTAAAAAAACCCCAACAAACAACTAAAATACCTCTCTTACCAATTAGGTGACATAGAATTTTGACTGAAAATCAATGCACTATTTATGTTTCAGTCACTTCAATGCAGGTCATTTGCTAAGGATAAAATCCAAGTTACCCCTTTTAGGCACCAGCAGTGCAATCCAAAGACAGCTCGATTCAATGGAACAATGCAACTCACATCTAACTGTCTACAAATCTAAAATGTCATGGACATCTATTATCCCTTCCCTTGCTGCACAGAGCACGATCTTGGGACATGAAGACATGTCTTAGCCTATCAGGTTGCTTCTTCTTTGGTTACTTTAAGCTCTGGCTCTTTGCATGCCCAGAGTGATTCTGTATTGATGCCTAAATACCTGCCTCCACTGAAAACCCTGGAAGCTAAGTATTGCTACATCAAAGTACCCCAAAGAACTCAATTTGTTAGATATGATCTTAGCACGCCTCAAGTGCTTGCAGAAAGCCTGGAGTGCTTTCCAAATTGTAAGTGTGGAACCACCTTTTTCATTAAGTTATAGCCTTTAAAGCAGTAGCCTACAGAAAGGGCTTGACTTCATGCAATGTTGAATCCATCCCAGCTGAGGTCATGGCAACTCAAGCTTTCTATAACCATGAAAATGCTCAAGCTAGTACATGAAAACTGTTCCCCAGAGGGTACTCTTAAAAAACTGACTCAAGTAAAAGACACAGGAGTTTATAAGTGGATCAATTTGATATCCAAACCCACCTATTTTGAGAACTACCAGAGATCAGTCACACTTAATGTTATCAGACATAAGTGTGTGGATTCCCAGATGACCTAAACTTGTGAAATGATCTTTAGTTTCTGTTTGTTGTCTTACTCTGACTTGCAGAACATTTTGCAGCCTTCTTGAATGTCAGCTGTACCAGATACAGAAGGTACACTGAGCACTCCCTTGTATACTAGCACTTGGTCCCATGGACTTGTTTTAAAAGTTATGTACTTAACTTTTGGACTGCCTGTGGTAATGCATGTCATATTTATCCTAATGGGTTTGAAAACAGCCCTGGTGTAGGCCTGTGGAAGATTTAATAACTATTCAAGAAGGATGTTTTAAATACTGTTGGAGACAGTTTTACACAGCAGATAAAATTGCGTCCCCCAGAGGGAATTAAAAGATTCTGAAGTTTTTGCAGTTACTTAGATCTAGATATTAAATTTCCTTGAAACTGTGTTTTAACTTCAACTTGCCTGTACTGCATTTACAGTGTACCATTCACATACATCCTCCAAAATCCATAATGTTTCCACTAGACCTGCTATATACTAACAATTGTAATCTTTTCTGCCGGTACTTGCTTTCTCATCATATCAAGCTGTGTTATGAGGCAGACTGTCCTCACCCTTCTCCACAAATTAATTAGCTCTCCTTGCTACAATACATTGTTCTATCCATCTCTGTATTACACTCATGTTGCACTTTCTAGAGGTTATCCTTTTTCTATATTATGACATCACACAGAAATCTGGATTATTTCTGCAACACCTTGCATAATGCTACTGCAGAGTATACATACAATGTCATAAGAAGAGAGGCACTGTCAAGGAGACAGAGATGTTTCCATATAGCAATTTATCTGGTAATTTATTCCTTGGGCAATCATGCCTTTGATTGGCATGATGAAAACAAAGGTAGTAAAAGCTGGGATTTATAGACACCAGGAGACAGGCTATAAAGCTATGATGCTGATGTTCTCAGCTCTTAGATCACTGTGAGGCTGAGCAGTACATCACACTTCCAATTACCTCTGGCAGTTTTCATATCTCAACAACAGCCACCAGAAAAGGAAAGGAGTCAGCAGTAAGTGCTTATTATAGGAGAGCTGGATGGCAGTAGTCTTTACTTTGTTCTTGGTCCCTGTGGACTCAAAGTACATTGAGGCAGAAGATTTGAGATGGTTTTGAAGCAAATCTGGGAGGCAGGGAGCAGGGGAGGTGCAATGTTGAAGTTGTTGATCCACTTTTTCTAGCGGGTGCTAATGTGAATTATCCCAAAAGCAGAGATAAATTCCACTCTTTCCCTTCCTCCCCCCGTCCTATGAATGTAAGATTGATCATACTTTCCTGTTCTGCTTCAGGGCAGTAAGGAAATAGAGCAACATTAATAAAGTTTGCAGATCAGCATTTTGTGGAAATGTTGCATACTGCACATTTATACTGTGAGAGGCTATCTTGGATCTGATTTACTATCAGACTTTAAGTTACTGTTCTGTCTTTTAACTTATTACATATCTGTGATGTGCAAACCAGGTCCCACAGTATCCAGAGTCTCTGTATGTAAGTCTGAAGTCAACAGAACTCCCAGTATCCCGAGCTCCTGCCTCTACTGGCAAAATTCACCCAGAGACAAACTTTTTACTAACATAAATATGCAAAATCTCATTAAATTCAGTGGAGCTGTGCCCATTACAAGAGCAGAGGTTTTGGCCTCCTGTGCCCATTTTGCATATTCTGGCAGATGACAGGCAAAAGCAGAGGTTTTCCTGTAGGAGATATCCATGAATTTTCTTAGGCTGGGATCTCATCCCTCACATAGGTAAAGCAGGTGGTGACATGGAGAAGTTTCTAATGAGTAACCTTGAGAAAATGATCTGCCCAGCTCTTATCCAGTCATCTTACTTTGAGAGAAGCTCAACAGAAAATGGGAGTGGGGGGTGATTCTGCAGAAACACATGCCTGCTGGCAGAACTGTCTTACAATGATCTTTTTCTGACAATGGTGTGTAGAATCAGAGGAAGAAGTCAATTAAAGGAAAGACCATTACCATGGTCTATTTCTTGGTTAGTGTTCCTGGTATCTGCACAGATCTGTATAAGCACACCTGGAGTTCATGTATGAAATGATGAAGAGGTATTTTTTTAAAGGAGTCAAGATGTGATTATTCATGTTGGTAGTAAGGCATGTCCTTATGTAGACAGTCTAGAGCAGAGGAACTGTGGGTTGGATGTGACCACCACCTTTCATTTAACAAAAGTTCAGGAAGCCACTAAACTCCTTCTATGTGCACAGAAAGCTGAACCTGTGAGATTCCTCATCTCAGGTTTTGATACATACAAGTCAAATAGAGGTAAAGGTCTTTCATTAATCAAAGTTTTAAGTGAGTTTCTCTGTCCACAGGGAAAAAGAAAACACTGAGAACAGATTAAAGAGTTAAAGATTAAAAAAACTGATAGGAACAGTTCTAGAAGCATTAAGAAAAAAATTGGAGATCTTGTGGGCAAAGCAGAGAAGACTGGGTGCACTCTCCTGGCTTTTATTTTTTTCCACATCATTGCAATACACATTTTTACATTTTTTGAAAACCAGTTACATCACTGGTTCCTTCCCCAGTCTCCATACCTGAAGTACTGTACATTTTGACTGTATGAAAAATTAATGGTTTCACATTAATTTTGTGATTAAATAAAAACCATGCAAGAAAGTGCTAAAGTTGTGACGAGGTATCAAATAGAAACATGAAAGATAAAAACTGTGCTCCTTTTTTATTTGAATTGTTTGAAATAACCCTGTCAGAGATGCTGCTAGCATCCACACCTTTCCTGCAGAAGGTTTTGATTGCAGGGCAGCATAATTGCAATGCAGCTCCCCTGACAGCTGGCATCCAGCTCTGTGAGGGTTCACATCTCATCTGTTTTTGTGGAATCAAGTGTCTGTGATATTGTGAAGGTGGTCTGAAAACTTGAGGATAAAAAGCACTTGAACAGGCAGGAAACCCTGTTTTCCTCTGGAAAAAACCCCAAAAGCCCAAGTAAATAAGAGAAGCTGTGTCTCTCACTGGCTATAGCGCCTGCTGTTGTATTAAAATTTCCAGGTCACATGCAGAAATTGTGTGGCCATCATGTGTGCTTGACCATACAATGTGTGATGGATGTGACACTGGTTTTACTGATCCCCCTGCTCTGGAGAGCAGCGGAAGAGGAGGCTGTGGCTGATTCTCCGCATGATTTGCTGGAGGGCAGCGCTAATGAGAAACCCCTAATGTGAAAAAAAAGGGCTTGTAACTGGGGGGAAAAAATCCAATGAATGTTTAAAAAGGAAGATTCAGCTCAGCTGTTCCCATAGGGAGTTTGCTGACCAGCTTTTTCTTTTTGATATCACTGCAGATCAGCAGTTCACTCTGTACTACAGACCTCTCTTCTAAAGCTTTGCAGTTCTCCCTTCCAATGATTTGACAGAACATTCTTGCTGTAGATATGTAGAGACATGCTGAATTTGTGAGACCAGAGACTGGATTTTTACTATCAGCAAGAGAGTATTTGTCTTTGATTCACAAGGATAATAATTTAACAAACAAGTAATCAGAGGAAATAGATTTCAACAGTGTGTTTCCTTAACAGACTTAGATCCAGTGTGGTATCTTTTAGAGTCAAATAATAACCTTCAATTTCTACACAACAACATAACATTCTTATAATAAAAAGAAGTTTCTATAGGACAGTATGTCAATAGATTACATATTTTTGTATCCTACCTTCTAAAGCAACCCCATTCAGAGCTGTGACTGAAGAAAGCCACAGACACACAGCAATGTCAAAGAACGTGGTCTGCACCACCCCATGGCAACACAGGAAATATGTTTTCTTTTAGGTTAGTGAGATATAATAACTTCTATGATTAACAGGAATGTTGATTAAAATCAGACCAATTTGCCTTAATGACAGGGTGTAGGTAATACCTTTTAAATAAACAATTAAAAGGAAGGAAAATATTGGAGATAATTATTTGAGAAATATTGATAAACAACTGACCTTTATATGCTATAAATGAAATTCAGCTAAGCATAATCTGTCTTTGTTACTGTAAAAGCTTTATAGACAGAAAAATTACAATTAGGTATAATATTTTTTCTTAATAGCTGAAAAAAATAATAACAAACAAAGAAAGAACAAAAGGCAAAAACCCCCATCAATAAAAAAGCCCTGTAGCAGATGAGGTAATCCTCAATCTCACATCTTTTGTCTGTGGAATACATGTACATTTTTTCTTCTACTAGACAGGTTTATCTGAGGAAAAAAGAAGGGCAGGGCAAATTTAGTCCTGGAGAAGTGAAATTTAAAGCAATACCTGAAAAAGAGTTAATAATATTTTTTAGGTTGTCTTATTGCTTACATTGTAGTAACCTAATTTATTTCTGTTTACCTCATTCCTTAATTAAAGGTATAAACTAAGCACAATTTAAGAACTACATAATGTCAGTGAACATTACCTACATTTCATGTTTGTATCTATTGATAGTGCAGCATTCCAAATAACAATTTGTGAATTAGACTTTGGACTGCCAGCCCAAGGAGGCGTTTTCTGGCTGTTGTCAGCATTGTTTATTTGTGAAAGGTTCTGTTCACACATCCTTTCATGTTACTGCTTAAAAGACACTCATTCACATACTTGAAAGCATAGGTATGTTTAAATATTTATGGAACAACAGGAATTTAAAAAATCTTCCTCTAGAAGACTGTTAGTGGGAATTTGTATGTTAAAGAACACATGCAGCAGGCACAAGCAATTTTTAAACTCACAGAACAATTTAGACTCATAGAACAGCCCAGCTTAGGAGAGCCCTCCAAACTAGTCCAGCCTTTTGTGGGAGAGGGAGGCTAGATGAGATTATTTAGCACCCAGTCACACCTTGAAAATCTCTGGTGACCCTACCATGTCTCTGTGGAGTTTGTTCCCACTGTAAAAAAATTTCTTTCTTTATTGAGATAAAACTTTTCCCAGTGTAACTTGTTTTCCTTGCCCCTTGTCTTCCCTCTACTCTCCTCTGATGAGACACCACCTGGAATACTGCATCCAGCTCGGGGCCCCCAGCACAGGAAGTCCACTGAATTATTGAAGCAAGTCCAGAGGAGGCCACAAAGGTGATTAGAGGGATGAAACACCTCTCCTCTGAAGAAAGGCTGAGAAAATTGGGTGCGCTCAGAATGGAGAAGAGAAAGCTCTGGGGTGACCTTGTAGCAGCATTTCAGTGCCTAAAGAGGTGTACAGGAGAGCTGGAGAAGGACTTTTCATAAGGGCATGTGGTGACGGGACAAGGGGTAAGGGCTTTAAACTGGAGGAGTGCAGGATTAGATCAGACAGTAGGAAGAAATTCTTCCCTGTGAGAGTGGTAAGGCAGGTTGCCCAGAGAAGCTATGGCTGCTCCATCCCTGGAAGTGTTCCAGACCAGGTTGGATGGAACTTTCAACAACCTGGTCTAGTGGGAGCTGCTTCTGCCATGGCAGGGGGCTTGGAACCGGGTCATCTTCAAAGTCCCTTCCAATCCAAGTCCTTCTATAATTTTATGATTCTATGATTCTCCATCTGATTTCTGTTAAAGAAAGAGCCTCCATCTTCTTTGTAGCCACACATTAAGTGGTGGAAATCTGTGGTGAGGTCAGTATGGTAAGTTAAATTCACCTGTGCAATGCTGCACTGGGAGGGAATGTGGCAGAGGCCTTCAAACCTTCAGGGAGAGCTGTGAGCAGGGGGAGAAGTGCCTGCCTCCTTGCTGTTTGGTACCCCCTTTGGCAGAGGAGATGGCTGTAGTGTGTGCCAGCGCAGCTGCTGAAGGACAGACATCCAGTGAGTGCAGGCACAATGAATGTGGAGTGGCACAGGAGCTGTTGAGCTGTGCCCGCATCCCAAAGGTTACACCAAAGGGTGCCCTTCACTCAGATGCCCAGAATTTAGTGTGTGTAATCAGTACTCCTGCCAGCAGCTCTGCCTGCCCCAGGAGATGGCTGCTCTCAGCAGCACAGCTTCTGGAGCTGTTCCTGTGGATGTGGAGTGTTGCTTGTGTGTGTCTCTGCCCAGCCCAGCTGCCCAGTGGGGGCTGGGTACACGCTGGGTGTGCCACAGGGCAGAGCAGAGGCCCCATGCAGGAGAAGAAGCTTGGTCCAGTTCTTTCAGACTTTGTCCCTTTTTGTGTTCTGTCAGTAAAGGATGGAGGACTGCTGCAGAAAGTTTTCACTGTAAAGAGGCCTGACCATGACTTTTAGATTATTAGCTCTCACTTTAAATGCAGAACCTGCTTTTAGCATTGACCGTTCCCATTTGTAATTTCCCTCGTCTGTTCTGCAGCTCTTTGGGACTGTTTAAGCCTGCCAAGAGAAGCATGGTCCCACTGATACACTGGTTGTCCTCTGAAGCCTTTTGTGTCTGGGAAATCTTTGAAATGGATGGGTTTTCACTGCACACTCCTGTTTTTCAAAGAAAGTTTCAGGGAAATTATTCTCAGTCCAAAAATTGATTTTTTTAAATTTTTGCTGATTCCACAAATGGAATGTTTATTGCGCATGTATCCCACATGCAAAAAATTGTTTTTGAAGAAGTAAAATTCTTGGAATAATCCAAAAATCTTTCTTTCTTCAAATAACACATGGAAGGACAAAGAAGTTAAAAGGGGTTTGATCTTTATTTGATAACAGCGTCCTTAGTGCTAAATCACACTAAAGAAAAGAAAGCAAGAAACATGTTCTTGCTTCATGGTTCAAAGGGAGGAAAAATCAAACAATATCATCTAAAATAAAGGTAACAATATCTGGAGTGGTTTTTTCCAGAACTATGGACACGGTTGACAGTTCTCCTCCTTTGGTTGTTCCAGACATTTTCATTAGGAAGAAGATGCATGTCATACAGCTTTGGTGCATGCTGTTTCAATTGGCAATGAACAGTAGTGTACCCTGCACAATCTGTTAAATCCCATCATTAGTCCACAGAATTGCAACTCTTCATTACCTGTATCCTTTTGAGAAGTGGGAAACTTGACTTTAGTCAAGTTTCTTTGGGTGTTTCTTACACAGAATTTTTGTTTCCTGGTGACATGCAGTTTAGTTTCTAAAATACATTTTAATTTGAAAATCTGAAGGTTCTCTCACAAACATTTGGTGCATTTCTTTTTTTATCACATCTTCTCTGGGCCTATTGCTTAATGTGTCTGAAAAAAAACCAAACAATCAAAAATTGCATTTCATAACATTTCTTTGAGAAAGTTCTTTCCAAGGGTATATTGACAAGAAGAGTGAGTTTCTTGCACTGCACACAAGATGGGGTTTTGGGTTTTTTTTCCTTCAAAGGCATATGGGACTCTATTTTCACAGAGTTAGCAGTAGCCACAGGGGCCAGATTTTTTATAAGCATTCTGCATGCAGAGAACCCCTGATTTATACAGACAGATTTAATAAATCCAGTCAACTTGTGTGTTACGAACATTCCTAATATCTCAACCTGAAATGACTTAATTAAAGTGTATGTCTACACTGCAGGAAAACTACCTTCAGTCCTTGTCTATTAAGCACTGGAGGTGAGGACCAGATGGAGTGATGTGACTCTCTTTTGGCCCAGGTTTTCTTCCCATGGCTTTGAAATATGCATCTGAATCCAAGAGCAGTGCATTTGAGCACATGTTGAGAGCAACAGCTCTCCTGAATTCTTGGAATTGTCATGGACAGTCTTACCCTGTGTCTGATGTATGAAGAGACACTTGAATACATTTTCTCTTGGTAGAAAGTGCTATCACAAACTAAATAACCCTGCTTCCCTCTGCTGGAATCTGTCCTAGTGCTTCAGGGCAAAGTATTTGCAGGTTGGTTTTTGATTTGTTGATGATTTTTCATCAACAGGTGTTGATGATTTTTTCATCAACAGGTGTTGTTGATTTTTCTTCTCTTTTTTGACAGCTCCTAGACTGTTTTGTGATCCCAGTGGTGATACTCCTCTCCTGGTTCTTCTTACTGGTACGATACAAGGCAGTTCATTTCATTGGGATTGTGGTCTGCATTCTGGGCATGGGCTGCATGGCAGGAGCAGATGTCCTCGTTGGGAGACAGCAAGGAGCAGGTAAGTAGGAATGAATGGGTTGTGTGGCCGAGTTCTGTACAGAGAAGCCATTGACCAGTGTGTGTCAGACTTGGGCCAAAAAAGTGTGGAAATTTGGCAAGAAGCTCTGTGCCTTCATGGATCCAAAGCACTGCACTATTCAGAGTTGTCTCTTTGTCAGAAGGGCAGAAAGGGGTCACCACTTACAAGTCAGCAGTGCTGCAAGCAGGTTTCTTGGGCCCTGTGTCTTACAACCCTCTGCAAACTGGGGGGACAAGCTAAATATTTGTAGTTTTGTTCTCTTTTGGTCTAGCTGTTGGACTGCAAACTTCAGTAGCTTCCTTTCCAAATTGGATCCATTTCTGAGTCATAAGCACCTCTCACATCCTCTGTGTGCTCTTACTTCTCCTCAGCTTGGCTTGTTTTTCTACAGAGGTGGGGTCACTTGGTAGGTGCTAAAGCCCACTGAACCTGTATACTACAGCTGGGTTTTACACACAGTCTTGTCCTAAAGCTTTGGGACTTGACTGTAACGTTTTTGAAAAGAGCCTCCTTGTGTGTAAAATGTTCTTTTTTTTCTGTGTGGCATCATATGAATAATGTGTGTGTATCTATTAATGCAGACTAGACAGAGTTAGATTTCATCGATCAACTTCCCCTGTCACATTGATTTCTCTAGTGCCAAGCCAAATGATGTGGGAAGGCTGGAAATTCTTTTCAAAGATTGTCAATTAGGCACAGTTTTCATTCTTAATTAAAAGCACTGAATTGTGAGCAGAGCATAATACACTGGGATTTAAAATTCTTGACTCAGCTTTCTGAATACAAATGCAAGTGCTGTAAAAACTGCATTTGCCAGAATGCTACTAAATAAAACAATGGAGTTTGTGACAATGCTCACCATATCTCCCTACCCCCTTCTATCTCTGTCCTTCATCATGAAAGGAGACTTTAGTTACTGGTCTCCTCCAGAAGCAGCCTTGCCCCAGCTAAAAATGGAATAATATACTCTGTACTGTGTAACCAGCCAGCCAAGGCTGTGTTGGGAATGGCTGATTTCAGAGGGATTGAGATTTCAAACCAGGGTTCCAGAAGAAACATCCTGTGTCCCAGCAGTCGAGAGAGTGACATGCTTGAGCGGGTGAGCTGTGGATCAGCAGGAGCAGGCGGGGCACTGGAAGCAGACCAGGAACAGATTGAAGAGCACTGACACTTTGCCATCCAACTGCAGTAATTAGATGTTACTTGCCATGTTCATTATTGAAGCATGGGTATAGCCGTTAAGTAAATTTGCCCAGAAAAATCTGTTAGCATGCATTATTGCCTTTTAAATTGGACCTACACATGAAAAACTGTGTCCATGCTCATTGCTATGCAGAGAGACTGCAGCTTTTTTACTTTTTTTAGTGGCATAATAATGATGTTATTAATGATGCTGTCTTTAACAGAGTAAAATAGATCATCTGGTTTAATTTCTTTAAAAGGCTAAAACTACACATTAGAATGTACAAATAAAAATAATTAATGGCAGGAAAAAAAGAACAAAAGTATTGAAACTCTTCATTGAGAGGTTGTACACCATTTATAGGATGTTTCCTAGGACTGGACGAACTAAAGTAAGGAAGACACCAAAAGCAATGATATTTCATTAGTCCTTAGTAAATGTCTCTGTTTATCTTATATTTTAGGGGACCAGAACTATTGATACCTGTGTGCCCCTGTTGACCACACTGGTTACTGTATTAGAAGAGCCATAAGGCTCTGCTAGGTACCCACAGCATAAGGCAATTTAGCCTGCCAACTCTTACAGTAAGGGAATATGAATTTAAAATTTATCACTGGGAGATTAAAAGGTATTTTCCAAACTGTCTGCAGGAATTAGGTATAATATGCACACATGCTTTCAATTTTCAATTGTATCCTCACTGATATTTTGCACATTACTCAATGGGGAAACAATTACTATTAAATATTTAGAGTTCTATCATCTTACATGCCAAGTATACCTGAAAAAAGCATTATTCTGAACTATGAGTTACTTTCACGCTTCTGCTCCTGCCATACACAGGTTAAACCACACAGGTCTAAGTGTTTCATCCAGGTTTTTCAAAGCACTTCCTTGCTTTAACTTACAACAGTCTCTGGAAACCAGTCACATCAATCCTGCTAATACATATATCGGTGTTCAATTTAGAACAAGACACATTGAGAGTGATTTTTAGGTATCATGTTCATCAGTAACCGCAACCAAACCAAAGAGAAATGCCTCTTAATGGCAGGGGCTAGTGCAAAGATGTGACAAAGAGGCCTATTGGGAGCGTGAAAAGAAATTGTGTCAGAACACAATTCACATTTTAAAGATTTGTGTTGCACCATAATGCTATAACTAGTTCCCAAAACACTAACTCCGCTCTGGACTATATGACTTCTCCACAGAATATTAAATATGGTAATAATCATTAATATAAAGCTTGTTTTGCCAGGCTATGCCTTGTGTCTCTTCTGAAGAATGACTTGCACCATTAAATTGATGAAATACAACTTTATTATCCTAAAAGTCTTTAGAATGCCTCTAGTTAGTTGACACATGTTTCCTTAGCAATGAAACCAGTAGAGGCATGTGGATATTACATGTATGAAAATAAGTCTATAGGGATATGTCAGTCTTGGGGGAAACTTCCAAAGTCTCAGCCTCTTGAGAAAGCAAAGATAAGGCATTTGACAACCAGAATAGTAATCACTAAGAAAGAAAGCAAGAACTTATTTTACAACAATTTTACACCAGTATATAAAGTTTTGGTGCAATAACTCCGTGGGTACCATGTATTACTCTAGTCACTGCATCTCAAAAAGAAGTCACCAGAAAATAAACCTGTATAAGATATGGAGAAAGGTGAGAAAGCTCTTCAAGGGCATAAAATGGGTTCAGATGAAGAGACTGTAGCCAGACTGGGACATTCCATCTCTCAGAAGAGGCAAGAAAGAGACCTGTGAAGGTATATGAAGTCTTCAGTGATATGGAAAGGGTGAATACAGAGTGATTTTTAAATATTTCTCAGAAAATTATGGGATGACTAATATGATTTTGAGGTATCCAGAGTAAAAGTTAAAAACATGAAATACTTCTTAATAGTAGGCCAAAAATATATGGATTTTACACAAATTGATGAAGAATCCCTCAAGCTTTATTCAATTTGATGGCCTAATGCAACTTCTATCTCAGAAAATGCCTAAGAGAACTGGCTGATAGAAGTCCCTCTGTACTTCCCTATTTGTTTGTGCTCTCCTCAGCCCCTCTGTGCTGCTGAGTACCAGAGGAGGTTCCAGTGTCAGAGTCTGGTGCTCTGAACAGAGCTCAGCTCCCTCTTCTGGGAGGGCCCTGAAGGTTGAGGCTCACGCTCAGCATGAGAGCACTTTGGGAAGAGCTATCAGGGTGTGATGCTTGAGGCCATCCCATCTGTGTGAAAATGCTCAGCCTCTGAGCTGCTTTTGTTTCACAGATGCAAAAGGATTATATTTTTGTCCCAGTAGGAGCTCTAAGGTCAAAAGCTTTTTCAGCAATACTTCCCTGAAGTGTCAGTGAGTAGCTGCAAGAAATACCAAAAAAATGAGCTCAGTGAGGAATCAGTGGAGCCTCTATGAAATATGAAATGTATCAGGGGTATGAAGAAGTTTTGTCAAGTCATGATGGCTATTTTAAATTAAGAACATCTTCCATTACTGATTGCAAAAGAAGACTAAAATCTTTTTAACAGAACAAGCAAATCATACAAAGATAAATGGTCAAATATAAACATGTTGCCAGTCAAGAAATTCTGTCAAAGACTGGATGTGTATGTGAAAAACAAATCTAGTAGTATTTGCTAAATACACAGAAGCCACATCTCATCTGAGCCAAAAAATGTTGGAAACTAAGAGAGTATTACTGGAAATATTTTACACTTTACTCCACTCCTATTGGCCTTAAACAACTTATACTTTTCTGGTGCTTGTAGCCAGTGTTGGTGACAGAATTAATGAACCCTTGGTCTGTCCTCTTATGACAGTTTTTATTATCATAAGTTTCTTCCCCATAGAAATTTCAGCACTACAGTTTGGAATGATAACTGAAGGCTTAAAAGAACACCTTAAAGAAAAATGTTGAAAAGATAATTTTGAACCAATTAGAATGCTTTGTTTCCATTTTTATTTACTGCAGTGTATATTTTACAAGTCAATTGAAACACAACTTTAAAAGACAAGGACATAAAAAGTAAACCATGGTATTTTAAAAGAAAACAGGATTTCTTTTTTAAAAAAATACTGTGTAGTACTTCAGCATTTCTGCTGAAACTTTTCAAAGAAAAATCCATTATAATCCAGCATTTCAGAATATGGTTCTGCAGCAATATCTGACAGCTTTGTGAAGCTGTAGCTCTTGTAGAAATAATTTAACAAGCCATATGTGCAGAGGGAATTGCATGCACCAGTTTGCAAAGCAAGGGCCTCAGTTTTCAAGCTGGAACTTGATCTTGATCAAATGTCACTGCAGCTCTCCCCAACACCCAATAATAAAATCTTCCAAGACTTAAAAAGATTTCAAGCAGTCCTTGATAACAAAATGTTTTAGTAATTCTGTATACCTGGAGGTATTGAAAATACATCTTCTTGTTCTTTGCATGCATTAGGCACTGCTATGTTAATTGAACCTCTTTTAGAAATCTGTCCTTATCATCACCCTGTCTACACCCCATCCTTCCTCCTCCCTTTCTTGTCAAACAGCTCCATGTGAGAATGAGGTCAATATTAGGTTGTAATGATTTCTTCACTCATTTCACAGGTACACAGAATTTTTCAGCTGTCCTAAGATCTAAGTACTGAACATGTTTTAGACTGGTTAAATTTCAGGATGAGATGCAAACTGCTCTATAGAGTTGAGTCACATTCTCTCTGCAAAGAAAAAAAGGTAGCAATAATAAAGTTAAAAGGATCCATCTCTGAAGAGCCCCACTTAGATTCTATACTTTTTTTCTACAAGTTTTTCAGAATTTTTTGGCTTCTTCCTTCTAAAGCAATGAATATGCTCTCCCTCCATCTGACTGAGGCTGGTGTATTGAATGAAAACCATTCAAATGACAGAATATTTGCATTCATTTTATTACCCCAGATAAGGGCTATATAGTGACCGTAGGGTAGAACATGCAATGGTTTTGGACAGAAGACAGTTGTTTTGAGGCATTCTGATTTTTTTTTTTCCTATTTATCCCTAGGTGAAAATAAACTGATAGGAGACCTTTTAGTCCTTGGCGGAGCAACGCTGTACGGCATCTCCAACGTCTGTGAGGAGTACATTGTCCGAAACCTGAGCCGAGTGGAGTTCCTGGGCATGATTGGACTCTTTGGCTCCTTCTTCAGTGGAATTCAGCTGTAAGTGGGCAGGTTTGAGCTCGCTGAGGCTCAGATAAGTGCAGCTGTGGTCTCCATTGAGATACATTAAGCACTCCTTCAAAATTAGCCCTTTCCTGTGGAGAGCAGGTGTCCTCTAATCTTGGAATTTGCATTGGTTTTCATATTTCAAATTGGTGATTTGAATAATAGCACAGATTTTTACCCAAGTACTCTAATTCAAGGACCATTGTCCTTGAGTAGTCACATAAAGAGGGAGAAGACATGTCACACCATCTTGCTGCTGGAGGACAAGTAGATGCTTCACATATTATTCTGAACTGTGAATAACAAAATCTACAGCTTCTTCTGGTTCTATTTTATGCATTTAAGAGTCCCCTTGATTTCTAAAGAGGTAGAAAACACATCCAGTCAGAAAGTGTTTTACTGGTTTGCTTGTTCTGTGTAAGTACATTATGATATGGAGGAAATCATGAAAAGCCTTTAAGAAAATGGCCTTTTCACTTCAAAAATATTTAGCACGTAGGATATTGTTGCATGGATTTCAGGATCTACAGAGTCTGGTCTATATCCACATGTACCTAATGAGCATCTCAACTGCAAGCCCAATAGTTGGAAGGTGGCTTCCAATGTTGCAGTACTGTGACTGATGTAAAAGTAGACCTGCAAGATTGCTGCATTTTGTGCAGGTCTGTCTCTGGTGCTTGTAACACAGAATGACTTTTGATTATTAGTCCACAACAAGTTGCTTCTCTACAGATCTAAGCTACTCTGCTTCTAAGAACAGGGACTGATCAAAAAAACCACAGCCCATCAGTTCCTAATTTTTTTTTAGCTAGAAAGCTTAATATATTTATAAGGGATCTGAACAAGTGTCTTAAAATTATTTATGTTAGCTAGTTGCCATACAAGAAGTTCCCTTTTAAAAAAATATGACATTTAAGAGCATATGGATGTGCCTAGTATCTTTGGCTAAAGCATTTTTTAATATGTTTGTGATTAAGCGGATACTAACATTCTGAGGATATCAGAGCAGTGCTCTTGTCTTGCTCTGTATGTGTAAACTGTCATGTAAATGTCTCGTACTCCAGAATTCAATTGTTGTGCCATTCCTCCCTTTTGACCCAAGCAGTTAGTCACAATTCAGGGTCTGTGAGCTGTTCTGCTGGTGAGAATCTGGTTTTGGAATAAGGCATCTTTGTATAAAGAAGAAACAACTGGAAGGAAACAATAAGAAACCATTTCTTTGATGAAAGCCCTAAGGTTTTTCTATTCAAACTTTGGCTCAGAAGTTCACTCCAACAGGTTTTTCTCTGCAGCTTTTTGCTGATGGTGCCTTTTGGGCACCTTTTGAAGACCCAACCACACTTAGTTCATACCTGTGCCTTTTTCTTGCCTTTACCTGTAATGAATAGGAGAAGTCACAGTTATATGTTCACAGAGATTTAATCTAACTAAATATAACACATATCAAAGAGAAGCCAATTCCTCATGTTAAATTTGCAGGCTCTTTCTTTGAAAAATTACTGGCCACTTTGGGTGCAATTGAGGACCTTTAGATCCTCTAAACTGAAGGAGTCTTAGACTGTAACATAAAATAAGTACACATAATGCCTGTTGTACAGCAAAGGAGGAAGAGCTAAGGTATTGGGGAAACAGTGAATTGATGAGTTGGCTGATTATCCAGACATGGTGGAAAGAGTTTAGTATGTTGAGTATGACTAAAGCAGGGAGGAAGAATAAGAGATTAGTTTAGATTAGCATTAGGGGATGTCACAATTACCCAGCAAATGGAGATAAGGTTATCTGATGGAATCACATAATCATAGCATGGCCTAATTTCTAATGGCCCCCTGAAGGTCATCTGGTTCAAGCTCCTACTCAAAGCTAGCTCCAAAGTTACATCAGGCTGCTTTGGAACATGTTCAGTTGATTTCTTGGTATCTCCAAGAATGGAACTGCCAATCATGCTGGACAACCTGTTCCAGTATTTGACAATTTTTTCCCTTGATATTTAATCAGTTTTCCACATTGCAATTTGTGTCCATTGTCATTCATCCTTTTGTTGTTCACCTCCAAGAAAAGTATGACTAGCTTGTCTGTAACTACTCATTGCATAGTTAAGATGGAAAATTTATGGTTGTGTCCTCCTTTCTCCCAGGTTAGCCTTCTCCATGCTAAGCAAACCCTGCTGTTTCAGCATCTCCTCTTACATCTTGCCTGACCATTGTGATGGAATTCCACTGTACTCCCTTCAATTTGTTATTGTCTGTCTTGTTCTGGACAGCCCATAATTGGATACAGGACTCTAGCTGCAGTCTCACAAATCACATCCTTCAGCTTTCTGGCCAGACCTTTACTGACACAGCTCAGGATGCTGTTGCCCTCCTCTGCTCCAGGGACACATTGCTGACTTGTGTCCAGGTTGATGTCCAGCAGCACTCTAAGGTTTATTGCCAGAAAACAATTTGTCTCCAGTCAGCTCCCAGCCTGTACTCTTTCATAGTGTCCCTCCACCCCAGTGCAGGAGTTAATACTTGCTTTTCTTCATGAAGTTTCTTCTCACCATTTTCTTTAGACAACATTGTACGTAGTCCACACATCTAGTCCATATCTCTTGAGTCTCAGAAGATCTTTAAGGAAATCATATTGGAAACCTTGCTAAAGTAACAGTAGGTTACACACGTAGTCTCATATATTCCCTCTCCTTTATTTACTGATCCAGTCATCTCATCATAGAAGGCAGTGTTCTTGAGAGCACTGCACTGGCTCTTCCCACTGGAACCATCTTCTTCATTTCCTGAGAATGGCTTCTGGGTAGATTTGTTCCATAATTTTCCCAAAGGTTAGTGTAAGACTGGCCAGGCTATACTTTTTATTCTATGTTAAACTGAAAGTTGCATTTGTCTGTCTTCAGTCATCAGGAACCTCCTCCAACTACCACAACCTTTCAAAATCATTGTGATTCCAATTCTTCAGTGCCTCTGGCATCACTAAATGGCCATTTCTGACAAAGTTTCTCTCACCCCTCTTTTTTCACAGATCATAAGGGATCACAAGCCATAGCATATTGTTTTATACATCTTTTGTATTGGCTAAACAATAGTATGAATGCAATGTTCCTACATTTAAGTTATGTGATTTTTTTTTTCCAGACCAAGAGATGTTGCAGTTTGTTTTCATTATATTCTTCAGGAATTACTGATAAAAGAGACATATACCGTATGCATGCAAAGACGCCTATAATTTAGTTATTTTGCAGAGAATATGGTCTTATTATTCTGTACACAGTATTAGATGTGCCTCACATCAGCAGCAAGCAAATTAAAATTTCCAGGATGCAACTCTTTAGACTAGATTAATCTGGAAGGTGCTGAGCTCCTGTAGTTGTACTATTATATTTGGTCTTCCACATGCCACCTTTCCTACCAGGTACTTTGTTTTTCAATCTGAATAATTCCATGTTTTATACTTGTTTAAAATAGTGTCCAGAACAGCATACAGAGTTCTGCACAGCTGGATTTGTCTGGAAATCACACAGACAGGGAAAGCAGTTACCTGAGCAAAGACCGAGCTTGGGAGATATTTTATCTCCAAGGGTCTATTTGCCTGGATTGGGAAGAGCTGACTTGTTGCCACCTTAGAATTTTATGGATCTGTGACTTTGATGTTAATGTACAGTGCAAGATTTACAAGATACTGAGAGTGGACTTTTGCAGGTTTGCTCATCCTTTGCTTATTATCCTGACTTTCACTGCTGTGACTATTTGGTTTCTCTCAGTGTGTAACAAATCACAGTATGCTTCCCAAACCAGACTGTGATATATATTTATTTTATACTGCAGAGCTACTCTGAAGTGTGAATAACTCAGATATATTATTAATAATTAACATTCAAAAGGTTTCAGAATATTAAGTCAGAAAAGTACAAGATGACTGAACATTTAGGGGAATGGACATGTAGAGCAGGTATATAGAGAGCTGGAAATAAACCAGGGGAAATTGTATGCTATCACTTCTGATTACTGCCCTGAAGATCTTTCAAATACACAGGCACAGGAATAATGCCAGAGTAGATTAGTAGCCTCTTGATTGCATTTGGTTCCTACAGAGATTTTTTTGTTGAAAGGTTATGTATGTTGTTTCGTCCGGCATTTGAATTCAGTGAGTGGAAGTAATTTAACTTCTGTTCCCTTACATCAATTTTTACCTTCTCTTCTCTTCTCTTCTCTTCTCTTCTCTTCTCTTCTCTTCTCTTCTCTTCTCTTCTCTTCTCTTCTCTTCTCTTCTCTTCTCTTCTCTTCTCTTCTCTTCTCTTCTCTTCTCTTCTCTTCTCTTCTCTTCTCTTCTCTTCTCTTCTAGTGCAATCATGGAACACAAAGAGCTGTTGAAAGTCCCCTGGGATTGGCAAATAGGTAAGAACACCCTTTACCTCATGGGAGATGGTTGCTGAAGGAGGTGTGGAGACAGCCAGCGTTTGGGGAGGCGGGCACAGAATTTCAGGGGAGCCAGTGTTTGTGACTTTTCCACTGGTTACTACCAAAGGTTGAGCCTCATAACTGTTCTTAAACGATCTGTCCTCCATTGCTGTGTAATGCCTTCCTTGCACAATTAGGTTAAGCATATGAATGCTGTAAGATAGCCATTCAGACAGCTGTGAAGTAAAACAATAGTGGGGTTCCCGTTCTAAGATTCACTGGGGCACTGGGGAAATAAATGAGGCAGTCATTAAGAGCCAAACCTTTTCAATGAAAGCCAAGGAAAGAAAATTGAGCCTAACAAAATAACCTAAAAAAGCACTTGCAGTGCATATTATAGCCTCATAAATTCACTTCCAGGAGGAGCATTTCTGTATGGAAGTGTTTTAATTGCTTTCCAAATAGTCTTGGTGGAATAAAGCAGATGTGTCCTTTTAGACAAGATTTGGGAGCATCGTGCCCAATGAAGCAGTTATGGTGTTCTGCCAAGCAGGGGATTGCATTTTCCCATTTCAGTTTGGAAGCTGAGTTTATGAGTCCCTTCTAATTAGTCCAATGAATTATTTGGTTTAAAAACAAATCGATATTTAGGGGAGACCCTATAATCACTTCTTCGCTGTTTATGACAATAGAAGAAATAAAAGAATACTAGTAGCATAGAGCTGATTGATTGCAGAGGATTAAAGCTTTGGCAATCCATTGACAGCAGCTCTTTACATAGTTTAATACTGAAAATCAAAATGACAACTCAGAAGTGTGCAAAACCGACTGATTATGTGGGGACTCCCTGAGGGGAGGGGATATTGTGGAATACAGTTGGTTTCTTTAAACTTAGTTCACAATTTCCTTTCATCATCTTAAACCTTGATAAATATAGCACATTTTTCACAAAACATTGCACCTAGAAATCTTGGAAATTTGATGGTTGAGCTGTAAAACTAAGTGACAAATCAATTTTAAGTATCCATGGAGAAACACACTCAACTGTGTACTGAAGTGTATTTGCCTTCTTTAATCTGAGATAGCATAATTGCATCAGTGTTTGTTTATATTTCATGAGAAGGAGCTTCGGGACATAATTAATCTAGTACTGATGATACCAGTGGTCATAGCGAATTAATCTACTGTCCATGTAAATGTCATATATACTTCCATGAGATTTCTCTTCAAACTCAGTATCAGTGAAATGTGCTGTTAAAATAAGGTCTTACTTCATCTGTGATGCTGTCAAAATGTCCCTGAAAGTTGATTACTAATTGTGAAGAGTACTTATGCTTCACAAGGCTGAGATCATCTTAGCAAAAACATCATAGATATGAACTTGTTTTGTTAGCGCAATAATTGGAAATGTGGTGTAGTTGAACATGGATTAAATGGTGACAGTTCTGTAGTTCTTCCCTGGCTTCCACTGCACCTGGTGTACTTTCCATTGCATTGGCAGTGATACAAGATTGTCAAAAAGTGATTGACAAATCTGTATCAGGGAGTTCACAGCCTTGTCCTGAGTAGTTATCCACTGTGACAGACTCAAACCTGCAGTCCAGCAGAGTTAAATCATCAGCCTTCCGAGTGGTGGTGATAAAGTCACAGCAGGCAACCTAATAAATAAATCAAGGTGGCCTGTTTCCATCTGCCATAATTGTGCTTTTAAGACGAAATGAGCTACCTTTTAACTGATGCAAATGATTTTTGAATATTAAGATCTAAAGCCAATCTGTTATGTCTATCATGTTTAAAACAGGCTGTGTCCCTCCTGGTGTTAATTTTGGAAATTGCCCTGATACGTATCATCATCTTCACACTCAGTGTGAATCACTGTAGCTCTGTTTGTATCCTTGAAAGTTAAAGTATTAATACTTGCTGACAACCAGAGTGAAAGGAGGATGATTTTACAGTTTTGAGAGAGTGGTTTCATATGAGACCGTGACAAGTTTTATAGTGATAGATGAAATACTAACAAATAAATTCAGATCAGTTTTATTTAAGAGAAAAGCCAGTTTGTAGGTCCAAGGAAGTGTCCTTTGTTCCCGGGGGTTTGAATATTTCTGAATGGTCTTTGTTCCAAGGCAGTATGGAAAATCATAACTGATTCCATGTCATGTCAATTAAACATTTGCTTTTGGAGTAAAAGCACAGAGGCAACATTCGTACATCATTGCACCATGCAACATTCAACCACCTTGCTCAGGAACAAGACCAGAGGTTCTCAAGTCATGTTGGTCTCTGCCCTACTTGGGCTGTATTAGAGTGGTCCCTAGGGACAGATCCTGCCTATTTGTGTGAAGACAGCAAGTGTAAAGAGAAATGGAGAAATAGTGAGGGACTGGGGCTCGTTCAGCCTGTGGAAGAGAAGTTACCTGCAAGGAGGTTATCCAAAGGACAGAGCTGGTGCATGGCTCTGTCAGAGGTGCATGGCAGGAGGATGAGAGACAGCAGACAGAAGCTCAAATGACAGATTCAGACTGGATATAAGGAAAATCACCTTCACACTGAGGGCAGGTAGGCAGCAGAGCAGGTTGACCAGAGAGGTTCTGGAGTCTGCTGGGACTGCAGCACTAGAGGCGATTCCCAAGGATGCTATTTGCACTGCATGGGTACCTGAGGAGGCTGAGGCTTCAAGCTGTTGACTTAAATCATATTTTCAGTCTCAAAATTGGCCCTCTAAGAAGCATATATATCTGGAAATCATATTATGTTAATTTCATTTGTTTATTGTCACCACTAAATGCCACCCGACTGGTGGATATCGCATATATTTTGAAGCTGTAAATGAAATGCCACTATATATTCACCTCTGCTAGGATGGCTACAGTTTAAGCAATTTTCCACTGGAACTGAAATGCCCTTTGGAAAAGCAACCTGTGAAGCTGGCTGTCAAATAATGTGAACACCAAGGCAGTACCATAAAATTATACTGTAAGTTGAGTGCATAAACCAGCAAAGCTGTGTTAAATCCAGACAGCCAGAGACTTGGTGGACCAGCTGGTGATCTGCAGACTGTACTTTGACAATGCTGACTTCTGGTCCAGAATGTCTTTTGTGCCTGACCTGTGCTTCTTAAGCCTGGAAGAAAAGCTGGCTCAGTGCTCCTGTATGCAAAACAATTTCCCATTGACCAAAACTACACTCCACTTAGTGCAATTATTTGCCTGCTACAGAAGAGGCGCAGAGTTTAAATAAAGCAGCTTTCAAGCACTGCCCAAAACTTAATTCTGTTACCAGTATACAATGCACACCTTATAAATTTGCTACTTATGGGTAAAAGCAGTTTTTGCTATAATCGTCCGTATTCTGAATAAAAATTCAAAATTCCTTATCATGCCGTAAAATGTATGGACACTGATAGTTTGTGTCTGCTACGTTTCAGTTGAATGTGCACTTCAGTTCATATGCTTCTAAAGGACTCAATCTGTCACAGCTGATTTTGTCCTTTAGACAGCTTTTCTAAAGAATTTTTAGCTAAACGGATCCACATGCAGATATATGGCCATTATATGGCTTTTTTATTTCATCCCTCCTAATCCCTTTCAGGACTTTGGCAATCAGATTTTCTACAACTTTTAGTCAATAACATGTTCTGAAGAGCTGTCATGAGTCTAAATTTAAGCTTAGGCACATATCAGCTGGGAATTCTGCAGCATACGGCAGGCTAAGAAATATCATTTGCATGAGAGTGGATGAGTAAAGTGTTTGCTCAGTTTTTTAACTTCATATTGATTAATTTGCCTTGGGATTTATCAAGTAATAACTGAAGCAATGAATTCTTTCCCAGTAAGTTATTTAGGTTTTTTAATTAATTTAGATTTTTACTGTAATGTATTTTTATTATATTAGTGTCTAACAATCTAATTTGTGTGAGGCACTCTGTAAACATGTAGCAGGAAAGAGTTTCAGCTCACAAGTTTTATTGAGGAAGGCAGACAAAAAGGAGTAGAGGAAGAGAAATGCAAAACTATGGAGTGATTTGTCAGTTTTGGTGGCAAAATAGGACTAAGACCTCTGACACTTGAGTGCTGTCCTCATGCATTCATCCATTTGCTCATTAACTTCTTTGAAAATTATGTTGCATTCATGTTTTGGGTCCATTCCCAGAAAACACTGTGTGCTCCACCCAACTCAGCTGAACTCACTTGGTGCTGGGGACATTCAGCTCCTGTGGAGGCTGGATTTGATACGTTCAAATGCATCATTATGTCCAAATCTGTGTTGGACATGAACTAGTCACTGGTAGTATAAGACACCAACTTGAAACAACTCTGCTATTATGGAGACCCCAAAGGACCTCATGTCCAGTGTTGATATGGTTTTCACTCTCTATATATGTGTACATTATTAATTTGAATTTTTCTTTGAAAAAGCATTATTCTTTCTTTTCCGAAAAACACAACCTTTGGAAGAAGGTTGTCCCAATGAAGTCATTTCTGCAGGCTGTAAGGTCACTTTGCCTCTTGTTTCTCTTCTGCAGGCTTGCTGTACGTTGGCTTTAGTGCCTGTATGTTTGGCCTCTACAGCTTCATGCCAGTGGTCATAAAGAAAACCAGTGCTACTGCTGTCAACCTCTCCCTGCTCACGGCTGACCTGTACAGCCTCTTCTGTGGATTATTCCTCTTCCACTACAAGGTATGTGGAAATGAGGGATGTATTTGGGTAACAGCACTATGCCTCAAGAAACATCAGTCAAGGACAAGGAAACAAAAGAAGCCTCCAAGCTTTGCTAGATCTAAACAGTTAAAGTGCAAGTTGATTTTTTTACTTCAGGCTTCCTACACTAAAACAAACTTTATTTTATTATTTCTTTTCTGAGAGAGCTCATTTTATCTTTTTGTTATAAATTTTAAGATTTGAGTACCTGTTTTTCAGCCACTGTATCATTAATTTCACATTACTTATCAAAGGTTACCTTCAGCTGCTGTGAACAGACCTAATGTGGCAGCATGAAGGGAGGGACTCTTCCAAAATTCCCACAGACTTTTTTTTGCCTGGGAACAAGGTTGCTTCATTCATACTGATTCTGAATTCATAACTAAATTGTTCATAAATTACACCTTTCTCTTGGCCAGACCAGTGGCTTGCCTCTTATTGTAAATGCCAAAATGTGCAACATATATTTGTGTTGAAGTTAAGCTGGCCTCCAAGGTCCCCTAATATTTAAAGCACCATGTGGAGGTGCCACAGGACCACATTTGACCTCTGGTTACAAGGAATGGCACTTCATTATTCACAAGTATCCCCCACCAGTGTCCATCCTGTGAAAATAACATTGCAGTGCTGGAAGCAATTGCTTTCTACCATCATTTTTTCATAGGAGGGAGGTTACTTGATAGCTAAATTGTGTTAGAAGTGTTAGGCAAAAGAAAGCCTTAAAATTCTGTGTCTAATCAACTCATATCAGATTTTGTTGTAGTAATAGTACCTGCATGACTCTGAATGTGACAGTGAAAGTTCAAAACTTCAGAGTTGAACACAAAATTGTTTGCCACTACTGTCTTTTATTTTGGTTTTGTGGCTTTGAGAATTTTGCAGGCACAAGAAAAGCAATGATAGAAACAAAAATTTGACTGAAAACACAATGTAGGGGTTGCCTGCTGCTTTGCATCTCTGTCTCATGGTGATATCATTTCTTTTTCTTTCTGTGTCATGCTTCAAACCCTAAGTGTTTGACATTAGGTGTTATCTGAAAACTGTGTGTATTACTTGATACACACAGATAAATATATTTAGAGGTGTTAGCCCACTGTTTCTGAGAAAAATTACTAAATTACACAATGAAAGACAAATGTTATTCTGAAAACAGTGGTAGTGGTGTACTAGCAAAATCAAACTCCAATAGAGGGAAATAATCAAAAGGCAGCAGAGGGTGAATAGCTCTGTGCTCAGCATTGCTCAAACCTAACAAAAAAGGCAATTTTGCAAACACAAACTCTAAAGTTCAGACACTTGAAAGGCAAAAGGTGAGTTAAAGATTTAATTTCTTCCTTGTGTCTGATGGATACATTCGCAGAGCCAAGAAGGCAGAATTTTCAGCTTTACTGACCCCCATCATTCTACAGTAAGTGCCTGTCAGCTCCCATCCATAATGGCATCTTGGTCTCTCTCCAAGACCTGTATGGAAAAAGTGCTCGAGAGTAGAAGGCTCAGAACGGGGCGGTTTTCTGGTTGAAAGCGTCCATCTCAACATGTGTCCTGGTAAACTGGTTGAGTTCCACATCTGAAGTAACTGATGGTCTCCTCTGCCCCTTGCTCTAATTGTTAGAAAACTGAAAGTCTCATCCTCCTGTGGTTACTGTATGTGTCATGCTGTTGCTTTCATAAACACCAATTATTTAAACTTACCCAGTTTTTTTAGCTCCACTGCTGTCCTTGGAAGACCTTCAGAACATTACTTCTCCAACAGTTACAAACATCCTTATTTCCAGCATAAATTTACTTGTGCCTGGTTTTGGTCCATTCATCTTTCTACCAAGAGTATCCATTAGCAGCAAGAATGCCCTTCTCCATGGCATTTTGCCTCATTGCTACATCAGTAGAGAGGAATCATATTGTCTCTCAGCCTTCACTAATCAGAGCAAGTCCTTCTCTGCACCTCACCTGGTTGGATTTCATCCTCTCTGAGACAGCCCCTTCAGCTCAAGGTCCTGGTCCCTGCAGCACCTGGTGCAATGCTTTTTACTCTGTTTCTCTAGGAAGCCAGTTACCCCATAGATGGCAAACCAGCACTGGCATTTTTCATCACTGCATTTCTTTTGTGATTTATCCTCATCCTGTACTCCATACAACTCAGGTGTCTCTCCTTTCTTCTTCCCAGCTGAAGTGTTGAAAAGGAGAAGACCTTTATAAGGGCTTTTTGAAAGGACCTTTTCCCGAAATGCAGCATCAACTTCTCAAGCTATGTCTCCTTTCACACCCTTCAAACTTACATTGCAGATGAAATCTGAAGAGAGAGGCTATATGCAAAGATCATGTCGATTTTCAAGTCCACTTAGTTATTTGGTTTCTTCTTTAGTTACCATGTTTTTATTCATAGTCAGATGACCTACTCCTTTTCTTTATGGTTTGCTATCAGGTATCATTTTATCTGAGGAAGCAGAACTGTGAAATGTGTGACTTGCACTCAATAATAAAGTCTAATATGTTGGCATGAAGTGACCAGAATTAATTCCCCTCCTAGGACTGTGTACACTTGCTTGTTTCCTAGCTTTTAAAGAGCTGTTTTGTTCCTACCCCAGCTGTACATCTCCTGCAGCTCCTTCTGCTTTTTTTCTGCACTGGCCAATGGGCACAGCCCCACTTCACTGGGAAGCAGATGGGTTTATGCTCAAGTAGGATCAACTGAGTGGTTTAGTGTCCCTTGCAGAATATCATTTTATGAGGCTTTCAAGAAACAGTTGTGATTTTTCCCTCTGCTGCTACTTTTATCACCAGACAGGTTTATTGCACCTATAGCAGTAGATCTATGAAAATCCATGGAAAATGCAGAAAATTAGTTTAACTGAGCTTTAGAGCTTTTGAAACCAAACTGAAGAGGAGATTGTCTTTGAAGTGTTTTGATTCATTAGCATTTCATTTTTATATAATACAGCCTTGCAAAATCATTGTGTGCAGGACATGAGTGAGTTTATAAACAGCTGCATCTCTAGTCTTACCCTACATGCAGGCATCTTCTTAGCACACTGAACACTTCCCAGGCCCATGGAAGCTGGAAATGAGCCTGTTAACTTGACACAATTCTGGTGATATATGTGTAATTCAATATGTCAATTTTTCAAGATTTTATAGTATTAAAATGTAAAAATATGTGGCTTTCAATTGGAGATAGATTACTAGATTGTAATGCATCATTCCTAAAAGTTCTTGCATCCCCCAAATAAAAGATGTCTTTTTAGTTCTTCTGTAATCAAAAACTGATTCAAATATTCCAGTGGATGGAGAAATGTGTCTGGCCTTTTTGGTAACTGAATATCCATCATTGCCATAGCATTTAAGTATACAACGCCATATCTTCAATTTTTTATTTTTTATTTTTATTTCTCACCATAATGAGATATGTTATACAATTTTTACGTTCAAAACCTTCCTACCTGGTCTGTTCTCATTTTACCTTCTTCTTTAGAGCAGGTAACAGGACTGTCCTTGGCCAGTCTTTGTAATGGATACATGTACACAAGTGGTGCTAAAAACTTCAGGGCCACCTCTCTGGGTGCACAGAGTTAGAACTTATAAATAAATGTGGGGGCATTTTTTTGTAGGAGTATTCTTTTTTACATTTTAGTCTCAGCCTTAGCTCTTTTGTTATGTGAACTTTTAGACTTTCTACTTTTCCTTTGCAAGCTCCATGTTGTCTTTACTCATTCTAAGCAAATTAGGTTCTCACTAAATAATCTAAGCAGTTTGTTTTATATTTTCCAGCAGCCAGAGCATGAATACTGATTGTGTTCTGGACCAGCAGGTTGAATCACACTATATTATATCATTACCTAGCTAGCCAAGCACAATCAATTATATTATGCCTTGGCAAATTCATTCATGACTTTATCCAAGATGCATCTATAAAAATTCAGAATTTCTGCATATAGTAGCAATTCATGTGTCTTGATTTAGAATCTCAGAGAGTATCTCTGACAAAGAACTTGGATAGACAGATAAACATGACACTCAAAACCTTCCAGGACCAGAAATCTGAAATTATGCTAGTTGAGACCTCCTTTGCTGATACTAAGTGATGTTTCTAAAAATTAGTTTTCAATGCTAATTCTAACAATATCCATCCAGTGGAAGAGAGCAAATGACAATCTTCCCATTACATCAAGAAGCAAGCCATGAAGACTGGGGTTTTTCCAGCTGGAGAAGAGAGGGTGAAGGTTGGGGGAAGGGGGTTCCTGGTTTTTTTTGGCCAGCACAGATCCTAAGCAATGCCTGTGAATTTGGGATTTACATAGGCTTCACTGTAGTTAAAATTTGACCCTTGCTAGAAATATGTATTGAAGTCAGTGTTAGTTTTTCTGCTGTCTTTGGTGCACTTCAGTTCATTTTCCTAAATTAGGAAAGCCTGCCACGCAAGGAGTAATCTTTAGAAAAATTCACAGTTTCATGACCATGCAGATGAAACCTTATTTTTGACCTTGACTCTATATGCTTCAGGCAGTCCTGGATTTTCTTGGAGCAGGATGGATACAAAGTCTGTGGTTTGATGGCAGGAGTTAAATAAAATTGGTTTGGTTTGGGGGAGGATTGTTTATTACTTTGATTTTTATTTGGCAGCCATCTGAAAGACTTTTCCCAAACCTCTGACCTAACTGAGAAAATACTCCAGTTTATGTTCTCACCTTTTTTTTTTTTTTAATTTCTGTGAAAGTATTAGCTGAAGTCAGTAAGATCCTATTCTTTGTTTGCACTTGTTAGGGAACTAACACCTACCTATTTTAAACTTGACAGTGGTGCTGTCTGTGGTGCATCATTATTTCTAGGGAAGCAGGCAGTGCAGGCTAAAAAGCTGTTTTTTACACTATCACTTTCTCAGTCATATATTTAATGGTATTTTCCTGATGAAATTGAGTATGCAGGCTGCTGATCCATAAACTTCCTGTTTTAATGGAATTTAATCTCACAGGGCTTTTATCCTTGTGAATACCTCTAAGCCTGTGATAATAATGAGCGTAAGTCATATTACTAGTTAATTCTTTATGTCATTGGTAATGTGCAAAAAAAAACCCTATGTTCATGTTTCCTTTTCTTTTTCAAAATACTAAATTTCTTACAGTGGGAGTCCCTCTCAACAGCTCTGATCCCATGAAGCTCTACTGCCTTTCAGCTAAGCAGCATCATTTTGAAATTTCTTTAAATTTACTTATTTAATTGGTTAGCTATTTGAATTTCCTCCTCCAAATTCTAGTCAATTAGAAAATAGTTAGGTGTCTATATTTAAAGAGCTGCGTTGAGATGGAGAGGAGTTAAGTGTGTCTTTGGTCACATAGATGCCTGTGACAGAAAGGGCCCCATCCACTCACCCTTTTTGTGATGATGCAAGATGACATACAATAAAAAAGCTATGAAGTAAACTGACAGAAGAGAGTAGAAGCTGGAAAAAAAAAGTGTCTTCCACTAAGATGTTGCACAGCCTGACAGGTTTTTAACAACACAGCCTGGATATGAAAGCTTTTTCAAAATACTGCATCTTTAAATGTCTTCATTTCACAATGCTATCTTGCAATAGATTCATTAGTTGCAAAGCATGAATAGTGGAACATGGATACTCCCTCTTTGGAAGACATCAAGAAGGGTGTAAATGATGTGTCATTCATATTACTGAAGTTATGATAAAAGCTTTGATTTCAAATATATTTTTCAGACACTAGCTCATCTAAATGAAAAGATTTTTAGCTTGTTTTCAGTGCTTTTAGCTTGGGATTTTTTTTTATTTGGTCTCATGTTAAAAGACTGCACACAACAGAAATTATTGGAAGCTTTCTAGAAAAATGCATTTTTGTTGAAAATGCCCTATTGTCAAAATAGAAATGCTAAGTGAACACATCTTGATCTTGGAATACTCCAAAGCAAACCCCATGCTCACTCCCTTTTTATTATGGGCAACTTCTGAACCACATCTTTCTACCTCTTAGTGTCACACCTTCCTGCATACCTCAAGTGTTAAAATGTAAAATTTATGGACTTAGTGAAAAAATTATTAGGGAATTGTTCAGAGGTCTCTTAAGTATACAACAAGAGTACATTGTGAAGTGCAGTTGTTACAATCTGAAGGAAATAAGTAGCTTTTAATTCCTACCCAGTATGAGAGCTTAAAGGTATTAGGGGAACTCTTCCTGTTACTGGAATTAATGATAAATCTTCAACAAAACCATATTGATTTTAAAGGTGCTGGTGAATGTGGGTTGGAAAAGGAAAGCTGGGGGATCACAGCAATAAAGATGGATAATATCAAAGAACCAGCAAATTGATTGCAAACTGCAGAGAGCAAAAAAATACTGTAGCAAATAACTACATTTTTCTTTATCACAAGAAAAAGTGCAGACAGAAAAAACGTAATGAAGCCATTCTATCTAAAGAGATGGATCTTACTGACAACATACTTTTTCTAAATGATGCTCTATGAATATGAAAGCAAAGACCAAGAGGCTAAGTTTTGTAATTACTTCTGGAGGAAAAAATCAGCATAAATAAAAACCTCAGCATTTCCCAAGACAAGCGTATTTTGAAGACAAGGGAGTACAATGAATGTGTTGAGTTACGTATCTCAGCAATAATTTGCAACCCAGGAGAGAAACAAAAAAAAAAGTAATGAATTAGCAAGGCAGCAGTTGCATTCAAAAGCTTAAACAAGGTTCGGCTACTGAAAATACACAAGAATTTTGAAATTTTGAAATTATGATTCTTTGAACTGGTTGCTATTTTCACCTTTGTATAGGGAAACAAAGACTAGAAGTTCCTCAGAGGTAGACAGAATCATCTTTGAAGGAAAATGCTAAGGATTAAATGCAATGATTTCATTATCAATTTGTTATGGAACTGAGTAAACTCTATTTCAAAAAGTGATCAGAAAATAAGGTAGAATATTTAGGAAGTGTGCAAAGAATTATGTGTGGCCTACAAGTTATGCCATGGTCTATGAGCTGCCAGGAAGGAACATAAAATCTGTTTTGGTATATAACTGAAGTGCTTATTCCAGTTGTGCCTCCTACCAGCCACATCAGTGAGTGCTATTGGCATACAGGGCTAAAACATCCACATCAGCCTCTCTTTCCAACCAGAATGGAGGATCAACACACCAAAGAAATCAGTTAGAAAACATCACTTTTACATGCTTTCAATCTAAGCAGTGGAGTATTTTATTAGCTTCTATAACATCTAAAAAAACATCTTCTTTTGTCTAAACTCCCCCTTCCCACTAAACTGGAAGCTTTCAAACCCATGATATGGGATCGATGCTTGACATCAGCACTGCTGACAAGCAATTTTATTAGCTGGACTAAGCTTCTGGAAGTATTCCCACCACATACATGAGTTAAGTTTAGCAAGGAACACTGTTAAAAAGGCTCATAATGGATCTGAAGGAGATTTTTAATAGCTTTAACTTATAGTAATATGAATTTTACATCTTAAAGACACAAGGAAAACTTCTAAGGGAGAACTCCAAATTCAACTGGATAAAAAAACTGTTTAAAAAATGTTAGAAATAAACAGAAAACAAGGAATCACAAAAGAAAACTAATACTGTGCAGGTAAAAAAAGAGAATGAGTGAAGTCTAATTATTGTAAAAGATAAACCAAACTTGGCAATGAAGAAGAAAGTGAAACAAGCAGTAAAAAGTTCTTGTATATTAAGAGAAGAAATAGTTTTGCTGGGACAAAGTGTAAGGACAGTGGAGGCAGAAATTAAACAACCTTTCACTTGGCACCAAAACAAAATTGGGACCTTCTGTTATATTCAGTAATGATGAGAATTAAATGTGAAGACAATGCACCATCTTTAATAGAAATTGAAATTACTATGTTAGAAGTAGAAACAGAATGCAATAATCTGAGTGCTTCAAATTTGATATGGAGTAGACAATAAAATCAAAAGTAGACATAATTAAGAACATGGAGATAAATGGAAAATTGGATGAAATGCAAGCTTGTTCACACAAGACAGATAATCCTGTCTAAATCTGATGCCTGTCCGATAATTTAACAGATTTTTATAGGGAAAGTCAAATGGTAGATCTAATGTGCAAGGCTTTTGAACAGTGGAGCCCAGAAAATTATCAGCTAAAGAACAGGATTATTGATGTAAAGATTGGAAGGTTGTTGAGGAACTGGCTAATGAGGATAAAGGACAAGGCAATGTGCTGAGAGAGAAACAGCATGCTCGAAGGAACTCGCTGATGGAGGTCCCAAAGAGTTGGTCTGAAGACCAGCCTTGTGTAGTGACTGTAGTAATAGATTTGGCACCCTCAGTAGGAAGAAGAATTAGAATAATCAGGCAACTAGAACTGGCTGACATTGAGAAATGCTGTGAAGCACAAAGTGCGAGGCAGTGTCTGTGGCAACAGATGGGAAGAATTTGAGCACGGTCGTGACAAAGCTGTTTCCAAATGAGTCTGTCTAGGTATTTCTGGTATTGATGAAGAAGTGCTAATGCCATAGGACAGGACAACTTACCATCTCAGCGACAGCACTTCTCTAGCTGTAGCTATAGGGTTTTTTTCTGTCAGCTTGAGAGCACCAAACAGAGCTTTTCTCTTACCTGCTCCAAAGCCTCGACAGAGTAACCATATGGCCCCTAGCAAAGTACTGAATATGCAGATCCCTAAAAAAATCTTTATTGTATGTAACATAGCTTTGATGGGTTGGGAGGGACTGTGGAACCTTAACATATGTGAATTAATCTAGAAATTTACAGGGAGAAAATGAGAATTATTTGATCTAATGATACAAGAACATATGGCTGGAAACTGAGAATGTACAGAAATTAGGGGGATTTTTTTTGCTATCATAGCAGGGAGGTTCCAGGATCATTTCAAATAGGTTAGTGGGAAGTGAAAAAAATCCCTAATAATGCTTGCATGAGACGGATTTGCCAGATGGAATATGTCATCTGACTGTAAGCAGTAATGAGGGGTTGGATTCAACAGCTTAGGACATGCTCTCCACTCTGATTCCCTCATGCACCTGCCTTGAGAGCTGACTCAATTGATAGCTCTTGGAGCTGCTGAAGTTTGGCCTCTCATTGCCAGCAGCAAATGTGCCACACTACAAAGAACCCTGACATGAAGCAGCCATGTCACACTCCCTCCAGACAGCTGGCCTGGTCACTCATCCTGAGGGTAACTGCAGCTGCATAGTCCTTGTTTCTCAGGGTAGGAGTGCCCCCCATTTGCATTGCCAGGAGAAAAGAACACCTTTTGGGAAGGAATTTCTACAGAAATGTATTGCTAGATTCAGCAGAAAAATGTAAACAAAGAATCCAAGATGAATCAGTTATTGTAACTGTGGTTTTGAACGCACTGAGCACAATTAGCCTCATGTACAGTAACAGAGAATCATTGCAGCAGACAGCTGCTGCTATATTAAATACTTGCATACAAACCCAAAAGGACACATGGCAACTGGCAGCTGATAGAAAAAACCAACAAAGAATACTGAAAGGTAAAAGTGGAGAGGGAAAATTGATTTTATAAGCTTTTCTGTTGTGCTCCTCCTTTTTGTATTAACATCTGAAAGGATAGGTCCTTTACCACTTTCTTGCCAAGTAATTGATATAAAATAACCAGAAATGAAGCCCCTTTATGCCATAGTAATGATGCTCACAGGAAATTAGAGAAATGTAATAGAAGTGTTTTAACTACACATAAAAATCTCTTTCCTGCATAGATAAGATTAAAACAGATTGCAGGACTCATTCTACCTTGCGCTTTTTAATTAGACAGACTGCTGGTACCGCAGGGGTACTGAACACAGGCTCCTTTTTCCTCCGCATCTGATGTCAGAGGCAACAAAGGGAAAAAGAAGAGAAAGCAGTGTTCCCATCTCTCCTGGCACCCAGGAAGTGAAGATAAGCCATTTCACACAAACATTTTGCCCTATCAGGCATGTATTTAGAAATGACAGGCTATTATTATTTTTTTCTGAGGATGTCATTTGAGAAGCATGAAATCGTGCAGCTTTGTGCAAAATCAGTATTTGCCTTACAGCTGCCTATGTCAAGCTCAGATATTTTTCCCAAAATGCTATTAGTTTTCTCCATAAGTTTGTTTCATTCCACCCATGAATTCCAGGAAATCTATTAAGTTTCCTAAAACTTTAATAGAATTCGTGGTGACAGTTTTCCAGTAAACCCTCCTCATTTTTTTCTCTTGTAGATAATCTCAGCATCCAAAAGGTAAGAAATTTCGCTTAGGTGTTTCCCACTGACCACTGCCTTACCACCAGCAAATATCATTCAAGAACTGAAAAAGATGGTACTGCTGTATGACAGAAAGCATAGATAAGTATGTTTTACATGAGTAAAACATGCAAGCAGTAGAACAGAATCAAGTGGAAAATACAGAAAATGTGTCATCTGGTTCCTTGTCATCACGGTTTCTATGCAACACTTGCAATTCAGCATAAGCCATAGTAATGGGCAGCATTTCATCTGAGTTAGGTCATATTGAGAGTGCAAGCAAGCATCAGGAATTGAGAAGTATGGCCTTTCTGCCATGCATGAAATGACAGGAAAAACTTCCTTTGGCTTCTTTGTTTTCACCAAATGGCAACAAAGGCAGTGTCAGGTTTTCGCTGTTGTTCAGGCAAGCCAGAAACTTCTTGCTTTGGGTTCTGCTGGCATGAGTGATGTGTTGAGACAAACCTCCTTCATTCAGTGATGATCAAAGATATGGAGTAACTAGCTACACACTCCACTTTTCATCCCAGTTGTGTTCAGAGAGCAAGATAGGACTTCAAGTCATCACTTAAGACTTTATCCTCATGGTTTGCCTAAGAAATAGCTGGAGGTCATTTAAGTGTGAAGATAAGGCAATTCTGCTGGTAGTGGACAGACTTGCTGTCCAGAAGTTATCGTCATTACTGAAGCTGTCCAGCGCCCCTTGGTGCCCTTCTCAGCAAGAGAGCCAACATTTCTGCTCAGACATTCCAGCTTCTGCACTTGGTGAGCAGGGAAGGCGCTCTAAACCATACCTCAGTGGTTTGGGTCTCTTTGGAGATTTCTTAAAAACTGAGAGATCTGGCAGGACACATAAAGGTTCAGGTGGATTTTTTTTTTTTTCCATTTCAATGCAATCTGAAAAACTCACAGCAGCCCTTATGGTGTGTGGTGCCAATTGGGGTTACAAAATACAGTGTTTCACTGTTGGGGGTTGTTTCAGTTTCTGCTGACGGGCAGATCGAGCTCTGAATCCCAAAGAGGTATCTTCCTCATAGGCTGGGACAAGAATAGTCAGCAGCAGTTTAAGTCACAGTGCTGATCCAAGACAGACTCAGTCAGATCCTCCTGGGTGTGATCCAAGGCGGTGGCCAAAGAGCGCTGCGAGCCGTGGCTGGGATGCTGGCTCCTGTTACTATTAATAGAGTAATATGGCTGCAGCATCCAGCCAGGCAAGTGAAAGCACTGTGTGAACTCCTAGCTCTCAGAGCCCTCAGCCTTCTGGTGCTGCTGCTGGCTGGAGAGTGTGTGCATCCCACAGTGCAAGTTCTGCACTTGGTCACGGTGAGCTTCATTTGCTATGTTGGAGGCGAAAATAGAAAATTGTAGAAAGAAGCTCAGCCTCTCGATCAATTTATCAAACAGAGTGGAAATGTCTGTTTGCTATATAAAAATAATGAGAGAAATTCGGTTTTAACTCCCTTCACTCAGCCTGCTCAGGTATTCATGTGTGAAATTACCCAGGGGAAAAAGCCATAAGTCAGTGAAAGAACACCTACTGGCCTTAGCTTTGATGGGCTGTGCAGCGTATGCTACAAACTGAATCAATCTGGAAAGCAGAGTTTACTGCACTGCACAGACCCACTGATGGGAAGGAAGAAGGTGGTGGAACTGGAGAGCATGGATGGTGCCAGCAGAAATATAGAACTAGATTAATTCCACTGATATGTACATTTTTACCCCTCTTCATCAGTATGGTTCTGAGAAGGTCACTTTTCTCTGAGATTTAAAACTTGAATTAATGGACCTGATTTCTTTATTCATTTATGCCAAAATGTGGAGAACTGCCAGATGAGGTAGAGAAAAGGGTAGTTATTCAATTTCATACTTTACCACTGAATATGTGAAACATGACAATTATAAATTTTCAGTTGGTACTTGAATAACAAAAAAAAACCTTTTTAAAGACTTGAAAAGCACAGTTGAGTTGCCATAGGCAAGGAGCTAGGGTTCATACTACCTAAAGAGATTCAATGTGTGGCTGCTGTTTTGAAATACAAATGGAGTGCTGGAGTGCTGCAGCTCAAACAGTCTGCTCCTGCAACTATTTCCAGTTCAATGGACTGAGTAAAACAGAATTAGCATTTTCATAACCATTGCAATAATGTTCAAGATCATTATCATGATGGCTGAGCAAAACCCCAAAAATAGCAAATCGTTGAATTTCTTTGTCTGCATGGGCTTTTCTGCAGACTCACATCTGTCTCATTTTGTCACTCTGGATACTGTTTTGCTGTGGTGTCAGTGGTAACATGGACATGGACATCTGTGATAGCCAGAACTACTTGTCTGCAGATTCCCTCTGCAGGAGTCAGTCAACACAGCCTTTCCTAGATGTGATTTTTCCATGCTGATTTTTCCATGTGATTTTTCCATGCATGTTTCTTTGGGCTTTCCTTTCTGTATTCATGACCTGCGTACTGAAGAATGGCTTGTTCTCTCCGGACCAAAGCATGAATCTACTACCTTCTAAATAGTTTTTCTTTCTATTTTTTTCTTCTCCTGTTACTGTCTAATCACTGTTCAAGACAATGAAATCAGATGCACTCATTTCCCTGTTAAGAAGCTTCCTTTTCTCCCACCTTTCCAAGTGGATTACTTTAAAGCATAAGAGTCTCAGGAGGAAATGGTAGAAGCATTTTACCTGTAGTGATTTCAGGATATATGAAAGACAAGTTTCACATGGACAGACAGTAAAAAGTAGAGGATAAAAACCAGTAGGGAGTAAATTTTGAACGGTTTAATAGTTTATTCTGAATTTTTAAAAATACTAAATTTTCAGGTGCCTTTATATTAATCTTCTTTATTTTAGGAACCTTGTGACGCTTGACTTACTCACAATTTTGATTCGCTTGCCACAAAAATGCTATATATATAAGCTAAATCTTGTTTTGTGAACTTCATCTACACTTGTATGTGGCACTGCAGATATGTTTGGATTCTTTTCTTTTTTAGAGTCAAAGACTTTGTGCATAGGTAACAGAAGGAGTAATTTCACCTTACATTTGCTGTGATAGCTGGAGCTTGCTGCTGCAGTGGTTTTCCTGGTGGGGTTCTGCAGTTCCACACTCTGGAGTGATGCCCCTATTCCTGCAGCCAAGCCACCAGCTTCCATAAGCTCATCAGCTGAACCTGACTGAGCAGATCCATTCAAGTACTGCGTTCCTAATGAACAGCTCAGATAAACGCCAGAACTGTCCACTCACCACAATCTGTGCTTGTTTTGATAGGCTGACAAAATCTTGTTAATATATTTGTCTAGGTTTTGTGTTGTGTGTTTATCTTCAAATTGACAGGCACCAAAGTTGTGCCTTTTACATGCTGAAAGGTAGTGTTAGTTTAATGTAGGCTATTTTTACCACAGGTACTAAATGGTGCCTAGAGAAGATTTTTTTCGTGTTTTCATAATTTTTTAACATTTATGAATATCATTGTATGATCTATATTGAATACTATCAATTGGGGAAGCATTTATAGACACGCAGAGGTCAGAGCAGAGTAGACATGATCAGATCTGTAGAGTTGATTTAACTATTTGATTTGACTGGCAAAAAAGCTTTGGCAGATGCTTTTCATGTCAGTGATGAAATCTGAAATGTTGTAAGTAAGGCACTTTTCCTGCAAAGGAACATTCTGCCTTCTCAGAAGATCCCTATTCCCCATTTTTATTCTGTAAACTCATCTTTATTCAGTAACCAAGTGCTATTATCTCTTTTAAATGTATAAGAAACTGAGGATCATCTAAAATCATTGTGATTCACAAAATAAATTCACAGGTTGAAAATCAAATCCAGGGACTCAAGACTGTTAGATCATTGACCCCACCACAAAGTCACCTGGTCTCTCAATAAGCTTCATGGATGAGCAAGTTTACGTATGTAATACATATGTACCTATAAATGTAGATACGAAATCCACAGTAAAACTGTTTAATGATATGGAAACATGGGTTGACTTTTAGTCTGTTTAGGGTGTGTGACACTCATTAGCTAGTTTGAGCTAACCAGTTTCTCTTCACCATGTTACTCTTTGAGCAGTTATCCTGGAAGGAAGCATTTGGGGAGACATACAAATCTGGATATTTTAAAAATATTTTTTCTTAGAGGAAATATGTTGTCTGTAGAAAGAGATAATTCAGTAAAATGAAGCACAGTATCATTCTCAAGTAGCTTTTTAGGCAGAGAGAGGAATTACACACTTCCCAAGAACCTACAGTTTGGTACTGCAGTTGCATGGAGAGTGGTAATGAAAAGTAATCCTCCCTCACTTCATTTCTTAGAAATGGCTCTTTCCTCTGGTTTTGAATGTGTTTCTTTTTCCTGCCTATTAATAGCAAATCTCAGTAGATGAGGTTTGCAGATGAATATTAAAAAATCTCTAAAACCTTCGTGGTAGTAGAGTGTGCCTGGAAATCTTATCTTCCATAAATTGCAGATTTCAGCTAGAGTCTGAGTAGCATAGTACAGGGAACAACAAATTTTGTATTTGGGGAACTAAGTCTGCGTCTTTCCATTGCACTGATGGATTCACTGCTGTTTTAATAGGAGGAAAATACCCATTTATTTCAAAGGGGTTTGGATCAGTCTGACAGGGTATTGACAAAACCCAGAGATTTGCCATGTACTTCAGTATATATTCCTATATTAACCTCACTACCTTTCTACTTCAGTGTTGCAGAGAGCTGCTGCAACAAATGAATTCAGCCTGAACCTTGTTTCTAAGGAAGGTTAAAAAGGAAGGAATTGTCATAGGACTGTCGGACTCCAGGTCTCTTTGAACTAGCTGTGCACAGATACCAAAGACAAATGTTTCACAGATGTTTGTTTAGATTTCCCCAAGCTTGCCCAAAGCCCTTCCCCCAGGCTGGAGAGCTGCCATGAGGGAGGACACTACCATGCAAAGAATATTGTCAGCCAAAAGAACCCACTGGCAGGAAGCCTCTGAGAGAGGAATGAGAGGTATGGCCAGGAGAAAGGGGATATGGTAGAGCTGGAGCCATGAACCAAAGCAAAAATGAATTGATTTTGTCTGGATGGTTCCTAGAACAAGAAAAAAAGCACATTTAGCTGCTGGAAGCTCCACAGATTCCTGACAGCAGGACACAAGGCAATCACAGATCTGGCTGGCACTCTGGCTATGCAGTGGGCCAAACCAATTGTCTGGCTGGGGTGAGAAAATCAAGCATAAGGTGGGAATAAGGGACAGTGGGAAACTAGGGATGGGAAACTAGATGCATTTGGCTCCTGAGATTTTTTTGAGCTTAGTCAGCTTCACTGCTGCCAAGTGATGCTCAAGTTCAAATACAAAGTGAAAGAGGGGAACAAAGCACTGAGAACAAAATTGTACTGAAAATGGAGGGGGAGAAATCAACCAGAAACTTGAAATTATTGACTTGTGTTTGATTGCCACGTGGGGGAGATGTAAGCTAAACCATCCTATCAGAGCTGTGGCACACAGAAGGAATCCTTCAGCAGATGCTGGGTGAGGCTCAACAGGTCAACAGTGTCTCTGTGACTCTGGGACAGCTGGGTGGTTTCATCAAATTGTGCTGCCAGACAACATGTGAGGGCCTGGTCGCATACATGTTAAAAAACAATTAAAAGCTGATGAAAAGCAAAACTCTTCCTACCCTCCAATCCTTCTCACATGCTTTAAAAGCCTTCCCCGTTACGGTATTTTCCCTGTTGAACATGCACACTGGATATGGGAAACACACACTCAGAGCTATCACCGTGGGTTATGTGACCAAAGCTTTCAGAGATACTAAGGTTCTGTAAAAAGTCCAAATGCTTCCTCAGGCAGGAAGCTGGATGGAGGTTTTGTAGGTTTATGAAGCAGTAACAAATTAACATCACTACAAATCTAGCTTAAGTAAAATTTGTTTTCTCCACAATGTTAATTTCTTTGAGCATAAAAGACAGAATTGCTAAAAAAATTCCAAGATAATATAGTCCATTCTGTCTATTTTGTGCCGTGCTAAGGTGATCCAGAGGAAACAAATGGGGCGTCCATCAAAGCACAGTCAGTCAGGATTAACAAACAGACTTGCAGACACCTTTACATAAAATCCTGAAGTACCTCATGGAGCAGCTAATAGCAGGTTGCAAGTAGTTGATGGTGTTCAGGTACAGATTCCTGACAGCTGCAGGGTACAGGCACTTCTGGAAGTTCCACTGAATACAAATCATTTATATCCTCAACAAGGTGGCTGTGCAATTTGTCCTTCATGGTTTCTCACACACAGCTTGCATGAAGAAATAACTTGTAGTCTAGGATCAGCTGACAAGTCATGGGGGCTTAAAGCCATTTTTGTGTCCCCTGTAGCCAGAAGCCAATATCTAAAGCTAGTACCCAATGGTCTGTGCTTTTAAAACCCTGTCTTTGCCTTTAACTTTATCTGCAAGGGCTAACGAGTTGCCAGAAAGGTTCTTTGTGTTGTATTTTTAGTTCAGACACAAGTCTGTATATGTCAAAAAATTCAGGCTGACCTCTGATCTAGTGAAGCTGTGTGCCAAAATATGTGTACTTGAGCTTTCAGTTAACTGCCCTCCCTGTGTACTTTCAAACCTCATGATGTTGACCCAGAGCACGTTTCACAGATGAAGTTCATCCTGTCCAAACTCCCATTAGACCTTCTAGCACCTGCTTTCTATTCCCAAGCAGGAGATACTGCAGACAGGGTAGTTTTTAAGTGCCTTTATTTATATATATATATATATATATTTTTTTAAATTCTTATTGGAATGATTTTTTAATTATATTTTTATATTTCTAATGGCATGTTAACTTCACAGACATGTGGTTTAGCTGTAACTAACTTCAGATTTGTCCACTGCCTGTCTGACAACTGTAGATGATGGTACCTCACACTGGAGCTGGAGAAACTTGGACTCAGAGGAGCAGCTGGCTTGTCTTAAAGGATGAAAAAAAATCACCTTTGGATCTGTGACCAAAATTCAGCTTTCCCAAGTTCCAGACAGTCAATACTTAACATGCCTGACCCAGAGGAAATCACTAGTTAGCTCTTGGTTACGGAAGACAAGGGAATATTGGTGGGAGTAAATTAACTTTCAAAGAGTCATTCCCATAAAAATTCAACATCCAAATGACAGGGAGTTTGTTCTGTGCAGCGCATGCCAAAACAAGGATCTGTGCCTAACCCTGTCTTTGGGTCTTCATGAACTCAGTTGCTGTGTCTAATGACTCTGCTGTTATTTCTGCTCAGTTTTCAGGACTTTACTTGTTGTCATTCTTCACGATCCTCGTTGGGCTGATGCTCTACTCCTCCACATCCACCTACGTAGCCCAGGATCCTCGGGTGTACAAGCAGTTCCGAAACCCCTCCGGACCCGTTGTAGACCTGCCAGCCAGCAGCCAGATGGAGCCTTCGGTGACATACACCAGCCTGGGGCAGGAGACAGAAGAGGAGCCTCACGTTAGAGTTGCTTAAACCCAGGGCTGTTGATCACCTATTGACAGTGGAGCTTGTATATCCATTATCTCTGTATTGTACATAGAGAAAGGTATTTACCAGGTGCAGTTACACTGGTGAGCTGCAAGGTAGCAAATAAGGAAAGCTCATACAAACACAAATTAATTGTTCCAGGGTGTTCCTTGCAAGGAGATGCCAGTCCCTTGTTTATGAAATGAGCAGCATGTTTGCAATACAAACTGCTGTGTAGAAATCAGTTAATGTCAAACTACCTGTGACAGATATTCAATACGTAAGATGAAATTACAAAGAAAAAGACATTAATAGAAGGGTGTTTTACACACACAGAGTGATGTTATGCCTAAGCCACACCAGCTGTGGAAAAAACGCCTTTTTACAGCAAATACACTTTGTGCAGTCACTGTTAATTTCTCTCTAAAATTTGTTTGTTTGCGCAAAACAGATGGGTTAGTTGTGGTAACAACCCCCTGACACATTTTTGCTAGCACCTTGGATCTGGTGAGGGAAATACAATGAGTTCTTCTGTGCTCTCTGTCTAGTTGCCCTTTCTAGGTAATCTGATTCATGAATCCAGAGAAGGGACAACTTACAATATCCGTCTCTATTCTAGGAATAGGTATAAGGCGAGCATTTTAGCCTTTCTATATTTGCAGAAGTGAAGTACTCCAGCATTGACCTCTCTATGATCCATGGCAGATTTCCTAGTGGCCAAGGTTCTGCATCAGGTGACAGGGAGTCAATTTCTCTGTAGTCGTGACTCAACACAGATTTCTTACTTTTAAAATTTTAACCTGTAGAAAGAAAAATGCATTTTCTAGTTTCCTATGTATTGTACCTCTCCACGGAAAGATGACATATCATGTGGATCAGGGCACTTATTTTAGATACTCAGTGCATCGAGGGTGCCTTCTGCTCTTCCAGTTTGCTTAGTCTCCCGTGGTTCATTATTCTAACAATAGCTATTTAGAAATGTGTCAGTTTTTCACCAAAACCCACAGATTGTAAAAATCAGGAAGATTAAGGGAGGAATTCATGAGCAGAAAGACTGGACCATCTGCTGGTGTTGCTGCAGTAGCACAAAGGCATTTTACTGGCAGGGTGCAGCCAATTATTTTTCATTAGCTGTGAAGCAAGCAGAAGAATTCTGCAGTTTTCTTACATTCCTGGGGACGTGTGAAAATAGTAAGGGTGTGCTCCACACTTCTGTATACAACTGTACTTCTGCCTCAGGAGCCTTACCAGAATGGGGAAAATCTTAGTCACCACCATGAAAAATCCATCTTTGCCTGTATGTTTGCTCCTCTGAGAGCCCAGTACAAGGAAATAATAATTTCAGTATCCTTTATCTATTTGTAATTTAAAATTAAGGAAGACAAGGTGTTCCTGTGTCTAACAATAGATGGGGAATCTAGGAGAGATCTTGGTTTTATTCACCAATCTGCCACATCTTTGCATGAATCCTTGGGCATGGCTTACCTTCTGTGTGGCTGAGTTTCCCAATCAGTATATATGGAAATAATGACATTTTACCTACCTCACAGAGGTGCTATGGGACCAAGTTATTTCAAAATGCTTCAGGATCTTCACAAGGAAGGAGTTTAAGAAGCACATAACAGTGCTGTAAAAGTGTGTATACGTTCATCGTGTTTGAAAATGGAGTTTACAGCATGGTTGATGAATATTTTGCTTGTGGGCATAGAAGGTGAATTTTATTTGAATGTTATTCTGCTGAAAAGGATTGTTTCAAGCAAAAATGTAGGCCTTCATGTTTGAAAAATACAGCTTACCTATTTCTGTATAAAAAAGAAGAAAAAAGTCAATCTATACATTGGAGATTAGAAAGGTCACACTGTTCAACCAAGCAGGATGAATTTCTGCTGAGGTAACATTCATTTTTTACACTTCTGTTCTGCTTTAATATAGAAGGAACTTCCCTGAAGCAGACTGAGAGAAGTTTATATATGCATAACAGACATGAAGTGGCAAATGTCAAAATGCCCTTGAACAGTAGAAGTATGCTGTATCTTATTCTTACTGTGAAGAAGAGGTCATTTCTGTCCCACTGTGTTTGGGCTGTCTGCTACAACCCTGCTGCACCTAAGGGAAGGTTCTGCAGTATTGCCAAATCATGCCCAAAACTAGCCCAAAAGTTTTGGTTAAGATGCTTTGGTACTAAACTAACAAATGTATGATTTTTTTTTTCCTGCCTTCTGTTTTGTTTTTGATTTTTTTAGCACTCATGTTTCTGAACTTTTTTTTCCCTAAACTATTGAGGATTAAAAAAACACAAAAAAAACCCCACTAGATTCCTGCAGAAAAACAAAGTCTGTATTCTGGGGATATTAAGGAAAGTCTAAATCAAAAAAATAAAAAACACAGAAGAAAGAGTACCTGACACTCTAAGATCCTTGGGTCAAGTTCTGTGAGAGCTTTGACCTAAGGTGGATTTCGTACATTCCCCAGGAGAAGGGGTCTGATTACAATCATGGCTCCCTCAGGTACCCAGAGGCACACTGGTGGGCACCTGTCATCTCAGTCTTTTTTGCTACCTTTTGTACCAATTAAATACCTTTCTCTGGGCATTAGTCCCCGTGTTGGTCTGAGAACCTTGAGGATTGTGTGCGTGTGTGTTTCATGTTTACAGTTCCTTCCTTTTGCATAACTGTTTTGATTAATTTCATTATTAGTATTTATTTTTAAGCCAAATGTTTGTAGTCCTTCGGCCTCCCCCTCCTCATTTTTCTGACACTAACTTGTAGACATTTATTAGAGTCTTCTGTGAAACAGCTGGGCAGGAGGCAGCTCCCAGCCAGGTCACAGGGCTGGGAGTTTTTCCTTGCGAGGGGTTGCGATCCATGGGTGGCTGAGAGGTGCCACCAGGCTATTCTGAAAGGCTCTGTTGTACAGGAATAAGTTATGGATGTTTCAGTGAGCGCTCTACAGCCAGCCACCATCCCCTGTGCTTCTGGTGCAGGAGGAGTTTGATGTGCAAAGCGGGGATGCTTCACTCTCTGTGTTTCCCCATAAACAAGGTGGATGCTCGGATTAGCGCCAGTGCGCTAGTCGTGGATGGACCTCGAAGGAAAACAATAGTATAGCTTTACAAAGAACTGTGTTGACTGAAAAACTGAGGTCTAGTGGAGGAAAATGTTCCTTCTGCCTGCTTGTGTTCTGCAGTTGGAGCCCTCAGTGTGCACCAGCAAAGGCTCAGCTATCTAACGGCAGCTACTCTCCGTGTGCGTAGGACGTCTCTAGCTCTGCATAGCTCCTTGCCTCAACAAACTGAAACTCTCTGATTCTGCTGGTCCTGGGCAGCCCTTAGCAAGACTGATGGAATTTTCTGATACTGGATGAAAACCCTCACTGGGAGACAGACCTGGTCTTTGTTCCAGCTATAAAGTTTCAAAACACACAATGATAGACCAAGCAATTGAAAATTTTGCACCACTGTGTCATAAGAAGAAGTTTCAATGTATAGTGTAGAGATTGCTAACTTGTGCTATTAACATTTTGACAAGCGTGTAGTATCGTTTCCTTTCTTTGATTTTTTTTTTTTTTTGGACAACCATTTAGTATTCCTGAGCTAGCTACAAATATAAATTTTACCCCATGGGTAGGATTTTATTGTTAAATGCCATAATAAAGCACACTAATCTTGACACTGCAGATGGAAGTATGAACCAAAACCAAAACCAGGCAAACAAAATCCCAACCCCAAATCCTGCATTGAGAAGCTGAATAAATCTTTCTCCATTTTGATATTTGCATGCACCTATATGGACTGGCTGTGGCAATGTAATGCCTGTATAATGTTTTCAAATAAAAAAAATAAATGCTTTATGAAAGCGGGGTTAGTGGTTTCTTGACTGTTTCCTTTCTACTATCTTTGCCTTAAATGTTTTTTTCAGAAGTCCAAATCTTGAATTGCAGGGAACAGTTTTTCGCTGTGCTCAGGGCTTCTTCCCCTTGTGAGGTGTTAACCCAGAACTCTTTCCAAGGTGTCTAAATAAATGCCATCAGGCATCCTCAAGTATCTTGCCTGGCCCCAGAGGGTTCATCCAGAAGGATAAGAGTACTCCTGCATACCCTCTGTCTTAACCTGCCATTCCCCTAGGGCTAGCTCAGGTACCCTGATAGTCACTGCCCTCATTTGGAAACAAAGCCACTCTTTCCACTGCCTTCCAGAAATTATTAATTAGTCTAGAATGAATCTGAGTAAATTAATCAGTGTAGAATTAATCTGGCAAGTGCATGGTATTGAAGGGCTTCTCTGGCAGAGGTTGTGGAGTTCCTGCAGCTGCCTTTCCCAGCCCTGGGACACTGCAACACTACCCCCAGCTGAGTCCTGGAAAGAAAGGATGGAGACAAAGTTTAGATATTGGGGGGAAAGGAGTGTCAGGAGGAGCAGCATTAGGATAAGAAGGAAAATGAGACTTTGACTCATTGAAAGTTCACATGGACAGGAAAGGAAGATCCTTAGTGTGTGACAGCAAGGCATTTTATAAACATGTATTCATTCGCTTGTAAGAGTGTTTGCAAGCGTATGCACCTGTCCATCCCTCTTTGTCTGATGTCTCCCTGGGAAACTTTGCATCAGTATTTCTCACATATTTCATTGCTGGGAGTATAAAATGGAATGGAGAGTGGTGAACTCATTTCCAACCACTCCCTGCAGTGCAACTGCCCAGAGCCCAGATGTTACACAGCCAGCAGTGCTGCACCTATGTACTGGTTGATGTCTGATATTCCACTGTGAATGCCTCTTGTTACACAGAGCTCCAGAAACTGAGCTTGTGTGCACAGCTTGATCATACTAACAGTTGATTTGCATTTTCCTCCAAATCTTCTCAAGAGACTCTCTGGCATTATAAAATTATCCTTTTATTGCCTGGCTAAAATTCAGCCTGGGTGCTTGAGTCATATGAATAGTAATTGCATGGAATTACTCTAAAAATAGATCATAAATAGGCATTAATGAATCTTTCTGTTCTTAAATAAAACACGTTTTAACACTGAAGCACACTCAGCCAGCTTAAAGCTGCCAGTCTCCCTTTGTTTTTGTTTATTTAGAACTAGTTCTCGAAAACATTACAAACCCAAAGCTGAATGCTTAGCAGCAATATGTTGCGGCTAAACAACAAGGAAGCAGTGCTTTTACAGTTAGAAAAGTTGTTTTGTTATGTTTGCTCTCCAATTATTAATACAGTAATTGTGACATAAACAGTAACTAAGCCAAACCATTGTGAAAGAGAACACCTCTGCTTGTGCAGCCATTGACCTGTTCCCTCAGCAATTGCAAAGTGGACACCAAATACCAGCAATGCAGCAATAATGACAATATTGGAGTAGAGCATTGTCCTTGTCATCTTCCTCCTCCTGTTTAAAGTATAGGCTCATGCACTGTGGTATTTATTATTAAAAATCCTGCTATATGGAAGATACTAATTCTACAGGGCTGGGATCAGTAATCAGTGATTAGTCATGGACTGGCTCTGAGCCCCCAACAGGAGACAAAACCCTACAAATTGGCCACAAAAAGCCAGTGGTAACCCTCAGACAACTTGCACTTCTGGTATTTCAGTTTCACTAAAAGGCCCACAGGATTTCTTCAGCCACATCACTCTGATGTTCAGAGCATCCTCCACAGCCTTAGAAAGCACCACAGGTGCCCTGTGATCCCAGTGAGGTCACTTGGCTGGGTGCAGGGAGGAACCACTACCATTGTGTTGCCTCTCACAGAGGCATTTCCCTCTGTGAGGAAGAGCCCCTACTACCATTTTTATGATACAGCAATCAGGTGGAGGAAACAAACTGGCTCCAAGCAAATCTTGAGTTCTAAAGTGAAAAGTCAGCACTCTGTGAGGTCCTTTCTGCTCTAGAACCATACATTTGCTATTATTTGGGGGTATTTTTTTTTCCCTTATCCTAGAAGTTCCATTTTTCATTGGAAATTATGCCCCGTTCCTCTGGCATTCATGATGTCAAAATTTGGCCCTTTATTAATAGTCTAATGTATGGAATCTCTTTAAGAACACAGATATTGTCAGTCTTACATGCTATAAAAATATTTGTAGTTGAGACTAGGTGAAGCCGGTTTTATTAGATTTATAAATGTTATTCTGCTTAGATTCTGATTTATAACCTTGAGCTATAGTTGACTTTTTTTGTGACTCCTTATTGTGTATGATGTCCTCAGGCAATTTCCTAGTGCTACCCTGATCTTAATAATGCATTATTAATTCCTTACTGCCAAATAAATTATTTATATTAATAATTTTATTCCCCACATCTTGATAGCAGTGAACTCATCAGATTTTAACATAACTGCAAAGTTGTCAGTATGAATTCAGCTCCTCCTTCCCATGTGCAATATGTACATGCTTGTCAGGAGCAAAATATTGGATTTACTATGATTAAATAATGACTTTTTTTATTCTAGACCTTACCAAAGCAGAGAAAGATAATGAACATGTGCTGAGTTTACCTGATCACTGAGCACTGAAGCACAAAGTGATTCAATGACAGCACCAGAGACACTTTGCATGCAAGCCCATGGATCCACGTTATGGGAGGTCATGCATATTTAACTTCCCACTGCCTATAGTAGCCAGCATCACAGAAGCGTGGCTGCTTGCCAGATCCATAGAACTCAGCAATCAGCATTTGCATGTTCTTAAAATGACTGCTTGCCTAAATGAACTTCCTAAGTGAGAAAGGGGTAGGGAATGGGCTAATGACAACAATAATCTGAAGAACATCATTATGTGACTCACTGTGAGCAGTGGCTTGAACTATCTAATGTAGTTCTTGGCATTAAAGAGATTTCTGGATGATAAATAGGTCACACATGTATTCAGACACATATTTTATGAGTCTTTATGTCCCCATACACTGTCTGTGAGCCTACAGTGTAATTAAACAGAAAAGAGAATACCCACATTTTTTTTCATTTAAAACTGTTGCAGCAGGATTGATTTAATGACTGAGTTGACAAGGAACATTGGTGCTGCAGGACCTGCCTTGACTTTGCATCCTCAGGTGGATGCATCCACCACCACCTCTGAGTATGATGTGTACTGCTACACCAGCAAAGCATTTGAAAAATGCAAAATTTTAGTCTTTATTTTAGCCTTGAGCTTTAATACAACATACCACAAAAGCAGACAGGGATTTAAAGTGAAACAGGTATATATTAAAAAAGCAGGATAGCACTTAGCTTCCTGCTCGTCTGTCATCCACTTTGTCTGATACTCATTTTCCCCAGGTCACCATCCACCAATCTCCTCAAAGCTCATCTTTGCCTTTTTGGTCTAAGTTACTCACACTCCCTTCTGAATCACTGACCTAAATGAATTCATTCACAGCTTCAAGGTCCTTAGCTATCCTGCCTCTCCCTCCCTCTCTGGCCCATAGTATGGGCCCTCTGCCTCCTCCATACAAACATCTTGCTGCTTTATTGCTGGTGTAGTCCAGCCAAAGGGGCTCCTGGCCTCAACATGAAGGCTAGTTGTAACAGAATATTAAACAAGAGTTTCTTTCAGTTTCCGTACAAATGTTAGATTCCAGCCCCACTCCTCTGCAACCATTGCAACTGGACATATTAAAAATAAATTAAAATAAAATGCTCGCTCTTCTACTATATGATGTTCAGGCAATGACATGGTATGGTATGAAACCAGTCATAGGAGATTAAAAAACCAATGTGCATTTGCCTGCCATTTGATTTACAGTGAAGGTGAAAGAAGGGTGGCTGATGGAGAATGAGCTACAGGTACCCTTCAGGTCATTGGCTCTAAGAAATCAGCAACAAAAATAGTTGTACTATTTGAACTGAGCAAGGGGGTGGTAATCCACATCATTCTGTCCTCATGGAAAAAACCAACATAAAAAGCAAAATGTCTCTCCAGCTTGTAATTATTTAAATTATTGACAGAGTTGGCATTGATGATCCATTTACATATATAGAGATTGGCTTCCTCTCCTGCAGCTCTTGTTTTCCTCTCCAGCTTCTCTGCATCTAGTCTGACCAAGGAAATGCTTAATTCCACTAAAAATATAAGAAAAGAGAGAAAAATTAAGGGAAGTGTTTATCCAAGGTATAACTGTTTCTCTTTCTCCTTGTACAAATGCCTCCTTTGAACTACACTTGGTGCAAACTTGAGCTGTGGCTGAGCTGGCATTTGTCTTCACAGGCTGGGAGGACTGTGAGTCCTCAGCCCCAAACCTCAACCTTCACCTCTACCACACCCTTTCATTTCTGTGAGATGATGGAGAGATCCAGCTGAGCTGCTTTTATTTCCCCTGGGTGCAGGAGGAAGGATGTGTGCTCAAGACAGCACGACAAAGCTTGTCCTGCTACAGCTGCTTGAGTTCAGACCTAGTTGCTAGATGCAGAGCCATGCTCTGCAGAGCCAGCAGCCTGGCACCTGCCACAGGTCTGCTTTAACTGCAGTTACTGGGGTGAGCTGCTGATCTGAAGAAAGTAATTGCAGCAGCTGCACTAGCACAGGCTTCTCTCTGCTGCTGTAGAGAGGTAAACACCCCTGTCAGCTCCAGCACAGGAGTTTCGTTATGGTGAGGGAATACTGATGGACTTCACTCTGAGTGTGCATGGTAAAAATTCACCAAAAAAATACCCTAGCACTCCCATTTTAGCTTGTGCTTTTTCCTTGTGGGTTTTCCATTCTTTTTGCCATTACATGGTGTCAAGACACTTGTTCCATACCAGCATTTGAGCCTTGGAGCAAATTGCAGATACAGAAAAGCCAAAAAAAGGCTTTGGCAGCCCAAGAGGTTTTCGGTCACATGAAATTCACCTTACACCCTGCTCACATGGAAGTGTTCTAGACAAGAAGGTGCCTGCAAGATAAAGGTAAAATGTGGCAGTGGGAAAGAGAGGAAAGTGGTGATTTTGGACAGAGGGAGAGAAAGAGAGGGGAGTTTCTTGGGATGGAGAAGGGTTGGAGAAGGAACATGAGTTGTGAAGGAAAGAAAGAAAGGCTGGGATAGGGGGACCATGGCCTGGACCCAGGGTTATTTAAGAGGTTACAAAGGGGTGGGAGAGGTGTTCATCACCTCACCTGCTGCCAAAACACTGCAAAGTCCAAGGCTTTAGCTCTCCTCCTGATCAGCAGGATCTGCAAGGGAGATGTCCTTTGACAGCACAGTGAAAATAGAATAGGTGGCTTCTCCTTAGGAGCTGCAACCATTCCCAGATATTCAACATGGAAGAAAAACTCCTCAAACAAGAAGGATAGTGTGAAAAAGGGTTTAATCTGTGCTGTCAGACAAGATATTGCTGTTGTCTTGCTTTTTGGGGTTTTTTTTCCCCAAATAGCCACCACACTACACTGACTTTTAAAAAGTCTATCAATGTATGAGGGAACATTATTGCTGCATGGGGTGTTTGCAATCTCTGAGCATGAAAGATGGTTAATTTTTCTGAGCAGAGAGAAATAACCCATCCTAGTTTGTTTTTTCTGTATTTCCCAGTGTTGATAATGGCTGTATTCTGACTGTTCTCTGCACAGGCTAAATGGCAATTGGTAAGTGTGTCTGAGGCACTGTAAGAGCAGTGTCTGGTGTTTGCCACTGACACTTTAATCTAATGAGAAATGCCAGGGACCTTCTGTTGGTTATTTCAAAATATTTTGTTTGGAAGAATTTTAAGGCTTATAAAATAAATCAGTCTTGTTATATCAACATTTCTGGACAAGAACAACTCCCAGATCTTACGCTCAATGTTTTCTCCCCTGCTTGCCTCATACTTGGCTTGCATCAGAGCCAGGAAATAAACATGTCACTTCTTTCACTGCCCATTTATCAGGAAGGAGAAAAGATGGGGGGAGAGAAATAAGGGGGAAAAACTGTTGGGGCTCTGTGGGCTTCTTGTGTGATGGTTTAACCTCTATAATTGTGAGTTCACAAAGCAGTAAAGTCTCAACTGGTCTGATCTCTTCCTCTCCATTTGCTTAGTGATGCACCAGAGTGTTTAACACCAGACCTAAGGATGCTCATATTTGATAAAGCAAATAAAGAAAAAAGAGTGAAGCAGAACATATTAGAGCACACTGAGCAAAGGCTTTTAGTCACTAACCAAGAACTACTCCAACCAGCAAATATCACTAAATGCGTTTTGAAAAAACAGCAGAGCTGAAATGCTCGGCCATTCTGATTTCCATTGAAATGAAAGGTGTGGTGCACAGAAAATGACCCAGATGATCTCACCATCCACTGAAGAGGGCAGAAGGTGTAATCCCCAAATGGAAGATGTTTATGCAGAACTGTCCTCAGGCTGCAATAGCACCTGCTGGGATGGCACATCTTCCTTGGGAGCTGCTGCAGTTCTGAGGCAATGGCATTTATCCACAGCCCCACAGAACACATTTCTGTAGGGGTCTTGCTTACAGCTGAACCTGGCTTTTCTATATGCAAAAATGATTTTCACTTTAGCAATTTAACATACAACTATTTGTATTTATATTATCTAGAGGCAAGCAGAATTTTTTTCAGCCTGCTGAGGCCGCAGCAGGTGGTGCTCATTTGCATTCTGCAGATGTTTGGGCTTTCCAGCAGGGCTTCAAGAGAGAGAATATTTTCTTTGTTTCTTGTAAAGACTAAGACTTTGAATTTTCACATGAAGAAACATATAACTAGATCTGAATGTTTCTATTATGCTTGCAGAGCTGTATATAAAGTGCTGCTCCATGTATCTTTTGGGTGGCATTTGTAGTGTGCCCATTTGGCCTTCATACATCTTTTTGCTGATGCAAGTGATCAGTTCTAATTCTGAATGATGGCAGGGCCAAGTCTTGTTTCTGGGTCTTGTCACTGAGATGATTTAATAATTTAACCTGCTATGATTTAACAACCATTCTTTTTCTGTATATTTACATCTCTGCTTGGAATGTACTTGAGATGTAAATGTCCTACGCTTTTTTAAAAACCCCTAGAGGACACAATTGAAAATGTCAAAGTGAGTAAGTATTTGAAATATGTTTGTCCTTTTCCTCATTTTATATGACATAGGTTTTAAAATTTAAACATGCTGTTGAGGTACAAACTAATGCCAAAAGTGCTGTATTGCTCTTACTGATGTTTTCACATTTATACCAGTTTCTCCAATGAATATGTGATGTTCTGTGTATTGTATTTAAAAATAGGAGAAACCTGATAGATTTTGCATTTAAGCAGAAAACAGAACTGTGGCAAATATGCACAGACAAATTATTCTTGAAATGCATTTCTCTCTTGAGCTGTCAAGTGATGTTTTTCTGTAAATGAGCTCTCTCATTTTGGATGCCTCCATCCCATTTCAATCCCCTGATGGACGATGCCTTCAGGCATCTGTGCACCTGGAAAAAACTTCTGCAGAAAACTACTCAATAACAGCTTCAAATGCTGACCTTTTCTGGAGGTGTGTTGTGCAAATGTTTGCTGGGCAGTAGCAAATCCCCTTGCCTTCTTCCCAGCTGCCAGATGGTGCTGAAGCTTCAGGACGGCTCCTGCTCAGCCCTTGGGAAGATCTTTATGAACACATCTCTGGTACTGCACCTACACCCTTCATTTAACCGGCAAACACCTTGAAAATCTGTCAGCCTGGCAGTTGTATGCTCCCCTGAGATCTAGAAATCTGTCTTTCTGGTTTGGCCCTCCTCAGCTTTACAACTTATCATCTGAATGCTCTTAGTTGTGCTCCCTCCATCTCTCCTCTAAATCTTGGAGAATTTAAATTCTTTGTCACTTTCTCTCTTTCTTCTGCAGCTTATCCATGACTAAACTTGTTCATATACTCTCTGCCAAGTTAACTTGTTCAGATACTGTCAGCTTTGTTTGTCCAGACTAAACTGTCTGTGTGTCTCACTAACATCATTTTGTGGGTGACAATGTGACTTAAGCCTTGCTAAGGCTCTTCCCACCGGAGCTGCTCATCTCTGCTCTTAATTACTGTGAACTCTGCAGTCCTGAAGCCACTGCTCTGTTTGATGGCTGTGCAGTTTTGTCCTGAAGTGCTGCTGCTCATCTTGTTTTAATTAAGGTAGTTTCTCCTTAAAAGGTTGTTCTTTGGGCACAGCACTTAAGAGATCAATTCCACTTCTTTTTCACTTCCACTGCAGATAAGAAGGGGGGAAAGTAATTAGCACAAATGTCTCCAGCAGCAGAGGCTTCTTGCTGTGTATCACTGAAGTGTTGTGTATTCAACTGGCATCAGACAAATGGATGCTGTTTTGGGGTTCTTTTAAAAGGAAGCTGATCACTTCTCTCCTTTCAAATAGAGAAGTCCTCTAGTACCTGAAATCCTCTAGTACCTGAAATCCTGTAGTAAATTAATGAAGTCTGTGTAAGACTATACAGAAAGGGAAAGAAATACCTTAAATAAAAACTGTCACCACTCTCACTCTCTGTCATCTCATGGGCTGCACTTATTCACAGCCAGATGTTCACAAGATACCCACAATCATAACTGAAGAACACCAAAGACTAGGATTTCAGTTTCCTCAACAGATCTCCTGGGAAAGAAAACTCATTTCTGGATGGACTTGATGTGCCTCTGAGAACTCAGCAATGACTATGGCATGAGTTTTTCCTCTGAACCTTGTTTATATTCCACTATTCTTAGGCACTGTTGCTACCCATTGCCTTTATTTCCTCATTTTTGTTGTCTTTCTGGCTGTAACTTCATTTCTGGTTGTGTGAGAGGGGTGAGAATGGCACATGTGATGCAGCCTTGTTGCCATCATCTTGTTTATACCTTGATGAGAAGACCTGTATCCCAACAGCAACACATTTCTCTGGGTTTACAAGGCTGACTGCTCTGTGTGTGCTATGTCCTATTGTTTTAACCCTTCATTTTCTTCTAGTGCCCTTACATGGGCTGACACATTCAGAAAAATATCTACAAATATTTCTGTTCCTAAAGTCTGAATGGAGAAAAAGAGCTGAATTTTGCAATTATAGTGATTTATTTTGGTCATTTAGCCTTTTACTGGTAGGTAAATATTTAAACCATAGGACATAAACCAGATGTACCAGGGTTTCAGTTCTGTTTGGGTTTTTACATGACTGGGTTATACTTCCCCTTGCAAGGACCTATAAAAAATTTGAAGATGGCAACATGAACAAGAAACAAGGCACCACAGCCAAGAAACTTGAAATACTGGAAGTTTTATCTTGAGCAGAAATAATTATAACATTTGTTTCACAATTTTCCAATAGAACTGTTTGGTTTTTTTTTTCTTTCCTGAAATATAAAAGCAGAGAGACATTTATGTAGATAGCTGGTTTTGAAATTAAATGCTTGGTATCCCTTGAGAGCAGCTCAGCTGCAGTTGTCTATATGCAGAAGTTGCACAGCATTGAGTCTGCCTGGAGAAGAGGAACATACTCTTAGTGCTGAGAAGAGCATGGGTCCGCCAGGAATTGCCTTTTTTGGCTGTTTTGTTTCAAATAAATGAAGTAACTGTCACCAAAAAGAGACCTGTGTACCACAGGTATTCATTCATGTTTGGCAAAGAGGAAGATGTTCCTTCCTTACCCAGTGTCCTGTTCTGTACAGGGTTACTCCCCTATTCCCTCCAACAAAATCTGGTTCTGACATTATATTCCACAATAAACAAATCATTTGATTGCTGCTTTTGGTGGAAAATATATATTCTGGCTCTCTCTCCAGCTTGGCTTCCTTAAGCTGTCCTTCTGCAAGGACAGTACAGTCTTCCTCTCACACCCAAAACTTCTAATATTGCTCTTTAGATATGGAAAGCAATGACTGAAAGATTATTTAAAGCCCCCATTCCTGTGTGCCTTAGATATAAATGTTCCAAGATGTAGAAGAATTTTGTTTGCATGAGTCTTAAGACCTGATTTTTTTACCCTTACCTTGTACTAAAGTGCAAACCTGAAGTTCCAGCTATTAACACAGCAGCAAAAAATAAGTTAAATATTAAAAGCATAAGCATTTAAGGTCTCTTGCATCACAAGTCCTTTACACCTTCACCTAATCAGTTTAGAGTACTCTCTGCCCCTTTCTACTGGACTGATTTGGGGGTTACAAATTCAAACAAATGAACCAACTTACAACTATAAGCAGTAAAACATCTTCATTTTCAACTCCAACAGTTAAAAAACAAAAGTCATTAATACAGGAAATCTCTACATGTTTACCTGTCTTCCCAGGACTCCCTATTTCCACACAAACTATCTGCTTGGGGGTTAAAAAAACCCAAAAAACCAAAACCAAACAAACAAAAAACTCAAAACCAACCAAACAAATAAAAACCCAACAAACAAACAAACAAACAAAAAAAAAAAGAAAAAAAAAGAGGGTAAATTGCCATGATGTGTGGGGTTGTTACTGTGCAGTTACTCATTGGCTATTTTCTACAGCAACACTGAGTTTTTAAATTTCTTGCAGTTCCTCCATCCAAAACACTCTTCCTGCTTGTACTACAAAACAATAGCTTTCAGCTCCCTTACTGCAATATCTATTCATTTCCTCACCCGACTTTGGGAAAACATGTAGTTTGAGGACATTGTTGTGGGCTAATGAAAGCATTCTGTAATCTTCTGTCCATCAGCTGTTCAGCCTGAAACATTTTCACTTTGCCTGTGATTAAAGGCAGACAAGTGAGGGTTAAATCTGCATTTGTCTCTGTTCACTTCTAATTGTTCGCCACACAGCAGCTGATAGTGCACCATTCTTCACTATGAGATCAAATGGTGGCTTTTCATCTACTTTCTATTTGTTGCAGTTTTGAATAGTTTTGTTTTGATGTCAAAATTATATGGCTTGAAAGCACCATTCATTCTGTCAAAATAGTTAACATAGGGTTATGATGGGGGATTACAAATTCCAATAAGATATGCTCAATATTAAGAGAAAAGCACTTGTTCTGAATCTGGAGTTTTCTTTCTCCATGGAGATTATATTGCTATGTAGATTTTCCATTTTTCTAATGTTTAAGTTATTAGGACATTGTGGCCTGCAGTGAAAACTCAGATTGCAATTGAATTTCGGAATTTAACTTTCATTTGCAATTATTCAAACAGAGGATTTGTTCCTTAAGAAGTTCATGAATGGGTGCCTTCGTGCCCTATAGACATGACTTGGTTTTAAAGAAATGCAACAGAAAAATTGAAATACTGAGATGCAGAATCATTTCTGGCTAGAGCCTTTCTGACAATTGACATTTCATAAGTGTCAAAATAAAAGTTTTTCTGACTGACTTTAAGTGTTACATATGTATGAAAACCTGAGACCTACACAACACCTCTTGAGAATGTAGCCTCTTGCATTTATATGTGATGCAACATCTCTTGTCCAGCTTTTAACCTGGTCCTTATAGGATAAGACAAGTATATTCTTTATACAAAAGGGCATGTGTATCTGGATCTCCTTTCCTTCACTGCAGTCATGCAAGGATGTGTTGCAGCCCACATGCTCAACATGGACACTTTAAACACCACATAGCTGTTTATGAAGGGGCAGGAGCAACAACAGGAGGAGAGGAGGGATGCATGCCATGGAAAAAGAGATGGAAGGGAAGAAGCTGTGTGTCACAGACATGTTTTATGAAAAATCCTTTCCTTAGGATTTTTTCTCCTGAGAAGCTGAGAGGCCTCAGGAACAAAATATAAACAATAATTATCTGCTGCTGTGGAATGCAACAGGTGCATCTTTGATTGGTCCATCTTGGTTGTTTCTAATTAATGGCCGATCACAGACCAGCTGTCTTGGACTCTCGGTCAGACACAAGCTTTTGTTATTCATTCCATTCTTGTTCTATTCCTTCAGCTTTGCTTGCTAGCCTTCTGATGAAATCCTTTCTTCTATTCTTTCAGTATAGTTTTAATATAATATATATCATAAAATAATAAATCAAGCCTTCTGAAACATGGAGTCAGATCCTCGTCTCTTCTCTCATCCTGGGACCCTACGAACACCATCACAGCTGTGGAAGGTATAAAGGCTACATCTGACCAGGGAGCCAGAAGGGCCCTGGCTGCATTTATGCCCTTCCTACACATCAATTCCACACCAATGTAAGGTGTGGGATACACAAGTCTTCTCTGGCTGTGGTTTCCATGTATCATTCTCCAAGTGCTCCCGAGTCAAAAGGAATGGGATACACAAAACACAGCACGATGAGCCCCTACAAGCAAGAGAAGGAACTGGACATAATGTGCAATGCAGAAGTTGTAGGCACATGCACACCACTGTTAGCAAGAGATATCTGATGTGTGCTCTGGGAACAGCGGCAGGAGCTAGAACGTCACATCTGCTACCTGAGCTGCTCAATGGAATTCTTCCTAAATTTTTATGCTGCTCTTTTTCTTTTAATTAACTATGCTTCTGGCTTGCTGCAAAGGTCAATGACTGACACATAGGAATGAGGTGTTAGCGGAACTGTCTGCTTGACTTTACTAAATAGAGATTAATTTGTCCTATGTGTACAGAGTATCTTGCAGGGTTGTGTAGGGCTTTGGTCCTGAGTCAGGGTTTTTTACAGTCTCCTTAGATAACAATTTGTCATAGCCATTACGGTCACTTTCCCGCAGTGCATATTCAGAACGTGGAGGAGTTATCTTTTGCTGATGCTCTCACAGGACCTCTGAAGCTGAGGGTTGAACTTCTATCTGCAATCTTATATTACATGAATCATATAGGACCACTGAAAAACCTCTGCACATACTTTTTTGTGGTGGTGTTCAAAGGGGTCCCAGAAAGAGGGAAGACACGAGGATCTGACTCCATGTTTCAGAAGGCTGATTTATTATTTTATGATATACATATTATATTAAAACTATACTAAAAAAATAGAAGAAAGGATTTCATCAGAAGGCTTGAAAGGAAAAGGAAAAGAACAAGAATGGAATGAATAACAAAAGCTTGTGACTCTCAGAGAATCTGAGCCAGCTGACTGTGATTGGCCATTAATTAGAAACAACCAAGATGGACCAATCAAAGATGCGCCTGTTGTGTTCCACAGCAGCAGACAATTATTGTTTACATTTTGTTCCTGAGGCCTCTCAGCTTCTCAGGAGAAAATTCCTAACAAAAGGATTTTTCATAAAACATGTCTGTGACAACTTTTTATCTTCTTTTCCAGGATACACCCCTCCATTTTGGGGTTTATTTTATTTCATTCTCCAATAGCAACTATAGCTTTCAAAGAGTAAATTTGCTCTTTAATTTCAAATTGTGTGAAAAACTAGGGAGGGGAAAAATGTTATTCACTTTGGAAAAAGAATACTAACAAAAAAAATCTCAGAAAAGGTTTTTGTCTTCCTCAGATGTGTGCTGCCTTCTGTGATTAAGAAGAGTTCAGCCAGGGCTGGTTTATGTACTACTGCACTAAGACTGGGCTCTGATCTCTGACTTACAAAGAACTGGCTCTGGAAAAGTTGTGTAATTGCAGGAAGGGTAAGAAGTTTTGAGGGATTGTCAGGAATGTCTGAAATGCGGGGCGATTGATTCTGTGAAAAAAAATCTTTATACAAGTAGGTAATATAACATTTTCTACCCATAACTGTGTCTGAAATGCTTGACTGTCAAAGAGGGGAGAGATTCTGAAATCAGTAGCAGTAAATTAATTTGCAAAAAAATTAGCCTGCAGCTAAATTTGTAATTATTACCTATCAAATTAGAATGGTTTCCTAAAACATGATGAAGAAGCTGCATTACTTAGGCAGGTTGTTTAAAGCAACACCAGAAAAACCATCAAAAATAGAAATTGGAATAGAAGATAGAATAAGAAAATTTCTTTGATTAGACCACACTGTCAATAACCTACCTGTTGTTTCTGATTTCCAAGAGTGGTGCTTGGCAATAATAACACATTTGTTATTCGGGAAATGCAATTCTTCCTATGCTAATTAATGCAGTGTAAAAAAATTCATTATTCTGTTAACACATGTGCCCTTTGTAATTTACAGTCAAATTTATATTAGATGCTTATATTGACCAAATTGGAAGTGGTATTTCTTGAGGTTCAAGTGATCCAGTCTCAAGAGCCCTAGACAGTTCCCACCATGGAGATGGGTTGTCTCTTTAACTTTATTTCCAGAGCTGTCAGGGTGAAAATTTCACAGTTCCTCATTTTCTGGTTTAGATTTGAATTAAGGTTATTACATTCACATCAAATGGAAATTATAACTGCTAATCACATTATGTTCAGTGTTGTTTACCCAAGATTACAGCTGTCAAAATAGATATGGCAATATGAGATTTTGAAGAAGCTGTCTCTAACAGTTGTAGTATGCATTAATGATAAACAGCTCAGGTTTTTACTCCCTTGTTGGGAAAGCCTCTTCTGGCACAATTGCAAAATCTCATTAGAAGTCAGCACTGAGCTGTGATTTTCAGATTATGTGCATGGTGCTCACTGTATTTCATATCCTAATATAATATTTGCCTTCCTGTATTAGTAATGCCACCTCACTCTTTCTGGGTTTTACCAAGTTGGAAAACTCCTGCAGTTAATTGAGGTCAATTATTGCTAAAAAGAAGAAAAAAGGCTTAGACTGTAGTGAGTATCTGTCCAAAGTGTGGAGCTGCTTCTGGAACTGCACACCTGAGCCCTTTCATTCTGGATTCTTCCAAGAAAGCAGCCAGTGCCTGATCTAATGGGACTAAAAGCCTAAGTATCCTACTGGTACTGTCAAGACATCCTTTAGAGTAAGGTATTTTGCAGTGTGAGCAAACAAAATCAATCTTCACTATATAAAGTACATCCTTTGTCTTCTCAACTGCACAGTCAGTGTTCAAATGAGAGTGTACAATTTATGTTCTTAATCAATATGTACCTCAGTTCTTGGAAACAGGTTTGAGATGAAAGAGCTCACTACAGCTAACAACTACAGAATAGTTGCTACCCATGTGGCATCATTCTATCATGGCCTTTTCAAAGGCTGCATCACGAAGGTTAAGGAGGAGGGAGGCAAAAGCAAAACCCCAAAAAATAAAATAAACAGAAAAGCTGCAGGCGACTCCATAAAATGCACCTGGCCAAAATATCCAAGAAACCAGTGGAAAGTGAGCTGTGGGTCAACACTCACCTGCTGCAGAACTCAGCACAAAGCAGCACTGATTGTACTTCCCATGCTACGGGGCTGCCAGGAGAGATAATGATCCAACCAGTTAGGGAGAAACTCTTGTCCTTCATCCTAGAGATGGAGAGCTGTTTGCTTACTTATTTTTTATGTATGAGTTGAGATTTTTTTTTTTTGAGAATGTTATTCAAGTTTTAGGGACATGGTTTGGATTTTGAGAAAGATGTTGGTTTTATTTAAGATTAGTGGGAATATAGAAATTAAAGAAACCTTTGAATTTAGGGAATGGTATAATCAAAAAAGATTTTTAGAAAGTTTTTTTTTTATTTTCCAAAACATACAACATATTTCCAGGATTTGTTAATGACCAGAGAATTTTTAAGTTGAGTTCCAGTACCAGCTGCATTACTGATGTGCCCTCTTCAATGATAAACCCATGACTGTGTGCATCATCAGCACTGGCATTTGGGATTCTGCAAGCTGTGCCCACACTGCTTAATCTTTCATAATCTCATATTGGGCATCTGCAGACAATTTACCACTGATAAATAATTGTCAGTAAGCAGAGGGTATTCTGCAAGGAAACCAAAATATAAGGCTCAATATTTGTAAGTGGAAGGACAAGTGAAGATGATAGATGATTTCAGATTCAGATATGGTAAAAGGTGGAAAGTTGTAACCAGGGCAGTGAGTGATACAAAGGTTTCAACATCAGAAATGCTCATCCCTGTCCTGGGGAGACAGTGCAAAGTGCTTTCTGTCCCCTTCTAGAAATGTATCTTCAAAAGGCTGGCAAACTCTGTACTGGGCTTCTTTCCTCAAAGAGGTGAGCTCCTCTAGATGCTGTGATCTCTTGCCAGTCCTCACCCTGCCTTGTAGCCAGACGTGGAGAGAAAAGCACTCCTGAAAACAAGAAACTTGTGATAACCTCGTGGCCACTGTGGTGTTGTCATAAATTGTGGGCCTGAGGGTCTTCCCCTAGCAGGACACGAGTGCCACAGATAAAACTTGGCAACTTGTCTTTAGGGCACACCTCCTCTTCCAGCCAAGGCAAATGTTGGTTCAGTGCTCCTAGCCTCTAATCTGACTTCCAAGAAATATGTCACTGTGTCCTTTTCTTCTGTCAGTGATCTGTTTGCAAACACAACAAGCCTGGGCACTGGCCAGGTCTCAGCATACAGGACTTTTCTAACAAGGGAGTTATTCTTCAACAACCCCCTATCCTGGGTTTTGAACAGAGAGGGGTGGTTTCTGGGCATTTTTTGGTTTACCATAGAGCACCTTTTAATTACCATATATAAACCCTGTTGTTGTACCTCTTGGGTTAAATACACATGAAAATCACCTGCTGTCCAGGACCCTGAAGTGTGAAGTTCGCTCTGGCTTTCAACACCCAGAGTTCAAAGCCAGGGAGGGTATCACTGTGACTTCTGAAGGACTCACAGCCAGACGTGGTGACAGTGGCACCCTCTGTGTCATTCCTCTGCTTGAAGCAAGCTGTGTTGCAGCTTACTTGGAAAAGATGTGGAGTTGTTTGTCCTCGGACAGTGTGACTCAGGCCTGCCAGAAAAGTTCTTGTGTGAATTTATCTAATATTGAGTGTCCTCTGATCATCGTGTCTTTTTGTTTAGAATGTAATTTTTAGAAGTAGTAGTCCATCAGTTGAGCATCTGCTAATGAGCAGCACAGGTCAGATCTTAATTTTTTCCTGAGGTTGAGTACACTGAGTAAGGGATCTCTAATTGATGGCTGCTGGCTGAAATACATACTGTCCCTATTCTTTGCGGATAAAACCTGGGTGCAATTTTATCTGGAGCTCTCTTTTATTACCAGCTCTCACATGAGGGAATCTCTACTCAGCTAAAGATACCTAAAGATCTTACTTTTCTGCATGGTCACAGGGGGGCTGACACCCACATTTTGGACTTGGCTACCCAGTGGGCAGCAGAGTTGTAGAAGAAAGATCACAGGTCTGCAGATGATGAGCACAGGCAGCTTATCTCTCAAACTGTGCATGTCAAAGCAGTTGTTATTTGGTGACAAAAGTCATGCTTTGTTCTTATCTGTTACGCTCCCAAGAAAGCTATCTGATAACAAGCTAAATTGAGAAGAGTCTGCACTCTGCTGTTATTAAGATTTCTCTTTCAGAGATCACCAGTAGAAAATAAAGAAGAAATGACACTTAAAAAAGGCATAAGAGATTTCAAAAGCAAACACTCTTCCTGGAGCCTGCAAATTAATCAGTAAAAGGATGATTTTGTTCCAAGCATTGATAAGTTGTCATTATAATTCTAAGAGCATTTCAACAGCCTTTCACCTGTTGTACCTCTGAAAGTCTTGTGACTTGTTCATTGGAAAAACTGCACCACGTGTGCAGCTGCTCTGCTTTTACAAGATAAGGAGGCATCAAAAGATGCCAGGCATGGTGCCAGATAACAGGGCCATTAGAGCAGGACAACCACAGCACTTCTGCCTGAACAACACCTCTGCTTGCTCTAAAAGCATCAAATGGCCACAGCAAATGCTGAGGAATCTGCCTCGTGTGAGGGATGCCTCTGCTGAAAGCGTGATCTCAGGCTGGGATGTGTGACCCCAGGGCTAGAGGGAGATATTAACCTGCTCTTGCGGTGAATTAAAAATGTCTAATATGGGTGAAAAAGAGGTGTTCAGATTTTTAACAGTGTGATTGTAAACAGAAAGCTGTAAGAGAGCATTTTTAACTTGCAGTTCCCATTTTGCTGGTTTTTAGAATAAATGCAGCTACCTCAGCCTGCTCTCACCTGAGTAGTACCTTCTGGCTTCTGCAGACAGCTATCTTTATTCTGAAAATTGTTTTAATTCCTTATTGTCTTCTTTTTCAGTTCCAAGTAAATATTTCAGTGAATTTATATGCCATTGTTCAATAGTAGAAACAATTAGTTGCATTTATTAACTCAGAGGAGGATAACGTAATTTTCCCTGTTTGTGGAAGCTGCAAAGAGTATTCTAAGTTCAGCTTATCTTGGGACACTTTGAAGACAAGGTAAATCTAAACTTTGGTGACATGGAAGAACTGGGGATGCAGATAATGGTTTGCCTGCAAAGGGGACAGATGAGAAACGAAGCCTGTAGCCACCCCCTCCAGGCAGCACTGGTTAAAACTCTCAAAGCAACCCCTCAATGAGACAATAAAGCTCACATGACAGAAATGAGATCTTCTTTTCAGAGGAAGAAACTCTAAAAGACCTTAAAGGTCTCCTCATCTTTTCTTTCTTCCTGCTTTGCAGTACTTTGCTTCAGTCCCACTCCATGTTACACAGCTGCACAGAAGTACGGTACATCTATAAAAAATGAATTTATTAAGTCTGTGGTTTCATCTTACTTATCTCTGGAAAGTGTGTATATAAGCTGTCCCTGTACACAGTGATATATTCATAAAGTACAAGAATAAAGTTACACTTGAGAGACAAAATTGATTTCAGGTTCAGTGGCTGGTGCTGGCACCTGGCCTCCTGCCTGGGAGAGTTTGCTGCTGTGCTTGCAGGGTGTTAGTGTAGGTGATATTACCGACATGGAATTGGGCCACTCAGATTATCTCGGTGTGAAAATTTTAAATTGGTATAACTGAGAGACATAATGCAGTAGATGATGGCTTTTGCATTTATTTTAAAGCTTTAATTTTAGGTTTATGAGCTCTTCACAGAGCTGAGTGGTTTTTTAAGATCAATTTTCTGGGTCTGCAATTTTAAACTCCGCTTTAAATTCCACTTCTGAGCAAAAGGAATTGCATGGTCCCTGCTTAGCCCAAGTAGATCAAACCTGCTGGGTCACCTAATGAGTGGATGGATGTAGCCCTGAGTGCAGATGATAGGATCTGGTGTCCCACTGAAGGCATCACCACTTCTATTTAAATTGAGAATATGCCATGGTCACAGCCATTCCCAAAGTCCCAAGAGATGTGCTTTATAAGACATGTAAGACTTTGTGCACCTCTTAGGGTGGTGGGGAGGAAAAATATACTTGCCCAGACCCACTGGCCACCCTTGGCTCTCCAAGGGTGGAGAGGGGGTTCCTTTCTGCCCCCTGGGAGGCCTTGCAGTCCTGGGCATTCTCCCCTAGCCTCAGCATCAGGTGGGTTCATCTTCCTTCGTCAGCCAGCCAAGGGTGTGCTACTCCCACATCCTGGAGGCATGAGGGGCCGCAAAACCTTGTTTCATGCCATGGCATTCCCTGACAGAATAAAAAAGTGGTTGTATGTTGCAATTGCTCATTCACCAAGCATGTGTTTGCCTGTCTCTCGATTATGCAGGCAAACAATACAGATAAAAGAAATCAGAATTACAGCTCAACAACAGCTCTGATGCTAATGACACTGGGATGCAAACTGCAAGGTTGATTGGTGCAAACTGAAAAGCCTGATCATTACCTTGCTTTAGGAGACAATGTGCTCCAGAGGGGAGCACAGGAATGTCAGTGGGAAGCTGACCACCCAGAGAATTGCAGTAGGTCCATTTTTAAGGTGAGTATCCCAGGTTTGAAATATGAGGGAGTTGAAGACTCAAATTGGTTGCATATGCTAATGCTGGTGTGTGTGTTAAGCCACCAGGCATGAGGTGGCTTCTTGGGAAGATTGTGGCCTCCTTGGGGTGCCTCAGAAGCAGGCAAGCCAGCTCACACCCTGAGCAATGCACCTCATGAGGGTTACCCACGCTGGTTCAGGGAGGTCAGCTGCACCACTAACGATATCACAATGACTTACTAAATTTCATCTCTACTGAAAAGTCAAGGCAAAACCTCCTCCCCTTCACTTCCACAACATCCCATTGAATGGAGAAGATCAGAATGGTGCTAAAGAGGGACTGGCAATAAAAAGGGTAAACATTAAACACTTGGTGTTCTTTCAAAGGATAACAATGCATCTCAAACAACCTAAAAGCTGAGTTTGTGTGTATGTATGTGTTTCAAGATAAAACTACATTAAAAATCAGTGTAGAAGAATGTAAACACTACACAAATTTTAAATAAGAGCCAGAGCAGCAGAATGAGAAACCATGCCGGTGGCTCTGGAGGTACCTGGAATACAAAACCAACCCAAGCTTGTTTTCATGCAGCTGCCATTTATATGAAAAAGAATGAAATGGCAACTCTATGTTTAGGAGTTGAGCAAATCCTGCAAAGGATTTATAGTATTTAACTTGTCATTTTCTGTAAGCAGAGGATATCACCTAAAAAGAAAAGAACCTTGGCAGAGGCAGGGATACAGCCTGGCAATAGCTGTAGCTGTTCCCAAGTTTTGTCAGGATTGAATTCAGTTTCAATTCAGGTGTGGGAGGACCAAGAAGACTGTGCACAGGAGCCTGGGGCCAGCCTTTTGCCTTGGAAGATACAGATGCTGGGCTTGGAGCACAGCTGTGTAATCAGAGACAGGATGAAGGAGCAGCTCCATGAATAGCTGGTGCTGGGAAAAGGGGGAGCTTGACTGTCTTGCTCATGTATGTTAAGGAAGAGGTGATTTCTGATGGTGAAATTCCCATGAAAATCATATTCCTGTGTTTCTGAGCAGTGTTTCATAACATTGTGTGTGCATAGGGAAGCCAGTGCACAAAGGCTGGAGACACATTCACTATCACAGCTTGACTGTTTTTATAATATCACTTGAATGCCAGTACTTGCTGTGCTTTCTAAATGTTGATCCAATTCATGAGAGCTTTAAAGAAAGTGTGTGGGTGGCTGATCAGCATGGTTCTTTTTCTGTTTTATATGAAACGATGCTGTCATTTACCAAATTAAAAGGTAACAATCATGCACATTTCTTCTTCGTTGTTTGTTTTTTTTTAAAGACAGATGTGTAAGTTGAGATGTCAAAGTCTATAGGTTGTCTAGTTGTTCCTGCTTACTGTGATTTATTTCAAACCATCCTACACTCATGCTAAGAGAAAATTACCGAAGTCTAAATTTCTTCATTGATTTACTTATGAAGTAAATTACAAGTTCAGGCCCATAAAAACTCCAGAGGATTGTGTACCACAAAATGTTTTGAATACTAGAATGCTCCAGTGTCTCAGTGGCTCACAATGCAGGCTTCCATGCAGTCGTGTACTTAACCATATACTTCAGGTTAAGCCTGTGAGTTATCCACAGCCTATCCTAAGTACCAGTCCTTAAGCATCTGAATGGTCACAGGAGCTCAGTTAACCTTTTTTTCCATTTTTCCTAATAGTAGTCTCTAATTCGTTATGGTGCTGCACAGAATTCTTTTTCCTCGCTGCACTTTGAGAGAAGACACCTACCTGTCCCTGAGAAATTCCTGATTTAGGGGCAAAAGGCTGGAGTAAGAAGTACAGCTGCTGTTAGGGTGACAATTGTCAAAGCCACATCTCATCAGAGACACTGCCAATATTCTTTACCAGCGAAAAAAGATTTTTCTCATATCACCCTCAATTCTGCTATTTCTGATCACTGCTACGATGCCTCAGCTAAGGGAGCAAGCTGTACAGCCAGGACCAGGAGGCAAAGCTCACCCACCCAGTTTCATATCCATTGTGTTTTGAGTAGGAACTGCCTCTGCACCCTCCAGGAGCTCCAACAGAGCAACATAGATAATGGAGGTATGTTTGAAAAATGAGCACTGAGAAGCCAGGCTGACAGAGAAAAACGCCACAGCCTTTACTGTGTCTGTCAGACTGCTGTACTTGTGTTACAGGAAGTGATGACAAACCTTTCTGATGTTTGATGCCAAATTAATTTAAAAGGCATTGTGACAGTGTCAGCTCAAATCTCTCTTCCTGGCACTGGTGCCAAATTTCACCATCACCACAACAGTGTGGCTCTGAACTAAAGTGTCTCTTTTGTTGCCTGCAATGAGATTTCAATTGCACTCAGAAAAGAAACTGAGATCATCTCTAATGTATCCTCCTCAAGAAGGAGAGCTCTAGGTACACTTGTTTACTTACATTTTCCATGCCATTTTTAAGCAGTCTGTCCTGTGGGTACACCAGGTACAGAAACTCCAAGACTGTAAGTCCTTAGAGTATGAGAAATCTGAACAGGCAGCTATGTATGATAAAACATCATAAAGGAGAAGTATGTAATGTTGTGTCCTCTAGGAATATAGACAACAGCACAGAACAGAATATAAAACTGGGTGTAAAGAACTAGTAATTTTCTCTTCATCAGGACTTCTTTTTAATTGCTATGTGTAGGACAACCTGCAAACTTTGCTAAGCACAAGTTGAAAATAGAGTAGAGTAATTGATCAGCATGTGACATAAAATGGGACTCTTCAATTGCTTGTAGTTTCATAGCTTACAGTAGCTCCTAGTTGCATTTGGAAGTACTTTAAATAAAAGTTAATCGTGGGATCTACCATCAAGGCCAACTGTGATGTCTACACAGACTAGAATCTGGATCTACTTGCAAATTACCTTAAGAGGGAAAAGTGGGTTTTAGCATCACTTGTCTTGTTTTAATTCCTCTGTAAGTATCTTTGCTCACAGAAGTATAAAATGAAATCTTATTCACATTGAAAACTGTAAATATCTCCTCAGTTACCTCTTTGAACTGTGCTGGTTCTGCCTGGTTAATATCATCTTATTTCCTAATCATCCTGGTTGTCCAGGTCTGCGTGTAACCAGGGAGATTTTGCATAAACAGCAGCAAATTAATGAGAATTGTGAGGGTTTATTATCAAGCATCCCCTTTTAGTGTATGACAAAGAGAGCAAGAAATTAGTTTTTGTGATGGAGGAGGATTGCTGTCGTAAAAAAGCCTGCACATTTCCAGTGATTTATTGGTTGGTAGACCTGCAGACAGAGATTCCCAGAGGCTGAAATTTTCATTTTGCTCTACATAGAAAGGCTGGATGCCTCTTAATCTCCCAAATTATGCCTAATCAGGCATTAGCTTTTGATGTCAATTTACCCTTAAGCAAAGCTTTATGACCTTCTTAATGTGTGATGAAGAGAAGGATCTTTGTTCATAACTGGACCTGATGTCCAGTTTTAGCTTATGCTAAAAAAATCAGCTTGCTCCACTCCTTCCACTTCTGCTTATTCTCACTTAGAGAAATAGAAAGCAAATCCCTTTTTTACAGAGAGAGCAAATCAGAGGAGCTTTCTGGAAAGGATTTTCTGAAGCAGGCAGGTCCTTACCACCAGACTGGAGAATTACCAGACAGCTGACTTCTCCCAGGAGTGCTTTTAACTTCCTGACCCTCTTACCTTGTTGAGCCTACAACCTGTAGGCACTTCAGGACTGTGTGGTGTCTAAGAAGCTGATTTTGTCTGTTTGTCATTACTTGGGATCTGACAAGGCAGTAGAACAGCAGAGTTTTGTTACTGCTTTAAGCATGTGCACGCAGCTAAACCTCTTCTTCTGTTGCTGTGTTTTTTAACTTTCTGAGATTGCTAAGGAAACTGTTTCTTTTTATCTGAAACAAAGGAGGGGCTTGATTGTTCAGACATGAGCAGCAAGGCTAGGTGCCACGAATTGATTTTTTTTAAGATCCCTGTCTGTAATTTTAATTTCTTCAGCCAAGCAGCATGCTATTCATTTTTTGAAACCCAAATTAATTCTACCTTTAAAGAAGTTCTCTTTTTACCTCATTACTTGTTGAACTACTTTTTGTAAATTTTTAGAAACTGAAAAATGTTTCAGGTGCAGGTGCTAGATGTACAGACTTTAAAGTAGCATTAATTTTTATGGAAGACTTCCTTACAGCATTGGGTAGATTGAAAATCTAATTATGGGTATGGATTGTTCCTAATAGTGTGTGTGTGTGTGTATATATATAAGATAACAAAATTTATTTAGACTACAGTTTGCCTCAGAACACTGGAAATCCACATAGATATACCTTCAGATTACTTTTTAGTGTAGACCTGGTCTCATTACATTGTTTTGATTAATACAGAATCTGAAAGGACACCATTTCCATTAGCCTGTTTCCTAGAAATAAGGCTAAACCTGCCAAATGATATGAAAATGTGATTTCTCATATTATGTAACTATTATGCACAATTTCCTAAGAGTACCTCTTACAAAATCTTTTCCCATAATAGCACAAGTAGCTATTATGGGAAAGCATGTCTTACTTTTAACCCTCTGCTCAAAATGGTGTAAACAAGATCTGAATAAAGGTCTGAGTTTAAAAGCTCCATTATTCATGCTCTAATTGCTCCTAGAACACGTTTGTTAGGGAGGTCTGTGGAGAGAGGTACTCAGGTGGTGATGCACTCTAACACAGTCAGTCCTAGAGCACCTGCGGATTTCACCATTATCAGGTGGATTTGTTTTGGCTTTTTTCTTCTCAGAGAAGGATAAACAAAATGGAATGGGGCTCATCTCCTGCTGCCAGAGAGGGTCAAGAAACCCCCTAACACGAGGCTCAAGACTCAGGGCAATTCCTGCTGGCTGGTGTTCTGGTCTGTGTTCTTCACGTTGAACTTTTTCCCGCAATAAGATCTGCTCTGAGCCACAGTGCATTAATCAGGATGAGTCATGCTGGCTCATACCTGCACTCAGCTGTCACAAAGAAGTGAAATGATGTTAAACCTCTCAGATATCATCTGGTCATTGCTGATCTGCTTGAGGTTGCAGCAGTGTCCATATTGCTGCCAAGCTAGACCAAGGTCTCTAAAGCACTGAGAGCCTTTGCTCCAGGCACTGGTCACCTTGCCCAACCACCTGGTTTTTGCTGTGGCTTGGGGTCAGCTATCACACATTTTGCAGCATTCTCTCAACATCCTTCTTGATTTTTTCAGTGGTTTTTGTACAAATCCAAAGTCCTTCCATTTATGTTCATTGTTCTAGGGACTATGAGCACTACTTGTGCTTTGGTGACATCTTCTGGATAAGGTTGCCACTGGAAGGACTAATTAACACATCTCAACTTCTAGCCTTCTCCGTGCTTGTTTCTGATCTCTTTGGGGAAAAAAAGCTCAGAGGTGCCTAGTTCCAGTGATTAGCACCCTGTCTGAAATTTAGTAATGGATTTGAGACTCCAAAGTGAAAGAGGAAAATGGATCAGATTAAAAGCCAGCAGAAATTGCCTACATGGTATTTCATACACAGGTGCAATAGGAACTTCTGTCTTGCACTTGGATAAAAGATTTCTTTAATTTGACCTAGCCTCTTCTAATTTTCCTCTTAGGACGGGTCTGTACTTTGCTTCCTGTTTGCTAGACTAATCAGAGAGGCTTTTCTTGGCCAGAACAAAGTCACACATAGCCAGGTTTCCTGCTTTTAGAAGCAGATGCCTAGAGGAGAGGATAAGGTTCTTTATTTTCCCAACAAGATTGACTCTTTAGGTGAATATCTTTATTCTAATTCTTTAAATTTAAATGTAATGAGGTAGAATAGTATTGCCTTTTGTCTGTGGATTTGATTTTAACTTTTCCACTGCTCTCCTTGCCATTCTGGAAAGCTGCACATGACTCCAGATATGAATTTATCCCTGCTTTTACCTACCAATCTCTCTTTGAGAGAGTGTGATAATACTGTTTCAGTGTACTAAACATTGCTGCTGGACTGTTTCAAAACACCACTAAGCTGTTTCAAAACAGAACCAAGCACTCACCTCAAAATTTTGTCCTATCATGGATTATGGGAAAGCTTTCATTTTTATGAGGGCCAAATTGGAAAAACTTTGAAGGAATTTTTAAAAACATCTAGCCCAAATATTGATCCTATACTTTGTCAGGCCCTAAATAATGTTTTGAAAACTTACTCACCCAAATTTTGATGGAACAGTGTTTCCCCTTTTACTGCTATTCCCCCAGCATTCCCATGTGGTCACTGTGCCCTCCAGACAATCCATTTTGCCCTTGGGGCATTTCATTACCATCCACCCAGCACTCGGAGAAGATGCACCCACCAAACAGCACTCTGCAAGCTTAAAATAGAATTCAGGCAAGAAAAACATCTCTGTTGTTGCCCACAAGCCAACTGTGAGTAAGCTTAGATCTGAATCCACAGTTCAATAAGCTGCTGTGCAGCACACTCTGCCCTTTTGTGGGAAAGGGAAGGTGGATCATGGCTGGGCACTTGCATACTTTGCACTGCAAGCAAGGCTGGGCACTGGTAATGAAACATGGAGCTTAGCACAAATCCACAATGACATCACCTGGGGAAAGGTGTCCACACCAAAGCATCTCTAATCTTCATCAGTGTGGGAAGTAAATGTAACAGTCTGCTGGCACAAGAAAGGCAATTAATTCTGATTTTTGTCAAAGGAGTTGCTGAAACCAAGTTTCCAATACCGCCTGTCAGAAAAGCTTAGGGTGTGTAGTGGTTTCATAGGGCTTTAAAGGTAGGAGTTTTATCAAATTTTTAAAGATTTATCATTGTTTTTGTTTGCTGTTAAAGTAGAACATGTTTGCAGACAAGGTTCAGAGGTACAGGGAGACAGTCACTAGGTCTTAATATTTTTCTCCCCCCACAATGATTCATTTACAATGCAAAGAAGGATGCTTCAGTCTAGATCATGCTGAGCAACTCTCTAAATAAATCAAAATTGCATTTCCTTCCCACCAGTGCCGCTGATGAGCACCACTGAAGTGGTGAGAGCTACCTGGCTGAGACTGGACAAAGGCTGCTGTCAGGGCTGGAGGTGTTCAAGCCACAAGAACCTCTTCACATTTTATACTACCTGGAGAGCTGCTGAACAGCTGGAATGGTGTCACAAGCTTGTCAGCCAGCTGCAGCACTGAACAGAGAAATTACTGCCCTCCTCCAAGCAGTGCTGCTACAGGTCTCATACAGGTGCCACAGATCTTTGGACACACAGTTCAACTTTTCTTTTGTGTCCTGGACAGAATGAAATTTGGCAAGTCCTGCCACTCTCAGGGAGAGAAAGTATGACACCCAGAAGTTTAGAAGTCCTTCGTTAGAAGTCCTCTACCTTGATAGGTTTCTGGTCGAAGAATTTAATGATTTTCTTTCAGGAAGATGGATGGCTGCTCTCCAGGTGGCTCAGCACCACTTCCTTTCTCCTCGCTTTTCTGAAGCCTGATAGTGACATTTCAAATCTAATCATAATTTAAAATCCTGGTAGGAACCAATTTCATATCTAATCTAAATCGAGTGAAATAAATAGGTTTACGCCACAGGTGAATTTGCCCTGATCTACTTCCTGCTTTTCAGAAGTCAAAAAAAGTCCCAGAAGTTTTGAAGTAGAATTTAAAGAATTACACTGTGCCTCTGATGTGAGATATCATCAGTCAGAGATTGACAGCTGTCCTATTTTTCTTGGAACAGAGGCGGCATTTGCTGGGAACTCCATGGCAACTTTTCACTGGTCTTGTTCCGCATTCCTTTAGCACTGTCCCAGCTCCACCCAGAAGGTCTCTGTTGCTGTGGCTGGTTGTTTCTGGAAGGCTGGAATCACTGCTATCTCTTTGCTTCATCCCTGTTCTCACAAAAAGGGACTGTGAGCATTGGGTCAAGCAGACAGCCTGCCTGTAGGACACATTTGTGGTGCTTCCTAACACTTTAATATCTTATTGGAACTCCAAGCCCCACACTGATGATAAGCACACTGGGTTAGGGCCTTTGTTCTCAGGTTTTAGATTCATGTGGTTCGGTCCTCCCTAAGTACAAAGAACTTGCATTGGAGAAACTCTAGAAGTGCTGTCCTTAAAATAAGAAAAAGACTATTAGAAATAAGCATATAGATAACAAATATAGAATGATCAAAGATCAAATTGAAAAGTGCTTTTTGTGTATGTATTCAAACATCTTTATATTTTTTGCCAGGAATCTCTAAATCATGTCCCAAGTGGTTAGTTTGTTGGTTTGGTTTTTTTCAAATTAGACATTTTTGTGCCTACATAATTACTTATGTATATGTGTATATATACATGCACTTACATTACATATTTATACATAATATATTACAATTGTAAATGTATTATTTATGCCAGATTTTTTATTCTTATTTGCAATGGACTTTTTAAAATATTGATATTTTGCAATTCAGACACTTCAGTTTTTGGTGTCATGGGTTGAAAAATGAAATAGTTGGCTGTTTCTAGTTCTATTTGGACTGGATTTTTTTTTTTAATTATCCCATCTCACGAATTCTGTGCAGTCCCAAACATTATTTCAGCAGTGGTTTGTTCTTACTGAAGCTCTTGCAAATATTTGCCATCATAAAGGTGTTGCTACAATGGTACCCCACGGTGCAATTAATGATATTTAAATTGAGTGCATCAGACAAGTCCTGCAGTTAGTAGCAATTAATTTCTCATGTTTTGATGTGACAATTTTAACATTCATAAGCATAAGTGCTGGTAGATTTTGAGGTCTCCAGAGCCTGGGTGCTTTGTGTCAAACAAATTGTTCTCTAAGAATGGCACCATTGTGTGATTGAAAGGGGAAATCATCAGTTTAGCCTCCATGTTTTGCTGAGATTTGCATTTCAATGACACTGAGGCAAGAGAGCAGATTTTTAATTAATGTATTTCAGACCTTTTTGATCATGGTTATGGGGGCTAGATGGGCTGGACTTAGACCTGTCAAGTAATGAATGTGCCCATTGGGCAAGTCCAGCAATGGGCATCCACATTTTTAAAGCAGAGGAGAGAGGAGCTCTGAACGGGTAAGACTATTTAATCACCAATAACATTTATCCTAGCAATGGGCACATCAGTTACTTCATCTTCTGGGGAATGAAGATGAAGTTACATCATCAGTTACATCATCTTCTGCCCAATGAAGTAACTGATGTGCCCATTGCTAGGATAAATGTTATTGGTGGTTAAATAGCCTTACCCATTCAGAGCTCCTCTCTTCTCTGCTTTAAAAATGTAGATGCTGCCCAGGTAATGTGTGTAGTAGGTGGAGAAATTTAAGAGTTCCTGAAAGCTACGAGGAGGGATGGAGAGCCTCATGTGTTCACCCCCGACCTCACCATCAGGCCTGGAATCAGCACATTCCTCTTGCAGATTCCTCCCTTCTGTGGTTATCTCATGGTCCCGCTGTGGTGGCTTCTCTTATGGCAAGTTCTTTCTGTGGCTTTAGTGGTGCTTTCAGACAGGCAGCGTGGGCTACTGCAACCCCAGCTGGGCTAGTCAAGTGCTGCCTGAAAAAGAGAAATGCCAGTCATGAATGTGTAGAGCAAACAGATTATATTCTGTCAGCGGCTTAGGGGTGAAGGCTTAGGCACCTCATGTGAACTTGTTTGTACTCATGTTCAATACTATTTTTTTTTCCTTTTATCATCTTCTGCCCTGGCAGTAAAAAAAAAATATTGCGAAATAATATACAAATGTCAATGCTATCATAATACTTTCTACAGTTATGTAGGAATTGCTCTTTGTAGTGTCAGCCATCCTTAGTGTGTGAAATATTTTATGAATACCTGAAATGAAATGGGCTGGGTGTCTGCCAGGATATAGACACCTTCATTGCTCTGAATTTAAATGATATGTCAGGGGAAAGAACAAGATTAAGGCTTCATGCATATTTTAAAAGAGAAATTTGGGTCATCCTGCACAAATGTTGAATTTATTTTCTCTTTTTTTTTTTTTTTGGAGAAAGCACTGTGCTTGCCCCCATGGGAGGAACAACTTTCTGTCCTTCACCATCCTTCTTCATCCCCTGCCTCATCAGAGGGGTCAAAAATTGATTGAGGGAGAAGGAGTGTTCAGTACACAAATGTGTATGAGCTGTGCCTACTCCTCACAAGCTGCTTCCCTTCCCTTCTTCCCATCCCTCCTGACAAAACCCAAAAGGCAGGCTGTGTCCAGGGCCAGGTACGGTGTGTCCCAGAGCCCAGTGGTGGTGTGGATGGAGTGACGGGGACTTGGGCTCTGCCCTTCAGCCCAGGGGTGGGCAGGATGGCTGGGACACTGGGGAACAGGGCAGCATGAGGAGAAGCTGCACAAGCCATAGGTGGGATGTTAACTCCTGCCCTCTCCAAGGTATCCTGAGGCTGGTGTGGCTTTCTTTCCAAATATTTGTCTGCAGAAGTGTAATGTAGGAGAGATTGAGCCCTCCCAGGAACAAGCAGTGACCGCCATCATTTGTTTTGCTGCACACCTGGCTTTGAAAGCGCATGCTTATAAATAGCCTGCTGCAATTAAATGTGGATTATTTCACAGCTCTGCTGAAGAGTAGCAGCCCCTGAACATGCTTGCAGAGAACAGGTTGAGGTGTGTGGTGGGAATGGGTGGTGGTTGGTGCCAAACATCTCTAGAAGCTGCTGTGCTTCTCATGGAGAACTGAGATGGGACCATTCTCTTGTATAAAATTTAGTGAAATATGTCACCTTCTTGTGTTGCCCATCTTCAACCAAGAGAAATTCCCAGTAGGAAGGTTGATTTGCTGTCATAATGAAAAGCTTTAGTTGTGTATCCCCTCTCTCCACCAGACACCAGCAGGGACTGGGAGCTGCATGGGGCACATTAGCCTGGCCAGCTGCACCCCAATCTGCTGGCAGGATAAATAAGTTTCCAGCTCTTGTTATGGAGATAAATAAAGACAAAAGACTGGTTTTAAACACTTTTTTCCTTGTCTTTGCAAGACAAACATAATGTCTGGTGGGGAAACCAAATTTCTCCCCACATTAATGAAGTAACTGATGTGCACATTTCCAGGGTAAATGTTGTTGGTGATTAAACAGTGACTGGTGATAAATCCCTAATAAAGAGAAATGTTCACCCAAGACAGTGACTGGTGAGCCAACTGATCCTCATTGAAATGGCAAGATTTCATTCCCTTTCCTGAAAGGAAATTCTTCCAAACTGGACAAAGTGACAACAAAGCGCAACAAACACTCTGGCAAGGAGATATGATCAAATAAAATCCAATTGAAAAAACCCAGAAAATTTGCGAATTGACTGACTACAACCAAATGTATTGAGGTGAAATGAGGTGCAGTGAAAAGGACTGAAATTTGCCAAAATTATTCCCACTAAAATTCTAAAATCAGGGAAAAAAGTAAACAAAGAGACAGGAGAAGGAATTGAAAAAATAAAATTCTAAAAACAAAAAAGAGAAAATGAAAACTAAGTGAAAACCATTACAGCTACTGTGATGATCCAATCCTTCTTTTTCTTACTGCAAAGTCCAGGCCTCTGAGCAGTTTTACTGGGTACTCAGAGAAAATTGCCAGATAGAAAGTAAGCTACGTACACATATTCAGCCTCAGTCTGGGGTTTTCCAAACATCAGACCCATAATATCCAGTTTTTTAATTTTTAAGGCTCTTCTTGAAATTGGGTGTTTTGGGGGTTTCATCCCTTCGTTTAATCTCCCTTCCTCTCCTGAAGTGTGCTCATTTGCAGGTGACAACTCCCTGAATGACAGAGGACATCTCAAGAAGGTCCCTTTTGCTTTGAAGTTGTTCATACTATCTTACAGTTTATTTTCCATTTACACATGCGCAGCCTGAAGCACTGTCAGAGCACAGAACATGTGAGCAGGGGCCTTTCCAGCAGGAGAATTAAATCCCAGACAGCCCCAGTGGGCAGCAGCAGCCATGGCTGTGCTGGAGCTCCCTGCTCTGTCCCTGCCTCAGTGACCACTGGCATGGGGAGGAAAAGCACCGTGGTGGTGTGTGACTGTGTTCACAGGGGTCTTAGCATGAGGGAAGAGATGAGGATCTGACTCCATGTTTCAGAAGGCTTGATTTATTATTTTATGATATATATTATATTAAAACTATACTAAAAGAAGAAAGGATTTCATCAGAAGCCTAGCTAAGAATAGGAAAAGAAAGAATGATAGCAGCAGCAGATAATCATTGTTTACATTTCGTTCCTAAGGCTTCTCAGCTTCTCAGGAGGGAAGATCTTAAGGAAAGGATTTTTCATAAAAGACGTCTGTGACAGTGGTGCAGCTGGGAAGGGGCGCTGGGAGCTGCTGCCCTGTAAATCCAGGGGGGGATGGAGAGAAAGGGAGGGTGGGCAAGGCAGTGTCAGCTGCCTGCAGTGGGCGGGAGGCAAATCCCTGCAACACAGCCCCGAGATGCTGCGTGATGCTCTGCCTCAACATGCCCTTCCCAGTGGGCCAGTTCCCAAAAAAGCCAGATGCCTGAGCAAAGCACTGGCTTTTTCCACTCCCTTGGCCATGGCTCTGCAGGCCCAACGAGGCAGCAACACCACCATGATGCACCAGCACAGGGTGACAATTTCCAAAGCACGGTTTAGCAGACCCTAATGTGGGGAATCCAGCAGAGATTTTAATGGCTAACAGGCTGCTGGGGTAGTTGATGAAAGAAAACTTGAGTATTGTGCCATCTCTACAGCAGGAGGAAAAAAGAATCCCAGGTCTTCTTGCAAAAGAACCTGTGGATTCAGAAAAATCATGAAAGTATGTAAATGAAATGACAACTTTTTTTTGGGTATTCATCAGGAATGTTTTCAAAGCCTGGGGGTTTTCCCCCCTTCCATTGTATGAGGAATGGATTTAGTTTTGTGCAACTCCAGTAATTCCAGCTCTGGAAGTGGGACAGTTTTTCTGCTTTACTGAGATGGAATGGTAGGGGACTCAAGACAGGAGATGTAGTATCTCAGTTTTGTGGTCAGATTGAAAACCACTAATTTTTTTAGCATCTAATTTTTTAGCACTTCACTTACACAGACAAGTGTGTGAATGCTCATTAGTGCAGATGCTGTCATGGAAGTTTTCATCCAGGGTTGTCAAGGTGCTTTCCAGGGGAGCCTGGAATTGCAAGTAATTGCCACTTGACAGACATTGAGGCATTGAGAGGATCTACTTGCCCAAAACTGTCCAGCTCAGCCCAAACAGAACAGCCAGAACTGCATTTGCACATTTTGTGCCCATTTTCCAGGACATGGTGCCTCTGAAATCCATTTCAGGCATGCCACAGATGCAAGCTTGGTTAGTTTGTGTCAAGGAGAAACAATTTCTTCAGTGTGTACACTGAAAGAATTCAAAGCATTCCAAAGTCAGATTTAGAATATGTAAGTGCAGAGCTAATAATTTTTTTTTATTTGAAGGTCAGCTTATGTAATAGATTTTTTTTAGACAGAGACCGTGTTGTGTTCTCCATTAATGTGCATATAAATTATTGTACTGTGCTGGTGTGATATTTTTAGATATTCTTTCTGGACATCTGTGTGAAACCCTACACCTAAGACACAGAAAATGTCACTACTGCTGCCTCAGACTTCTTTGGAGAACTCCTTTTATCCCCATTTTAATCATTTGAGACTGACTTGCCACATAAATGGTTTGTTTCCAAATATCCAAGGCAGGGCTCAGCTTTGACTTCTCACCATGCTCTTCTCTTGGAACCCATCTATCATGGGTGAAGGCTTCTCCCTGTCCCTTTTCTCCTTGGGTAAGGACCCTGCCAGCTCCTCTGTGTCCATCCAAGCCTCCTGTTCCCAGCCACACAGCACGAGGGACTTCTCTCTGCCTGCCACAGTTGACCCGGGAGAAATGTCAGCTTAAGCACCACCAAAATGCAAATAATGCCAGTACTGTAGGGACCCCAGCTGCAAAGCAGCTCTGTGGGTGTGTATATATCTGTGTGTGTGACTCCTAGCCATTAAGTGATGTTCCAAAAGGACCTGTGTAACAAGGTCATGACAAGTAATCAAATGTGCTTGGAGCACTTGATTCACTGCTTCCTTAATCACTCCACCCCAGGCTGGGGCAGAGAAGCAACAATTCACCTTTTTCCTGTATATCCAGCCTAGCAGGCTGGGCTGCCTCCTGTGAGTGGAAGGTGACACTCATGGGTGTTCCACTCATGGACACTCCAGCAGTGGAAGGTGACACTGGGGTTTGGTTTTCTCTTTGTGTTGCCTCATAAGCACAACTCCCATCCCTTAAAAGAAGGAAGAAAAGTCCCTTGGAGAAACACTGTTTGTCAGGGGTGCCCCACAACAAGGTGTGCCTCCTTCAAAGGTTCAGATAGGCTTTGCTCCAGCACTGAGCAGTGAGCAGATGGGTGAACAGGCAGCTGGCAAAATGGAGAGGGAAAAGTGAGTAGGTGCAGAAATGGCACATCCAGCCTCCACAGCTCTTCAAATTTAACAGGTTATTTTGCTTGACGTATGTTTCAGTTCAGAGTAACAGTGAACTATCAGAGTGTTGTACTTCTGGGGGTCAAGTTGTTTGAAAGATGGAAAAAAATCAGGTTAGCATCATCACTTGCTAAATCCATTGAAGTTTTAACTCCCTTAACTGAGTGAGCAGTGCCTGCCACCCCCAGGAGCTGGGGAAAGACTCTTACATGTGAGTAACTGAAAGGTGTAGCCAGCAGAGATTAGCTCATTTCCCAGACTTGGAATTGTGGAGCAATGAAGATTTACCCACTGTGGAGGAGGCACAGGTTAGGTGTTTACACAAACCCAGCATGCACAAACCTTTGGGTCCAATGGGAAGCTGAGGGAGCTCCTGATGTCACTGCAAGGCCACTCCTGGAAATCTTTGTACACTGAGGATCCTGAAGACTGGAAGAAAGCAAATGTCATTGGCATCTTCAAGAAGGGCAAGAAAGAGGGTTGCAGGGAACTACAGGCTGGTCAGTCTTACCTTGATCCCCAGGAAGGGGATGGAACAAGTTACGCTGAAAACTGTTTCTGAAACACATTAAAGACCAGTGATTTGGAGTAATCAGCATGGATTTAGGAAGGGGAAACCATGTGTGACTGACCTGACAGACGACAAAACAACAAAATTATTTGCTTGGTGGAAAGAGTCTTCCAGCACAAGTCCTGTAACACCTTCCTACTTGTCCTGTGTTTTCAGCTCTGCTCAGCTCCAAGATATAAATGGATATCTGAGAGAGCCAGGTCTGAGCAGATCATCACTTTTGCTTTAGTGACTAGCAACACCCCCCCATACTGGGCCAGCACTGGGCTGGTGAGCTGCCCTGGTGACTGCACACAATTTGGGCTGGCTCAGTCCACCAAGCCACCCAGGCAGCGGCAAACTCAGGCTCTGAAGCTGCCACTGGCCAGGAGCAGGATATATGCGCTTGCTGGCCTTCCACGGTGATAATTAATTTTTATGAATGAGGGTGAGGGAAAGGATGTTAGAAACAGATTGATTATAATAGGCTTTTAATTAAAATGTTCAAACCACAATTTAAACTAAAAATATCCCATTACTTATCTTCGCTACTTCCCAGGCACCAAGGCAGTGGGTGATAATGTAACTAAATGATCTGATTGTCACTGGCTTGCATAATGAGCTGTGTCTGGGGGCTGGTGGGATTATGCCATCAATCAAGGCCCTCTGCAGCATTCCCTCCTCCAGCAGAGCTCTCAGCAGGGCAGTGTATGCCTGTGCCAGCTCCCTCCCAGCTGTGACCTTTATTGTCTCTCCCCAAAGTGAGGAGCTCCCATGAGGGTATAGAAGCTGGGATGAAAACTGGGATGATTTTCTGCGCATGGGTATAGTGATTTTGCTGGGAGGTGGCTACTTTGTGGCTTTAACTTGCCAGGAAACCATTTAGTGAAAAAGTTACTGAGCAAAGGAGGCCAGAAACTGGGTCCTGCCACCCCAGCTCTGATGCAGAGGATAACCAGGCACTGTCCAGACTAACAGGAGGGTGACTTGCTGTCACCATCTACTTGCTGTGCCACACCTGCACTTCCTGAGGAGAAAGCTCAGTTTGAAAATCCCATGGAATTTTTCAAGTAGCTCAGCTCAATGCGCACTTGGGTAGTTCTGCTCAAAGCATGTCTGTATGAGTGTGGCTTTCAAGGACCAGCGTGGGGTGTGTCAGACTCCAGGACCCATCTCACAGCCAGGATGTGTTTGCAGCAGGACAGAGGGTCCTCACCAGCCCATCTTGTCCTGCTGCAGGCTGCCCTGCAGGACTGGATTTGCCCCAGGCACCCAGCATTGCTTTCAGGCCACCTTAAAACAGCTTTTGAACAGCTCAAGTGTCTCTGCGTTGAGGGAAGATAGATCATCTTAAAGTTTGTGTCATCACTCACTCTGATTAGAGCTCTCTCCCTTCCTGCTGTTGGATTGCCCCCAATTAACTTACCATAAATTAGGCATCATCTCATTTAACTATTATGAGATCAAAACCAGCAGAAGGTTAAAAAATGCATTGGTCCATTAACTCCTATTGTCCCCACTGCTTGGCTCCTGTGAATGCATCTCAGCAGCGCTGCAAAGCGTCAGGGTGCCTGCCTGAGACACCAGGAGAATCCGGCTTCTGGCCCAGGGCACACTGAAGCTCCGTGACCAGCTCTGGGGCCAGGAGTGGCTCCTGATGCTCCCCCAAGGGACAGCTCGGCCCTGGAGTGGGCTGGCAGTGAGCTGGCCCAGCACTGGGACAGGACAGGGCTGGGCCACCAGCCCAACACAGGCTGACAGCAGTGGGGCTCAGAAATTCCCTCCTTTGGCACCTGGGGCCACCTCAAAGCTCAGTACAATCCATTTGGTCTGGGAGGGGTTTTGGCATCTCCCTGGCAGCAGTCAGGGGCTACCTGTATTCCCATGTTTTAATGCAGGGAGACAAGCTTTTTTGATACTAAATTCTATTCAGGTGCCACACGAGGAGGAGTTTGCAGCCAGAAAACACTCTTACAACCACGTTTAGCATTACAATTCAGTCTCTCAGTAGGAGACACCATTTTTCCCAACCAGAGCTCTACAATGGTTTCCCTTTGCCTTCCTTCAAGCAAATGTTTTCACAGGCGCACAGGCCATTAAATCCATTTTCTGGTCTATTAATACCTACAGGTAGCATTCTTTGGGAGAGCTGCCAAACTGCTTACCAAGGCACCTCAAAACATGAGCTGAACCTATCAGGTTTTCCACAGTCAGGCTCCAACTCCATGACTTGAAGCGTGCCTTTATCTCCATGAAATTCAGACCTGTGACACCAAGAAAAGGAGGAGAAAAGCAGCAGCTGCCCCCAAAGGGGGAGTAACTGACACAAAGCCAGAAAAGAAATATGCACATACTAAAATGTAATTAAAAAACATCGTTCATACCTTGCCACTTGGAAATTTTCCAACTATACTGAACCCATTCATTTACAAAACAAATTACCCAGCATGCAGACTTAATTTACATAAGGAAGGCAATGTACCACAGATTTACCTGTTGCAAATTGTCCTCATTCAAGATGCTGCAGTGTTATTTGCAGCATTATTGTTTAAGGCTTCATTTTTACCCCCGTGTGGAGTTGTATTTTGTTTGTGGAATAAAAGGCAACAGGACATTTTCTACCACTACTGTTGCTAGCAGTGCTTTAGTCGTTGTACTTTGAAACAAAACCTGGCTTTGAGCAGCAGCTCACAAAAGGCCACCCTCAGCAATCCACAAAAAGCTGGCATCTGTGCAGCCTGTTACACACGTTTACACAGGGCACAGGATGTTTTTAATTGAGTTAGAAACCCATCTTGCAGCCTTCAGTCACAATGCTGGAGAAAAGCAAGCGATGTCTACCATGTATAATGTATTACCTAACTGGCGTGCATTTCTCAGTGCCTTTGAAAACAAAAGCTAGTGCCAGCTTTTGCACTCTGCACGATGGAGCGTGAGGAAGGGAGGAGAAGACCACTCCACATGCAAAGCTCATTCAGCACCTGATGCACCAAACAGGTTCCAAGATTTATCACAAGGAACTGTGGAAAAAAACTCTTTTGGGTGACCCCACTTCCCTCTACACTTGTGAAGACTCCTGTCAGATTGACCAAAATCCTTACCCTTTGACTCTTCCTCAGAGTTGACAGGGAAGTCAACACTGCTTGGTTGTGTTGGGCCATAGTGACCTGCAGTATTTTATGCCTAAAATTTTGTGCTTAGTCTTTTAAACAGACCCACCTGTGGTCTCTCCAATCAGCATCCAAGGTGGCCAAACAGGAACATCTGTCTAAAAAAGCATCAGGGAACGCTGCTCTAAAATAATTTTATCATACAAAAATAATACTTTTTACATCAAGACCTTGATTTAAAAAAAAAACAAACAGAACAACAAAACATAAGGCCAGGAAGAGAGAGCTTGGTCAGCTGGTATTTCAGCAGAACAGACCTCTTAAGAGAAGCTGGGGTGGGTGTTGGGAAGATGTTTCATGATTCTTTTCTTGCCTCCAGCTCTGATCACTTCTGTCACATGCCAGATACTGGACAAATGAGAACTGTGAAAAATTCACTTTTGTAACAAAATTTATTTCTGCTCTGTGGATACAAATCCCAAACATCAACAAACAAATTCCAGTGGAAAAATACCAGTCATTAACAATGAAAACTTTTATTATTATTTAATAAATAGAACTTTGGCATTCAAAATTCTAGCTGTAAACCCTACTTTAAAAAAAATTACAAAAAGAGGCAAGAACAACAAGCCTAAAGCTGAGCCAGCCAGTGGCTCTGTTACTTTTTACAATGAACACATTGTGATTAAGTCATGACAACTCTATTTACATATGAGGTATTCTGAGCAGTTCAAAAATTGAACCCAATTTACAAAACTACCAGTCTTCAGGGACTGATCCAGTACATATGTCAGCTGTGCTTTTAAAAGAGAGCTCCAGACACTCCTCCCCACTGAACTAATGATATACTGTAATTAATATACACAGAAAAAACACATTATGATTTGTGTTTCCTGCTCACACATTGTATTCAAAGAAGCCGCATACAACAACCAGCCTAACATTCGAAGTGTACACCTAGTACCTATTTTCAGTATTTCTGTTTCTAGACATTATGCAAGAGTTCTTACTACAAAAGCTTATTAACAAAGTAATGGCAGGTGAGAAGAAAACAAGGTGCAGTCATCAGCACGCTAACAACTTATCTGAAGTTCCAGGGGACATACATTTATTTACTTCAGGCTAAAAAGGCACAAAGGTATGCAGCTGTGGAATTAATATTGCTAATGAGCTACTGGAATAAATCATCCCTTTAGATAACAACCATTGAGCTGTTTGCAGTCTAAGAATGCAGATTAGTTCAGATCTTTTCTCCACTCATGGTAGAACTCATCATATCAATGAGAAGAGCACAATTATACTTCCAACTGTATCTACATTACACCGCTGAGAAGGGCAAGGAAAGCTGGAGCAAATTGTGCCCTGATGGAGAGAGTGCAGCTTGCTGTCACTGCCCATGCTACACCAGCAGGTCACGGAGAAAAGGGTTTGCTTTCTTCCTTTCCTTGTGCTCTTACCCTTCCCAAGAAAAACCAAAAAAATGTATGAAAGAAAAGATAGGCAGCAAGGGCAAAGAAAGGAAGGAAACCTTCTGAAGTGAAAAGGACGGAATTTCAGCTCTTCAATGACCTCATGACCACCATCAGTTTCAAATGCTGGAGCCTGAGTGGGTGGTTACAGCAAATCTCCACAATTTCACACACCTGTCACACCACAAAGCTGCACTGCGGAGTTCAGCAACCTAAATCACATTTACATGACTGAGCTGCATTACTTCTATATAGTGAATACGTCATCTATAGCTTGTCGGAAGACAGTTACTTTTCATGTCTTTTTCAAAATACATTCTTAAATACAGTAGTTACTGTAAGTATCTTCTAGAGCATCATATAAATTCTACCTGAAACTGTACAAAATGTACAGTTTGCTGACAGCCAGAACAGTACAGTATCCATTCATGTGCAGTTGTTTTCAGCCCTTGGGATTGTCTAATAGCTACAGCAAAAAGTTGTCATGACTAAATCGAAGCAATTCCAATGTTAACATTCGTTAATCACCTCTGTATTAAATATGCTCAATGAGACCACACACACTACATTTTAACCAATTAAACAGTCATGCATATCTTAGACAAAGCTTATTCCATTTAGAGGCATCTGTAAACTGATGCATATATAGTAATTGCTACCACTACAACAGGCCAAATTTTAAGAAATCAAAGCAAAGTACTGTATCGCTGTAAATAATCAATTGGTAGTCTGCTTCTTTGGCTCACACATCCATCATTTACCTCCCTACTTTAATTTGACTGAGGCAGATAAACTCAGGGGGTTTTAAATCAAGTGCTTTCAAGTCAACATAAATATTACAGGTTCTGTAACAAAAACATTAGAACACAAGATTACAGCACTGCAATCAAAAGTATTATGAATAAAATGGGATCCCCTCCCAGAGGGACTTTCAACTAATACTCGAAGAGCATAAAAGCTCTGAAGTGCTTGGCAAATATAAACTAGTGATCTCAACTTTGCAGTACAGTATCACCATTTAGCAGGAGGGGCAGTGGAGAAATACCAACCAAGTGACAAGCTTAATAGTGCAAAGTGACTCAAGATCTCCTGCTCCTCTGTAATTGCTCTATTAAACTCCTTGTTGTTTCTATCAAATGTAGATTAATGTGGGTTTTGGTGATTTTTTTTATAGGTACAACATTGCCATCTAAGGAAGCAATAATGTGTAGCTTGTGTGTTTCCTCTCTCCCTAATATTTCTAATTTATTATCTGAAATGCTGTTGTTGAATTCTGATAGGAGACAGATGCCATAAACTAAAGACTACCTCGCTGCAGGGACAAACCCAACCAACCACACCAGAGGAACGAGCTGAAGCCTTAGTCGCAAAAGCCAGCACTGTCAGAGGCACAGCAGACTGTGCAAGCCCACTGGTACAAAGATCCTTGTTTTGAGTTTTGCACTGGTATAAAAGTACACCTCTGATGCAGCAGGTGTGTATCAATATAGAATTAATATTGTTAATGAGCTACCAGAGTAAACCACCCCTTTAGATAACAGCCATTGATCTGTTTGCAGTCTAAGAATGCAGATTAGTTCAGAACATCTTTTCCCCACTCATAGCAGAATTCATATCAATGAGAAGAGCACAATTATGCTTTCAACTCCACCTGCATCACACCACTGAGAAGGGCAACGAAGACTGGAGCAAATTATGCCCTGATGGAGAGACTGAAGTGTACTTACAGAAAGAGCAGAGAAATTTAAAATAAAATGGCCTCTTTCTTTTTGCCTTGAAGTAGACACTAGATAACTACACTTGTGATTTTATCTAGACACTGTTTTAGTGCTCACAGGAGCTGAACTAGTCAGATTAATCTATCTGATAACACCATGTAGCAGTAGTATAAATAGCAACACTACTTTTCACAAATTAGTCCAGGTCTACTTTCAGGATAGAGAAAACTGTCAAATAAATAAATCCATACAGCTAAAAACAATTAAACCACTAAATTATAAAAAAACATTAACAGTAACTGTTAAACAATGAACAGAAAACAACATATCACCAGATCAGAAAACTTAAGAGATTCACTTTTGCCGTAAAAATGTTACCCTAGAATTAACTTGGTTTGAATTGCTAAGCTTTCCAAGAGATTTCTGCTGTTATCCCCACTCCAGATCAGTTGACTGACTTGCACCTTAAGGCATCTAAAACCTTCTTGCAATACCACACAAGTAAGTGATGCATGTATTTTTCTTAACAGTGTTAATTAAAAGCAGTTTTACTCTTTAGTACTTAACTGAAGGAAACAAAAACTTGCATTTTCCACTATGCATAACTGTGCAACTAACCTGCAGTGATGTTCCTGGAAATGTCGTCTGTCCCACAGGAGTTAAAGAGCACTGCCAAGTGACACTTATTGAATAAGCTATGGAACACGAGCTTACTATTTTATGTAATTGCTTCCTACAAAAATGGAGAAATCAAGATTTCCCAAACAATGTGGAAAATTTTTCAGTCCTCAGATAACCAAGTACTTTACACTGCTAACTGGAAACATTCTGGTTTGAGCCTTAATTTTGCCAAGAGTCAAACACCCTTTTTTGTAGTTGTGGTAAAAATGGCTGAGGTGGTGCACAACCTTGTCAGAGGCCTTCAAGAATAAAATACAGCAACATTTTGAAATGGAAACGACCCAAGGGGAAAAATAAACACAAACACTAAAATACAGTTGTTGGTTGTTTTGGGGGTATTTTCGTATAGTCATGGAGTATGCTGCAGTTTTATGTCTTACAGCTTCTCTGGTTTGTCACAGACTTTGAACTATTGAAACTTCTTAGAGCAACGTGAGAGTGCTTCAAACAATCTGGTACAGCTCTATTTTATGGACTTGTTTGCATAAAAGAGTTAAACCCGGGGTTTTTCTGCTACTGGACAAACAAGGTAGACACCCATTACTAAAAACATCTTTCTTATATCCTAATTTTTGACAACTTGCAGAGCAATTACTTTTTGAATGTTCCAAGACTGTTCTAATTGCAATTCTTAAGAGTGAAGTGCAGTGGTAGAAGCCTCTGGCTTCATCATGTACAGTCAGACATACACATGCATAGGTTCGTCAACCCTCTCCCCTAAGATCTGAACTCAGATAATGCCACACAAACCCTTGATGAAGGAAAGGACAGAGTTGTAGCAGCACGGCTGTTCCAAAGCTCTGGATCCAAAAACTAGGCAAAGTAATAAAATGAGCCCAAATGAAGGAAACAGAGCGTCCAACTGAATCATTCTTCACAGCTTGTTCCTACATTCAGTAGTTTGGAGATTTCTTGCAGTTTGTACCACTGTTCACACGATGACTGCCCCCTGCACACCAGACTCCCGAGATCCATTACACACAGCACTCGGAGATGCGTGTCCGGTGCTATTTGCAGCCTTCCCGTATGGCTCCTTAATGGAAATGCAAAGACCTGTGACACAGCAGGACCTAGTAAGCAGTTTGCTACAGGATGGGGTGTTGTCACTGAGTGATGCAGTTGTCCCCCATGTCCTGAGCATAGCGGTCTGACATGATAGTCCTTAGCTCATCGATGTCCTTCCGCAGCTGACAAACGTCCGACAGCTTCTTCGAAAGGGTCTCTGTGCTGTGGTAATTTTCATTCTCTTCAGATGAGCAGCTCAGTGCTACAAAAAACAACACCCAAGGTTAAAGCTCCAGCAGCTGTGTCCTGTGAATTCTGCAACTAGTCACCTTCTTGGAAATAAGAAGCAGGTCACTTTATTTACATCAAGACAAATCCTGCTTCAGTGTGATGAAGTCTACAAAATAAGGCACCAAGTGAACTTAAACTGAATTCAGAGCCCATCAGTGCTTCTCTGAAAGATATGCTTTTCTCTCTGCACCAAGATCTAGACTTCCTGAAGTCTGATGAATCAGAACAGCAGTGGAAAGAACAATGAATAGAGCATTTCTAGAGACTTTGGGGGTTTCTACAGTCACTCAGAAAAGAGCATTAGCAGGTGTGTAGCAGCTCTTGCTGCACAAACACTGCACTTTACCTTTCTACCTTGCTGATGGTTCAGCTCAGCAACCTGTCTATCTGATTAATTCTAATTAACATTCAGAAAACATCAGAATATGATACATTCAGGTCAACACAACCAGCTTGTTAGAAGGAAAGACCTGACATAAACTTTGTCTGACTGGTTTTAGGGTGTGCTTCTCATTTCCTGGTTAAATTTAACAGCTTAGTAAATGCTGAAGACTAGATGAACAGCACAAGAGATGAAGTTACAGGCACAAGGCTTATTTAATACACCTGGACAATCCCCACTCCCAAACCAGACCTATACATTCAAACAGTAGATGGATATTCCTATCACTTGAGCCCAAAGGCTTTAAAACAAAAGCACAAGATGTGTTGAGCATCTGTTAACCCTCATAGTGACTGCAGTGTGTCTCAGGAGGGACAGACACTTGGCTACACACCATTCTTTTCTAGAGCAGTGAACATATCCGTCCCTGGGTCCACATGAAGAGCCAGCTACCTGCTCTCCTGACTTGGCAAGGACCTGTGTAGTCACATGCATTTAGTGGCCCAGAGGCACTAAGATCCCAGCTTTTCCAGAGAGCTCCATGAGTTCATGCACCACTGCTCCAGCTGCATAGCAAGGGGACACAAGCTTGTCCAGCTGGCAAGTTCAAGCATCACATTAGCTAAACTGTTACTCCTTTGTGTCAAAACATTTATTAAACACTGGAAAGTCAACATCACTTACATCTGATTCCCAGCAGTAAGGAAAGGTTAGGCTCCTTGCCCTGAGCTCTCTGGGTAAGAATACTGCACAGTGCTTTCAAGTCAAACAAGCAGTGGGACATTTCCTTGAACAACTGGTCTGCTACAGGCATCTTCTCAGATACTGGCTGCCTGGACTGCTCCACCAGCCTCATCTGCTCCTTCAGGCAGGCATTCTCTTCTGTCAGTCTTTGGTTCTTTATGAAAAGCAAACGGAAAAAAAGGAGAAAGTTAGTCTGCAGCATTCAATGTAGCAGAAAGTTTCAAGCCACAAATAGTACCATTAAAAATATTTAATTTCGAAACATACAATCAGTATTTCTGTAGCCCTCCAAAGAACAGCATACAGACAGCTTTTATATGGCTATTTCATGTTATCATTACTTACGCATCTTTACCCTTTAAGCTCTCACTTCTTTAGACAGGGGTGGTATGCATTATATATATGCATGGGAGCCAGGATATTTAAGTATGTAATTAAGCTCATAAAGCCCTACCAAGGGATCGTATAATCATTCTGTAAAGTTCTTCCTGGCTCAGGTGTGGTGGGGGGTTGGGATACTGGTGCTGTTTTACTTACTTCAGAGAGAGTTTTATTCAGCTGCTCTATATGTCTTTCTTTTTCCTCAAGCTCATTTGTCATCTTCTGAATTATCAGCTTTTCTTGTGAAAGCTTCTCTTGCATAGACTGAAATGAATGAAAACACAGGTTAACGATCTTAAACAACAATAACAAAAAAAACCTGCTGCAGTACGGAATCACCTGCTGTCAATTTGTCAATTCCCCAGTTTCCACCCACAGAGCTCAAACTGAGAAATGATGAGATACTGCCAAAATGGAATTTTCAGGGTGAATTCAGCATGAGCACAGGTGCCTTTACTCTTGAAAGTACTCATATTTATTCCACTACTTGGCTTTTAAATCTGCAGATATGTCTTTTCAGGTCATCTGGCAAAATTAATAAAGAGGAATATTCAAGCCATCTTATCTGAATAGTAACAATGAATAGAGACTATATAAACTCCTGGTGCTTTCAAACAGAGAGATCTCTTTAGCTGTGACTTGCCACCTGTATGATTTATCAGTACTGATGAGAAGGCAGGGAGTAATGAGAGACAAGGCAGGTCCAATACTACATGAAGTTTTTAAAGGCCTGGCTGGTCTCATGGTGAAATTATTTTGATCTTCCTTGTATCCACCTCACAGGAGGTGTTGCAGCAATGACAAAATTTCCCTGCACATTTAGCTTGACACCACACAAGCAGTGGGGATTCTGTCACACTCTTTGCAAAATTGGAAAACAATGGTGCTAACATTTACAGACTTAACTTGGACTAAAAAACCCCCACCACTTTATTTTCATGCCAGCAGTAGGAATGAGCTGGCAGAACCCAGATATGATTACTTGTTTTTAAAACCATTTTCGTACACTTGACCTGCTGCTCTTTTAACCCACAGCATGCCCCTCAAAAGGAAGTGCTGAAGTAACGTGTATCCTAAAGATAAGCTCTTTGAGAGACCACAGCCACACACTAGTGGGAGGAAGGAGGCAAAGGAAACACCCTGGGCCAGGAGAGAGCAGGAAATAACTGCTTCAGGCATTTCCTTTGCGTGCTTGCAGACGAGCAGAACCTGCAGTGATGCTGAATTGTTGCCTTTAGTTTTTCATAAACATTATCTACTGAGAAAAATCGCCATTACTAGGTTGGACTGAGGGCCCTTCAAGCTCCATCTGTAGCATACAGATGTCATACTTAAGAAGCATGAAGTGAACAGGGCAATGCAGTACCAAAAACACCCTCCCAGCTTCCAAATATCTTCCAATTTTAACAGTCATTGATGAAGATCAAGTTCAGGGACATCCAGTGCCCCAGCTATGATAGATGCATTAGGACTACCAGTTACATGTTTCATGTTCATATCAACAACAGACAAAAAAGGTTTGACTGTGCAGCCTTCTGGAAGAAGGGAGGTGGTAGGGAAGACAGGGTGAGAAATGTTGCCTTTCCCAGTGTATTTTCAGAACTACATCTGCCACTAAACTTACATGACTCTGCAAACTAAGCAAAAAACAACTTTTAGAATATTCCACTCAACGTGCACATGTTCAATTCAAGAACTGCTCCATGTAATGGGAACTACTAGAAATAGAAATCAGTGTCTATATTTAAAAGATACACCTAAGATCTATCATTCTCTGTTACCCTCATCTTAAAGCTCAGAAAAAGAACAGCCTGACTGAACCTATAGTGCTAAGTTTTCCACGTTCCTCATGGTGCTGTGAATTCCTTATACTTCACCCTTAATTCTTCCATATGCTTTCCAAAGTTACAATTTGGTGGCAATATTCCCAGCCTGGCACAGTTGGGGTTTATTGTGACTGACAAGATTGACAAGTGTACTTTGGGTAACATAGGCACTGTACAATCTGACTTCTACTCTCTTTTTTTGTACCAAAACTGTTCATTTTGTGATATCTAAATCAATAATGTAAATGATTTTCTCTTTAAAACACCACTGTCATCTACAATTTTTCTCTTTCTAAAGGTGCACTATATATGCAGCACAGCATCTTGCCAAGACCAACAAAAATTTTAATTCCTCTCACTCAGAACAACAATCAATGAAGTAAAACCATACAATGAAGATCAAAATAACTTCACCATGATTATGAGCAAATAGAAACTAATACTGCTTTATACAACTGCTGTCTGAAACAGAATTTGTTTTCAGCTTGCAAGTCAAAACCAATGAACTGAAATACATTCCCAAGCATAAGTTTACAATGTGGCAGAAGACATGGAATAAAATGAGATCATCTTCGCAGAAGATAAATTGCCTCTCTGCGCTGATAAGGGATTTCAATTTCCAATGAGCTAATTTTCAATACTTCCCAGGTCACAAGTATGGAAGGCCAGGGAGATCAAGGATACAAAGAATCTCCTATAGTCTACAAATAATTTGAAGGCTGACACCATTTTCAAATCTTATTTTCTGACCTCATATAAAATACCTCACGAGGAAAAGTAAGAGGAAGTCCTGAGAACAGAACAGTAACCTGTTCACAGACAGTCACAATTATTCAGCTTTTCTGAGTCTAGATCCCTAAAGTCATGTCAGCAGACAAAACACTGAAGATCACTAGTCCCAAGATAAAGGTGATGGTGAGAAAAAGACCAGAAAGTTTAGGAAACACGGAAAGATTTAGGTTGATGATAACATACCTAGCAAGTTGTGTGTACTTCTGATAGGCACAACATATATACGGAGTACATATGTAAATAATCTTAACTACAAAAAGGCACAGAGAACCTCAAAAAAGTTATGAAGTTCAAGCTGAACTTCTTTTTAATTATAAAACAACATTTGCCTGTATTACAATTTTTGCACATACCAGTCTGCTCCATGCAAACATCTCAGTTTGATAAAGTCAGTCTTCTTCAAACCTTGAGAAGCTAAATAAGTCAATTTCCTTTTCAGTCAACACACTTACCTCATGTTGCAACTTCAATTCTCCTACTGCTTCTCTACAGATATATTTCATACACTGCAATCTAACCAAACAAATACATGGCTGTTGACAGGAATCAGGCCTCCTATTTACCATGGCAGAGAAAGGAAGCAATTCAATGGTGGGAGACAACTTTTAACAGACAAATGACATTGTAGAAGAGGAACATGGAAACTAGAGTTTGACTTCAATATTTGCTGAAAACAGATGTTCGGGTTTGTTTAAACGATCAGCTTTTTCTATGACAAGAAATATCTTCCTTTCTAAAATCTGTACAGTGTTTCTTTTTCTCCACAACAAACAGCAGTCACTGAGTAACTTTCAACACTCTCTTAATCAGATCTATAGAGCTGCAGCTGGCTCCTAGCTGACAACCTCTGCTGTCTAGAAAAATCTCTGGCTGCAAGCTGGCTGCTCATCACCCAGCAGGACAGTTAAGGTATCCAAGTGTCAGAAACTAGTTGAACAGAGTGAAGTGAGATAATTTAGAAAGGCACCTGTCTCTTCTAACAAACCGAACAATGAAGCCCCTAAGCAACACTGCTTTTGTACTTTGGATGATCCGCTAGATCAAGCGGGATAAGGATGCAACATAGCAACAGTTTATCACTTTTTGATGAGTGCCAGTGAAGTGCTAAACCACAGAGACATAACTACACCATGAGCCTGCAAGAGAACATGGGTTGACTACAGTCCACCTGTAAGATTAAGTTTTTGGCATTTCTCCCTTTGACTCCTATTCAGAAAGATAAAATAATAAAATTCAACTCTAGCTATGTCATTCTTGTGAACTAAAAATGCACACTGCAAACAACAGAATATAAACTCTTACCTGCATATCCAGAATCAGTCCAGTTATCTGATTTTGCTGATTGTCTATAATCTAGAATATAAAATTGAGCAATTTAGAAGGCTTGAATCTCTTCAGATCTTTGTCTAAAAATCAGCCCACAGATGTGTAGACCTAGATTCTAAATAGCATCTTTAAAAAAAACAAATGACAAGACAGTTTAACTCTGACAGAACACAAAATTCATGCAAAATCAGTATTCTGAACAGAGACAGGCAGGTCTTGAAAAGTCATCTGAATTAGCAACAAATATGTAATTCTTTAATTAGATACTTATTTCTAAATTAAAAAAAAAATAAGTGCAGGATTTAAGGTTAAAGATGCCACCAGCAGATTATTTGCAGACTAACCTTACTGGCTTTCTCATTCTTCTCCTTGAGACTTTCATTCTCACTCTGAAGCTGTTTTGTGTCCAACATAGGAAGCCGAATACCATCTTCCAGGCATTTTTCTACTTTCTGTTGTAAACTGCCATTCAACATGAAAGAAAGATTAGGTGGGATAACAGAAATTAGCGGGTTGTGTGTTCTAGGAAAAAATTAGAAACTTTCACCATCTTCCCAACCAGAACTATAAAACTTTACCTAGCAGAATCCAGCCTTATGTAATTCATGCACCAACAGTGCATGAATGATGCAAAAATTCTAAAGTATTCAAGTTGCCATGGCACTGACAAGGCAGATTCATGCAGATGAATGCAGGTTTTATGTGCCATACTCTGTGCCGAGTGTCCCAACAGGCTCAGCTCCAGCAGTACTGTGTAGGAAGAGAGGCCAGAGAGGAGCAAAGCAAAGCTCTGCAGTGCTCACAGTTGCTCTGTGCTACTGGGGGAGGTGAAGCATGGATCAGAGGCATCTGTGAACCTTCACAGCTTTGGGAGCGTTCGAATCAGATTGTCTCACTGGGGCACATACAACTCAAAGGGGAGTCCAGAATCAAATGCTGTGCACACTGCTGGTGCGCCATCCATCACACCCTCTGTGACTTGTAATGGGGAGGCCAAGGCCATTCCTGCCAGGAATGCTCCCACACAAGGGCATGGCCTTCAGACCCTCCATTGCTCAACTCAACCCATATGCGTAGCTACAGCCTCTGTCTGCTCACCTTCTCTCAGAAAGGAAATACACTTTATTAGTGCTAATCTTGATGTCTAATTTAGAAACTAAAGGTCACCCCAACTATTTGTAGGCTTTCAGAAAAGACAGAATGATCCCCCTCTAGATTAGGAGAGCACGAAGGCCTTCCATTGGTAAGATGGAAACAATGTGTCAACAATTTGGTTGGCAAGGTGTCCCAGCCAGCTCGCCTTTCATCACGGAAACCTTTCAGGCTCCGGCGGCATGCACCTTTACTCAATGGAGGGACAAGGAAATGCAGGAACACCCACAGATACTTAATAGTGATTCTCCCCTGCTTCCCTCTTTCTCTTTAATTAAAAAAGAAAAAATTGTTTAAGTAGGTCCCCTAAAATAGAACATAGTTACAAAGTCTCGATGTCTTACCTTGATATTCTTGGATAGCTGTACCATTTGTTTTTTCATACCTAGGCAAGTTCAATGACAACATACCAGCTACAGCTAAATATCCTTGCAAAAACCTGCCCCTTTGATGAAAAGGTAAGAAATGGCTGGAATTTCTTGAAATCTTTGACCCTTCCCTGATACACCCATCAGTCAATATCCAGAAATAGCCCTACTGACAGCTTCTATACAATGCCCCTTTGCCACACAACTTTGTTGCATCCTCTCTCTGGCAACAGGCTACGATGCCACTGCTGGAGTCTCCCACACCCTTAAAGACAGATAGCAAAGAATACCCTAGGCTCACTCTTCTCTGTGGAATTAATTACCACTTGCCACAAAGCAAGCTGTAAAACCCTTACCATAAAAAGTCATTGGCATTGTAATAGATTAGGACTGCAAATAGCATTAGGTCTTGACATCAGGTGCGCTGCACACCCACTGCAGAGCACAGCCTGAGCAGCTGCTCATACCTCTGCACTGTTGTGACCAGTTCTTTTTCTTTTTTCTTCTGAGACGCCAGCTGTAATTCTCTCTCTCTGCACTGTGACCGGGCCTCTCCGAGCTTCTTTTCCAACTCAGCCATGGTTTCTTGAAGTTGCTTGTTCTTCTCTTCTAGAATTTGCAGCTAAGACAAGGTTACATTAGTCAGACACAGTGTCACATCAGCAGAAGGCCTTGCGTCAGACCACAGCCTTACAGTGACCCGCTGCATAGTTTCACACCAGTGTCGCTTATCTGACTGTGAGAAAATCCTAATACCTACAGTGCTTTCTAAAAGATTGAAATACTTCTCTTCCTAAATGTAGGGGTGAAAAAAAGAGATTTTGAAACAGTAAAAGATTTGAGAACAGATATTAGGGAGTTTACTTATATCTTTTAAATGTAAAACAAACCCCCCTTTACCTTACCTGTTTAGTCTGCCCTTCTATATCATCCAGTGTTGGAAGGTCAGCCAGGTATTTTTCTAATGTTTCAATTCGTCTTTGCTTTTCTTTGTTTTGCTCAGACTCTTTCTGGCATTTCTTTTTCAGGCTATTAATATATCGGTCTCTAGTTTTAAGCTAGAAGAAAGAAAGAGTACATGCTTTATGGTAACAGTAAAAAATAAGCCTGCTTTGGAAGCAGAGGCTGTTAACTCTCCAAGAACTGTACTCTCAGCTGCATGAAAGCATTGGCTAAGAGCACGAAACAAAACCAAAAATTATTAATCCCAATAGCTTCAAGTTGCAGGCCCACATGTGTCCTCAAACCACAGCTGCTTCACCTCTACTCAGAACAATCCACGCGCCTTATGAACTGAAAATACAAAGTTCAACACCTAAAATACTGCTAATTCTTTCACCCACTGAGATGTTCATATGCAACAAATAATCAGGATATATTTTAGCTCCTCTGGACTAAGAAAGCAACTTAAAACATGAGGACCAAGAACTTAAAAAATGGAAGCTATAAATGGAAGCCATAACCCTTATTTTGATGCAGTCTGACAATCACATCAGTGGATATCAGATCAGAACAGCTGCTTTCTTAAACACCTTAATTTTCCATAAGCCTGGAAAAGACTTTGCATTTTATTTGTTTGTATTCCTGGTACTTCTTTTGCTTTATTACCTAGATCAAAAACGTGGAAAGAAAGGCAGGAAAAAAGAGCATTTTCCACTGTTCCTCCCTTCCCTCTCTGTCTCCTTGAGAGCTTTTTGTTCAGTGCACAGAGTGGATGGGTGTTAAGGGGCAAATCAGGACTGTGCAGTGAAGCAGGGTCCAACCTACAGACCATGCTGCTAACACAAGCACTGCTGCACAGGTCCTCACCACTGCTTCCCAGCTCCTACACAGACAGCAATCCAGGCAGGAAAACTCACAAAAGAGGAAGCAGCAGTATCCAATTTCTGCTCTTCCTGCCTCAGTGAAAAGCACACTGAGGATTCACAGGAAATGGTAAGGCAGAATTTTGAGATGAATTATGCATTCTTCTTTGTCTTCCCATGGACACTTCACTGTATCACATTGCTCGTATCCCTTGAACCTGATTTAATATAAATTAAGCCCAGTAATTAAAGGAGATGAGGTAACAGTGACAATGTATCCCTAAAACATTAATTAGGAACCCCTTGGTCAATGGCACATTCCCGCTTGCAATAAGGGAAGGCTGTGAGTACATTCAATGCTACCCCTGGGAATTCCTTACGCCTGCAAAGAAACCCTTTCTCCAAACAGTTCCAAGAACACAGCTATCTTTGTGTCAGACTAAAGTCCACTCTGCCCATTCTAAGGAAGCAACAAGAGAATTGCTCCTGCTAAATAGGCACATACAGGCTGGTAAGTGCTTCTCAAAGCTTGAGGGCCACAAACCACATTTACAAACCACACTAAAAAATAAGGATTTAATTTTCGCAATGTATGTTTTTAAATTATATTGTATTTACATAATAAACACTAAAAACTACAAGAATGAGCAGCTTTTTTTCCCCAAAGCTTAATCAATACCTGATTAAAACTGTTACCATGATTACCATTTCACCTAGTATCACTTTCTAGGATATAGTCTCTGCAAATCCAGATTTATCCATTACCAAAACCTGAAATCATCAGTCTTCTTTTTCTATCACGGATAGTTTAGTGATCTCTTGAAAATAACTCAGAAACCCATACATCAAGTTGCTTTCTAGCAAAAATATGCTGCTGCAACAGTGACAAAATGAAATGTGGATCAGGAAAGACACTTACTTTCTCCTCCATCTTCTTTTTCTCCTCACTAGATTTGTTTGACAGTTGTTTCACGATTTCACTGAGTTGCAGTTCCTTGCTCTCAGCTGCTGCAATCTTTCGCTCAAGCTCCTCGAGGTGGGATGCTGATCTTTCTGAAATGTGAGGTTGCAGTGGTGTGCTCTCATACTGTGGTTGCTTCGGAAAAGAAATAAAATAATCACACAAATGAACACACACACACACCACTGTACACTTGAACTGCAGAGCAGAAAACAGTCCTGCATTTTTTTTAGCTGTCAGGAAGGGTGGGGTTTGATTTTTCAAACATTAAAAGACACAGCAACAGCATGAGTTTTGGGAATCTGAAGCAAAAACACAAAGAAATTGGACACCTTTACACTCATAATAAATGCACAAGAACATTGTGTGGCTACTTTCCCCCTAAGATTTATGGAAGATGTGTGATTCCAAAATAAATGCCTATAAATGCAGATTAAAAGCATTTTCAAAACAAATCACCACCACTGCTTTATCATACCATCTCCTGAGAAGAAAAACACTTTAAAATTGCTATGAATATGCTGAAGTAAGAGACACTTCAATCTCAAGATTCTCCTAAAGCAGAACATCAATACCAGTCAAGGCTTAGAGCCATCACTCAGGAACAAGAAGGAACAAGCCTGAGACTAGAGCTACAGTCAGAAGGCAGGTCTCCTTGTCTTTTGCTCTGTATACCAAAACTTCCATCTCCGCTGCCCAGAGACAGACAAACACAAAATGGAAATTGCCTGCAAGTGGGATGAAAAAGGAGATGTATCCAATTAGGCTTTCAATTTCAAAATTCTTTTAAAAACAAATTGGTTATCTTTAAAAACACTGTCTGTATAATTTCTTTAACTAGTGACATTCCTTCAGCAAAGTATTAAAAGATTAAAACCTTCATTAAACTAGATTTGCTTTCATAAATTTGTCTTACAGAAGGCAAGCAGAAAATCAAATACAAATCAAGCCGAAACCCAAACACATTATAAAATTTCAATCTTCTTTAAATTATGAAAGAGGAATGCACCCGCTGCTTTATTTGAAGCATAACATACTAAGATATGTGCACTAAAATTTCAGTTTCTGCAATATTGTTTCATTTGTTTGTCTGGGTTTTTTGTTTGCATCTTCTCTTCCCCCCTCCCCACTCCCCAAAAAAAAATTCTTAACCTACAAGGTTAAAACCTTAAATTTTGAAGTATTTTGTAAAAGAAAATCTGGAAGAAACAAAAGCCTAGACATTTCTGGATGCCTCAAAAAGTCTCTGTATACCTAAGTTCAGCTGAGGCTCCACTTGAATTTCTCTGCTGTCACACAAACCACAGTCTCAGCTTATGTACAGCTGTGTTATGCCAAGTACACAAATAATGTCATGCTGAAGTATCCTAGCTGAGATCCTAGTGCAGTGTTTATGACAGAAAAAGATAACATAACAAAAGAGGGAAAGAAAAGTTATTTCTCTGCATATCTCCCTTTAACAATCCCTTGCTGCATTGCCTTTTAGATATGCCAAGGCCTGGAGGCGGAATTTGTGTGCTGTAAGCAGCCACAGTCCTCACACTGATCTGCATTTCTTGGTGAACCTTGGCTACCTCATCCTTATGCCACTTGATACCTGTGCTAGGTAGATGAAACTTAGGACAAGTATACTCAAAATACCACCAGACATTCCCTTTCAGACAAAGTGCTCCCTAGAAGCACTAGCCCATATCCTTTTCAGGTTCTTGTCAAAAGGCATTCCACCAGTCTGTTTGCCTTCTCATATCTCCTCCATCTATTCTATCCATAAAATCTAACCATCTAACCACGAGAGCAGTACCTCCTCCTCTTCAGAAAACCTCTCATTAGTTATTTTCAGATACTCTCCTATCAAACTATTTTTTCTCTGACTATCTCCCTGTAGGTCTACCATACATGCAATGCTGTTGAACTCTTGCTCTTACAATTCTTTATTGCTCTCTTATTTTTATCAGACTTCAAGTATGTACAAGATTTTAACAAAACTTAGATTTCTGCATATAAAAGGTGAACTACAACACTTAGAAGGTCTTCCCTACACAACTTGCAGCTATGCAATTACACAGCCATCAATAATCACAAAATCTGTACGCTCTGGCCTGCAGAAAATTGTGAACGTGGTTTTAGGTGCCAGGTGCTGGGCAGTGGAAAGCTTTGTTGAAAGAAAAGTATTCATCCTACCTGTAAGTTAGTCAGGTACGGTTCTTCGCAGTTCACAAGATGGCTCAGTCTTGCATGTTGAGCTCGTATTTCATTCTCCCTTATCTTCTGATGTAAACTGTTGATTTGCTGATTCTGCCTGTAATACACAAATTTAAATTGGAAAAAAAAAGGAATAGAACAGAGATTAGAAAAACAGAGATCTTAAGACTTACACTGAAGAATACATTAACAATGGTATTCAACTATCCAGGATCTACATGAGCTGTGGGTTTTTTCTCACTGCAGCCAGACTGCAAGTGTAGAAATACAATTTGAAAACTCTATCAATTTTGTGTGGGTTGAGGGAGGCTTCTGTTGCCATCTGCTGCTAGGGCTGGAAGTCTAGGCAGAGAAAAGCATACAGAAAGCAGAACAAAACCAAACAAAAATGGCACCTTCATTTCACTTGGACTTCTCCTGCTTGGACCCTCTCTTTACTAAAGCTGACTTCCAACAAAAACTGAGGAGATTTACAAATCAAGGGGGACAGAAAGAACTTCAGAAGAAAAGGCCATTATATAAGATAGTCAGCCCAGCTTCCCTACAAGGTCTTGCTTTTTGCTTTGCTTAAGACTTTTCAATCAATTGCTTTACATAAGATGTGCCTTCCCCTAGGGTAAAGTACTGCAATGTGTGCTACCACAAGTACCACGCACCAACTGTTTGGCCAGTGTACAGCAGGAACAGCATCAGCACTGTATCATTATTTAATTATAACACAAATTGTATCGCTGCTTAAATCCTGACTGCATTTGAACTAGGCAGGACTGCAGGGCAATCACCTGCCAGGTCTCTGCCCCAGCACAAGTCACAGCCCCATGAGGTGTGCAGTAACTCTCCGCGGAGCTAATAGCCACCTCAAAACCTGACCCCAGAGTGGAGCTGTCAGCACCCACCAGAAACACACAGAGACCTCTCAATAAATTTAAAACCAATTTTGTGCACTCTGTTATTCTCCTCCTTTTTTACTTTAGGATATATTTACATGAAAGCAAGAATTTTCTTTTCCCACAGTTTCACCTAAACACGGAGCATGACAGGCTTTTCTGAAAACAATGATGCTGAACCTGGGTGACTAAATCCAATATTAAGAGGAAATAAACAGCAAATACAGGTTAACTTCAAGGGAAAAGACCTGCCAGGGTCTTTTCTGGAAGAGCAAATCCTACAAAGTATACAGAAAAACATCAAAATCTGTTGCTTTTTTTAAAATTTGGAAGGACTGTGTTTAGGAAGAGCACCTTGGAAACATTAGAAGGTGTTCAAAAATATGCATTATATAAGCAATAAACTAATAAAAAATATGTATTAGTGAAACCCAGCTGAAGGTACCATTTTAGCTACTCACATTCTTCTAGCTAGTCATCAGCCAACGGCATCCCTATTATCTGGTTTACAAAAGCAAGAACATATTTAAAAAATATTGAATATAGTAGAAGTTATTTCTCAGCCAGATATGTTAAAGAAAACATAATGAGAACATTTTCCCCCCATTTTTATATCTGTTAAAAACAACAATGAATGGAAAACCAGTACATGTAAGTTGTCATTTGTTGGTACCTTAGAACAATTTATTCAACATGAATGAAGAAAAAGAGAGCAAGTGAATGTATTTATGTGACTCTATAGCAAATCTTAAAATATTTTGTATCAGCACAGGTGATTCTGATGCATCCCTGTTCCCTCTACTATTTAGATTGAACAAGCTTGTGCAAGTACAAAAGGAGTATGTGACATCAGAAGACTGTGCACAATTCTGGTTGTCATCTGTAAGATGGCACTACAAACAAAAAGCTTCCAACTTATTTTGGATGATTAGGTTAAGAAATATGCTCTTAACTTGTAAGAGACCTTACAGAAGCCCAAGAGTTTGTACAATTATATGAGAAAATATGAAGTCTCAATGACTTCTGTGCATGCCTGGTCACAGAGAACAAAATTATTTAGTATGAGTTATCCAAACCTATGAACTGAAGCAAATTTTTATTTTTTAGCACCTTATTACTTCCTAGACAGATCTATTAAAAATTCATTGTTTTAAAATTATTTATGTGTTTTAAAATTATTTATCCACTCGTCACATACCCCTTGAAAGCACTATATGATTTTCTGTTTACGGCCGATTGCAATTTAGCAGTGCCTTCCTTCCCAGGCAGGATTTCAAGAGTCTGAACACTACAGCCTGAAAAATATGTTTTAAAATATTTTTCAACTACCTGTGTAGTTTGAACTACATTACCATATTTATTTTCAGAATCCTTTCCCTACCCTACCAAATCTCTATTGCAAAAAAAGGTGAGACAAGTTAATCAAAGATGAGACAGAACACAGAGTTTAACCAGCTTGCTTCTTTTCACTCTGCAAAGCATGAAACTCTCCATCATTATATAACCTTGCCAACAAAACACACTCTAGAAATGTTTTAAGGCTGTGTAGACCCCACAACTTCTTCACATAACTACTGCCTCTATGAAAACAACATTAACCTCATGGCACCCAGAAACAAACTTTTTGCTGCATAACCAGAGAGTCTGAGGTTTATTCAAAAGGAATTTAGAAATTTCAGTTGCTCTCAAAAACACAGTGCCTATTACAGTGGGAACACTGTCCCCAGAAGCCTCCCTATTAGCAATATATCAGCCCAGTACTTTAAAAAAGCAAAACCTAATACAATCAGCCTTCAGCAGTTAAGTGCCTCCAAGTTTCTGTCAAGCTCCTCAACCTTTAGTGCTTCTAGAAGCCATCTGAGTACAAGCGGGCTAAGGCTATGGCCTGAGCTCTGGGCATGGGGGAATCTGACAGGAATCCAGCCTTCAGTGCACAGAAACCAGACCTCACCTCACACATCTGGGTTCAGTGAAAGTACTGCACCTAGGCACCATGGAAACTGCTTTCCTTCACAATGTCCTTATTTTTTTTCCCCATAAGTGAGTGTTACAACTTTATGCTGACAGCAAAGGAAGAATTACAGGTGTACTGTGTGAGTGTCATGGCACTTTTCATATGGTTTCATTCAGCCCCTCTGTCCAAATGCAAAAATCACTATTTTACTTCAAGTGTCTGTCTTGACACATCCCCTACCCTTACACTCAGACTAAAGTAGAAGATAACAGGAGGCAATACCCTGATCCAAAGTCATCAACCAGCCAAAGGGACTCGGAGCTGAGAATTTTGTTTCAATAAAATAAATAAAAGTTCAAAAATGAAAATAAATCAGAAAAGGCAGGAATAAAAAGCATCCTTTTGGAAGGGGCATTTTAGTGTTCCTTATGTAAACTGATCTTCCAGAAGGAAATGGCATTAAAAGATGCATAAACTGTAAATATTCTATCCAATCAATTAATGCAAACATGAGACTAATAACATTGTTTTCACAAACACTTCTGACACAAATCTTTCCAGCTGCCCCTCAAGGTGTAATATTATTTCCAGAAACTGGGAGTGGCAGTGCAGAAACAAACAGACAAAAAGAGAATCTGAACTTCTCTTGAGGTAGGAAAAGACTGCCTGGTACACAGTTACCCACAGAAGAGTTCTGCACTGAGGACATCTTGTCTTTTTCTTCAGGTATAATGATTTAAAGGGATTTTTTTCCCCTTCAGAAGCTACCTGCTTGCTATATTTTCATCATCCTTTTTTTTTTTAAATTTCACTGATATACTGGGCAATGCCTTTTCAACCCCTTTTGAGCCATAAATAACCTGAGATCAAATCCTCTCTGTACTGCTCCCAGATACATTCCTTCTGAGGGAACTCAGCAGAAGTGATAGGTTATCCAACATACAAGACTCAAGTGGTGGTTGTGCGCTGCTCTGTGGTCTCCTGAACCAGCTTTTATGTCCCAGTTTCCACATGTTAGCTATTCTAGTTAGATTATTCACAGAAAGCCCTATCATTTTCACAAAGTAATGACTTTGGCTTATTTCCAGGTCTTAATAAATATGCATTTTGCTCCCTTTTCTTCCATTACCTTCAGCATTCTTTGTTCTTGTAAATAAAATTTCAAGGCTTCAGTCATGCTTCACTACTTCAGATCAATGACATTTTGTTAGGAAGGAAAAGTTAAAAACCTGTCATGGCAGATTGTACCATTCTCTCGCCTTTCCCAGAATTACCAATTTCCCAGAATTGCTACCCCTTCATGAAATCCTAACACTAGAGATTAGGCTGTCAAAGATGCTGATTCTGTGTAACTATTTCCTTGGCATTTAAGAACAGTAGTATTCCTTATCTGTCTTTCTGCCTGCCACAGACACTTCCATTCGTAATCCCCCCATCCTGTGACTCTACTTAAAAGCTGTCTAGAATTCAGAGGAAAACTTCTAATGCTACTTGACCTCAACTGAATCTACTGAAACTAGCAAAAACAAAGTCAGAACCATAACCATGCAGTATCAATGGAAAGAGAGGGAGGTCTCTATTTTGATTCAATTGCAGTTCTGTCCTTTAGCTCAAACAATTCCCTTTGAAAATTCAAGTCAGCACAGAGGATGTGGGATAGCAGAGAACAGCAGTCAACTCAATGTGCACAAGCCTGGACTGTCTTCAGAGACCAGCATTAACAAACTGTTTAATTTAAAACTGACTCTCCTTAAGTCTCAAAAAATATTTGTATGACATAACTGATATTCACATAATTTTCTCACATTCACACAGGACAAGTGTGGACACGTACTTATACAGACACTCACATATGCACTTGTCTGGAAATAAACCATATTTCTCGAATCTGGGACCAGTTCACCCATTCTCCATAAGCCCATCTTAGAAACCCACATCTGCCAGAGAAGCACTTCATCCCCCCAACTTTTAAGCTATTCTTCTTAATTTTTAAATTAGTGTACATCTAAGTCCCACGCTCTAAGTCAAGGTAAGATCAGTATCTTCAAACAATTCAGGGACTTTAGAACAGAGCTTCCTCCACCACAGAGGGGATAGTAGTAACTTAAGAAAACAAATGACAAGTGATGCTTACCTTCAAAAGTCACAAGTTAACAAGAATTTTCTGCTTTAGGTGAAAATGTCTGAGCAGACTTCTTCAGAATTAGGATAACAAAGTAAAATACAACATGGATCTATATTACAGATATAATTTATTCCATACTGCAGCTGGAGGTACACTGCTTTGTTTTGTTGCTTAAGAAGTTGGATACAAATTTTTATATCCCTTTGTTTTAGAGGCATGATCTCTTGGGACCAGAAGTCCAACATGCAAAGTACTGATAGGGAAAGAGATCCTTAGTACACGAAGTCCTAAAAACAATGTGAATACATTTGCCGGAATTTGGAAGATAATGCCAAAGAACGCAGCCATCAGCAAAGTTTAGAGACAAGATCTCCAATTTCCTATGCAATAAAGTTTCCTTTTTTTGTGAAATTGTTCTAAGTGAACCTCTCTTGAAGGAAATAGGGGAGCAATACCTTGGGGAGTCGAGACATGATTTCTGATTTGTATGGATTGGTTTCTTGTGGGATTTTTGAATGACTTGTCTGAACTGCATGAAGTTTGAAATGGGAGCGAGGAATGAGAGGGACACAGACACAAATGTCACTTCAGAGAGAGGACTGCACTTGCCCTCCCATGGTGGGAGTTCTTCACCTTCCATAGTCTCCTGCCAGGACAAACACAGAGCAACTCTTGCACCTCCCCTGCAGTTCTCTGCCAAATACTAGAACTTCCTACAAATATTTAAATCCTCAGAATATGAAATGGTTTAGCACCAGTTCCACAGAGAACTATCTGGGACTGCTGACCAAATTCCCCAGTGTTGTACTGCAAAAAGCAAACACCACACAACCACGACCAGTGAGAGACAAGCACTCAGCCTGACAGAGGCCAGTTTGGACACTTCATAGAAGATGTGCTCATCAGCTGGAGAGATCTCAAAAAATAACAAAAACTACTTGATGACTAAAAAACATTACTCAGGAAGAAAGACTAAGTTATATCAGGAAAAATTTTCTAATGTTTGAGCTAATTAATCACCAAACTGCCCAACCCAAAAAGGCTACAGAACACCTGGTATTCCACATACCAATAGGGTAACCATCTAGTGACAGCACTACTGCTTGCCTTTCCCAGGGCCTGACAGTTGGGTTACACAGGTGCTTTCTAGCCCGACATACTCTATTTATTGCCAAGATTTAGGTTATTAGATGAAAACTAATTTCACCAACGCAACTAGCATTCACATCTGGAAAAGTGACCTTTCAAAATAGCAAAAATTATTACTCTGTAACAAAACCTTCCTGAACATTTACCAGCTCAAGACATACAGAAGTCTCATCCACAAGTTACCTGGGTGTTTGGTGATACTGGAAAAAGATAAAGGCATCTTTTTCACACTTTTATTGGAAGCAAAGTGCATCTTGCACAGCAAAGCACTCTGAGGAGGTTCCTTACAGCCCTGCTCCCTGCACAGGACTCCCTGTTATACAAGCATGCACTCACCACACGAGTGGGTGGTATGAAGCTTCAGGTTTCTCAAAAATAGCATCAAATTATCACTCAGGATATGCTAATGCAGCAGATCTTAATAAGCCAGTCAAAAATAAAAGAATTACAGCTTTGTACTAGCATTAAAATGAGCACTATCAGAGCACATACAGCTCCATGTCAACTACTGAAGTCAGGATAATTTGATACAAGGCGAAGAAAATCTACTCCTCTTGTCTCAGTGAAAACTTCTAATCCAAATTCAGATTTGGATTTCAAAGTTAATGATTTAGCAGGTGTTTTAGGAAGGTAGCTGTTGTTACACTCTGAGGGGTAACAGTTATTCACTAAAATTGTACTTCCAAATCTACCTTTCCTGGACAAGCTGTTCAAATGCTCTTATGCTGTCTGCAAGAGAACACTGCATGCACAATTGTTATTCTCAGCAGCTTGCGTCATACGTCCAGATATTTGGCATTCATTCATGCACCTACTACATGCAGCCCCTGCCACACAAACTCTGCCAGGACCACACTGAGATATCTACAGTGGCAGGTCAGCCTCAAGAGACATTCAGCATTGCACCAAACCCTGCAATTTCAGTGGTGTTAATGTACTGAACAGAGGAGCAATGTGAAGAATTAAAACGCGATGCTGTGATTTTCTAAACCAAATGCAAACACTGCTGGCTCCCTCTGGTGCTAAATATAATGCAGTGTTACATAGTAAGCTGCCAGAGAAATAAGGCAATAATATAATCCAATTATTTCGTACAGCAGGTGACAGACATTACAGCAATAAGTGTTGCAGCAGGAAATTTCCTCTTACAGACTAAACCCTCAAGTCCTCATTCATGGCCTGTGCAACAGTTCTTATGTGGAAAAAACATGAGACACACCTTAAAGAAGTGCCACTGTCTTCTGGTATGCACACATAGAGCAGGTTTGCTTTCTTGCACCATGTTTTCACCTCCTGAAAGTAGAGTCTTCCCCTCATTTTCTTAAGAGTAGACTTAACGAGCATTTCTGGTTTCTACTTATTAACTTAGCAGTGACCCCTAGAGCAGTTTTAAAAAGCAAACCAAAACCACTTTTAAACCCATTCATTTATGCTGTGTACTACTTAAATACATGCTAAACAGACTACACAAAACCCATCAATTTAATTTATCTATTACTAAATCTGTTCAACACAGCATACAGATTCAAAATCAAGGTACTTCTATTCTCAGGCTCAAGTGGCTTTTTGGGATTTTAAAAACTTAAAAATGCTTGCATTTCTAGTGACACACCAAGTATTATGATTCACACTGTTAAGCTTTACTCCTTGAATTGTTTTTGTAACTATTGGAAACTTACTTGCTACTATTCCTATCTGGTAGATTTCCAAAGCAAAAGAAGGAAATTTAATAATCTATTCTGGAAGGGCTGATTTTTTTTGCCTTTTTATCTTTGTGTGGAAAGAAGGAAAGCAGGCAGCATGTTTCACTTTCCCTCTGCTCTTCCTCCCTTTTTTAACAAGACCAAGGTACAACAGCCCAAAGATGATACCCTGTACAGAGCATCCATTTCCTACATATCAAGAGATTTAAGCACTGCTGTGAAGAACAAGGTGTGTGATGCTAATCTCCTCCACTTCCTCAGTAAGTGGGACACCAGTACGATTCCCAACAAAAGAGTGTCTAACCTTAAAAAAAAAAGGGTTAATGACCCTGTGGATGAAAGGGAGGCTGGTGACAAGGACAAGAGGGAGGTGTTCCTGGGGTGCCTCTTTCCACCCAGCTGTTCCTTGTACTTGCCAGCAGCAAACAGCTGGGTCTGGGGCACTGTGCCAGCTGCTGTCCCGCTCCTCGGGCTACCAGGCAGCAGGAGGCTAACACATTTCTCCTGAGCTTCTGTCCCCTCAACTACCAGTTTGTAAATTCAGCATTCAACTTCAGGAGACTACACCTTTTATAACTTCATGAAAACCACATACACAAAGAGCCCTCTCAGCAAACAACTCCCACCTAACCTCATTCAACAAATTACTTTCTTCTCCATTTCCCCAAAGCATAAATTTTATTCTGCAATTTAGCTACCATCATGTTGAATTAACTACACTTTAGCAAACTTCATGTTTTTAATTTTAGGCCACTATTCCCAAAGAAATCCAAACTCTGAAAAGGAGTTTAAATTAAGCTCAGGAAGACCAAGAGCTGGAATTTGGTTTACTCCCAAATCCCATTCTAAGCTCAGTGCAAGAAGGCCCTGTGCTCCCATGTGCTAAATATAGGTAACACCACATTTTCACTTAGTGCTGCTTTGTGCCTTGAAGAAAAGTAGTTTTCACACTTAAGCCTTATTAAGACCCCATCTAATAAGAATTGTAACACTACTGCTTCTTAATGGAGTTCTATTTCAAGGTTTTTGCACAGCAGATACATATAATTTTCTTCATGAGTGAAACCAAAAGTATTTTGATTTATCACAGAAAGCACTACCTCATCTTAAAACAAAAAATTAAACAATCTGATATTACAACTTTATAAATATACAACATCGATTTTTATTAATCTTGAAAATACAAATCTAGTGATGTTTCTATTTCAATTTAAAATACCTTTTCAGGCAAATATTTTGCTCAAATGGAAATTCAACATTCAAAGAAGAGCCTGTTCTGTGATGTACTGTCACACTGCATTATTACAAATTACAATATTTAACACCAAGTATCTACTTGAATATGTAACATCACTAAGTGGTCTGCTCCATTTCAATAGCTTCCAAACTGTATTTTGCCTTTCAGCTGAATGAAATTATCTAAACGGACTTCTGGTGAGAAATCCTGAAGGAACTGTATTCATTATGAGAAAGTCACACAAAAGAAATTACTTGTACCAAAAAAGAACCAGCACGCCATCAATGGGTATCAAGAAATAGCTTTTTTTCCTCCACACGGACAGTATCAGGTAACATTACCAGGGAGCCAGGTTGCAAACAGTCATTTCAGAACCTTCTCCCTTGACTGTAAACACACTTCCAGCATGAGAAGAGCAACACCAACTGCATTTTTAGCTGCCAGTGTGTAACAAGCCTTCACGTAGAGTGCACAGGATGGTAAGCCCAGCAGAGGCACTGAAGACTGTTGTCATTACATTGCAAGGGTTCCATGTTGTTGTCCCCTTATTGCAAAGGGTTTCATACCTCCTTGATGTTTCTCGTAGGCAGCTCCTCTAAACACTCACTCTTCCTCCTTCTCACAGTAGCCAACTGACTCCAGTTCCCCTCAACCAACCCATCTACTATTTTACAGCACTCTTCTTCTTATTGGTTACAGATGTGGCCTGTTAAAGTCAGGCCTGCTCCTAATCTTTAATAATTAGCTCAGCTGCAACTTCTTAGGGGTAAGATTACTTCCTATACTACCTTTATTTGCTTATATTCTATCCCCCTACAGAAGACCACCCCAGCCATCATGAGCAATGCACTCACAAACTCTGCTGGCAGCCTGGCTCCCAGGAGGTGGGCTGCAGGTTTGCTACTGCAGCATTACTACTGACATTGCAAGCCTGAAAAAAACCTCACTGTACTTCAGATGGCCTTTAAGCAGCTGATCAAAAGGCTCTGACAGAGGAGATGTAAACAACAGCTAAAGATGTTTCCATTTTAACTTCTTATCCCCTTGGGAGATCACCACCTCAGCAGGAGAGCCGGCAGAGTGGGATGGTGAGTACATGCCTCAATTCCTAACTGTGCCATCTTTGCTGCAGCAACAGGTAAACACACACTAACATCCTACATCCAACTGGGGAACCCAGTGACAACTTCAGTGATTGCTGAAAAGCCACCACAGCTACTCAGCTACTGGCCAGAGTGCTAAGGGACAGAAACACCTTCAGCCACTGCAATTCCTCATTCTGTTGCAATAGAGGAATGAACAGATCTTGTACAAGCATAATCCTCCTGGTACTAGAAACTGAGTTTGGGCAGTGAGTTGCTATTAAGGCCCATTCAGATTGACAGGAATTTTAATACAAGCTTATATATTTATTGACATAAAGATTCTGGATTTAATGATTTAATTTTTTTTAATCGGACCAATTTGTATGAGGACTTGAATAGGCCTTTACTGCTGAATATTACTACAAAGGCCAGTTTCTCAAAGCTTTATCAACTGGCTTCAAATATATTGCATTTCTGTACTTGTGATGGAAAAGAAAATCAGCACAATGCAGCTGACCAATTTTCATCTTGGAACTCCCTTCCAAGACCTTACAAGCAGAAAGACGTCCTATACAAACCTGTAGCCTGGTAAGAAGCTAAGAGGGGAACCTGACAGCAGAAGTGGCTCTTGGGCTCACTGTTCCCTTTCCACTCCAGCGGTATTAAACCTCCCAAATACATTTCCAACTTTGTGTAAGACTTTAGGCCAGCTGCCAGTCTTCTCTCCTAGCAGGATTAGCTCCTACATACTTGTGCATGAATAGTGGCTGGACTGAAACCGAACAACTTTATTAAGTAGCTCTCCTGAAAGCCAGCTTTTACATTGTAGCTTTCACTTCATCTAATCTAATTGATGCAGCAGGACCTGGGTACTTACCTATCAATCACAAACTCCTTCTGTCTTAGCAGCCCTTCTTTAATTTTCATTAGAGATTCCCAGTTGCTGGAGTCCTGATAGCTGGTAGCTGGGTAACTTGAACGAGATGTTCCAGGTGAAACCTGCATAAAACAATTGCAGGATTAGGCCCTAAAAGAGTGAAAGTAAATAATGTGCTACATATTACAGCATTTACAAAGTGGTTTGCTCTTATAGAAACCTAAGGACTGATTTTCAGTTTAAATCAGATTTGCTTTGTACGAAACAATTGGATTTATAAACAAATTTCTAGAAACAAACTTCAGCCCAGTGTCATTGATTTTATCATTTCTCTACTACACAATTCATGGCTCTGAAAGCAGTTTGGAACGAAAATCTCACTTAGAATTAACCACCTCATCAAGAGGAAGACCACAAACTGTTCATATCATATCCTGCTGCAATCCTTGCAGCACTTGAAAGGCCAGGGCCGGGTAAGCTCAGACCCGCTGGTAACGGCGGGTAACAGTCACCACTGCCCCGTTCAACTCCCGCCTGTAACGTTGCTTTACACAGAAACTTCCCTTGACCTGTATGCACTTAAATACAGAATATGGGAATATAATTCTGGCTAAATTGTAAGAGAATAAAACCTTCACAAGTAACAGGTTCCAGGCTTTCTATTAAATTTCACAAAAGCCAGGCTTCGTGTCTCGCAACAAACTGAGGGCAACAACTGACCTAAATATGAACCAACAACATCATTGTTTGGAAGAAAAGTAAAAAAAAAAAACTGGGACATTTAATTGAGAAAGCATTTATTACAAATTTATTACAAATATTTGCATCAGGAATTCACATAAGGGATGGTTTAAGCTAGAGCTTCTGAGATCAAACTGAGGAGTCCTAGCATCAGCTGCCATGAAGTATCATTCAACCTTACACTAGTTTTTGGCATCAGTGAAAAAAGATAACTCTCTTTATTTTCTGAGAGGCATCCTGGACAATGCTGTCTTTCAATGTTTTTGAAAAAGAGCAGAAGGAAAAATAGTGAAAACATGAGTATTTAAATAAAAGTACTTTAAGCTCTTTTTTCTTTTATAGCACCACAATATTTTAAATTTCATCTGAAATTACAACAAACTGTATTAAGACCAAGACATATGATCAACAATTAAAGTAAATTAAACAATTGTCAAGCACTCCATGCTTCTGGTCAAAGTTTTACTGTGAATTATAAGACTGAATGGAAAGAATTCGCTGCTTAAACCCCAATATACCATGAGGTACTAAAAGTCAGGAGCCAATTCTTCACAACTATAATCTCTTCTGTAACTTTAAAAAGTATTTCTTCCAATTCAGTTTACTTCAGTTTAATCCCTAGCCTGGTCACTGAAGTGTTTCTGCACATTTATTCTCTTTCAATTCATAACCTAAAACCAGGTAAGATGACAAGACTTAAAATTTCTAAAAATTTTTCAAGACTGTTACACCCCCACCTCACCCTTCATCCCCCCAGGTCCAATTTATCTGCTTCAGGGAATATTTCTTTTGCTTAACAAACTGGAGAGCTTCAATAGTAAGATGAGTTATGAATGATTAAAAAAACAAATGAACAAAAACTGAGCACAAAAACCATCAACAGCTCTACACATTAAATACTGCACACCAATTAAAAACAAAATCTGAACTGGTGACATAATTTTTTTTTTTTTGTTTGTTTGGGCAGTGATCTAATAAACTCAGGAAAGACACCTAGTCATGATTCTTCCCATAAGTAACACATATGTAGAGTCTTTACAGCTTAAAAGTTTATTTTGCCTGCGTTGCTCCATCCAGATCACATCACTTCAAAGTCATCTTTGTGCTTACAGAATACCTTGGGATTCTCACATACTGTTCTGTATTAGTTATACATATGACTGGCTGAATTGAGAGGCACCAGCACTAACCTATTCCAGTTAAAGTCTCCCAGTGAGCCATGCCATGTCATGCAGTACAAAGTGACAACATCAGGAACTATCACTGGACTTCATGTTATGAATTTTTTTCCTTTGTTTTTTCCCACTATAGTGCTGATGAATGCTTTCCTACATCCACCTCAACACCATTACACTACAGTCAAAAGAGAGAAAAGAAACAGTCCTTATTGCAGCTGGGATTCGATCTTTACTTCTTAGAGCCAGAATTTCTTTCTCTACTCAAGAGAAAACTCACAAGCATTTGGCATGATGAACAGGAAATATATGGCTTTATAAAGCCAAACCAATTTATTGAGCATGATTAATGTTGTCTTTAAAACTGAACTATAAAAATGAAGAGATTAAAGACAGCAATTTAAATACAAACCTAACTTAAGAATGAAAACATTCTGGAAGTCACTGGTGGTTTCTTTAAGAGAATTCTTCAGTGCAAACCCTTTATTTCAATCTAGCACCTCTGCAAACCTTAATTTGCACTGAAGTCAGAAAAAGCTCCTTTAAATTTGGTACAATAAGTAAGTATACAAGTCAAATACTGTAGTTGCTGAAAAGCAATGCAATGTGTTTGCAAAGTTAAGAACAGAGCAATATTTTGTGAATGATATGCCAAGAATAGTGTGTTACTTTGGGGTTTTTATTAAATTTAAACCATAAAGCCTCCACAGATTACTCACTGACATACTTTAACTTTGGAATACACCCAATCCTATGGAATATATACATGCTGTATACACATATGTAACACCAAAACATATTACTTTGTATTAAAATTGTATGCTTCTATTTTTCACTCTGAACAAATGAAAACAAACAAAAATGTTTGATTCTAATATCATGTTTAATCCAATTTAAAGAAAAAGAATACACTAAAAATACTTCTTAGCACTTCCCAAAATAACAAGACACTTCACTCATTTATGAGCACATGGTGTTGACTACTACAAACAGATTTCTAGCTGCTTTGAATTGTGTGGTAACACACAGGCAGCCCGCTTACGTTTGAGTATCTTGCCTCCTAAGGATATCAAACCAAATAGTGAGACCAGATACACTTCCAGGAGTCATATTTAGAAAGCCATCCACAACTCCAAGCCCTCAACTTGAATCGGCCACAACTACAAAACAAAATACCATCTGGAAAGACGCAGCATTCTTTTCTATCTGTCCTACAAAACACAACTATTTTTGTCACCTGGCACCTCTTCTGAGAGTATCAGCCTTGTCCTGAGAACATGTGTTCAGTTAGAACAGTATCCTTTGCACAGTGACATCCAAAAGTCCTCACTAGCTTGTTTTGTGACAGAGGCTTGGCAAACCTTCAAGTCACTGTTGAGGCAAAGTCAGCTGCTGGGGGAAAAAAAAATAAAATAAGAAATCTTTGCTGTACTAACCTAGATGCGAATACTTACTGCTGGAACAGATATTGCTGACTGATAGCTTCATGCTTATTATCAGTGGAAAAAGAATTTTTCTGTGGACAGAGTGTAACAACATTTAGATAACTTAGATCAAATATCTTTGGGTTTTAAATTGTGCTAATGAAAATTATCTTCTCAAACATGCCCACAGTTTCTGCCTGAAGCAGATCAGGGTCTCAGGACACAGAGGAGCCCAGCATTCCATGTGTACCATGCTGTATCATGTCAAATGATGCAATTTACTACATTACAAGGTAAAGTCTGAAAATGTCAACATAATCTCAAAAAAACCCCAAAAACCAAACAAACCCCTCCAAAACCCCAATCGATTTGAAAGGGTTTTTTCATTAAAGTCACAGCTTAAATAATTTAGTGTTGTCCATACTCCAACTGTAAATGTTCACAGTCCATTACTAACAACTAGCAGAGCACCAAGAATTATGCCAGGTGTGTGATTCCTTCTGGACAACTGCTTACACTGCCCTACTCTATCATAAACTCCTGTCCATAGGGATCATTCCTCTCTTGATGCATTTAACAGGCATTACTCAACAGAAAGAGAATTCCTTGCATCCACAGCTAATCCAAGGCAAAGAATCAGCACAAGCAATGTTAGCAGGAGCTAAGGATTCCATTTTTGACTGACAGTTGAGGAAACAAATATGGGTGACTGCTCAGGCTGTGCCTCAGGGACATCACTGGATGGATAATGTGGGAGAAAGTAGAGGTGGAGGTGGCAGCAGCAAGCCTAAATGGACTCTTCTCATGGAGATGCCTCCTGCCTATGTGTCACCTGTGATGGGAAAAGGTTTAAATCTGCACAGGCACAGCAGCAGTCACTGAGGAGCTCTGTAACTGCTCCCCACCCTGGGTAAGCTAAAACGATTTACCCATCCCTTCTTCTCCACACAGATTTCTTCCCAAGAGCAGTTTCAGGTCAGAACAGCTCCCATAATTGAGACAATCTCAAAAGATCATTCGTCTTTTTCCAGGTGAAACATGACAGGGATGGTGGCTGTCAGGCAGGAAAAGCTACAGAAGGCTGCAACCATGGAATAAGGCCCTCTTTTAAGGAATGATTTATACAGAAAGGCTGTGCATTGCAGAAATGGACTAGAAACACAGCTACAAAGCTGAATCCTCCACACTGTAAAAGATTCTGAGCTGGGCAGAAAAAAGACTACAGACAAGAATTTATAATTTGTGGTATCTGTACCTCACTGCCTACTGCTCTACTCTCCTCCATCTTTGCCTTTTAGGGAAGATAGTGTTTCTGCTCAGCAGGATACAATCACTACAATTCTTGGCAGCAACACCTAGGCTGTATCACATTTTGCCTATGCTTTCACAAATTTCCAGCAGTCACAGGGGAAAGAACATCTAATCATGCCCTTGCACTTTTATTATTCCAGCCATGGTATGTGGTGTTCTTTGGGGAATTTCTTTAATGTGGAAAACATCATTAAAATCAACATTGAAACACCATCAAATAGTGAGGTACTAAAAATACAGGTGTATTGTAGAGAGGTTAGCACTGCCAACAGCAAAATAAAAATCAATAAGGTTTGGAAAAAAAATCCCAAACACATACTTCATATAGACATGCAGCCTGCAAAGTAGTTAATACAAGAGAGACCACAACTAACAGGGAAAATACACTTGACAGGAGTTGACAATTTAACCTGCCTGAAAATCAGCTTAATACAAGTTCAGGATTGCCTGTATATGGGATGTCAGGTTACAGAAAAGGGGGTGAGGAAAAGGATAAAGCAGTGACTCTAAACAGCTCTGGCATAAACCCAGTTGCAAGAGTATGCCTGGTAATACAATGTGAGAAATCAGAAAGTCACTGGAACAGTAAAACATGTCCAAAGAAGAGGAACTTTCATGGCTAAAAAGCTTAGAATGATTTATCCTAAAGAACAAAATATCACAAAGGCTGAAGAGACATGAAATCAGACAGCAAATACCTTGTTTCCTAGGTTGAGAGTCCATGTAAACTAAGGTTGATGGAATGAAAATTGAGATATGGCAATCTGGGATAAGAGTATCAGGAGGAAACAAACAAATAAAAACGAGCAAACAACAACAAAAAAAGTCCATCAAACCAACTAAAGAGATGGAGAAAAGTAGCAAAAGCATACTGCAAACAACTAAGAGAAGATCCAAATTTTAAGATTTTAGAATCTGCACTGGATGAAGCTTAGGAATTAAAGGGCAAGCCAGTCCTTATTTGATGAAACATCAGGACTTCCTTTGAGGTAGGATTAAATAATGCATTCATATGCCTAAAAACACACTGACTACACTATGCCAAGAACAGAATAATCACAGTTAGGCACCAACTCATCAACAAAAATTCAATAACCAAAATTGATTTTAGAAGGGATCACCTGGAAGATATATAGCCAGAACTGAGCTGCATGGATGCTACATCTGTTGCATAACTTTTTAAAGCTTTAAAAAAAAAAATTAAAATGCTAATGCTATTTACAGACACCACCACTATCATCATAAACTTTGAGGAAGTGGAAAGCTTTCAAAATGGAGAAGAATAAACGGTAATAGCATTCACATGCCCCCTAAAGGCAGCACTCCCTCTAGTCATTACACTTCTACTAACACATTTGTTCGAACTTGCTTCACAAATGAAATCCCCATTGCACACAGGGCAACACACTTAATTCAGACCTCACAGATTTTACTCTCATAAGCCCGGGAGGAATCTGACAGTCCTGCAATTTACTGCTGTTTGTATATTTACTTCTTCCCCAACATTGTTTATACTGCAGCTGAGGCTCCTGAACTTCATCAAGGTCAGGTGTGATAATCACAACAAGGGAGGAAGACATGATCCCTTCGCACAACAGCTTACAAATGAATTAAGAGCAAAGCATAGCAAGTACACGGTTGCTGGGATACGACAAGAGATGGGAGAAAACAAAAGCTAAGGTCAGGCAGCTATTCACCATGGAGGAAAAAAACCTTAAATAAATAAAAAACAAGCAGATATTTTTTACTGATAGCTACAGGGTTTTGATAGCAACCGCGTGGTCACTTAAATGTGGCATAAATGTACACTGCTATCAAAGGGAGTGGGCCTGTTCTCCTGCCTCTTCTCACCACTTCAAACAGTCATACCTTTCAGCTCCCTCCTGACAGCCCCAGTCCCACACTCTTCCCCCCATCCCGCACACATGAAGCTTATTTGCATCTCAGTCAGACTCTTAGCAGATTCATTGCACTGAAGGCCATGTGAGATCTAGCACTGGCACACACTCTTAAGTGGAAAAGCAGTGTACAAGACAACACATTTTGCAGTGGCACAGCTTCGTGCTGGATTAGTATGAACATGACCACAAGCTGAATTATCTAAACTACAGGCACTGCCAAACCCTTCCAAAGTATCAGTGTATAGACTGAGTATTTTCCAAGCTTCTGAAAAAAACCCCTATTATCCAGTTGCAATGACATTGTTAAGTTACTGGCCAAGACCCGGTGTTTAGGTAAGCAATCAATTCAAGAAAAGGCACTTGCACATGAAGATAGCATAACAGAATAAAACCAAAAGCCTACTGCACTTTATTTTCAAAATAATCCTCCCTGTGTTGGCTCTATGAATTATGACAGCACACACAGGATCAGCAGCACAGTCCTAGCCTACAGTCAGAGACTGCATATGTAAGATCCCTATGCGCTCAGAATCTGCAGTCAGAAGGGGATCCTGAATAAAGCAGAAATATAGCAGGGGATTTGCAAGGGAAAGGAACTGCAATTCTGATCACCAATTAACTGGCAAGGTTTTGTTCCTTCTAGCATCCCTGATGGTACTGTGCAAAAGCCTCCAACAACAAAGAAGCAATAGATTAACTCTGGAAAGAGTTTGCATGGATTCACGCTGTCAGGGCAGAGACAAGGGCAGTCTCCTGGAAGAGGCTGCAGCCACTCAGCAGTCCTCCCTGCCCTTCCTGACTCCTCATCTCTGTCCCCATAGCCCCTACGTTCCTGAAGGGTGAAACCAGCACTCCTGGAGCTGCACAGGGGATAATGACACACCCTCCTCTGCTTATCTTCCCCCGAACAATCACACTTCGCCTGCTTTTATGTGTTCTTATAACATTCCTTCATACTCCGTGCAACACCAATATTATTTTTGTCATAAATCCTTTCCATTTATATTCTGGCAAATGTTATGAACACAAAACACTTCTAGGTGCCACTTAATATGACGTTAAAAGCAACAGTGCCTGGAATTTTCCACTGATAACAACTGCGTCTTTCCTAAGTATAGAAGCACTTGTTTTATTAAGTGTTCATTTTATCTTCCCACTGCATTGAAATTCAAATGTTCTTTACTATAAAAAAAATTTTAAACATCTGGAGATGAAAGGGAGCTTCCACAAGAACAACTTTTTTTTTTTTTTAGTTCAAGTTTCACTGGTAAATTCATGATTTCTTTTTGTTTCTTATTCTGTCCTGGAAAGCAAAGTGACTACAGTTATTAAAAAACACTACTGTTTTATGTGCTCAATAAATACAGGGCATGTTATTCACTACAAAAACTTATGAACTGTACAAGTAAGACAGAAGAGAGTAAATTTAGTTTCTTTGGCAGAAACTTGGAGAACTACAAGTGACAAGTACCAACAGACAGAAGTAGATTAGAAAAAAGGAACAGTTGGCAAAAATCAATCATGAAGGACATGTAAAATCGACATCCTCAGCCAGGTTCTGATCGTTTATAAAAACCTTTAAGTTAAATGCACACTGCTAATTCCTACAAATACCAGTTTACTGAATGCCAATCTTGATTGCTCATGATTACTTACTATGCCTGCTCGTGGCTAAAGTGGATGCAAAAAGTGACTTTGAAAGCAATCAAAAAAACAGCTATTTTTTGCCAGCCTGCACAAACTTTGCAAGGATGAGCAGAGCTGGCCATCAATCTTGCGCAGAAACTAACAGGAGTCCTCCTGTAACATGAAGGTAACAAAAAGAGAGTGCAACTTGGGTGAATATTAGAGGAAAAAAACCAACAGCCCATACTTACACAGTAATTGAAGAAGAAAACTTTAAAAAACCTTATAAGCAGAGAGCAACAAATTCTCTTAATGAAACATGCAAACATATTGAAAGAGAAGGAAGCCACTATGGATTCAAAGTGAAGCAGGAGCATACATTTGGAGAAAACTGATGCTCTGCAAATTCTTTATCCAGGGGCTTGAGTTTTCAAATGGAAGTTGTTGAGATTCTGTGAAGGGTGTTGGCCCCTAAACCAGAAAACTGAGACTCTCCTTTCCTGCGTTCCATTTGCTTTAGCTTTTCAGGACTTTACAAGAAACATGAGCCATACGTGTTAATATTCAGCACAATTAACTGAAGTTTAAAATAAACAAAAAAAAAATCCCACAAAAATAAAGCAGAAACATTCAGAATGTTTATATTAGAACAAATCCAACTATTCCCACAAACTCAAGAAAGCACCTTTTATTTAAAAACAATAATCCAGAACTGGTCTCTATGAGCACTTGCAGAAAAAAGGGAGTGAAATTACTGGAACAAGTGCACTTCAAGCGTTGCACATGCAACTTCTGTGCATGTTATAGCTGATGGGGAAGGAATGATTAGATAATACACTCTTTTAAACTTCTTTTAGGCTGATAAACCAAAATAGTTAGCAGTAACAAAGACATCCTCTCACACACACCTTTGTTCTTCTCCAGTTCTTATTACCACGAACATAGATTTAAAAAAAAAGAAAAAAAGACAAGGATACTCTATAAACAGTGGCAAGGGTACTCTATAAACAGTGGCAAGATTTAGTAAGGCTGCCTTAGTGGGGATTGGAAGACAAAACCAAGTTCTCTACTAAAACAGTTTCGTGCAGAGTTAATAAGATCTGTGGCCATCAGAGTGCTGCACAATGTGAATACAGTATTAATCAACATTTATTGGTGACTACTTTGAAAAACTTCCATGGATGGGAAAAATAGAGGCATACTCATGTTTTCTGTCTCAGCTCCAGAAATTCTTCCCAGATGGAACTAGCTGTTTCAGCCAGCAAACCAAGCAGAACAGCACATGAACCTACTGTGAAGATTAAATTGCTTCAAGCAGGGATTCTACCATCATCCCTGTACAGCATCACATATATGATATATCATCACGTAGACATTTCAATCACTAGCTCCAGAATTTTGAAAAATAAAAAAAATTACTTTTATATTTTTTTTTTAACTCACAAGGAGACACCATGTACTTGCATCACTCTGTGAATTTTAGATGCATTTATAGAGGCTCTGCCCCTCTGGCAAATCAGATCCTGGAATCTCAAATCAGACATTTGAAAATCCAAGCTTGAAACACCTGCATCACTGATAAACAGAAGAAATGTTGTTACTTTAACACTGCACAGCATGTGAAAGCAGCAACCACGCAACCATGGAAGGTAGTCACATAATTTATGTGTGGAGTAAGTGACGGATATTTGAACTGTTTGGCTTCAATCCAGATTGAACCTTTTCCACTTGAGTTTATAAGGGGTACTTGAAACACACTTGTCTCTAGCAAAAGCAGCAGTATGATGTAAGGGTGCATCCAAACATCCGTGTCAGTGTGTGAAGGTGTTTTCCTTCTTACAAGATAAACTCGGGGGAGCCCTAGCACCTTCTTTATATAGGCAGAAAAGGCAGAAGTTCACATTAAAAAAATAAATATAATTTTCATCACCAGCAATTAGTACTTGTCACCTGTAGGTCTCCAAGTTTCTTAAAAAGAAACTAGACTTATTCTACAGAGAATAAATTGAGACAAGAACAAAGACAATTGGTCTATTCAAAGAACACCAAAACACAGCATATTCTCTAGTGTGGAAAATTTGTAAACAAAATCCTGGTTTTAACAAACACAAATGAGACTATCTCTACCTAAAGAAAAATAAATATGTGTTGATTGAAGTAGGCTCATTTAGAAGGTGAGAAAATTCATGTTTCAGAATGAACCACTTTTGTTTTCGTTTTCTAATTCACAGAGATGTCAATAATAATGTTATACCAAGTACTCACATAACCAATTGATACAGAGGACTGTATTTGAAAACCATAGAACCAATTAATTCTCAATAAAGGCCACAAAAAGAGTAAAAAACCAAATAGTTTCTTCTATAAGAATGGAGTCATAAAAGCAGGAAAAAAGCTCTCCACATCACCTCAGTGGTCAGGAAGCTACAGACAAAACAGTCTGGACACTACACTTGACAAAGTGTAGTGACTGACAACAGAACTACCATGAGAAAGCAGCTGCCTGAAACAGAATACATAGTCAGAAAATATCTGCAAGACCAGGAAATCTCTTCTTGCTACTCAGAGCTGGTCTAAACCAAGGAGTAGAACCATGTTTTTATCTGGCACATTCTCCAACAGAATAAAGAAAAATATGAAGTTGTTTACCTGAAATTCTCAGGTAATGAAATTCGGGATCCTAATTTTCTGGGGTGCTTTTTTGCTGAATGTTTTTTCTCTGTTTTAGCTATGAATTGCATGAAACAAAGATATGGAGCAATAGATAGCTGACGCTCACCATGGGAATTAGTCTTATTTATAGTCACTCAATAGAGGGAAGAGTAAAAAAAACCCCAAACTTCGGAGCAATGGAAAGAAGAAGTGAAGAAAAGACATACACCATTCTGTAACACCAAGCAAGAGAAAGAAAGATGTTGCTGGCTCCCACTTCTCAAAGTAGGGCCACGTGAAAATTAGCCTGACAACTCTTTAAAGGCCTGATTTATACCATGTCCATGTTGATCTGAATGAAGACCCTCATGAGGCAAGGTCCTCGTTGAGGCCACTGCTCTACCTGCTGCCCCTCCACACTAGCTGAGGGTGATCACTGCAATAATCTGCACAAGAGAATCTTTCAACTTCTAAATGATGCCAAAACATTCATCATTTGGGCAATATTTGTGCATTTCTGTTAGGACAACTTTCAGCTAAAGATAGGTAGCAGCAAAAGCTAAAGCCCAATCGTTTCTCCTCAATTCTGCAGTTACGCCTTCAAGTGGAGATAATCCAGCACCACCACTTGGCAACTGAAACGTGGTCTTCCAACTTTATCTCTCCTTCATGTGCCTTTGTCCCGCTGTTCATCTATCACTCACAACATGTCAAATAACACAACTAATCTCTGTGCTTCCCAGAACAGTTTATCTGAAAGACACTCAACACAGTTTCTTAGGTATAAGGATCTCGGCACGCCACCTAAGGCACATTGTTCAGCTTAACCAATTGAGGACACCAGTGAGCACTAAAATACAGTGTTCCCAGGCGTTTCACAGAAATAAAGAACCTTCCCTGTAATGAAGATCATTGAATTTCCTATCCTGTCTCATGTTGCTATTTTGAAGACACTTTGCATCACTGAAGATAACTGCTACTAGTAAATTATTTGACATTAATTAACCTAGTAAAAAGGTAAACATCATTGCTGTGAAAGCCACCAGGTATTTACAACACAGCTTTTTGTGCTGTCGATATTTTGTTGCAAAATAAACCACCTAAATGGGTCAAATCTGTGCTAATTGTATTGTCTCCACATGAAATAAATGTTTCCTAATGGGGTTTGGGAAGAGGAAGGACACAGCCAATTTTCAGAGCGAGAGCCAGGCAAAACTTCTTGTTTCCCTTCTCTTCTAACACTGGGTCAAAGCACCAAAGACAATAAACAGGCGTGACACACTTCTGCACCCTGTGTTCTACTTTAATAGTTTAAGGTTTGTGCCAGTAACAGCAACTGAAACAAAAACATTCAAGATAACCTTTCAAAAAATGTCTTTGGTCAGTAACAAATCTGATGACTAGTACTACCAGAGCATTCACTGTTCCCAAAAAGAGAAATATTTCAGACCAAGTTTTCTATAAATTTATTTTGTACTTTTTCCTAATCACTTTGTAATGGTATGCTTTATAAACTGCTGCCTCAAAAAGTAATTTAATCTTGCTCGTAAAAAAGAAAAAAAATGTGAAGACCAAACTAATTTAATGTCTGTCCCATGGTTAGGAAAAGTAAATATATCTTGTCCCAGGGGAAAATAACATGATGCAAAGCCTAGATTTCTCAGCAGAGCTGTTTGCTGTAATGCTAACAAAGACCATAAGTCTCACTACACAAAAGCAGGAACATCTGCAGCTTCAGAAAGGCAACTTCCTCCACATAAATCCAGAAAAGAGATTTGAGACTAGAGATGTGAGTGAGATTCACTGAAGTCAGATAATCATTAAAGGAGGCATCAGGTAAAACATACAAGCAAATGGGTCGTAAATCTATGAAATTCAAGTAAAAAACCTTAAATGCATTAAAAAAGTGATTATCTCTCAATCAATTAGGCTGTCACCCTATCTGGTGTGATTCTGGAATGCTATTCACATCAGCACTGAAAATGCTGATTTTTCTGAACTTTTAAAGGAGGGAAAACCTCACATTTTCCTTTAGGATGTATTAGGCTCACAGCACAAATGTAACTGAAGGATACATTAGCTCCTTTCTCTTTAGAGAACCTTAAAAAGGGTCCTGTAAACCACATCTGCTAATACCTGGATGACTACAAGCAATTACCCATCACAAAATCAGGCCAGAAAACTACTGGTTACAAAAAGGAAAGGTCTCATTTTAGACTTCAGCTTCAATACCAAACTTTGCTACTCTGTCCCACATACATGCAAATTAATGCACATTTGTGGGAGCATTCACGTCTCTCTTCTGTGTGTTTTTTGTTACTGTTAAACCAAACGTGCCAACACAAGAACTTCTGCCGTGTGAGATCACAGAGGCACTTTTGCAGTGTGAGAAAACTGCAGCAGCATCATGAAAAATCTCATTAACTGGAGTATTCAGACTTGCTGCTGAATTTCTTTATATTATTAACAATTGGACTTGGGTCACAGTCCATTTCTATACAGAACCATCACTATCAGCAGACCAGACAGTGACACCTCAAACTGTTTACAGACTATACAGGTGGTCAGTGTCTACAGCTGGAATTTTGAAAACTAGCACAAGAAAGGCAAAAATAATCCAGGAAATTATTACCGATGTGAATAGAAGTCTCACAATTATTATTTAAATAAAGGAGCTCGTATGCTGAAGTACAACATGTCTCTTTTTAGACATTATCCCAAACATCAACCGGATCTCTAAATAATTTCTGAAAAGAAACATGTTCTAGTGGTAGATTCCTAATCCCCCTGGAGAAAGCCCAGACCATCTCCATTTAAGGTCAAGCAGGCAACAGCTGCACATTTTTGTTCCCCAGAACAAAATGCAGCAGACCAAAACCTTCAACACAGATTCCTTTTTTAAAGCTTTTCCTTTCTCATGTCCACGAGTGTCTGGACCTGTTCACCCAGGAGTGAATGAAAACAGTACAATGATGTGCTCATATATTGTGTCTGTACTTGTCAGACTTGACATGTCCCATAAAGCAGCAGTACTTTGGCATCTGCCTCAGAATCCCACCAAAACCTCCATGAGTTACATGAGGGAATATAACTAACCTGAACTAGAAAAATGTTCTCAAGAGAGTGTTCCTAAACAAGCTCATTTTTAGAGAAACAACATTAATACATCTACAACACTCATGTGGTCTGAACTTGTACATGTTATTGCTATTTATGCTATGTTATTGCTATCTGGCAAATACATTTTCCATCTTAAAATTCTTATCAGAGTTGACATTTAGAGAAGATGTGTATTATGTTTCTGATGAAATCCTACTATTTTTTCAGTGTCTTAATTTCTACATTTAAGTATAACTTTAAAATGGAGACCAAGCTATGACTGCGTCAGCAGCTCACAAACAAAACCAAATTCTCTTAAGTTATCTAATTTCTAAAAAGCTCCAATTCATTAACAAAAAGAGCCAAAAATTTGGGGTAGTGTAACTAAATAACATGATAATTTTCCATCAATTTTGTAAAAGGGAGGAATGGCACTGCAGCTGTTGCAGTGATGGGTGTTGGACTTCATAACAAAATATAGAGGGTGAATTTCAATAGTACAAGTTTCATAAAAAAGCCAACAATCCAATGCTAGCACTTTTCTTGGATGACAGCATACAATAAAAACATGAAACTTCCCTCATAAAAAAGCCAAATACAGTTTGCTTGACTGTGAGAGATTTATAACATTAATAATGCCATTATAAGTAAATGATGAAACACTTTGCACCAGTAAAGGACCATTACTCCTCACTGTAAAGATATTCAATTAACTTTCAACTGAAATATGTGACCCCAGACTTCCTGGGTTTGATACTAAAGGACAAATGAAAGCAGGCAGATTTATGACACTAAAACCAAGCTGCTAACTTCAAATGTGATATAACCAATTTGCAGAAGAGCTAAATCATATTTACAAAAATAAAAACAGAGCTCAACTTGAAACAGGGTTTTACATCACCCCCAAAGCCCTTCTGTCTCTGGTTTGAACAATGTATCGCAGCAGGGCTTCCACGGAACAAAAAACCCAAACTAAACCAAAAAAATCCACCCTGTCTGGGTTCCTGCTTAAAGCCAAGCACTCATCTATGCTAAACAACTATTGTCAAAACTGAATCTGTAAGCGTTCAGAGTTTGGCTGAGCTTCTGTATTTTTGCCTGCAATTTCCCAATGAGGAAATGGCCCATGCTGTCAGTTGTATCCACACAGAAAGCCTGATGCTGGATGCTCTCACTTGACAGCTTAATCCTTTTGCATCCAGTAAATCCTTCACTTCCCCAGCACACAAAACCTACTCCATATATGCACTATGTTGTCACTTCTCAACACAGGAAAATATACGTAAGATAACCTGTAAAGTAGCATCAAGCTGCTACTCCTATCCAAACAAAGAGACAGCATTCTCAAAAAATTCACTTAAATAGTTTCCAGCCACAGAAAGTGGGAGAGGAAGAAAAAATGTGGAAGTGTGTTTTAAAGGAAAGATAAATACTTCAAAATATATAGTAATGATAAATTTCAGAGATGAACTTATATATGTCAAATTTGGAGGGAAAAAACCTCTAACCCACCCATTAGTGTTTGGAAGAGACTTGAAATACAGAAAAGTTATTTCAGTTTGAGCACCATGAGAAGAAAGATTATCTTGGGAAGCATTCATCATACACTATAAACGGAATACCCGGTATGTAACAGAATTATCAAAACCATATATATTGAAAGTGTAGTTTAAAAACTACCTTGGATAAAAGAAAACCATTCCAAGTCAAACACCCACAAGAAATGTATCAGCCCCCACTATTTAGGTTTCTCTATAAAGAAGAAACATTACTGTAGCAAAAGTAACACATCCAAAGCAGCTCCCTGAGTAAGCTCCCATTTAAATTCCTATTTAAAAAAAGGCAGGGTGTCAGGGAAGAGCTCCCTTTGCTACCCTACTGAAGCATGCAGCCTTCCAGATTCCCTCATCCTGTGATTGAGCAGGTGGTCACCCTGGCACACAGGTCCCCTCACAAAAGGAAAGATGCTGCCCATGTTAATACATTACTGCCGGGAACGAGTTTAGAGCAGCCACTGCCTGTGTCAGAAGGCAAATGGGACCAATCAACTTGTGAGCTGCTGAGTCCTGCCTCTGAAACTTTTGTTATTTTTTCCCCTCAGCCTGCTTCAATTGTTTCCACAGCTTGGTCACAGACTCGGAAAAGTTGCCAGAGATCAACAGGCACATCCCACAGCCCGGAGCAAGCTCCTCTGTGCTTCACCAAGTCACACCAGGGGTAAGGAATCTCTCCTCTGTGTAATCTTTTAAATCTTTCAGGAAGGCATGCTGTAACTGTACTTTTCTACAAAAACCTCCTCTACTCAAATTAACAGCTGGTTTTAACTGTTTATCAAAAACATGGAAATGTAGGCATTATAGGTCTGAGTCAAAGATATACTGTTGTGCAGGGAGTCTTTCAGCAACAGTAAAGGCAACATAAATTCCTGTATGTTCATAGGACGCCAGCTGTCCTTGGATAGATTTATACAGGTGGTATTGCACAAGAAGGTGAGAAGGTTTCATCATGTTTCTCATACCTTTGTCTTTCCTTTTAAATTTAATACCTTTTGTTTGTTTTTTTCTTTTGTCTGTTTGGTCTTGGTTTTTAATCCAAAATCTACAAAGAGAATAATTCTCTTAAAGTTTTGTAGAGGCATTCTTTTTCCCAAAGCTGCCTAATTACAGACCAGCAAGGGTAAAGAAGCTCTTTCACCATTAACTCTGTAAAACATTTTTCTGATCTAACACATTGAGAGAGCAAACCTTTTTTTGCTGTATAATGAAAAATTACACTTAATTTAAAAATTTAAGTGATTTATAGCACTAATAGAACTGAAATTATACCATGTTATTCTAAGTGCAGTTCAAGCTACAGAATCCATGTAGTGTTTTTGCTTTGACATCCATTAAAATTTTATTTTCTCTTGCTGTTCATTGTAACTAACACAACACTTGTCCTAGATTGCTTCTAAAAACTGAGAAATAATTCAGCTAGGATTTGTAACATCATGAACTGAATTTCAAATGCAAAAAAGAACCCATTTATTTCTAAGGGAAATTGCAGACATGTTGTACAATGCAATACAATCCCAGCTTTAAAATCACTGAAATAAGGTGCATCTCAGAGAAACACATCACATAGAGAACATTCAGTATTTACATATACAAATATTTTAAAAAGAAATATGATTCTTGAATATGGATGTCTCCAAGGTACTTATGCTCCTTACAATCATGTCCCCCCTTTGATCAATTGACACCTTACTACTTATGTCTACATATGGTTATAGAAGGGACAAACCTAATATAGATTTGTAATTTTGTGAGGTGTGTTTTCCATGCTAGTGAACAGATACACCTAATTCCTTTTCCTAGTGACTGGCAGGCATCAGGCAAAGATAGATCCAGGTGCTTGGTTTTGTGCTCAGCAGCCTTGTGCCAATTTTGAATATTCAAGTGAGAGAAATGTCTGGACATGCTGTTACTCCTGAGGCAAACAATCTGGTACAGAGTTCTCTAGAAGCTGCTTTCAGCAGGCAGAAGCAGATATTTAGACCTCCCAGTGCCTACAAAGAGCAAGAAGATTCGGAGGCAGATTTTTTTCAAGGCTGAAGTTACACAAAAAATGTATTTTCAAATGAAGAGAGGAGTTAAGGTGTATTCTACCACCCAGAGAATCTTTCTCTTCTACCACAAATATTGCATATGCAGACCTTTAGAAATACACACATAAATTGAACATACACACCGACACTTAACTGCTATAGGCGGTTCTTCCCTGGAAGCTGGAATGCATCCCATAGCTACAGCATAGGTCAGCTGCTCCATCATCTCAATTTTATCTGGTTAGAGTTCAGTAATTTAATGTAGATGAGATAGTGGTTCAGCTGTTAAATTAAATTTAAAAATTTCACACTTATAACATCCCATGTCACAGACATCCAAACCCTGAGAAACAACCTACAGTCATGACAGAGGCATGTGCTACAGGACAGGTGATAAGTGTTACCAATCAATGTGAAATTAGGCATTTAATTTACAGCAGGCAATTTTCTGCTTTTTTTTTTTTTGCTACTCATTTGTCAAGATGACAATGCAATTTTTATTTAAGAGAGATTCAGATTTATGTATTACCACATTTTTATTTTTAAAAGCTGCATTTATTTCTCATCCTTTAAGGAAGTTAGTAATATAGCGTCTCCATAGTGCTTTCCAGCAGGAAACGCACTGAAATCGTCAGTTTGTAACTAGTAGTGTAAAGGTGATTTTCACTGCTTTTTCAGACCATCAGCAAACAAAAATGAATGGGATACATGTACAGAACTACTCCAGCAACTTTTTGTTTGCTTTAACAATAATTTGATTTAGGAATAAAAACGTACCCCAGCTGGAGAGATAAAAAGTCCCACAGGGAAGTAAAGTTCTGTTCCCTAAAACTACAAGACACTTTAGAACTGAACATTGCTTTTACTTTCTGAAGATTGAAAAAAGGCTAAACAGGACCTTCCTAGCATCAAGTAATTTCACAGAAGTTGAATTTATCTACTACATCCTTCTCAATCAATGCCATATCATTGTTCCCTGACGTGCTAGAAGGTTAAAAACAAAACTTGGAACATCCCCTTCCACTTCTACCTTTTATACATGCTAGACATATTTCAATTTTTACTTTAATTCAAATTGCACTTAGACTATTTCCTATTAAAGGGACATTATGAATCACCATAGCTAAAACTCAACATGAAACAACTTGTTAGGTAATCAGTGAATGCAGCAGAGCATGGAGTTAATTTCCTAAAAGAAATTTACTAAGTAAAAGGCAGATTACATCAACAGACTGGAATTGGTATACAGTTATTTTATGTCTTGTTTTGATGAGGGGAACTGAATGTTTTGATGAGTATGGAAACTGAAGAACCTGCCCAAGATCCCACTGCATGGTCCTGCAGCAGTTGCAGGGAATTTAACCTACTTAAAAACTAGCCCAAAGCACTGGCTCCCAGGCTACTCTAATGGACCAGCACACATGTAAGTCCAGTTATCCACAAGATATGTAGATAAATTTCAAAACCCAAAATGACTGGTCTGTTCAACTATTCATCAGTGTAATTTCTTGTCACCTATACCATTCACATTCTCATGGACTTGAAATATACGCAGAGGCTCTCATTGTTGGTCTTGTGTCTTAGAACACCAAAAACATCAAAGCTACTCAGAAGGAAGATTGTAGAAACAATGAATTTGTCAGAGAGGGAAAAAAAAATCTGAAATGTGTCTTCCCCTATGGTCTCTGAAACACACATGACACTTCAGTACAAAACAAACAAAAGGTAAAGAGAATGATAAATGAGTGTGTTTTTCCTGTTACCAGCACTTTTCAAATATAAGCTGAATTGTTGCTTCTTTCCCCATCCCAAGGAAATAGTCTCCATATGACTGAAAAATTATATTATATACCACAAGTCAGTGCCTAAATCTTTAATCAACATAACTTTATGTACTTTTTCCATCACTATGTTCATGGTTAGTAAGACTTTTTTTTTCAATAGATAGAAGTGAATTACTGGGGTTTTTGGACATCTCATTCTAAAAATATATGCAATAGACTTATGCAACATAACTTTAACAGCCCCTCAGGGCTTCACTTGGTCATGTGGAACTGCAAGAATTCAAGTAAGTCAAACTTCTTCTATTCCACTGATATCACTGCTGCATTTAGTGAACATATGACAGGAAACAGGCTGTGGCATTTCCAAGGGAGCCAAATTTATCCCGTGTGACTTCAAAGGAGTCAATGCAGTTGCACCAGGAATGGCCCACAGTTTTCACTTTGGTCACATACCCTCTCTCATTGTGAAGGGCACCCAGGAACAAAGATAAAAATAACCTAATACAAATCAGGGAAACAGTCACATGTCAGTGAAGTGGGAAGAAATAATAGTGATCAGTGACTCATTCTGAAGTATGGGGTATGGGGGATTCCCTACATAGTAACATACAGGGTCAGCCACCAGACATCTTCTGCAGATTCACTCTCTGCCCAAGACAAGCCTTGCACATCCATTAACAGCACTCATAAAACAGAACTGCACAGCAATGCAGCCAACTGCTCCTCTTGTGTGATGCTCAGTCTTGTCACATGAGTCACACTTTGTGACTCCTAAAAAATATCAAATATAATTTGCCCTTTTGCCGCACATTTGTTTCAAGCAGTGGTGTGTGCATGCCCAATTCTTCTTTATATTGGCCTAAAACACTGGGGACTGAACAGCAGAGAGCAGCTACTATTTGTGACAATGACCAGTCTTTGTTTCTGTGTAATTATTTTCCAAGCTGTCCATTTTGACCTTGATAGCCTGTAAGCAGCTGTGTTACTGAATCTGTTTCTCTTTCTGCACACTTTAGGTGGTGACAGCCATGGAGGATTAACAAGCAAGGTATGTGTTTATTAGTTGAACCCGTGCACTTGTAAAGACAAACTTGTTGAAATACAGACACAGAACTGGCTTCCTTTGCTTACAAGAAAACTTACCCCACAGACAGGAGGTTAAACAACACACAGATGTTTCAAAAACTTCCAAAAACCACATAAACTATTAAATCAAGGAACTCAATCTATTTTGTCCTCTCCTGATCCCTTCTCTACAATGCCTTCTAGCTGTATGATGTATAGAGATTTTAACTTACACTACCTTCCACTTTTTAAGATCCTTTGGTATCCCCTTCTGGTCACGTATGTCCAAATATCTATTTTGGCCTTGCATCTGTGATGCCCAACCAGATAATATTGCTTTTTATGGAAGCACTTCAGAGCCCCAGGGCCTTGCCCCTTGAGTCATGCAGCAACACTGCAGTGCAGGTGCCAACATGAGTGCAGTTACACCTAATGCAGTAAGGTGGCATTAGTTCCTAATGAAATGGAATTTACATTTATTCTGCATGTGCACAAGTACACACTGATGCTGTTCCAATCCTTCTGTGGGCTCCAAGAAAAACAAAATTAGGAAAGATAAATGTTGCTGTAGCAGGTCACACACAGCCCAAAGACCAAGACTTGCACACATCTGACACTGAAAAAATGACATAAAATGCTGTGAGGAAGTCACCCACAGGAAATGCTGTTCTCTGAGCAGTGTCTGTCACAGAAGCTGGTTACACAAACTCCTCTCTATCCATGTAAATCCATTTGTGGTTCATCTACTGGGACTTGTCTGCAAGAGGATAAACAGTCTAATGCACTCCAACCTGTACTGGGCTGGGAGAATGAATGTGAATTCAGCCAAGAGACTTTAGAATTCCTGTGCATGTCTTGCTTTTACTGCACTTGGGACAGACCATGACTAGTAAAGAACTAAGCGGAATATACTTGGCAAGCATTTACCTGCTTAAATAGATGAAAACAGGTACAGCAAAAAGTCAAACAAAGATGAAAAATTGTAGTCACTACAAGAGTATGTTCTGGTGTATGTTTTTTTCACAATAAAGTTAAAATCAACTACAGCTCAAAAAATCATAACAAAATCTGAAGTTCAGGTTTGAGAAGGAGATGTCATCCCATGGAGTCCTCTAAGGGTGTTAAAATAACCATGTGCAATCTGATTGCTTTTGAAAGTCTCTCTTAAATACCAACACTGCCACTGAAAACACATGCATTCTGCTCATACAGTAACATTTCACTCTACAGCCCAACAAGAAAGGATTAAAAAAAGAAGAGTCTGAAAGACACTTTTGTTTCCTTTTAAGGTTTTTCCATTTTAGCCACCTGTAAAGATAAATTCATGGGCAAAGTATCCCTTATTCAGTCAGGATCATCACGTGATTTGGGCAGCAAACATCTAAGCAATTGTTTTCCTCTATGTGGCATACATAATTTCACTTACTTCAAGGAGAAACAAAATGAAGTTGGGACAAGGGGAGGTCTTCTGTGAAATATATGAACACAATATAAATTCATAAAATTTATAAATTCATAAAAAGTGCAGCTTTAGGAACAAAGTTTGACAGAGCATCATTATTAAAAAAAAACAAGTTTTCACATTGTGACAGCACCTACATTCAGAATCCAACTCACCATGAGATAAACAAGCATATATCAAAGCCAGCTTCTTGCCATGGAAGGTTTTTACAGGAGGGTTTTATGTTGCAACTACTTATTTGGAGTTTTAAAACAACGGATACCCTGTCCTCCCATCTGCCACTAAAAAGGAGGGAAAATACACTTTAAAGGTAACACTCACTTAAAAGACAAAGTTTGTAAATGCTTTGTTTTGTTCCTCATAGGAGTCCTCTACCTTTGCACCCAAGTTTGTAACACACTGTCCAACATAAAAAAAATATTTAGTCCTTACTCTGTCTTTGCTGTTGAGAAGTATGTTACTAAAATTCCCTACAGCGGTGATGCATTAGGTTTTAAATGCCCACCATAAAGAACTTTTTCTTGGAATGGAACTACTTCAACAAGAATTCTTTTCCTCCCTTCCAGCAAAAGGTACTGGCAAATCAGGTTATCTGCCCTGTCAGTACCAGCCAGCAGGACTATCCAGATCTCCTGGCCGAAAGGTCTGTGACCCTGCTCTTATCATCAAGCCTTCACAAGTGCTTGAACAAATAAAGCAGAGAGGTGTGTGTGTGGAAAGGCAATCAGGCACAGCCTTTTCAGAGACCATGTGAGATAGAGAGCTTAGGATCTAAGGCAATAATCTGGGCAAAACCCAGATATCCACAATTTCCATAGTACAGTTACTCAACGCTGCTAAGAAGCAGGTGCTCAGTAGTCTTCAGGAGGAGAAGCATAATACAACACAAATCTAAAATTAAAACTCTAAAATTTTAAAATTCAGTTTTAACCTAAAAACACTGTTTTAAAGCTCTAAAAAGATTGAAATAAACAGATTGCTTTTACAATCTCTATTTACACTCAAAAACACTTCTGCACTTCTAATTCTCTGCTTTCCTGCTTTCCAGCTCTGCAAAGGCTGTCTAAAACAAAGAGAAGATATTAGGCACTTTGCACTGCTCCTGACCACTGCTCTTCTTTCCTGCACTCCTAAAACCTCTGGTTTGTGCCCTCTGCTTTCCTGTTGCCATGGAGAAGGTCCAACACATGACCCGCTCCGCTCTGAGGAGAGCCTCAACTATTGAGGTCAACCCACAAGCACGCCAAAGGCTCCAAGAGCTCTTTGTGAATTTCTGCCTGATTCTAATCTGCCTCTTGCTGATCTGTATCATTGTGATGCTTCTCTGAAGTTCCAGCACTTCTCTGCCCTGTCCTCTAGGAAAATCACCCCAGGGGGAAGAGAGACAGACCTACACGTGCAACTCCCAGTGCAAGGATCCTCATGTGACAGGGGCTAGCACTTGGACTAGAGAGTGTGCCAACCAGTGCTCTGTTATCCTACTGCCTGCTCATGCATTAAAAACACTTCTTCTGTGCAGAACAGTGTTTAGAGCCTGTAGTTACCAAGTTGTGCATGACTCAATTTGTCCGTCTCAACTAAGAGACGTCTTTACTACATGGGGTAAAGTAGCAGTAAATCAGATTATCTGCTCCAATCACTAACAGCCAGCAGCTGGTAAATTCAAAGTTTTAGTCAGATAAACATCATCATCACTTTCAGGGGGCCTAAGTCTTTTTAGGTTTCTCTGAAAATCTTTAAGCCTTTGGAAGGGTTCCAAATTTGTACCATGCCTACCCAAAGAAGAGCTTACAGGTACACAGCCCTCAACACATCCTGGGAAAACTTCTGCTCTGCTTAGTTCAAAGTGCTGCATCTCTGCATTATCAGCTGAAGGCATTCAAATCGCTTTAGTGTTTTTCAAAGGAATATGAGAACGAACCAAAAATCTCTTCTAAATCAGAAAAGAAAAACTAGTTCATATGTTTTTCTCTCTATTTAAGGGATCTTATATATGTGACGTCTGGCAAGATTTTTCATTATGTTTTGCAGAAAAAATTGACACTACCATAACTGAAATAAAAAATATTGTTTTCCATAGTAATTTGACTGACATGACAACCGGCACAACTTGGATTCTCAGAGTTCTTAACATTTGCCTTCAGACAACTTAATTAAGGCCTGTTCTTATTTATGTAGTAATTTCCTTAGTTTAAAACTACAAAAAACTTGGAACTTGCCAATGTCACATGAGGTATCTTACACCTGAGGTGGCAAAGAGAAAAGTCTAGGCCATCATTACTGAAGCGTATCTATACAAATATAAGTAACATCCCCATCTTCAACTGCAAATTCTTGCTAGAGAACATGAAAGTACTTTCCTAAAATAAATGACAGATAAAAAAGTTCATTGTAAACAATTATGCACAGGAGGGAAAAGCACTGCAGAAATATCTTTTCAACATGTAAACCATAGGCTATATACATAAAAGATGACATTTCTGCTCCAGAAATTGTGAGTAACAAGACCGAGTAGAAGACTTGCAACCCTACTCACCCTATTACATGTTGCTGGTATTAAGCAAAATCTCCAGAAATTTGATACACTTTTCAAATTTAAGAAAGCTTAAGAAACAACAGAGGTCAGACAGACATCCATTTTCTAAAGAGATATTCTTCTATTCCATTCTATGTAAACATTCTTATTAATGAATACAGAAAAATCAAAACAAGTTGGTCTTGTATTCTGCCTTTAAGACTTAGTATTTCATGAGTAGAAGTTGACAATAAACAGCTGAGCAGGAAGGGAAGAAATCTCTGAAAAAAGTCTGTATTCAATGGAATGCAAGCAAATCCAGTGGTGAATTTCCTATCTGGTGAGTAGGTATGTTGAGACCAGACTCTGAAGTAAGGTTACCCACTAGAGGAAATTAAGATAGCTACTTATATGAGGATTAGGGTGAGCACTGGTGAGACTGGCGACACATCCCCACACTTGCAAGTTAGTATTATGAGCATTACTGATTTGAACTGTCAGTGTAAATCCCAATTTCCATTTCATGCATTCTGACCACTCTCACAAACGCATGAGATTTTAGCAAGCGTATTTCCCCTTTTAATCCTTCTTGCTTTTCTTCTCTTTCCGAATCTGTATTTTTGTGATGGATAGAGTTTCTAGCTTTAGTTTGCTTTGGATGTGTTTCAAGAGACTTCAACTGGAAATAGACAGTTTTACAGTACTGAAAACCTGCTGAAGAAAGAAATGTGAAGAGTAAAGCATCAGCACTGCATTCTGAGGACATGTTTGGGTTAGAGGTTTCACAAGCCAATAATTTAAAGGAGTCAGAGTAAAGCATTGCGAAAAAATGTAGCCCAATAAAAACAAACCCTCCAATTTCCTTTTATGTACCTGAAAATCCATAACTTATTTTAAAACAATAACCAAACAAGAACAAAACCAAGTTTTCAATAAACTGGAAGACTTACTGCTATTTTACAGCGATGCAGATATATTGCATAAACTGTACAGTTCATTGGTGTCTTAGGCTTCTGTTGATCAAAAAATCTGTTACTATCCTCTATATCACCAATTGTCAATCGAACTCAGAAATTTAAAAAAAAAACATTTGTACATAATACAATCTTCTTTGTAGACTTATACAAGCTGCAAAAGTAATATCTACAGTATTTTTATTTAATAAAAGGACTGCTTGAAAAATATTAATGCATAAAATATATCCAATTGTTTAGAAAGAAGCATCCATTCTATTACTTAAAGTTATGTGAAAAGAAGCTAGTCATCACACAGCTTTCTAATTCTCTAAATCTGTATTTAATCTGTTTTGGTTTTCAGTAGTAATCTTGACTATTTTGCAATGTCCAGGTCACATACATGTAGCTAGTGCTTGCAACTATTCCTAATTAATTTTCTGCAAATGTAATCAAAAAGTTTAGCACTTTTATGAGTCATAATAAAAACTGCAAACATGTACAGCATATAGCTTGGATTATGCTTTTAGTTCTCTGCTCCACTTCACCCAAGCCTAAATCTTTTTCCTAAGGTTATTTTACACACCAGTAGTAAATAAAGACAGTTAAACAGGCAACAATCTGGTATTGCTCTTCCTCCAAAAAAAAAATTACCAACTTCCATGACAATTTTATACAGGAAAGGAGCTGAATCAGGAACCATAATAAGCTGGTTTTAAAGATGTGTTTCCTCAGCCAGCTCCTCAGCAAAAAATGACACAACAATTGATTTAATAATTGAATAGTTGATATTATTCTCTATGTGAAAACATGACCCATTTAAAAACTGAAACTTTGCTCTGACCAAGACTAGTCAGAAGGTGTTTTAGAAGGCAGCAGATACTTGCATTTCTTTAATAACTGTTCTACATCAATTTAGCAACAACTTCCCTTCCTGGAAGAACTGAACCACACATTGGACAGACAAAACAGCCTTAAACAAAATTATTCACACAACATGCACAAAATGTTTGTCACCCCCCTGCACAAAAAATTTTTATGTAAGTTTTGCAACAACTACACCAATGGCCAATGGTACAACTAGGCCAGTGGTATCCTGGCATGCATTAGGAAGAGGATTCCCAGCAGGTCAAAGGAGATGATCCTGCCCCTCTACTACACCTTAGTGAGGCTGGAGTGCCATGCCCAGTTCTGGGCTCCTCAGTACAAGAGAGACATGGAGCTCCTGCAGCAGGTCCAGCAGAGGATGACAAAGATCATTAAGGCACTGGAGGAGTACTTCTGTTAAGAGGAAAGTCTGAGGGACCTGGGCCTGTTCAGCCTCCAGAAGAAGTGACTGAGAGAGGGGACCTTATCGATGTCTATCTGAAGGGGGTGCCAAGAGGATGGAGCCAGGCTCTGCTGGGTGCTGCCAAGCAACAGGACAAGAGGCAATGGGCAGAAACTGATGCACAGGAAATTCCATGTGGATGTGAGGAAGAACTTCTTTAGTGCTGGTAACTGTGCACTGGAACAGGCTGCCCAGGGAGGCTGTGGAGTCTCCCTCATGGGAGATGTTCAGACACCACCTGGACACAATCCTGTGCCATGTGCTCTAGGATGACCCTGCTTGAGCAGGAAGATGGTAGTCCCCTCCAACCTTATCCATTCTGGGATACAGACAGAACAATAATCATAAAAAATGGTCACACTTTTTAATGTATGCTGAAACATACTTTAACTATATCCTCTCTGCCAAAATCAGAGCAGAGTAATTGAATACATTCATTTAGAAAGTGTTCCCATTTATATTTGTAAGCCCATAAACACACTATAGGTTACAGACAAGATACCTGTATTTGTATGGCTATTAATGAATTGTGCCTAGGAGAATACAATTGGAAATTTTTTGTGTGAAATCCTGCAAGATCCAGAGATGTCTTATTTAACAATAAATGTAATCCTTCTAGCTTTGACCTCCATGATAAAAAGTGGGGGCAAAAAAGAAGGAAAAAAACAAACCAAAACCCAGAACATATTTATAAGGATTCTTTTAAGAACTGATGCTACACTCAATAAGAACCCTGGTAATTTAAATTAATTAACACAGGCCCTATATTTACTGTAGTAATATCTAATTGATTGCTTTATGGGCTTTTTCTTTATTTAAAGGTAAAATTATGCCAGAAGTTACACCTTTGTATAAAATGTAAAACTATAAAATACTGCCCTCTTGTGATCTTCCCTAAAAACGTAGCTGATTATTAAAAGCAAGTTTTGGCAACTGTTGGCAGTATTAGGGTTAATTGGGTTTATGTATTTCTTTCACTCATGTATATATATATTTCTATAAATAAACCCCAATTGTTAAGTTATTAACACTATCTTAAAATAAGTAATTGCATATGTGCTATTAAAAGCACTAAGGACACATCCTCTGCCAGCTCAATCCAGATTCTTGGTAAGGCATTTGCAAGACTGCAGCATTGCCAGCTAAACACGGCTGCAGTGCACGATGCCAAACCCTAGAAAGGTAGGAAATACTTCTATTAACAGATAGACATTTTGCCCAGATAAGAAAGCAGAGGGGTGTTTCACCAACAGAGGTATTTTAGAAGTAAATTTTCAACAGTGTGTTGCTGAAAGAGACTAACTCTTGAAAACATTAATTCTTTTGAAAATTCAATGGGCCTGGAAAGTACCATACACATTGATAAAGTCAATGAAGTGCCAAACTCTGTAAGAAAATTCAAGTCCTTTCTCCAATTATTAGTTTTCCAGAAATTCTTCAATACTGGAATGAAAGTTATCATTAACGTTAATTTTATTTCATTTTATTTTTAAGGTATTTGAGAAAAAGGCTTGTAGGAGCATCCAGAATACTCTTCCAGAAAAAAACCCAAACAACTAGCTATTTTAAGCATATCATGTTTTTCTTAAGTGGCAGAAACCAAAAACCAGGGGAAGAGCTATGAACACAATGAAATTCATGTGAACAGCTTACTAATGAAGGAGCAGCCCTAAGCTACAATTAAGAGTCTGCTGCAGGCACAAGAGGGCAGACTGATGCACATTATGGATCTTGCCAACAACAGGGGTCTCAACCTGCTACTTAACTTTCTGCTCATTGTCTTGGTCCTAGTGCTTGCATTTATCCTTGTGAAGCTGATGTGAACCACTGCAAGGCTCTGCTTCCTTCTCAGATTTTGCCCTGTGGGTTTTGCAGTGATAATGTAGACACTTTAGACTACCTGAATATAAGTATGTGAAGACTGCAGAGGCTGAAACATCTCACAGTTACAGAGAATGTGATCATACCCCAAATTTATCAGAAAGCAATCCTAAGAGCTGTGCACAAGCTGTGCACCTGCCACTCAGTGAAGAAAGCACCCACAGCCTCACTGAGCACCTGAAGAAACCCAAGAATGCATTGGCAGCTACAGTAGCTTCTCATTGCTACAGCTGATTGTTATTTAAAGATCTACAAATCATTTGCAGCATTCAAGGAACATAATTTCTGCAAAAAGGGGACAGCAGAAATCAAATTTTTAAAATGGGATTTCTGTAGAACGTATACTTAATGGGAAATGACAGCAGGAAGGCAAACCAAAATGCCAGCTTTGTGTTGACAGCACACATCAAATTACCTGTGAAGAGAAAAGCACAGATGCTGTAAATGGAAACAAAGATATCCCTGAAAAGCAGCTTGCAGTAGCAGAGATAGGGATAAGTGAAGGTCAAATATGAAAACATTATTATTATTTAGACCTTTTTTTTGACCACCTGTGGTTCACTGCAACACCTCAAAAGCCAGAAGCCTTGTGTTAACCAGCATATCAAAAGAAGCACCAGTCAAAACAACTGAAAAACAAAGGGCCATTACCCAGGCTTATCGTAATTCTGGCCAGGAGACCCTTAGCACCAGCACATACTCCAGCAGTAGGCACAGCTGCACAAACCCAAGATGCACCACAGCTTCAGTAAGAGGATTTACCACTTATGCACAGGTCAAGTGAGCAGTGTGGGAGCCCTCCAGCCGTATTTGAGAGACCACTTGTTACTCGCCAGTGCCATCATCAGTCCATAGCCTGTCCTCACCTCTAGGCATGCAGCAAAAACTCCTTACAGGACCTTTTTTTGTGGCTCTTTACACAGTGATGTACTTTTCCCACAGCCTCCTGGGAAGGAGAGTGACCAACGAGAGCACACTTCTGTTGGAATGATTTTCCAGAAGGTAGAGCTAAAAACATAAGAAGTGCTGGGAAAGGAGGGGACCAGAAGCAGACTGTCATACATCATGCTGGAGCCAAACAACTTTCTCTTAGTATCTCACTTTCCTAAGTGAAACACAAGAACCAAGCATAAGAATCACCAAGTGTAAACCAAAAAATATATATTGTACAGTAAATTTATTGCCATAGATATGCATATTAACACACATGCATAAGAGGCAGATGTTGTTTCATGGATGGGGGAAGCCCCAGCTCCAGCTTCCTACTGCCAACAGCACATCCCTGATTCAGCACATATATTGCTGAGTGCTGAGTGTATTACAGAGCTCATCTATTCATGTTCACACCCAGAATTCCCATATGATCACTATTGTTATTCAGTTATCTGCAGGAGACTCATCTAAACTGGATCTATGAACAGACTTTTCACAGGAAAGGGCAGCATGCCCAGCAAACCTGAAAACTTAAGGAATTCCTGCCATTAGTAAGTATCCACATTCCACTCTATGCTACCTGCTCCAAAGCTTACAGAGCATTAGTGTGCAGGTTTTATCTGGAATAAAGTTAATTTTCTTCATGGTATAGTAGTTAGCATGGGACTATGGATTGGTATAAATACAAAGTGTAGCTACGATGAAGGAAATTGCCTCTGCTCCAGCCAAACCAGCACAATGGCCTAGAGCAGCACAGATAGTTACAACAAAAGCTTTTTTCTCACCTGCTCTGAAATATGTGCAATAACCATTTGAAATGGCTTCTGCAAACCACATACCCATAGTTTTTTGAAGTTGATAGCTATAGTAGTATGAATTCCAATCTGTTTGCATTTAAAGCAGAAAACTTTGCACAGCTACATCCCAATAAGCAATCGTTTCTTTTTATAATCTTGAAATATTCTGCTTTAAAAAAAAAACCTGCAAATTTATATACTAGAGATATATGTGGTAGTGGTTACATAGTTTTGTATTACTTCGGAGAATTCCTGTTGATACTTGACATAGATGGTTCAATGCACAGCAAAACGACAGTAACAAACAGGAAACCCACTCTAGCCCAAAGCAGAATAAGAACAGTTTTCCCAACAAAATGGTTATTCACTGCTTGGGACTACCCAAAACTTACTGTCTATATGACCTTCTCTATATTCAGAAGTTTCCCTATCCTAGGGAAACCACTGTGACACCAGTTGGCCCTGACATAACAATGAAATTACATATTCCTTTTTAATAAATTGAGGAAGATGAGCCTGCTGCCACCAATGAGTATGTATATCCAGATCAAAAATTACATACCAACGAAGTTTGTGAGAAACTTTGCTGTCAGAGCATGGAGAAACAATCCCCAGACACAATCCCAGTAGCCTCCTCTCAGCCAGCAATGAGCATGACAGAATGCTCAACAAATGCTGAATACACTACTGAAACTGAAACACACATTTCCCAGAGATGACATATAAAGCTGGCAAAGTTATCAGCTAACCAGTGCCAAGGCTCTTTTTGCAATCAAGAACAGTCCAAGTTTGCTTTCTGATCATTTGCTAGCACTCCAGACTGAACCTACAAGCACCTTATAATGAATGGAATCCCATTTGTTGAGCTACCAACTTCACAGCAAAAGGAACAGACCATCAAAGCTTAGTTGTGGTTTACATTAAAGGAGTTCATTCTGCTAGCTGAAAGTGATAATTCCTCATGTTGAAAAGTTTTCTATTCCTGAAAAGTATGGTTTCATCAAAATGTGACATAGGAAAAATATTGATATTAATAATTTTAATTTTCTGATCTGACAGGATTGTAAAAAACCCCTAGTTTTAAGAATAAAATTCTATATGGCAACAATGTTATCTTACAAATGTTATGATTTTTCTTTCAATTAGAATTTTACAGCTTTGTTTATCGATTTTTAAATATGCATGCAGTTTACTTTCATCCTTTTCTGCTTTGCAATGAGAATTCTTCTAATAACTTCTCACTGCATTAAAACTTAATTTCCAGCAATTTTTATATGCATGGTATGATCAATACAGTGTTTTCCTCATTAAAAAAAAAAACACTAAACCTGGTACATTAAAGGGAAAAGATGCACTTAAGTAATTTCTACCTATTATCTCTGCAATATTCTGACACAATTTAGCACACCATGCAGAAATCATACAGATGCTCTGTACACTGGAATAAAGAGATTCATACTGTGATACTTGCAACACCAGTCAAAGTTAATATGTAGATATGCAACCTTCTGAAGCTTTCCTTCTTATTATATGATCTCCAACAATTTTAAAGGTATGCTTTCATTTTAAAATGAAATGGACCAGCACACAGCATGTACCTACATGCATTCAGATAATAGCATATATAATAGCATCAGACTTAATTTCTTTTGCTTGAAAATTTTGAAATGCCATTGCTTTAAAACATAGAGCCTTTTAATTCAGATTTTATGGCCTCCAAGTTCAGTATATGGGAAATGTTGTTGTGTATTATAAGCATTTTTTTTCTCTTAATACAGCCCTTATCACACATTTCCTTATTCAAAGATCAGCAGTATATTGAAAACAATTAAACAAGTATATGGTGAAATATAAATTCTGCATGGAAACTGTTTTCATTAAAGCAATATTTCTTTGTTTCAGTGCATAAACTGAACTCCATACACTGAAGAACTTTTAAAATCTGTTCCTAGGAAATGCGTAGGAGAATGGTTATTTTCAAAAGCATACATTAAATAATTCACATTAGCTAAGAAAATGAATTTTCAGATGCAACTCCACAATGTTACACAATAACCAAAGAGCAGATTCTCCTTGGAGATTTATTTCTGAAATGTACAAACATCACACCCACAGCTGAAGGATGCACCTTCTCTAAGAGGCATTCTGCTGTTCCACAGCACATTTTCTGCAGCTGCAAACCTGACCACATCCTGAAGGACAATCAAAATGCAGCTGTAGGCCTTCTACCCAACACTCTGAGCTTCCCTTACAATGCACAGGACCTTTGTCTTTACAATCCATGGTTTACAATTGGAATGGAAAAGCCACATCATAATTTGGGAAGCAAAGTATAAGAAAAACCACTGAGTTCAGTCAATTCCAGCCTACTAAGGAAGCAGAGAATCTTAAGCTTGAAAGTAATTGACCTTGGAACAGCTTTTGAGGGGTGTTACATTATACTTTCTATTAGAGTAAACAAATAGAAAGCTTCTCTGATTTTACAAAAATTAACTCTGAATTAGCATTTTCTATGGTCAACTGTCTATACTAGTCTGTGAGAACATAAAAACTTATCTGTAGTGTGTATTATTAAGTCCAACAGCTGTTCCTGAACCATCAGTCCTCAAAATCAACTCAAAAAATTGCTGCTGTCTATTCTTACTTCATTAGTGACAGGCTGGAAGAAGGGGAGGCTACAGAGTTCAGCTATCTTAAAGATGCACAAAGCTGCTCTAGATTAACAGTTAAAAGCAAAGTTTGTTGTATTCTCTGTTCATGGCAATAGTAGTTTTAAAGAAAAAAAAATAATGATAAACTGACTTTTTTCAGTCCTAGAAAAACCATCAGGATACATATGCATTAAAAGCAAAAAAGCAAAAACAATCCTCAAAGGAAAAGAATAATTTAAAAAATTACATAGAGCTGTGGGTTTTGCCCTTTTTATAAATCATCAGTTTCCTCTTATGCCTTCTACTCTATCTCTTAGATATATATTCTACTTGGGATTGCAGTTTTCTTGGTTTCTCAGAAATAATAAAATACCAGTTCCCAGGTACACGTGATCTCTAAAACAAGGCCACAGCAGAATGATGCTGAGGTTTCTTTAAAAGACAGGTGTCAAGACAGGAAGAATCATTCTCGTTTTTTCATTGCTTCTGGCATCTCTCCTCCTTAGAGGTGTAACCTCTGTCAGAAGGACAGGAGGGAAGGGAGGGATGGCAGCGGATGCCTCTACGAGCCCAAAGGCTCACTGCTCTTGCACACACTGGGTCTCCACTGGGTCCTACTCCACAACCACATCTCACTTGAGGACATAGAACAGATCCCATTTCAAGGCCCAGCAATATGACTCCAGATCATGCCAATGGAAGCACTTGCTAAGGGCATAAGCAATTTCCACCACAGAGATGTAGAAGTTACAGGTGATAAAAAAACCAAAACCAAAAAACCCAACAAAACCCCCAAAACCCCAAAAAACAAACAAACAAACAAACAAAACCCAAAACTCCAAAACAAAAAAAACCAAAAACAAACCAAAAAACCAAACAACAACCAAAAAAACAAAACAAAACAAAAAACCAAAACAACAAAAAAAAAGCCACCCCAGAAACAAACAAACAAAAAACACTCCACAAAACAAAACAATCCAGTTTTAGGCAAAATGTCAAATCTCAAAAACCTGGAAAGGTGCAGCCCTGCTTTTGAATCTAAACAAAAGATAAATAATGCTTGTGTTCCCCCTGCTGGCTCTGTCCTCCAAACACAGCTCAGTAGCAATGCCTGCATGGATGAAAGCTTTTGAGTAACTGTAATAACACATACAGGGCTTCATCTGTTTCAAAGATTTAACCTTGCCTTCATATGTACTTAAACATGATCAGAGGCCACAGAATTGGCAAGAGGACTGGAGCATCTCCCCTATGAAAACAGGCTGAGGAAGGTGGAGCTGTTCAGCCTGGAGAAGACAAGGTTGAGTGGCAATCTCATAGCAACCACGCAGTATCTGAAGGGGACCTGCTGGAGTCCCTTCACTGGAACTGCAGTGATAGGATATGGATTAATGGGTACAAACTGAAAAAGGGGAAATTTAAGGCTGAATATTAGGAAGAAATTCTTTGCTGTGAGGGTGGTAACACACAGAAACAGGTTGCTCAGGAAGTTGTGCATGTCCCAAACCTGGCAGTATCCAAGACTAGGTTGGACAAGGCTTTGAGCCACCTGGTCTAGTGAGAGGTGTCCCTACCCATGGCAGAGGGGGGTGGAATTAAATGATCTTTAAGATCCCTTCCAACCTTAACATTATGTCATTCAGTATATTTAAATCCAGGCACAGTAACCTGATCACAAATCTCACAGTCAGCACCACTGGTGGCCGCAGCCAGCTACACATTTCAGGTGTTTGGGAAGACTTGAAAGAATGGATAGACCAAGCTCCCTCATGGTACCCTGCTGTTGCTTCCCAAACCCTTTGTGTGCTCCTTAATGCCACCAGCAGGTGCCAGCTGCCCAAGTCCAGCTGGCAGTGCCCTGGACCCAGCCTCAGCACTGAGCCCATCTCTGTCACTTCAGTTCTGAGAGGACCCCATCAGCCTCTGCTCCCTACCTGGAGAATTTATCAGCATCAGAATCTTGGAAGTGCTTAGAGAAAGGTGAGGGTTTCTGCAGCAATAAAAGGTGGCTAGCTGTAACAGTGTCAGGTTTTTAGACAAACCCTTAGAGATTACTATTAGTTTGGCCATATTAATTGGCTTCAATTTTCTTCAGTTAAAAAGAAAAAAAAAAAAACAACAAAAAACGACATAAAAAATAACAAAAACTCAAAACACCACCAAAAACCAAAATCAGACCACCACTAAGAGCAAAACTGGACGTTAACAATCTCTAAACTTGTTATTCTTTCCATCAATATACAACAAAAGGAGCAACAACACTTGAGCACAACTCTTTCTAAATTATGTTGTGTACTTCAGGCTGAAGAAAACAGGAAATCTGAACATACTGCTAGATTACCTCCGCTGAGCTAATATCCTAGTCTAACCCTAAAATGCCTTTCAGAGAAATTCATTGTAAACTGGGATTTTTTTTTGTCATGTCAAGCCAAACTTACTACACAGGTAAACATGAACATGTAGATTTTAAATACTGCCTTCCTTCACAAACTTCCCCATTAGGGGAAGAGCTGGAAACAAAGACTGTGAATTGCAATGTTAGAAAGAGTTGCCTATATCTTAAAACTATGTGCTTGATAATCTTGATATAAAAATATTTCAAGTATGATGCATCAACCACACATGCTTATTTAAAAAAATAGATTTGTTGGCTACTGTTAGTTGATTTTTATTAGTTAAGAAATAAGCAGTAATATCAAACTGAATTCTGTTTTTATGTGCTAGGCATAAAGAGCTTGAATATTTCATTCACCCTTGCACAACACAAAAGTCATTCTTATTTTGCTGAATGCATAAATGCAGCCTCTGTAATCCCTTTCAGATAAAAATACCTTCACATTTCCCCCACTATACAGTTATTCTAAAACTACTAAAAAGGCTACTTGGTGAACCTCTTCCTGTGCCCAGCTTCACATGAAGATGTTAGTCCCGTGTGGACAGGCACAATGAATCAGAGTAAGCAGGCAGCAGAAATAAAAGAAAACCCATCAAACAACTAATATTGAGAAACAAGCAGCAACAGCCCCAACCAAAGCTTAAAATACCATCAGCTGGTTAGGAGGGCCTGTTCCCTTTCCTGTTTCATTAAAAACCGCCTGTTATTCCTCAGGTATAACCCATGATGCCACATGATGGCAGCAAACACCAAGCTCTGGCCTTACCTGCATGGGCTGGTCACCTGCTGCTCTAAAGTCTTCAAGCTGCTGCATGTGCCATGCAGGCACACCGTAGGGCTCCTCGGCAGGCCTGCAGTCCAGGGGATTTGCCCGCAGCTGCTCCTTGAGCCACATCTGAGTCCTCACTGCCGGCTGTATGGGAGCGCCGCTCACAGCCTGCTGTCCCAGGGTCGCGTATCTCTGCCCGAAAGCCTCGCAGCCGCCTGCCCCCGGTTTGCTTTCAGGTAAGGCACTGTAGGTCAAGTCTAAGGCGTGTCTCCTACTTGGGGAATCCGAAACAAAGTCGTCTTTGCTGCACGTTTCAAATTTGTATTTGCAGTCCAGTAGAGAAGATCGCTTTTTCCCCATTTCTTTGTCCTCAATCTTGAGCAACTCCATGCTGTCATGCAAACAACTTGGCCCATTTGTCCTCAATTGAGGTGGCACAGCTTTGTCCGTGCCAGCTCTGTATTCCACCGAATGACTACTTCCATCTTGGCTGAAATTATTTGGTGAGCTGAGTTTAGACAAGGAGGACCATTTTCTTACAGGTCTTGCATCCTTCATGTCAAGAGAGTTGTCCAGGGCTCCCTGATTTCTGCCTCCTCCTGACCGTACAAAGCTTGTACTCCATTTTGAGCCATCAGACTTGAAAGCTTCCCTGTGTTTGGAAAGTGAAGAGCTGGCACCAGACAGCATCACATGGGCAGTGGGAATAGAAACCAGTGATCGGCTGGGCTTAAATGATGATGTACCACTTGAAGTTGAGTGATCTGTGAAGAGAAATTTATCACGTAAATAAGTGCAACACAGAGCTCATTAACATTAGTTCAGATAGGACAAAATATCAAATTCAAGGTTAAATGCAAAAGTAGAAGGAAAGAGGTTTCTTGACAAAATAGGGCCTTCTAATCATTCTAAACCATGAGAATAGAAACTAATTAAAGTGTGAGATTTTCGAGTTTATTTTGCTCAGGTGTCATGATAACAAAAAGAAAAGCGCACTAAGCATTGGCAACAGAAGCTTCAGATAGAATTCTCAGCCTGTGAGCCAAAGAAACCATTGCCAGCTTTAAGGTGGCAGGATGGATTTCTCCCCCACCCCACATATACTAGGGAGTTTCTATACCACAAACAGTAGAGGCGTTCAGGAGCCCCAAGACTGGTTCTTCTTCCATCACCTTCTTCTCATTTTTTGAAGGCAGAATGATTCAATAAATGCACTTGGTAAAATGGCAATGCTGTAGACAAGCCGGTTTAATAACGGTCACTGGGACAGAGTTATTCATCCATTCTGGATCTCACCCATCTCCAAGTATGCTTCCTTTGCTGTGTTTGGCTGGGAAAGAGTTAATTTCTTCCACCTGGTATGGGGCTATGTTTTGGATTTGATCTGGAGACTGTGTTGGTGATTTAGGGATATTTTAGTGCCTGCTAAGCAGTCCTTACACATAGTCAAGGCCTTTCCTGCTTCTCGCCCTACCAGTGAAGAGGCTGGTGGTACACAGGGAGCTGGGAGGAGACGCAGCTGGAAGAGCTGACCCCAACTGACCAAGTGGATATTCTGTATCCTATGGCACCATGCTCAGCAATAAAACTGGGGGAAGGCTGGTTTGGGGGCTGCTGCTTGGGCAACAGACAGCTGGTGGGGACCAACTGTTTTCATTTGCAGCATTTCTTCGCTCTTCTTTCTCCTTACTTTTCTTACTATATTTTTCTTCAGGAAAAGACGCTCAGGGAAAGCAGGGGTGGAAATGCACATTAGAAAGAAATGCCTCTCCTCTTGTACAGGTAACTCTTTAGCTTGAGGCTGCTGGCTTTGTAACATTCAAGAAAACTAACCTTTGTACTGAACCTTACGCAGAAGCTGAATCTGACACAGCACAAAGTCAGTCCAGCAAAGGCAGCAGTCCTAGGCCTTTTTATATCCAAAGAAAATAAGAGTGTATTAGGATTCAAAAAGAACTGACCTATGTTTTAGGCTATGCAGATTTCTAGGAGTAGAAATGTTACATCTGCAAGAGAAAGGTAAAAGAAATCCTGTCTACATGTATTTGTAAAACTTAAAATAGTAAAAAAATCTATAATAGTATTTAATATAGCATTTTCCATCTAAAATACTCACTTCATGTTAGACATCCATGGTTTTAAAACTGAAATTAAAACCAATAATAATTAAAAATACATCTTCTTAATTTATTAGATTATAGACTTATTAATATGTGGTAGATTTTTATTTTTCCTTTTTCTAAATTTAATTTTAAAATATTTAATTTTGAGTTAAGATTTAAACTTCTTCACTTCCAATTCTAAACTCTTCAAACAGATTTGAACTTGGAATACCACTTATATCCAAGTACAGCTAATGGATGTCTCCAATAATTTGTCTCAAAGAGAAACACAGTAATTTTGGCTTCAAGTTGTCCTAATTAGTTTTCCCATTAACACTCACTGAAACATATGAGAAAATTCACACTTTTTCTTAGAGCATATTGCTCAAGTCTGCCTTGCCTGCAGGCTCAGCTGGAAAGAGAACCAGTCTGCCTTTGGAAACACCTCGCAACACAAAAAGCAGGAAATTCATAGATTTCATTGAAATTAGGAGAGAATACAAAAAGCATCATGAAACTTAAGAGACATTATGTCTTCTGTAGACATACAGGAATAAGGAATAAGCTCCATCTGGCCAAATCCTGACAAAGCCAACTTTATCCAAGCAGCAGGTTTTCCCTTCCATACAGGTGGGGGTACGCAAATGCCAGTTCAGACCTGAAAGCGCTCTCTCCTTGGGATTACTTGGGGTTTACTTCACTGATCTGGCATTTATTTGAAGATTACAAACACTCTCAAACATGGCCTGTGTGTCTCCAGAGTCTTTCAAAGCTTAAAACTGCTCTCTTTAATGAAAGCTGAAAGAGACATGGGGATAAAAAGTAGCTAGATGCTACTGGTTTTCCTTTCAGCAGAAAAAAGACTGTATGACAACTTCTTTTCAATTATCATAATAACTTTTTCAGGTGCCCACCACAAAACTCCCTGGAGTACTTTTCTAGCAAGCATGACATTTTAATACCTGATCCAGTACTTCCAAAGCCACATAAATAAGAGAATTGAAAGCACGCTGTTTTAAAAACACATCACAAGATTTCTACCATACAATAACAGCAGATGGAATAAAAAATTAAGAACATTTCATATGGCTTTCTTACCATCTTGTGTTACACTTCTGAAATATTTAATTACTGCTTATCTGGCATAGAAAATTATGTAACAGAACTAATTTTGGTCTTAATAAAAAACTAATCACAAAGAGAGAGCACAGCAGGCACTTTCTTCTGAAAGAGGGGTAGAAGAAAGAGACTCCTCAATATAAAGTTAATGAACACCTTCTACTCATTTGTATTTTCCCGTGCTATGCTTTTTAAATTACTGGAAGAAAAACCTCTGAAGTAATTTCTCAGGCCAGACACACCACCCTCATGCAGCTACTTAAAATCCTTATCTATCGCCCAAAAGTCAGTCAAAACACAAGTCAGTAAAGGTTCACTGTAACCCTCAACATCTTAAGCTGCAAAGTGATACCAGTGCTATGAGAACTCCCATGTAAGATACACCTCTGACAAATTCTTCACTATTTCAGATAAGATATTATCATACAATAGTAGAGTAATCAGCTAATACAGTTACCAACTATTAATTAAAATCAAAGTGTATCTGATACATGTGTTTCTGGGATGCATGTGTATCTAATGCTGCTGAAAAGCAGTGAACCTTCCTTGTGTGAAGGACTTTGAAATCTGATATTTTATCCCGGGTATAATTAGAACGCCCTGATCATGGAGAAAAACACCAGTATTAAAAGCAGCTGACCTTCTCTTCCTGTCCTTCCTTCCCACTCACCTCCCCAAAACACTTACATAGTTTACCTCAATCCAGGAAAATGAATGGAACTATTCTTACTAACTGAGCAGAAGATAAACAGGGGAAGTCAAGCCTGCATTATACAAACTGAAGGTCTTGAATCTGGCTGTGGTTTAGCGAACAAAAGCTCTGACATTCATTATAGGACCTCAGTTCCTCTGAACTGTTCAGTAGCTCTTAACTGCACGGACCCCAGCAACAGGCCACAAACAATTCCAGCATCCAGCATAGGACTGAAGGAGCTATGGGTCTTCCATCTACCATGCAAGCATGTGGATGCTTCCCACAAATCTCCAAAAGAGCTGTTTTCAACAACAGAAGTGTATAACTCTCCTGAGAGTTGGTTGAAAGACAAAGACATTGGGATGATGTGCCACTACAGTAGTATTGATGCTACATGTGTGCTCCTCCCTGCCTACCTACTCACAAACCAGACAGGCCTTAATGCAACAGAGATAATCAGATGAGCAAAATGAGACATTTCAAAGTGGCCAGGCAGGAGGCCAGTTCTTGTAAGAAGTCCTAAGCAGACTGACTCATCACCCTCTGGAAGCAAAAGCATGCCTTTCCAGGGTGCAGCAGCACTCACAGGAACGGTTTGGGCTTGGTTGGTTTGTTGGGGGGTTTTTTGGGTTTTTTTTTGGTACTGTCTTGAATTCTTCATCATTCTTTTTACAGGCCTTTTTCATATTACTTCATGTTTACTATTTCAAAATATGAGGCGGATGAAGGAAGGAATCTCTGCAAATAACTCCCTTCCAAAGAATGAATAAGAACATGCATCACAGAAAGCCGTGGCAGAAAAGCAGGGAACTGTTCAGACACTTAACAAGTTTTGCATGAGAAGAAATTCCTAAACATTATTTGTTTATAGAGTTCTGTGTTTGAACAGCAAGGAACGAATATAGAAGAGTAACTAACAAAAAACTTACTAGAGAAAAAACATAATACTAACTGAAGTTAATTTTAAATAGTATTAAATGCTAAAATACCTACTGCCAGTAAAACATCTATGCCTTCAAAGCAGAAACAGCCATGTGGTGTTTAGAAGCAAGTCAAATTAATATCAATTGGAAAAAAGAAGGAAGTTCGCTGCCTTCCACCATCACCATCACTGTACTGCCAGTATCAATCAGAATTCTTTTACATAAGATGTGGGTTGCAAACTCCAAGTCAGTTCTACTTTGTTTCACATTAACTGTATGGGATTTTCTGTAACCTACTGTGTTGCATACCAAAGGAATGCAAGTTGTACCTAAAAACTCGCTAGTTTTAAAAGGTGAAGGAATTTAAAAGCTATTTAATTCACAAATAATTTGAACAGTACAATGCTGAATAATATGAATGTGAACTTGAATGTGAACTTAGAAGGTTGAAGTTAAGATGAGATTTTCAAAAACTGAAGCAATTTTGTTGCTTTTAGGACTTTGTTTCAGATGAAATACTGGTAAAGCTACTACCCCTCAGCAATGTTATTATGGAGAGATGGAAGAAGGAACAAATGGCAGGACAGCCTCACAGGCCTCCTACAATGCACAGGTATCAAAAAATACTACAAGGCAATTTTAAAGGATTTTTAGTAAGTAGAGCAGAAAGCCATGCTGGAAAGAGTAAAAACTGCACTCACAAATATCAGGATGGCATCCACTCTTATGCAAGGAAAGAACTGCAGAGGTAACACTGAGGTTCCAGCAAATGGCAAACAGCTTCTTAGACGTCCTTACAAACAAAGGGAATGCTATGTACATATGAACATACTTGAACAGAAACTTGCTTAACATATCCCATCTAATTTATTAAGACCTGGCCACTTGGTGTCCATCTTCCTTAGCCTCCTCCTCTACAGCTAATGAATTTGCTTTTCCCCCAGTTGTGACTTCTCATTCTCTTCCACACCCTTGAGGCAAACACACCTTCTCCCTTGTTTGACAGAGAGGTGACAGGGTAGCAACAATCATTCTCAAAGTAAGCAATGAGGACAGCATTCTCAATTTGCAAACAATACAAAAACAGGGCGAGTGAGAAAAAAGTATGTTCTAACATGTATTAAAGTTTAACAAAGAAATTGTCACTGAACAAGAGAAAATTATACCTCCTCACTTAGCAACTGAAAAACACTTACGCAAAGAAAATAACTTGTATTTCCCTATTTTCACATTATTCACACACCCTGTTTTCATCTCACCATGTAAAAGGTTGCCTTGCTTCACTTAGATTTACCTGAAAACACTATTTTCCCTAGCACATAGTATTGACAAGGAATGTGCCTTGCAGGAGCTACTACTTTGTATTAAGCTGCAGTATTTCTGGTACTGAAATACTCTTTCACAAATCCGCTCTTTTATCAAGTCTCATTAGGGCACAGCCAACACTCACCAGCTTTGATTTATTTAAAGAGTGTTGTCCCATGCTTGAGAGGTCATCCTGCACCTTAACATCAGGTTTCCACCATGCCTTATGAGATAGCAGACCTGGTAAAAACCTCATTAGCAAAGTTCTAAAGATTCTAGCGGCAAGAACACACAACTAAGTAACACAGCGGGCCACACCTTCATATGATCTCACCTTAGCACTACAAATCAATCTCTGCATTCCACATTCCATTTCAAGAGCCGAAGTTCTTAATTCCATCACTTAATTGAGATGGCAAGAGGCAATCTGAGCATCTTCCCAAAGAATTGCGGGGGGATGATCAAAACAAAATCAGTACCAAAATGAAGCACACAGAGATATAACATTTGCTTTTCTGATCCTACATGATCAGTTAAAAAAACACTACACAGGAGACAAAGTCTGTAGAAAGTGTTAGTTTACTCTATGTGCCACTGCAGTCAGATTTGAGGTCAAAGTTCTCAGTACTAACTGATATTAAAATACATTTGGTAGAATGACCTGTCATCCAAAACATTCCTCATTAAAAGTTAATATACATTTCCCTGACTTTTATAGCTGGTTTGGGTTTTGATTTTTTTTTTTGCAAGAAAATACTGGGTAAAATGATCCACATTCTGCTTTGAAATAAACTTCTTTAAACTAGCTGTTTGGCAGTACTAATTATAACACCCAAATAATAAAATTTTACATGTGTTTCAACAAACGAAGCTTAACAAAAACTTCTAACAACAGTTTGTGTTTTGCAAAGGTTGACTTCAGGGAGACTGTACCAAGGCAGTGCAACAGTTTTTGATAGGGGAAAACAAATACAAACTCCACAAACAAACAGAAAAAGGCAAGTGCATGTGAGTGGTACAGTAAACCTGAGGTCTTAACACTCACTAGGTATATATATGCAGAGAAAAAAAAGAAAACCCCTAAACCCCCAACATACCAGATACACACCAAGTAGATCTGTCCTGCCCAAGGGATCTAGCATAACTGGTATTTCAAGACACACAAAAAAAAAAGAGTACTGCCTATTAATATTTCTGTGAACTGCCAATTTACCCAGCAATATCTAGGCTAATAATACTCAGCTGGGGAATCCACAACTCTTCGAAAAAATTTAGTAACTTCTACTCTTGAGCCAGATCTGGGTCAACTTAGCTCACTTAAATGAAACCCAGATTCAGAAGATGATATAACAGGGGACTGTAAAGGAAAGTAGCAGTGTATAGAGGTGAGATGCTGCCACTCCAAAATGAAGTGAGGCCTGTGCAACAAGGGCAGCTCTGACGAACAAGCACACATTTCAAAAAGCAGCAGGCAAAATTTGTTTTACAGGAAAAGATTATTCAGCAGAGAAAAATAAATTACAGCAAAGTCAACTACTGCAAGATTCTATTCTTGTTTTCCCTACCCTACTCCATTATTCCAGATGCCAATGTTAGAGAATTAAAATGAATGTTAGATTCATTAAAAGAAAAGTGACAAATACAATACCATGGGATATTTAACTGAAGCAGAAAATATTTCACAGATTTGATCTGAGCAAATAGTCTAAAGCAAACAGCAGGTAAGCCCAAGAGCAAATTTTCACTCCATATCAGTCACTGAAAACAAGTTATTTATGACTGCTATTGGTCCAAGCTTGCAATGGCCATCTGCTAAATTAATCTGTAAAGAGAAAGGCTAACCAAACTTATATAAAAATCTCTTTAGGTGAGAAAACTGAGCACATTAAGATAGAATTCTGTCTTAAAAGAATGAACTTGTTTTACCAGACTATAATAAAACTTTTGATTTATGCACTTTGCCTCTTCAACCAAGGATATCACAAAGCCACTGTCAAATATAATAGCAATTTCTAGAAAAACAACATAATAAAGGATGCTCTGAGCAACCATTTTCAAAAAGCTAAACTTTCCCAGCAGTAAGTGACACACACACAAAGAAACATCCCATCCTCAATGTGTTCTCTTGATGTGCCTCTCTACACTAAGCTTCAGCTTTGGTGCTATTTTGCTGCCATACATGTATAGCACCTGAGAGAGAGCTGTGCTACAGGATGTTCACAGGCCACTGTGTGAGCACATGTGAGTTACAGGCAGCTGGCCCCCACAAAACAATAAAAAATATTATGCATGTGATGTGGATGCTCTATGCAAAAGAGCATAAACCAAGCGAAATTTGAATCCCCCCACATCTATCTTCACCAGCCATCTAAGAGCTATTTTTAAGAAACAGTTATATAACTAAGTAGAACAATTTTTAGATTAATGGGTTCTATTTTCACCCCCCCAGATAAGAGGATAAAGCAATATTCCAGAACAGCAGTCACGTAAACAGGCAACTTGATTTCGCTGAAACAGAAGCATGAGTGAAAACCTATACTGCCACAGGGAGTTTCTTTTGTAGTTAGCTGTCTCATTTTTTAGAAGTCTAGATCTTAACTTGCATTTGCCCTTTTATGAAGGCCATCTACAGCTTCTAATTCCATTTTCCAACAAGCAGCACTTAACAGTGAAGACGTAAAGAAATCATATGTCCCCCTAGGACCTTCTTTAAAAGTAACGGCTAAAGGGGAAAAAATACTGTGGATGCCACAATATATCTCTTCTCCTTCCTTTATGTATCTGCAAGATGCCCATGCCACAAATACCATCTACTTCAACAGCCATCAGATACCCCCTCTTGCTGGCATTATTTTTTTCATTTCCAGCTGGGGATGACTCAAAAAAACTAGAGTACCTTAGCCCATCCGAACAGAAATCCATCCCTGCCCTCCAGAGGGGGATAATTCTAAGTATTTTTGTTCTCTGCAAGAGAACACCCAGTACCAGGTACATACTTACCCTTTCTTATATCAAGACAGATGCAAGCTGTGCATTCTCAGTCTCCACAGGCAACTTATTTCTATCATCCCAACTCTCAAACTTGGCTCTGATACCATCTCCTCCAACAACATTCCCAGATTAGCTAGGCTGATACCTTTCGGCAGCAAAACTACTTCACCTAAGACATGAAGAGCAAAGGATGTGCAAGTGAAGACAAACTCACATGAGGAGAGTTAAGAGACATCCTCTAACACAAGGGACAGAGCAAAACCTGAGGGCTCCCAGAGAGCACGGTCATTCCAGAGAGTTAAAACTCTGTGGCTGACCCACATTTTCTTCATAACTACAGGTAGAAACAGAGCCCTCAATTCTATGTCATGTAACTTTAGAAGGTTAAATCCCACTTTCAAGGAGACTGGAGTGTCTGGCTATGTTTTTGAGATAATTATCCACTAACAACAGTTTAACCCCTCTCTCTACTAAGACTTTGTATTGAAATAATTTAAAATTTATTAAATATTAAAATATTTAGAGTCAGCTGGTACCTGTTATCCTTACCACAGAGCAGTGAATCTCTTGGTTCACAGCCCACCAGGAATAGCTCTAAACAGGACCAGCACCCTTCAGTTTTATGCCAGGCCACACAAGTAGGGAAGAGAGAACACACCTTCATCTTTTCTCCCAATCTCACATTTCAGCTTCATTTCCTCTACTGATCTCCCTCAACTGACCTTTGCACAGTAGTCATCCTCCTAGTTTACCTCTGCATTCTTACTTCAGGAGTCCCAGCCCAAACCCATAATCATAGAACAGAATCATTTAGGTTGGAGAAGACCTTCAAGATCATTAAGCTCAACTATTAACCCAGCACTACCAAGTCCCACACTAAAACCTCAAGCACCATATCTACATGTTATCTTTTGAAAACCTCTAGGGATGGTGACTCAACCACTTCCCTGGGCAGCCTGTTCCAATATCTGACAGCCCTTGAATTGGTAACTCTTCCAAGTATCACAGAGACTTCTGTACAATCAGAACCACACATACACTACTCAGATGCAAACAGAAATCCTTTAACAGGCAGCAGCAGGTGCTGTGAGCAGCCCCAGCAGTGAGGCTGCCATGGGTGCAGTGAGGCAGGAGGATACTGCTTGCTGGTTCTCCCTGCTTCACAGCAGCACTGTCCCTGCCTGACTCCTTCCTCCTGCTGCAGACCAAGGTCAGCCCAGGTCGCCAAGCACAGCCAGCCTGCCCTGCTGCAGCACTGCTGCTGCTCTGCACCTCTTGGAAGCACTTCATGGGCCACAAGCAATTTACTTAATACACTTCAGGAATGCCTGTGTCAAGCAGGAATCCCTTCCAAAGGCCAGAAGCCATCCCTAGCAATCCCAAAAGTTCAACGGGTGCTTCCAGAGTAACTTAACTCACTGGGGAAGTCTCTCTCCTTGATGCTGATCCCCAAATGGTAAAAGAGATGGTAATATGTTAAGAGTAGTTAATATTCAACTGGAGTAGGTGTCTTGCAGACCTAGCAGTCTACTTAATTATTAAGATTTGGGGAAAACCACAATAAGAAATTTGGGAAATTTAAATAAGAAATTGGGGGGGAAAAAAGAAAAAAAATGTTACTAAAACCCTGCAAAGTAAAAACAGAAAGAAGTAAAATACAATGTTACAGAAGTAGCTTTAGCATTCCATTTTTAACCTTTATATTCCTAGCTTTGTTACTCTATCCTTCATTTACCATACACTAATCCCACCTTCCCTTAAAGTTTCTTAGACACATCAGGGCTTTGATAACAAATTAACAGCCTGCTCCACATGTAGGTCACCATCTGGAACTCAGCTCAGGTCACAGAGGATTAACTTTAAATTGGATTGTAGCACAGCTCTATAGCCTACAGAAGAAGCCACATCTTATACTTCAAAAATTAAGTATCATTATCTGTATTTTCCAAATGAAGAACAAAAGACAAACTCTTACAACAATTAGACTCATGTCACTTACAAACTTTACCTGCTTCCTCCTACTGCTCTTTACACTGAGTGGTACTGGCTACCCTGGTTACCTTTTTAAATTTCACAAATTCAAGCAAAACAAAGTAGTAACAAACTTAGAGGAAAGGAGTGTAAGATCCACCTGGAACTCCCAGCTTTTTCTTACAGCAAGATTCCTATTACTAACAGAAACATTTCTTAAAGCAACAGTGGCAACAAGAAGATATGGAAGAGTTTCTGCATTCCATCCCACAAAACTGATTACAATATAATAAACAGATGTGGAAAACCCTTTGCTTTTGTGCACCATTTGGTTTTCACTGTTTTGACTCCAGCTTTTAACATTCTATTTTTCAGGCACACTTGTGGAGCCATGGTACTAAGACTACTAGGAACAGAGAGTTGTTCTAATTCTAATACAGAATTTACCTACAGCAGAAAACAAAGGAGAGGGATTCACAGTTCTGTACTGCCCATAACCAACTTTTCCTCCAGGACCCCCAACCTTCATATACCCTGAAGACTTAATTTTAGATCTTTTTTGGAGGACAGTTTGAGAAAAGTAAATGCTACAAAGGTGAAATTAGCAGTGTTAATTCTGAAGATGTATTTAGAACCAAATCTCCCTCTCTTTGGAGGATTTCTGTACTTTAAAAAACAAGCCTCCACTCCAGAAGGGAACTATTACTTCCTTATATGTCCATCCACAAAGAAGCCATGAAGTATCATTTTAAAGGCTGGAAGAAAAACAAACCCAAACTTCATGCATGCATTAATTCTTAAGAGTGTGTTTTCACTGCAGGTAGTCTGTCTGTACTATTAAAATGAATCTGTATGTCACATTTTTTAGAAGTATCCTGAAAATTAAAGGCCATTTGTACCGGTTGACAAGAATGGCTGAAAGATCTGATTTTAATTATAACCAATGCTTAAATAAACTGATAGTGAATCAGGAGAGAAACACGTAATGACCAGTAGAGTCTTTTATTACAGCTTTTCCTACTGAAGAGATTTAGCCTTGTAAATAATTTCTAAAATAAATTTTTAAAAAATTAACAGCAATTTAGAGCTTCCCCATTCTTTCACTGGCAATCCATTTCTAAAGTTGTTTTTCCCCCCTACTTCCTATGCCAAAAGAGCTTAGTGCCCTGACATTACAAAGACTTGGAAAATTTTATGATTAGCACACTAATTAAATGAAAGCAATAAATTCAACTAAATCATAAAAGCTAGAAAATATAAGTAATTAATTATAAAAAATGCTTTAACAGAATGTTTCTCATCCTGAAAGAACAGAAGTTCCTTTGCCAAATCGTATATATGTCAGGCACCATTTGGTCCATTGAATTCATCCTCCCTGGAATGAAACACACTTGCTACAAATTATATCAGCAGTCCCAGATTAAAAGACTTGATCTACTGTAGAAAACAGAACTCTAACCCAACTACAGTTTGCATATTTGAGATTATTTCTGTAGTTAAGATAAAACATGCTAAAGCATACAAAACAAAAAGAAGATGCCATACATACACACAAAAAGAAGTCCTTCCTTGGTGCAGTTTGGGATTTGATCACCTTAATTTTAGAAATCAATCTGGCATCTCAATTCCCAACAGTGAGGTTTACCTAGCACCTGAATGGGGATGCTGGTTCACTGCCAACACACCTCCTTGAGTACCCATGGAATCTCCAGCACTACTGAACACAGCCCTTCATGCTTACACACAGCACATCACAGGACATAATAACTGCAGCTATTTTAAGTGCTACTACCTGTACTGCTACCCTGTTTTGGACTTCATTTAAACAGAAGAGTGGTTCACTGTTTACAGACAACTAACAAGCTTGAACACAAACAATCTGAATTACATTTTCCTTCAATAGGTTTAGTGATCACTTCGCTCCCCAGGAATACTTGAAGACAGTTTTTATGCCCTTCTTGTCTTCTGTGATGTGCACAATTAAAAGTACAGACCAAGAGGTGGGAGAGCAGAAAATGTTTCAATTGCTGCCTTTGATAATGGAAAGAATTTAGTGTTTACAAATTTATTTCCAGTTGTTGGCTCATACATTTGGATATTTATAGTACTTATCACTATGGCATCCAAGCACATTAGCAGTGCTCTGATCCCCACAAAGAAAACAAAACAAAACAGAACTGTTTCTTCTCTGCTCTGCAGCCTGTTAAGGAACACCTCAGTTAAGGTGGGGAAGCACAGCATGTTCCAGAAATTAGAGAATTCTTTTCAAAAGCTAGACTCCATTTCAGATCTTATTTTTTAAACAGAACAAGCAGGGATCAAAGTCTATCATAAAAGTTGGTGTCGTAGACCTGAGACCTGATCTCTGGCTCTCAAATAAAGTCAGTTCCATAACCACTAGCTAAGAAAGTCTGAATTGCATACTTTCAGAAAGCATTTAAATTTAAAAAAATCTGTCTAATTATGTTAGTAACTGAAGTCATCTTCCACCCCAGAGAAATGCAAGACAGTAATTTTGCGCAATGCGGTATCCACAGTGTTCATCAGTTACCCAATAGCACCAGTAAATCCCTAACATAGCAAACTGTAATGGCATTCAGCCCACATCCCAGCTACCAGGATGAAATCTGAAACTCTGCAAAGGGTAGCAATTTTAGAAGCAACATAAAGATCTTCACATCCCTGCTCAAGTGGTGTAAGGTTATTGATGCACTTCAGCTTCAGAAGAGAGGTCAACACAAATGATTTTTGATAATCAAATCTAGCAGGCTTCACCTTGAACAGAGTATTTTTATAATCACACACTGCTTAATTCCCTTTTGCATCTTGGACTAACATTTATAGGCATACTAGACACGATTACAATATTGAAATAATGAAGTAGCAGAAATAACTGAATCAATAACTATTATAAACATTGAATGCAAGAATGGCTTCTTAACAGAACCTCCAAATATCTTTATTTACCCTGTCTTTTTGTAATGCACTTTATTTTAAGATTTCCATTTATATCTTTAGTAATTATAAGCCAAAAACATTAATGATGTTGGAAAAACAAGCATAGTAACTGTTATCTATATATATATGCAAACAGAAACTCTCATATAAAGCATATTAATAAATCTGTTTATATAAGCACATGTAATAAAATAAACTGATTTAACTAGCCTTACAAATCAGTAAGCTTCAGAAGATATCAGAAAAAAAAAGAATTCGTGCTTCTTCAAGTCTGGTATCAGACTTAGAACTTGACCAAGCATATCCTGCTCCCAGTCCCACACTTCTCAACAGCTGGAATAACACCCACTCATGTAAGCATCAGTCAAATTAATGTTCTTTAACTTTTACAGTAAATTAGAGGTATACTACTCTTATGGGAGTACTCCACACTCCCAGAACCACATAAACATGAACTTTTGGCCAGAAGTCACATGTCTTATTAATTCTACCGGGCTATGGTACCTGCCAGAACTAACTAAAGTAAATACTCATATATAGTCATAATATTCCCACCTATTTTTGAATTCCCATTTCATCCCACAACTTCAGAAGTATATAATTAAGAGATTCTGAATTTTTCACATTCCTCACCTTCTTACACAATAATCCATTACAATTTCCACTAAGGATTAAAAAAATGTTAATTTCCGTTAAAAAATCAAATTCTACTCATGGGTAAATACAGAAGCTTCAATTTTTGTTTTCACTCATCATGTCTACATATAGACCACTTCTTCATATTCCACAAGAGTCTGATTACATCACTTATTGATGTCATTCTTAACATGTAGAAAAACAATGCAACTATCCCAGATCTTATTTCACAAAGGAAAATAAGAAAAAAATCAGCAGGAGCAAAAATGTGGGTGTGGGACACTACACAGGAGCTGAAGGAAGAAAGTACTACTGCACCATCTCATAAAGATATTCCAAAAGCTGAAATACTACCAGTATAAATCATGGACTGTTCCTTCTTCTATTTACATAATATACTGTTCTTAAGTGAAGACCCAAGTGTTACAAGAATGGAGCCATTTGGAACAGCAGAAATCACAGATTTTAAAACAGGAATTTGGCCAGAACAACCTTTTAGTACTTTAATATTTTTTTTTCCTTTTCTTTTTTTTTTGGGGACTGACACTGAAAAAATAGAAAACCAACAAACTGGAGCAGTTGTGTACATAAAACTAACCCATATAGGCCTCCTGTACTGAAGTCCTCTGTCATAGCATCCTCAGTGTCAACTAGTAAGATCATCTGAATTCCTGATCAAGGTGACAAAGATTTAATGTAAAGGCTTGTATGTGGAAAGCATCTCTATCCTGTGGGCTGCTTGAAGTCAGATTTGTTTTCCCCCCTCTTCTTCCTGAACTCCACTAGGGGAGAGGAGATGGGGGAATAATGAGATCTGAAAAGGAATACCAGACTGGGGGACACTGACATGAACTGAGGAGAGAGAAAGCAACCTAAGATCCCCATCAGACACGTCCCAGTTTTACAGAAGCCATGACTCACTTCACTCAGAGCCTTTCAGAAGCTATATTAGACAATAGATATCCAAGCAACCACCACAAGAAATTGCACTTGTTTTCACAGAATCAGAGAATGTCTTGAGCTAAAAGGGCATCAAAGATGATCTTGTTCCAACCTCTCTGAAGTGTGTTTTCTTCACATGAGATTTCTTTTTATCATGAGAATTTTTTCTCCTAGTCTAAATAGGGCATAATAGTAAAAAACAAGAATTCTGCACATCTCATTTGAATTCTCATTAGTCTAAATTTTTTTCAACTAAACTCCTTTTGTCTACGAAGATTTCTCTAACACATGAGGAGAACACAACCCCATTATGGATGCCCTAGCGAATCCAATTCCCTTTCTATCACTCTGAACATATTTTTAGTTCAGTTTTCTAGCTGAGCTAATTAGAATTAAAACCTTGCCATGACTCTCAACAGCAAAGTATGACTGCATGCAGATGGCTGATGCAATGAGAAAGAAAGAAGTACTTTTAACCATAGCACCTCTCTAAAGAAAAGCTTACTGCAGAAACACCTCTCACCCAGTTAAAAAGTGTTTGCTTCTTTAGAATTTTTATGTAAGATAGAACAATAAACTATAATCCTGTCCTGAATCTCTAGGTACTCCTACAGATTAAAACTTACAAACAGGAAAACTGAAAACCTCCTGCCATTTCACACAATAAATGCCATTGTTTAAATCAACCAAGAAAGACAGTTCTATTTTTGAAAATACAAAATATTTTTAGCCTTTGACAGGGACAGACTAATTCCTGGATGGAAAAGGATGTGCCACTAAGAGTTTATGATAGTTATACAACTTAAGAAAAATGCACATAATACAGTCTTCTGATTCATAGACCAACATCAAGACTAGAATCATCCTGTATGCTCAAAAATAGCAGCCCAAACACAGAGACACATTCAATGCAAGATGTATCAAAAATATATACATGTATTTAAACTCTGGTTTATAGTTCAGACTTGCTAAAAACAATAGGAGATAACATGAACTGGTACACAGCTTTGGCCATTAAAAAAAAAAAAAGAAAACAGTAAGAACCCACTCTCACACCTTTCCCCACTCCTCAAAAAAGTACATAAATTAATAGTTAAATTAATTAAATTTGCTTGACTATTCCTGGTAGTAGCAGATAAAAATAAGGGTCAACAACAGAAAAACTATGGCTTGGTAGGTTTTGGCTACACATCAGGGGAAAATTCTTCACAAGGACATCTTATAACACTGGGACAAGGTTATTCAAAGATTTTGAGGTACCTGGGAAGGTTTTCAAGAATCAGAAAGGCAAAGTCAGGGCTGACCTGGTCTATTTTGGTGATGATCCTGCTCTGAGCACAAGGCTTGAAACAGAAGTCTCCTGCAGTTCTCTCCAAACCAGATTTCTATGATCCAATAGCATGGCAATATGCTAATTCTTTCTCAAAGAGGCTAAAATCCTTAGTTTTGCATTAAAAATATCCGAACTAAACAATTTCCTTCCCATTTTCACATGAGGTAGGCAGTGGCATTTAAATTATCAAAACCAGTTGAGTTGCAAGGAGCCAACCTACAACCAGGTAGAATATGACACTGGCATTCAGGACCAGGTGAGTAATTTATTTAAGAGATGACTGCCATGCCATACTTGTATTATTATCTGGCAAGATGAAAGCAAATTTTTTTCCACTTCCATCCCTTTTTCAGGGCCATACTATCAAAGGCATTATGTTGTGATCTCAAAACAGGAATGCCATTTCTTCTGGGACACTAAGCTCATAGGAAAAAAAACCCAAACAGGAATCTCTGCAATCCATTCAAGTTGTTAGCAACATCCTTATAAACTTTCTACTCAATGCAGTAAGAGTTTAAAAAAAAATCCAGTCATATAGAGGAACAAGGCTTAAATTGTAACGTAGTAACAGTTAACATGGAGGGAGATGCTAATTTATGTTTATGCCATTCATAAATGTAACTAATTCCTTCTAAATATTTCATTGTTACCGCTTTTTCTATTTCAAGGATTAAGCCCCGGGAAGAACAGCGGCACAGAGAACAGGGAACAGAAGAGGGTGCAATTCCTGAACATCACAGGAATTCTGGAAACGGACCAAGAAGAAACTGACATAAAATTAGAGAGGTTACTCCAGTATGCTTTCCGGTTTTCATTGTTATTACAAAAAACTTAGAGAAAGCTGCAAAGAGGACTGGTGTCAGAGACATTAGAGGGAACTGAACACTGCCTTTTTTCCTGCCAATCGTCTTTCTGCCTTTACGGACAGACTTCATTTTATTCATACACAAACACCTAAGTTGCCTTCTGGTTTTTTTCTGATCTTGCTACTTAACAGACATTTTAAAAACAATACACCCATACACAGAAAATACTGTTTAGATGTATACAACCAACATTTCCTGCTTTGGGATGCCTCAGAAATGTTTTTCTGCAGACAAAGCTTGAGTATTCACTACAAAGGTATTTGTTGCATAAGTTGTATTTACTTATATAAGCCGAATAAGGCATAATCTTTTTAACCTATTGCACAGGACAGCTATACTAGAACATGCTGCAGGGGCAAAGAAGTGACCTCTGTGTAGCTGACAACACTTCTACAATGCTGACTTTCATGCCTGCCGCTGACACAAACACAAGTCATTGTCATAGCAAAACCTTATCTGTCAGCCCTCTAAGAGGAAGAAAAAAACCTTAAGAGATTTCTTTCACCATGTTTTGCATTGGGAAAAACCCATACCAGTTTTCTTTTGAAATTTGATGGGCTAAGAAGCATTTAAGATGGTAAAAATAGTTTATGGTAATAGTAATTGTTTTTAAAACAAACCAATCACAGTTCTCAAAGGAATTTAACATATCAAAAGCAACAAACTTGCTCATATTCTGTCTGAAAAAAACCCCGGCAGCTGTTAACAGCTACTACTCAAGTGAGGTTGCTGCAAACAAATGCCCCATGAGCAGACAGACAAGCATTCTTGAGGCTTTACCCTCTGCCCCCTCCATTACCAGTCCCCATTATTCAAACTTTCATTCTACCCCAAACCTGGGCTAACTGATCAGACTTGTCATTTGCTGAGTATTTCTCACTTCCTCTTACAGACCTCTAATTCCCCCAACGTGAGGAAAGTCAGAGATTCAGGAAGTGAGATGGAGTAACCATGCTTCATGCGCAAGTGGTCTCTGCACATTGTTCTTCCTCAGTGCTGCTTTTATGCTGCCAAAACCGATGTGAAAACTCCATCTGACTTATCACAGAAACACAAGCAAAGCCCTGAAAAAGGTTTTCTCTAACAGTGAGCTTTTATGTTCTACTTCAAAGGGAACTTTTACAGAAATTACTTATTATCAGCACACTGAAATCACGGCTAAAACAAAGGATGACATTAAATACATTAACTGGACTTTGCACTAAGAAAAAAGTTTAATCTGTGCATACATTGCAGTAGAAAGAGGTCTGCTGAACAAAAACTAAGAAAGAGTGAAGTATAAGCCCTCCAGAAATGGATAGTCTTGTCAAACTGTTAAAAACCAGAGATTTACAAACTTTTCTGTGGGGGATACAAATAATCTGCTCTGTCAAGCCCCAGGCTACAACTCCAGGCTGCAGCAATGGGCTTTTTCTGGCTACAAGGAACTTGTGGCCTGTATCCCAAATGCCTCAAGTCCATCACTAAGTGCACTATTCTGTCTACAGTGGAAAGGATTAAAAATGAGTCCTGTGATTTCTTCAGAGAAGGCTGCAAAGGCTACTTGAATATGTACATTAAATACTGACTAGCGACAGGAATGTTTCCAGTGTTCACAGAAAAATAGTCTAAGGCTACAACTGTTCCTCTCTGTGGCTTTTCTGAAACTGATCTGACTCCTGCTCCCCTTCATGAGATCCTGAGCTACAGAACTGCTGAACACAGGCCAGAGAGTCTTCTTTGACATTATAGCAGCAAGGAAAAGTGAAAAGTCCTCCCTGAAATCCCCCAGCAAAGATGCATAATGACTGGCATGCCCAGGTCTCATGATATTAACCTAAGTACAGGTGAGAGAATTTTGCAATGCTCCTTGTTTTTCTCATCAGAACACCAGATACCCACCACACTCCAAAAACACAGATTACAGGACATTAAAAACATCTACCTGGTATTTCACCTGAGCATGATGAAAATGACCTGGAATAAGAGGCAGAAATTGTAGAGTTTAGCTGGGAGAGAGGTCATTTCCTTCACAGCAGCCCCTATGGTGCTTGTTTTGGGAACACAGCACAGTCTCTGCTTTTGCTGAGAAGCACTGACACGGCACCACGGCCTCTGCCACCCCAGAGAGGGGTGCACAAGAGGCTGGGAGAGGACACAGCTGGGACAGCTGACCTGAAATACCGAAGAGATTCCATACCATTCAATGTCATGCTCAGCAATGAAACTGAGGGGCAGGTTTCTTCAGAAGTATTTGTTGCTCAGAGACGGGCTGGGCATCAGTCTCCTGGTGGTGCATTTACATCACAATGTTCACTCACTTTTTCTTTCATTATTAAACTGTCTTTATCTCAAATCTGAAGTTTGGGAGTTTTTTTCCCGGTTTCTTGCCCTTCTGATCCTCTCCTCCATCTCACCATTTAAACATTCTGGTACAACTCAGTGACATAGCTCCAAAATCTATCATATGACAGAAATTACTTTTTGCACAGTAATGAGGAGAATGCCACTAAAGTCTAAGTAAGCAGAACTTCTTCTCACTGAGTTATTTCCAATTAGAACAACAGAAATAATTTTTCTGAGAAACAACTACTGATGTTAGCTGAAGGCAAAATGCACCAAGTTCACTGTGCAGAACACTCCCACTAGCCAGAAAAAAGCCCTGCTGGTATTTTTTATGTGAGGAAAACTGAGCATACTGTGAGAGCTTGTTCCTATGGAGAAACTGTCACAAAAGAAGGCAAAGTATGAAGTTAAAGCAGCAGCTTTAACTTCAGAACATTCATGTACGACACCAGTAAAGTGCCTTTAGTTTAGTTCAAGCCAGTTTCAAATTCAGAGTACACAAGTTCACACGGAGTATGTCACTGTTACTTAAAGCAGTTTCTCCATCTTATTTTAGTGGAAAATTATTAGCATAATTTTTCCCTATTCATGAAATCCTGGGAATAGGCTACCAGAATCTGAAATAACCTTTTTTTTATTAAATCCTAAAACCCCCCAAAAAATAAACAGCCAAACTCTGAGCATTAATCTTTATACTCCCATCAGCCATACAGACACTTTATTCTAGCAAGCCATGGCAATACCACTTACAAGGACTAGAGACTAATACAGGCTTAAGTGCAGTGCACATTTCTGATTGTCAGGGTAGATAATATCCAAGTAACACAATAACTCTGACTCACACAGGGCTGGACACCGCTTCATAATGTGAGACTTGGCAAGCAGAAAGGAAGGAAACAAGAAAAAATGCCTCAAACATGATTATTTTCTACCTTCCAAATAATCAAGCCACTTCACCAAACATATGCCAATACTTGCCAGGATCCAAGGGCATAGAGATTAACCTCAATTCAATTAAAATCAGGAACTTCTATGAAAATCCATCATCTTTCAAAATCACAGAACACTGTGAGCACTGCCAGCAATCAAGATCTAGGATCCTTATGTTATGACACTTTTGTGATACCAAACTGATAGCACAATCTACATGTTTCACCTATGCATTGTCAATCCCCAATCCCATTATCTTTAGCAGCAGAAGAAAATCCCCCTCAAGATACTTCATAATTAAATTTTGTTTCCTGAAATTCACTTCTGCCCATCACTATATTGAATAGTTATATCTATTAACTTTTCTTTTTCTCCTTAATGAAAAAAAAAAGCACTAGAATACCATGCTTGGGATCTGCTGGAAGAAAGAGTGCTTGAAAGAGCAAAACCAAGTAACTGATTCTGGTTGCCCATGTTCCTTGGCATATAAAGAAATGCTACAATTCAATTGAAGTAATTAGGATTTTTTTAAATCCTTAAGAAGATAATATATGCCCTTAAAAATTATAGACAATAATAGACCTCTGGGTCTCATAACATCAAAACAAGTTCCTATTCTATCAGCTAAGCATTCCAGAGAAGTTGTTGGAAGGTTATTAGAAAACGGGGTTTATTAAAGTTAAATTGGAAGAACATCAACTCCTAAAAAAGTAGTAACTGATTCTCTGCATCCAATCTCTTTCTTCCAGGAAAGTAACATTCTATGAATTTTCACACTATTAGTTTGCAACCAGAAATATTAAATTAAATTAAATGAATTGTATGTAACAATAAGGGAGAAAGATCTGGGGACTTTCCACAGCACAACAAGCTTATCTGATGAAGGAAAATGTTCTGGTCTGCAATAATCATGAGCCCTGTATCTCACCACATTAATATCTAGTTCTTGTCCCTCCTGTTCTAAAAGGCAAAACTCAGAATGTGCACAAGAGAAAGAGCTCTGCTGGGGTTTAGAGACCATTTAATTTCTGCCAAGCCCCTGATTATCTAATTAGGTAACCCAAATAAAAACAGTCTCAAAAACACTTAAAATATAAACTTCGTATTTCTTCTGTAAGTGCTACTGAAAGAATGGTTATACACAGGTATCACAACAGTTGTTAAATATGAGTGCAAAAAGACACAAACTGACAGGAAACAAATAAAAAAACCCCAAACACATTAACTGTAGTTTAAACAGATATAACGGTAGTTTAAACAGATATAAAATGCCTTTTAATCTTTAAATTTAGAGCACTCTCAATTAAAAGTGTCAGATCTACCCAAACAACAACATCCCCACATTTAAGGTTTATAAATTTCTGTCCTCAGATCCCACATCAACATCATGCAATTCCAACTCCACTGCCTATTTCATTTCCTAATCTTCCCACCTTTGCACAAATAATATACAATCAACTGAATACATTTTAACATTAAAGGTTTCTTTCTCCTGTCTTTGTCAAAATTCATCTCCCCTCCAAATCACACAGGTTTGAGCCAAACACAACAGGTACTTGTCTTTTTTTAAACCCTGCATTTTCAAAGAGAATGAATGTTCCTGAAATAAGTATGAGTAAGAAGATGAATTTGAAAGAACATTTAAGATGTTATGAAAAAATCCCATTAAAAATATATTTTAAATGCACCTGCAGTCCATTCTCTGCATGAGCATATTTATTAGCAACTATATAGCTGTACAAACAAACTCAGCTGCAACCTTCAGAATTAAAGGAGATGTTAATGCTAATTCTCAAATTAAGTTTCTTATTTTTAGTGGCTGTAACAGAAAGGAAATAGCAAGGCCAAAATTCATTATCTGAGCATTGTTAAAAACTGTAATAATCTGCCAACTTGTGAAAAAAATTCCCCTCTGAAAAAGCCCCAGGATCTTCTTCCCCAGCACCACATCAGCAGCAGATGGCCAGCATCAAGTCTGCAATTACCAGTCTGGGCTGACAGTCCCACAGAGGAGAATGATACTCTTTTCTTTTTGTGGATGTGTGCAGGGGGCAGCTTGAGAGATGCAGACAACTAGGTATCATAGGCATCAACCCCTTCCACTAAAAATAAACATATACAATCAATTTCCAGGCCTGTCATATGATTCCTCCATTAATCTTCATTTCACCATTAGGTTTCCCACCTTTTTTCTTTAACACTTTCTTTTCTGCTACTTAAAAGTTTTTCAAACAAGGTGGTGGGAAATGTGAAACATTAAGGATGCAGTAGAACTAACCTTTGTAAAGCATTGCCAAAGACAAACTTCACAAACTATCTGTTGTTGCAACCTTGCAACCTTTCCCCTCTTTATTTTACTCTCCCCCCACCCAGCCCTGAACAGATTATTCTCTTGCCTACAGAGGAGAACAGAACATCTGATGAGGAGCTGCTGTTTCATTTCCTCCTTCATCTCACCCCTCAAATGGGGAAGCCCTCAAGAGGGGGGAGGGGAGGATATGGTTTTAATTCAAATACTGCATCTTAAAATACTATTGTGCAGCATTTGTCTGGGAGTGATTAAAGCTATAAATAAATACACACCATGAGAGTACTTCATCCCCCCTACATCTCTGGGGAAAAAAAACCAAAAAACTTCTGCGTTAATAACCATTTATTATTTCAGTTTTACACCCAAGAACTTGAATATTCGAGCAAAACATTTATTTTGCCAAAGCCAACAACTGTTTACAAATGAAAGGAAGCAGAAAGCAAGTTATGAGCTGACAGATGCAACAGAAAGAGGGTGGAAAGGATTTTCTTATGTGCAAAAGAGGCCTGACAGACTTAACTGAGGCATTTGGACCTCTCCACAGGAATGCTCAGCCCTCCACACAGCCTTCTGTCTTACACTGATTCAGCATTCCTTACTTCATTTCTACTCATTCTTCCTGTTCTTCCTCATTCCAGCTACTCCTTTTGCAAAATTTATCAGGCATAGAAAGCTGCTGGAGAAAAGTATATCACAATCCTGCTGTCATTCATTATCTGTCTCAAAAGTCTTACTCGGGAAATAAGTCAATGCAAGGAGAAAACCTCAAGTCTCACTACATCTCTCTCATTCCAGCTTAATTCCAGTGACAGGTTGTATAGGGAGGGTGACAATGTTATGGAAACACTGCCATTGTAGAGGCTGTACCCCTCCCTGACAAGATCACCTTTGACTAATCATGATTTAATCCAAACTAAATTCTGACAATCTTTAGATACTGTTGATTCTTCTCAGAGATCGTTAACTATGTGTCAAATTCCATGCAATAAAACATTAATTCCTTCCCACCAGAAGTGGAGATGAGAAGAGAAAACAGGCTTTCCTCACAGCAAGATGAGCAAACTTTCTTTGCTGACACACACTATATGACACACACAATGAATACCAGAAAGCATTGTCCTTTTATCAACTCCCTTGAAAGTTTCTGCTTTTTCCCTACTTGTTTATCGAGTGCTGTAGTACAGGACATTACTCCTCTGTATAAATCTGGCACTTCTTGCAACTGCAATTATCAAAACATAACACAAGCACCCCCTTTGTGGCAGAGATGCAAGTTGATGCACACAACTCATCCAGAACTAAATTAATCAACCCTTACCAAAACAATTACTTGGCTCCAGCAAGGAAAAAAACTGCATGCGCTCAACAGCTTTGCAAAAGTACGGTTAGCTTGTGAAAAACATCTTTAAAATGTTTTGGATTGTTTCACTCTCAGAAACATACAGAACTTAGCAGTGTCAACTCACCTTCCACACTGTCAGAACAGGAGGTACCAATCCCAGTGTCCCCGCTGTCAGAAGCTATGCTGTGTCTTCTCACAGGATTGTTTGGACTGCTTGATGAAATTGTTGAGGACTGCCACAGAGATTCAGTACCAGGTAACCATCCCACTGAGGAATAATCTGAGCCTACAAAAGAGAAAGCAGGAAGTCTGTCATTGGAGATAAACACAAAAATCAGCAACAAAATACTTGTGAAGATTAAAACTGAATCCTATGTTTCATAGATAAAACTTGAGCCAGAGTGTGTATGTGTCTTAGAGGGTTTTTTTGTTAAGTAAAATCCTTTTGCTAGATGAAAGCTTCCCCAAAATTCCAACCCATATATTTTTACTATTTTAAACCTTTCTTGTACTCTTTGACAAGACATTTATCATACAATTCCTGTCCTAGAACTAATCCTCAAATCACAGCAGAATTTTGCATTGCAAGCTTTCAAATACAAAGCAATGAATTAATTTTAGGACAGAAACCAGTGGAACATTTGGCCACTGAGATACAGTCCTTTTCTGCTGGGCATAAACCACATGACCTACATGATAAAGCCAGCAATAAAATCCTCAACACTGATACCTAAAGTAATTCCTTATGTAGCTGCACATAAACTGCCTTTGTGAGACATGTATCCTTCTAGTGGTTTGTTTAATTTTGGTTACTGTTTTCATTTAAATAATCATTAAAATATTACATTTTAAAGCACAATTCAGAGCAGCAACTATTTCTTCTGTTCAAGGAGTTTTTAAAGTAGGCCACATATTCTCACAGCCAACCTCAGGGGAAAATTTATCTCAGCGTACAATCCCAGAAGACCATTACAATTTCCAATAGCCACTACCTAAATCTGAGCATTGTTTAAAGGCAGAATACTGATCACCACATTCATATTCTGAACCAGTACAGGTACATAATGAACCATGGAAAAAAGCATAGCTGCTCCTCATTTATATATAATCACATACATACACCCCCTCTAGCACTTAGCTTTGTATAGCACTTTCAGCAGGAAATGATTCATGAAGAAGCATCAGCTCACATATAATGTCTCTTGGGCTACATGACGTTATTTTTAGATCATTTAAACACTTTCAGCAGTGTCCATCTGAAGTCGTAACAGCAATTTGCCTCTGCAAGGACATTTGCTATTTCCAGCTGTAGTTGTTTTCCAGTAAACTAAATAGTTCAGAAAACAATGCAAAAATTAAATATGTGGGTATATATACAACCCAAATCCCCATACATGAATACATACATGGTTCCCATACAGCAGCTAAATCACTAGACCTAGTGGCTAGAGTGGTGACAGCTGCCTGCCAAGCCAGCTGAAAATTGAGGAACATGATAAATACTTATACACTAAATTGCTTGTGGCATGTGCTATTGACCTGTTACATGACATCTAAAACAGTCCTTTTTGTAGGTAGGTTCTTGAAGGCCTTAAATGCGCCTGTCCATCTCACTTGCCTCAACTTCATTCTCTGTTGAGATTACTGCCTCTTCTTCCCTTTAGCACATTTGCCTACCTTTTCTCCCTGTAATTTAAAATCACCCAGTTCTCCTTCCCCTTCATTCTGCTTCAGCCATACCTTGTATGGTGCATTTCCTTCTCTTCCTTAAGCTTAGTTTTGCCTCTACAGAAGTCTCTTTAACTATTCCAGTGAGTATCTTTCAGGTCCAAGGGTGAGGGGGAAGACCAGAGGAGCCAGACATGAACACACGTGCCCATGGCTCACCAGTCACACCCTGTAAAGGGGTACCAGCCAAGATTCCAGTGGCATACCGCTCCAGGTGTCATCCTTCATATCACCCTCTCTTGTGTCATCATCTAATGTACTCAAGTGTCACAGTTTTGCACACAGCTAGTGGGAAACTGGGACGTTTCTTCTTCTCTTACCATCCAGCACATTTTTCACTAATACACTGGCTGCTTTGGGAACAGTAATTTTACCACACCTCCCTCTGAACAGGGCTACTTTCCAGAAGAATTCCACTCCATCCCTCTCAAGCTGCATCTAGCTATTCAAGCAAGAGTCAAACTGACTTATGGAATGCCAAGCTAATTAAATCAGAGACAGTTCTGATTTAGGAGACATTTAAAATACATTTATAGAACAGGAATATAGATAGTTTCACCCTTCATTATGTTGCTTTCCACCATACAACTCTTTGATGACATTTCATCTTTTATGGTGTTACACAAGTGTTAAAAGAAATGTACCAGATAATTTAATATGGAGTAGTGGTAGCATTAAGACAGTATTAAGTGTCAAACCCTTCAGATCTCTCGGAGAAACGCTCAGCAGGTGAAACTACAACCATCCATAAACAAACGCCCAAAAGGGAGAGCTACTTTTCACTCTGGTAGAACTTTGAGGAATAAAAGCTAAAAATACCACAGAATGAGAGTAACTTAAGAAAGGACTTTCAGAAGACACGTACTCTAACCTTCAGCTGAAAGCAAGATAATTAGATCAGACTACCAGGGCCCCATCCAGCTGAGTCTTGAACACCTCCAAGGACACAGATCTCACAGCCTCTCTGGTTCTTCCAGCATTTTACCACCCTCCATTCCAAGTTAGTTCCAAACATCTCAAGAGTCTCTCATGTTCCAAACAAATTGTTGCAATATGCCCCAAAAGATGCAACGACCCAGGGCAAGTAGACTCAGTTAACAACCAGGGTGAACATACTAGAGGGGGCAGACACTGATTCCCATCGGGATCTCTGCAGGTACTGTGAGTAGAGAAAGTAACAGGCGCCACAAATCACCCTGCTGTAATCTATTCTCAGTTTTACACCTACACACAGACAGCCTGGCACCACACCAAGCCCCAGGTGTGTCCTTCAAGAAATGCTTTTTCTTTGCCCCCTGACATTAAGCATACTCCTTTTTTTTTCTGAAAAGGCTAGCTAATAATGCAGGAGTCTGCAGTTTTTGATGTTTCATGGCACACCCACACAATTGTGTTACCCTGCAGAGCTAATGGAGATTCTGTTTCAGAGAAGGCCATTACAAATATGCAAGTGTCTGCATGAGAAAGTGAGTTCAATCATCTTTGAAAAGCTGTATCATAAACAGCCAAATACAAGCACCAAGATAGTAGAAACAAACCCAAATATTAAGCCTGAACAGTAAGTAACTCATAAAATAGGACCTTATAGATCTCATTAGTCCGAGACATTATTTAAAAATTTATATATTACTTTCTTTATTTGAAAAACTCACCTTCTAAGCCAAGTCCTGAGGAATCCCCAGTTGCTATGCACCCCATTCTATGCTCCCCATCTCCTTTTTGAACAGCTCTCTGCAAATGTACAATCTTTCATACAGCAAACAGCCCACACTGAAAGAACCAAGCGTAAAAGGGGAAGATACACAGGAGTCCCCACACTGCTCAGCCAGCACACCTGCCTCACCCTGCTGCTTTGATCTCTAACCTGCCAATCAACAGCCACCATCCATCTGCCCAAAATACAGAGTGGAGTAAGAAAAGCAAGCAAAAATTTCTAATCAATATTTGTGCTGCTGAATTGTATATTAGCATCTGTCTGTGATCATTCTTTATTGGGTTAGAAAAATCTACCTTTCAAAGAATTCACTAGGAGAGAAAAAAGTAGTGTCATCCTACCAGGCTGCAAATTCCATCAACAAACATGACAACATACACATAAGATCACAAAAAAATCTCAAAAGAAGCCTTGTTTATACAAAAAGTTGAATGTCTCCTTAAATTTGGTCAGTGAAACATACCAACATAGTCCTCTGTTTCCAGCCTAGGCATTTAAAACAGACCCCTTTACAACTAAGTATATAAAGGGCAGGAAGTAGATTATTTATTAAAAGGGAACAGTTGTTGAAATTTCACTCCACAAAAACATGTATCTTTTTCTGTGTTACAGAATGCTGTCATCTACTGCTGTGAGAAACACTCACAGTTAATTCTGGATCATTACCATGCCTAATTTCAGTGGCACGCACAGATCCCCTGTGATGTACATACACAACATAATATTACTGTCTTTACATTTGGTTCCTAAAATATCTCTAACATGCCTGAATGTAAAGATTGTTATTTTAAGTGACAGCTGTGATACTGTTACTTTACCTAGACACTGAATGGAAAGCAACAGCAAAAGACTTCACTGGGTTTTCACAGCAGACACATCCTGAACTAAGAATACTGATTTTTCTATTCCACACTATGACTGACATGGATTGTGACCAGAAGTGAAACACCCATGACAGCCAGGGCAAATTTATACAGTCAAAGGATTCTGAAGAAGATTTCTCTACAGTACTATCAAAACTAACTACACAAAGCTCATTCTGGTCATCATGGATGTGACCAGGTTGTACAATTGTATTTCACGCCAGGATGGCACTGAAGTCTGCCTGAAGCCCTTGCAAGGAAAGAGAGTCAGCATTCAGCCCAAAGACACTGCCACAGTTAATTAGTTTACCCTCACCATCTGTACCTTTACCCTAAACACTGCTAATTATGCACAAAGATCACATGACAGTATTTTGAAAGAAATCACCCCACCTTCAACCCAGCTCTCCCACATCCACTCATATAATCCCCTGACATTGCTGAACTTATTCTGGTTGCATCTTCTACACACTCCCTTCTCAATAAGTTCTTTAAGGTGTAATAGCCTCACTTTTACTTTCTCTCCTGTACCATAGGGCTGCATAATCACACATCTAGGAAAAGTCTACAAATAAACCCACAAATGGTCTCTCAATGATACAGTCGTTGTATTGTAAGAAAAAACTTACTTTGGTTGGAAAATGTTTGTTTACCCATCATACCTGCAAGATCATTACTGCCACAAGATTAAAGAAATTCTCACTCTGGGGTGTGTTTCATGCACAACAAGCCTTCATCGATAATATTCTTTTTTTTTAACTGCTGGAAAGACAACACAGTGAGAAAAGGCGATGGAGGCAGGGGAACCCAAAATGCTAAAAAGCCTTTCCAAAAGTAGACACAAGAGCAGATGTCACACTTCAACACATTTATACAGGGCTTTTAAAAAGCCCTGTATAAAAAGCTGAGAGTTAGCAATAGAATGGCGCAACAGCAGCCTCCTTCAGTCTAAGGTGAAACAAATGATAAGTGCAGTCATTCAATCTGATATTCTGACACAATAAAAAGATCCTGGCATGACAGTGTTCCTTCCAGACACAGGCAAAAAAAAACTTACTTCAATAAGTAACTACTTCATAAATTCTTTCAAAAATAGTGTTTAAAAAATGGCATCCCAACCCTAATCTCCTAGACACATACTTCCCAGGCGCACTTCATCTCCATGGTCCTTGTGCAAAACAAATTGCAAGTTTTATGAATATAGATATCCAAAACAAGTTCCAGGTCTACAATGCAAGCTTTTCTCTTCCAGGGTGAGCAGAACATTGGGAATAGAGGTTTCTAATGCTTCCAGGGAAGGTGGCCAGATTTCAGTTTCAGGACCCTTTTTTTACAAACGCTCTGGAGGTGGTGGAAACTCAAAGCTCTACCCGCTGGCCATGAACTAAGATACAATAAGGTCCCAGTCCCTCCTCTCACACGAATGCAGCTGAGAGTAGGTGGATGATGCAGTTTAATCAAAGTGCAATAAAAAGCAGGGTAAGGTGGGATGAAATGACAGCCTGAACTATTTCATTTTTTCATTTCAGTTTCTCAAAAGTACTTTACAGTGTCAGATAGCTGAAGCATGATTCATCCTAAGGACTCATATCCTTTATTAGTGTGCTTTCTTGACAGAGCCTGCAAGCTATTTAACTAAGTTCTCATAGCTTTCCAGTTGCAAACAGATTAGAGCAATTCTAAGCATGAAAAAGATAAAAATGTACAGATATAGAGGGAAACAGGGGAAGAAAAATAGGAATGTGAGAGTTTAAACAGAAGAATATTGAGAGAGACCTTTTTATCGACTTACAAAGGCTGATAATACTGCCTGGTATACAAAGGCTTATGCCTGTCCTCTGTATTACTAATGTGCAAAAGAATTCACCTACTAGAGAGAGTGAAAAACATAAAATGGTAGAGGAAAAAAATTTAAGTAGAAGAAAGAAACCTTAAGAAGAAAATACTCAAAATACAATCCTCAGAGTACACATACACCTGACTGGCAGTATCAAAACTGCCTTTACAAAAAAGGGCTATGGTCATATTTTAAGGAACATAAACTTGTGCTTCAGTTTCCTGTGAGCTCAATTTAAAGTAGATTGTCACCAAACCTACAGCTTCTTTGGCCTCTCAAATTCCTTAATAAAGGTTAAATAGTTTTGATTTTTTTCCGCCCACAGAAGTGGCTAAATGTAGAATCTCTCATCATAGATAATTACAACTATAAAATATTTGTCTTCTACACGAAACAGTATTTCAAAGTGAACCTTCACAAGGTCTGATTTTTATGACTTTACAAATGTGTACAGGACTGTACAACAAGTTACAAGGTATCCCATGCAGGAAAATATGCCATTTAAAGGAACAATGGTAGCTAAAAATGATAAGTCAATTGGACGAATGAGCATCAGGCAGCTCACTCTCTATAACCCCCACCAGAGTCTACAGAAAGTAAGAGGAGAACAGCTCTGTCTTTCCATCAGAGAGTCCAGCTGGCCAGCTTATGCCACTGGCTAAAATGGGTCTGAGCTGGGAAGGCTGTTTGACATCAGAGCTAATTGGACCTACTGGTCAGCTGCTAGGCAGAGGCTGCTCACCCTGCCCAGACACACATTCCTCCTGCTTCCCCAGCATAAGCCCTGCCACTCCAGAGTCTACAGCAAGCGGGTCAGGAACAAACTGTCCTCGCTCACAGAACAGGTTATCTGCTAATTGGACTATAAGCTTGCTCAGCCAGAGGTCAGACAAGAAGCAATGCCAGGGAGGGAGTGGGAACATACAGGTCTGATGCTCAGCAGCAACCAGGCTTATCCTACTGCCAAACTGCACATTGAGGCAGATTCTAAACTGGAGCTAGATATGCATAAATCTCTGGCTGCCTTCACTGAGGAAGACAAAATCCATTCAGCTAGCAGAGAGTTGTGGTCAACTCTTAACTAAAAAGGTGGCAAAATCCTTAAACTGACACAGGTACGTAATACTGAGCTTTGCCTTCCCTGACTTCTACTCTAGAAAGTATGTAACCCAAACACAAATTCATAACACACTTTATAATTCATATACAGACAGCATTTAGCTGTAGTTATTTAGCATCAAACCAATGATTAAATTCCAGCCTCGAGGGGAAAGAAAGAGGTTTGCTCTCATTTCATCACTGACAGGAGCAAGACCAAAAACTCAATCCAATTGTTGAAGGCACTCCTGTGAGTTTTCTGCTTCCAGACAGAACATTTGCATAAAACAGAACTTCAAAATACAAACTGCAGATGTTTCTTATTTCATGTTTGGCACACAGACTACAACTATTACCTCATGCCTGCTATGCTGGCTTGCCTCTTTGTTTTTGGACTCAATGCACTATTCACCCCATGGAAACACAAAATTATATTCCTAGTTTCCATCCACTTCCATATAGCAACTACGGAGGAGAAGGCTACCTTTTAAACTTGGAAAGTTTATCAACTGCAGTATGAAGAGGGGAACACCTAGGAAAATAAATACATTAAGTTATACTTGAAGTTAACATAAACTTTAAACAGCAAGCCCTCAGGACATGCAGTCAGTTCCTAGGGTCTGTTAAGAAAGCTGGGCACTTGTAGCTGATCAGCTGAATCCTCCGATCAAAAAAAATGTAATGATCATAGGCTATCATCTATTTCACCCTTTCTTACAGCTTAGCTTTATTAGTATTCACAACCAGGTAAGTTGCTCTCCAAGCTGTTAGTCATGCTAACATTTTTCTTACAGAATTACCTTTGTCCTCTCTCTCTCTATCTCTGTTTAAAGGCTTAATTCAATCTCCTCTGTGCATGCGGAAAAGTGAAGTAATCCTAAAATGACTCAAAAAATACTAAATGGTTTTAAGTAGCTCCCACACTTTGCAAAGTGGAACAAATAAGAGTCTAACAGTCTTACTTTAGAAAAGTGCATCATTTCTCTCCTCTTTGTAGTCAAATATCAGTTCTAAAGATATCTTTGACACTAAAATAAATGGAGAAGACAGAGACCTCCCCAAAATAAAATTTCACTGAAATATTTTGCTCAAGTACGAAAAATTAAGGACAAAATCTTAGCACTGTTAAAGAGGTCTAATGCGCATTATAAACACAACAGGACCTACTTTAATGTGCAAGTAAGTATCCAAAAACAGCCTCCAGGCTATAGGTTTAGTGCATGCTAATGAAACGATGCACAGAATAACAGAACTATGTAAGGGAGTTCCCACATTGTTACATTTCAGTGGAAAGGATGAAATTCTCCCTTCACGTAAGACATGAGGAGATTTTCCTTACAAACTTCCAGTGCCCATGTCACAGAGCACAACTTTTCCCCACAATTAGCTTTACAGCCTCCTATCACACCTATTCAATGTAAAGAAGGACAATACCCTGGAAACTGAGAAGAAGTAGTTAGAAAAATAATCCTTAACACAATATGCCATCATCTCTATTCAGCATACTTTCAGTCAAAACCAGCACTTCTTATGTTTCTGTCTTTACAACTAAAATCACTTTCAATGTAAAGCTTTACATTACAATAATTCTACCAACCACACAAAAGCCTCTACTCAATCAGTTTGGTAATTTCAGATGATGAAGAGAATAGAAAGGATTTAAGGCTGCAACTATTAGTTTTGGTTTTGCTAAGTAGCAAAAATGATAAAGTTTTGAGCAATGGTATTTCCAATGCCTTTTTGCGCTTTTAGTTAGGTCAGTTCACTTCGTACTTTGTTTTCTTATTACCCACAGAACCACCAGGTCTTTGATCAGTGTTAGCCACTGAACTTTTATACAAATCACTAATTCTCAACTATAAGAATGCCTCCCAAGGCATTGAAAATTGACAAAAGGTCTAAATGCTGAAGGCAGGCATTCGGGAGGGAAGACCTCATCTTACAAGAAAGACAGGCTTGAAAAAAAAAAAGGTTAATTTGTTTTGAAGCATTTAAAAAAGTTGCAGCTTTCCACACCATCTGGAAACTATGCTATGAAAGGAGTAAAACAAACATTAAAAACATAAGGATACCTTATAAGGAATCTCAGTTCTGACTCCAGGATCATTCAAGAATGTTTCTCGTCTGAATACCACACCACTGGTCTCTAGTGTATCAGAAGGTTGAAAGCATCTTTTTCTTTTTTAATTGCATTTGCTAGGTGTACTTCAGGTATTTTAAGAAATGAAGAGGCAGTTAAGACCTTTACTTGACACAACTTGCACTGCTCTTCCTCAGCAAGACTGAGAGTCTCCTACCACCTCTTCAGTCGTCATCCATTATTCTGGACTTGCTTAATTAAACCTGTGAGTACACTAATTGGTGGAAGTTACACCGTCCAATGGAATTAATGTCACTTTTTCCTGATCCTCACTTAACCTTCCTTGACCTTCCTGGTAAGTCTGGGGATTAAATATATACTTCCTGATGTCATCTGCAGCAGCAAACCAAGACTGTGCTTGCCGGGAGATTTTTCCACTGCCCACCAGCTAATTGAAGAGCTAGTCTATTTGACTCTAAATATCCCACACCTTCCAAACAATAGTATAGATGTTTCCTACAGTGAAACAGACAGATTTCTGTCAGGTGCCTGACACCAGGCAACTGTAAATCCCTCATTCAGTATTTAACTTCAGTATTTTCCTGATGCAGCTTCCCCACTTAGTTTGCTGTAAGGTTGAGCAAGTGCTAGAGTGGGTACATGGGAGGCATACAAGTACACAGGAAGCTGGGAGCAACTACTCACTAGATTATTTTACCTGCAAAATAAAATCATGCCCTGCAATTCACCTGCATACAGCCCTTCAGGCAAAAAGAGGAGGTTACCTGCCATATTTTCCTGTATTTCAGAGACTATCACACCTTTAAGGAAAAAGAATAAAAAATTCTCAAAACTCAGCCTCTTTTCTTTGTGTTACTGACTCCTTTTACAGATGGGCCTTTCAAATCTCAAAAACCAGCAGAGATCCCTGGGGAATGAGGAAGAGAAAGATGCAGTGTCATTTACAGCACGGCTGGCTGCAGAGAAATAGGTCACTTGAGCATGGCTGTGCAATCAATAGGATGTTCGCACTCAGGCAACCGAGCCAGATGCTGTGGAGCACAGTGCCCCAGCAAAGCCAGCATCCTCAGGGGCAATTCCACAGGGCTCAGCAGTTCCTGGGAACATGAGGCATGATGTGTCAGGACTAACACACTTGTGAGCATATTTAACATGAGTTATTCCCTGCTGCAATTTTTCCTCCTCTTCTCCAGCCATCCACCTCTAGGCCTCTGCAGCTGATCTGCAATGTCCCACAGGACACATTTAGTGCCCCCTCAACTTGCCCAAGACAGCAAAAAACTTCATGTAGGAGCCTAAGGCAGGAGCCAGAACTTATTATACTTCAGGACACCTTCCCTCAGTGCTGGCAGCAATAAACTTCAGGACACTATATTTAGATTATTCCAGAAAAGAAATATCAAAATATAATGGCTTCCTCCTGAAGATGTTTTATGGAGTGCAGCTGCCCAGCTGCTGGCAGAGGCTGCAGGGAGGTCTGTGTGAGGAGTGTCTGGGGCTGCCAGGCCATGGCCACAGCCGGTTCCAGACAGCTCCAAGACAGCCACAGCAGGGTTCAGCTGAGCCTGCTGCCATGATGGCAGTGCCTCAGGGAAAGCATTTGTTCAGAGAGAGCAAAACACTCCCCATGAGCAGTGAGTGAGGGAGAGCAAGAGTGTGAGAAACAGCCCTGCGAACCCAGAGGCAGGAACAGGAGCACAGTAGGAGGAGCAGGAGCTCTGGTCAGATGCCCCCTGTAAGGCCCTAGAGAGACCAGGATGGAGCAGGGCAACAGCACAAGGAAGGAGTGTGAAGAGAAGTTGACATGGACTGACACCACGGCCAAGTCTGTTCTGCCTGTGACAGCAGCTGGCAAGCAATCTCTCTGTCTTCATCTCAACACGAGCTTTTCCATCCTATTTTCTCTCCTGTCTCACAGAGGATTGGGAGCAGCAAGCATCTGAGTAGTGAGCCAAAGCTAACCCATGGCAAAAGCCAGTACAAAAGCCACTTTTTGAATCACAGGGAATACGCCTGAATGTGTTTTTGGGCTAATCACAACCACAATGAGACTGTTTCATTGTCAGTATACAATTCTAAGACACATTTGGCCACCCAAGAGATTACTGATGACTACAAGCAAGTCAGCACTTTTTCAGCCAAAGAACCACCAGCACAGGAAATGACAATTAGTTTAACTCTTTAACTATTAAAAAACAGGCAAGCTGTATGTTAAAAACAAGCATCCAAAGAGTACAGAACATAGAGCAGTTGATACTGAACAATAATAGTACAAACTCTCTTCTCCTTAACTAACTTGTCTACAACAAACAAGCTTTGCTTTTAACAATGGTAGATGATCACCTCTGGCTACAACCTCAAGTCATGCAATTTAGGAGGCTTTCAGCTATTCTTACCAGTATGCATCATATTTTGAAATACATGGGTTCTTCAACAGGTATTAAGTTACTGGCTAAAATCTTAGCATAAATAATTTTGCACTGTAAGAATCAGTATTTGATTGACATAAAATCTAGACATTATTTGGAGAATCTACAGGTGCTGTTTTCCTACTAGCACTTCCTTCACCACCTCCCACTAGGGCAGACAGAATGGCTCAGGCTGCTTTTTACTACATATTTATTCTGTAAAACTCCTTAAAACAAATGCATTCTTTTCAAAATGACTAAAGTAATAACTACTTCCTTTAATTAAAATTTTAAAAGCAAAGAATTACTGCAACCACAAGTCTATATTCAGTCAAAGTGTAACAAACAGAATCAGAATAACTGCTAACCTCCAAACCCAACGCTATAATACACCCTTACATCCATCATGCTTCTCTTGCCAAGCAGTTAAGACATAAGTGTTCTGCACACATTAAAGGAGTGGATGCTATATCCATAAAAGTGAGTTGCCTGGAGGGAGGAAAAAATAAAGGCGTTGTGTTTGAAGGGAAGTAAGTAGCTCCTGTTCACCATCACTCAAACACAGAATGTCATTTGAGCCCATAGCAATCTGTGAAAGACAGCAGAGGCCATTCTAGCAGCCAGTCTTGCAGCTGGGACGTTACATTTTCAAGTTTGGGTAAACAATCTTTATAATGAACCACATACAAACACAATTATGCACCTATAACTGGTAACCAATTTGAAATCTATGCTTGGACAAACTCACCATTTATTGCCTGAAAAGATAAACCTGCCTTTCCAAGATACTTCTAAAGCTGTACCATCCCTGGCTGCCCATCCCCAATAGCAGAACAAGAAAACTTATTACAGAAACAAAGCCACTGGACTTCTGTCTCTTCCTCCACCTCAAAGGATGAAAATGAGTGTCATCAGCCCCATCCTCCCCACCCTGGCTGAGTTAGGAAGCTGCCTTTGAAGCCCACATGTATCCCAAGAAGGCAGTTGTAAAGCTACATGGGTTTTACAATATGTTGGGACCTTATTGCCGCCGCCACTTTGCTTGTGACATCGTTAAATAATCTTTCAGACCCATGTGTGTCATGCTGCCAGTGAGGCTCAAGTACAAGGAATGCAGGGCAAATCACGCTGCCAGGGCTCCAGGAGCAGAGGGCTGCCGGCTACTATTTTAGGGAGTGTCAATAAAATCCTTTTGATGCCCAACATTACCAATAGGCAATAATGGACAGTGGAAAGAAGCTTGACTAGAGGCGGCACAGTTTACTACAAGTAATAAATATGTGTTACTTCATTTCAAAGAGTGCTTCTTTCACTTTCCACAGGCATCTGTTGGACACACATCGTCCAACCACATCTAGACCAGCACTTTCATAGTCTTAAAAGAGTTATTAACCAAATGTGCATTTCAAAGGCTGGTCTAGATAAATAAGCTAAGGGATTAAAATGCTGTATGCCCTTCACTGCAGTTAAATTCCTACAGCACGTAACTGCTGTCTTTACAGAGGTACAAACTGTGCTGCAAGGGTTTCAGAAATAGTCACATGTTCAAGAAGACTGAAAGACTTAAGTCAATCATATACATTTCAAATTTAATTTTTCAGCAATTTAATTTTTCAGGACAGGCACTGAGACTGTAGGCCGCTCAAATTATTTTGCATGAGCAGCAAACTGTGTCATTAAATTCACTGATTATACAAGAAGCACCTATCTAAAAAAAAAATCTCAGTGGGATACAAACAAGACAGCAATTATTTTTTCAGAGAAGGCACTCCCATTGAACTAAAAAGCTAGTACCATGTAGAAATGAGAAGAAAGAGTAAAACTGAAGGTCACAAATTAAATATGCTCCAAAAGTGTCCTTGCCTGTTACATTTTAAGATAACCAGAATTAATTTGCATCTATTAGTAAAAAACTGGTAATTCCCCTGTGTAAACAGAATAACTCAGTAAGCGCCTAGCTTTGTAAGAGAATTATATGATTTTCAACTGTATGATTGTCAGTGATTTTCGAAAGTAAGACTTTATATATCCATATCCATAGATAACAAAAGTACAACTAGCAAAGAAGACTTTTCAGTATAAAAATATGTTTACCAGTAATTATCAACTCATTAACTCTTATACTCCCCACCAATTGCAATCTACATCAAGTAGCTGCCACTGAAGTATTAAACATCTCTTGGCGGAAGAAAGGTTCCTTCAGCTTAATAAGTGCCTAAACTCCTGCTTCCTAGTAGGACACTACTGTTCTGCTATGAAATACTTTTCCCAAGCACAGCTTCCTTACAAAAAAAATAAAAACACCTAGCATGGCAGTAACAACAGCATAAGGTCTTAGTAGCTGTCATTCCTTCAATAAAAATACCTGCACGAAGCTAATTAACTTCCACATCTTCAGACAGATTACAAACCATACAAAACAGCTTCTCAACTGTTTCCCAGTAGGAGAGATGAAGGGGGCACTCCTCAGTTGGAAATTGTAATGCAGACATCATCTCTCAAGGTTAAAACTCTATCAACTTGCCTTCTAATTACCACCACTTTCTGTTAGTTTATCATATCTCAAATTAGATCTTTTTTCTACCAGTTTTGCTACCTTACACCTCTACTGCTTACAGAGACACATACATTTAAACACTCAGGGTTAATACAAGTTCAAAAGAAAAGAAGGGATGGGGGAGGAACTAGAGGCAATACACAAAATTTGTTCTCCAGTCTTACAGACAATTCTGACAAACAAGCAAAGCAAAACATTAATTCAGTAATTCACTGGAATTGCTGATAAACAACGCAATACTAAAATCACTTTACGTGACCCCAAACAAAAAGGAAAACAATGTATCAAATGTCACAATCTAAAGTTTTCTGAAACAAGAAAAAAATGAACACTAACAACCTCTGTAATGGTCTGAAGTTAGTGTCAGAGCACATGATATAACCTTTTAATATTCCTGTCCCAAAGACAAATAATCAAGAATTGAAACACCCTAAATTCCTGCAGTTTCCACCAAATTAACTGAAATCTCCACACCTATTGTTCAGAATACCCACTATCTTTGCAAGCTGTAGTACAAAGACAATGTAACTCCATTCTTCTGCAGGAAGCACTAAATAGTTTTTTAAAAAGCTTCAACAAGGCAAATGTATTATACATAGAAATTAATAACTTAATCACAGTACAGAAAAAAAGAACAATGTCTTCTTTCACCTTATAGGGATGAACATTAGCCTACTTGTAGAGATTCAGGCAGCTGCTGAGAATGTCTTAGCAGTTCTTGTATTTGCAAGAAAAACCCTGTCAGTTGCAAGCAAAACAATCTCACCATTTAAATATGTCAGCTAACTGTATACACATTATACAGTCATCTTTTGTGAACCCAAAATTAAAACATAAATCCAAATTTCTGTAGGAGAGAAATTACTCCAAGAGCACTACTTTGCACTTGCAATGGCAGAGCCAAACCACAGACCTCTGCTTGTGATCGATTGCTTCAATAAATCAAACCTGACAAAATATTTGCAGAAGCCCTGCCAAAATAAGACAGGTGATACAGCCGGTAGTATTTTCAAATCCTAAAAAAGGCATCCTAAAGAGCCGGTGCCTCGCCTTACCTGCCCAAAAGCAATGTTCACACGGCTCTGCAGCCAATTCACCGGTTTTGCTCTGCCAGTTTGACAGCCGTGACAGGGGAAGTCAGCCCATCGCTTGCACAGAGGTGTTTCCCCTGGAACAACCTAACTCCAAGCATTAACATTTCAACGCATCCCTGCCAGCCTGCAGGAGCTAGGCTCTAATTAATCCAGAGACAGAAAAGTGGTGGAGAAAAAAATGGAAAGGAAAAAAAAAAACCACCAAAAAACCCAGGACACGACCCGTTTGTTCCGGTCTAAATTTACAACGAAATTTACAAGAGAAGCACGCTTCCAGACCCTGCTTAAGGGTATATCAACATAAATCGGGGACGGAAGAGAAAGCTCAAAACATGCAAACGGATTATGTAGGTTAAGCTCAGCTTTTGTCATCCGCTTCGAGGTCCAGCTAAGGAAACGCTGAGCCCCCGGCTGGGGCCGATTCGGCGCCAGCGGCCCCGGGCCGGCCCCCGCGCCCCCTCCGGGCGCCACGTCCCGCTCCGGGCGCGGGGCAGGGGCCGCGCCGCCTCCCGCGCACGGCGGGGACGGAGCCGCTTCCTCCGGCGCTCCCGCGGGGACCCGGGAGGGAGCCGGGCCGGGCCGGGGGAGGGGACGGGAAGCGGCGCGGGCCCCTGAGCCTCCCCCCGCCCTAGCCCCTTCCCCTGCTTAGCGCTCCTTACCCGCCTTGTAGCCGCGCAAGCCGGGCTGGGGGTGCAGCCCGCCCCACATGGTGCCGCGCCGGGCCGGGCCGGGGGACCGCCGCTCTCCGGCGGGCGGGCTGGCGGCCCGGATGGGCGGCGGAGGCGGCCGCTCCCGCTGCCGCTGCCCGGGGAGCTCAGCGGGGCGCTGCCGCCGCGGCGGGGGCTGCTGCCCGCCCCAGGGGCGCCGCGGCCATGCTGCCGGCGCTGCCGAGCGCGGTGGGACCTGGCCGCCCCCTCGCCGGAGACAAAACTTGCTCTATTGCGCTGCCGCCGCCGCCTCCTGCCTCTCCGGCGCTGGCAGCGGGGCGGGGACAGGGGCGGGAGCGCCGCAGATGCGGCGGCTGCTGCTCGGGGACGAAGCGCTTACATAACCCGGCCCACGGGGCGAGCTGCAGCGAGGGGCTGCGGCGGGGGGCGAGTCCGTCCGGGCCATCCCGGCCCGGCCCGGCCCAGCCTATCCCGCCCCGCTCAGGCCCCGCCGGGCCGCGGAGGTGGCTTTGGGCTCGCGTTTGGGCGTGTGTGCGCCGCCCGCTCACCCCGAGCTCGGGGAAGGGGCAGCGGGGTGTGCCCGTCCCCGGGGAAAGCACTGAACTGACAGCGCTTAGCGTGGTGTAAAGGCAGTCGGAAAAGGAAAGTGAAATGCCTGAGTCCTGAGTTGCGGCATTGGAAATACTCAAGGTCAGTATGCACAGACCTTAGTAAGTAGAGTTCATAATAAAATCACTGTTTTCCCCTACTTATGTTTGTTTTACTAAGAAAACGATGTGGAAATAAAGAAGGATCGTGACATCCGTTTGAACGATCAGTTCCACCACAAGATCCGCAGTAACATCAAAAAGTTTAAGCCACAGCACTGGGAACAAAATGCTCGTGTCAGCAATAACTAAAACCCCGTAAGAGGCGCATCCCCTCTCCACGCTGCTTTGAGTCTGCTCCAAATACTTCAAAAGATAATTCTGCAATAGCAGCCTTTCTGTTACTGTTGCTTGCAACTGCAGCCCAGTGGGCCCCGTGTAAACTACTTTCTGAGCAAGACCCTGACTCAATCAGCAATCCACTTCATCAGACAAAGAGAAGGAGAACGTGCTTGGGCAACTTCTAACTTCAGCATAGCCGTACCAGGGTTACAAAATGCACACCCACCAAAAGAAGAAAAGTGATGCTTCAGACAGCATTGTAGATTATGATGGATGTGATAGCGTAGGGAGGTGAGGTGAAACAGGATCAGTTCTGTGTTTGCGTGGAGACATTCACAATCAATAAATAAAACTGTATTCAAACATTTCCTGCTGACCCAATGCATTTTTAATTAGTAGCTGATGATCACAGAACAGCTTTCATCTCTTCGGAAAGTTATATGTTTTGTTTCAGCACAAGTCATGTTTTATTTATGCCTAGCTTGGTATTCATAACATACTCAATAAAACAGGCCTCAGAAGTACTGGCATGAGCATGTAGAAATGCTGCATGTTGTTATTTCATCCTTTCTTAGCTGTATAAAGCCCTTGCACACTCACTGAAGACCTGACATGATGTGCATTCCTCACCAGCTTGTTTTAACTTCAGAGTGTCAGTGGGTGTTCTGTAGGTAGAGTTGTAGAAACACAGACTTTAAATGTTACCAAGTACTGAATAAAAAACCCAAATAGTAAACCTGCAGGAGATCCTGTCAAACCCTTCTGACTGTTGCTAGAAGTCCTTGAACGGTAAAAGGTCAGAAGCATTTTCAAGAAGCCACAAATACTGGTTTACAGCAGAACACCAAAGCAGGAACTAAATTTTCATTGCCACCATCTCAGTGAAAGTGTCCAGCCTTCAACCCTGAAGCCAATGTCAATATTGAAGAATATTTGCGAGAGAGATGCATGGTAGGTAAACATGAATATTAGAAGAAATAATAAAAGCTAAAGTATATTGCAAAACTTTGAAGACAAAGAAACACATAAACAGCTTAGTTCAAGGCCTCTTTAAAGGACTTGACTGTGTGTAACATTTGTAGCATACTATTTTGTTGGATTAGCTTGAGTACTTAGCATATTTACAGGAGGATATGGTGAGCTATAAGGAAGCTGAATTTTAAGATGGGGAAGGTATCTAGCTGCAGGCTAGAGGAAAAATTGCATCATGACTGCTAAGCTCTGGAGTTTGTGGTGCTGCCCTAAAATCTGAAATAAAGCTGCAAGAATCCAGGGGCATATCATGACTGCAAGAAAGCTATATGCCTGGAAAGGTGTGGTAACTGTTCTTCTATCTTCTAATAAATGTCACTGTAGTGGTTTTATGTAATTTGTATTGTTGTTCATAGAAGTTTTACAGTTTCTTATGTATCTCCTGTCTAGCCATGAACAATACTGCAGATGAAAAAAAAAAAGATAAAAAGGCCAAGATGAGGGTGCCAGAACACAGCCAGAGAGCCTGGCTGAATCCCCTCCAACCATAGGGCTGTGTCTTCCAAGGCATCTCCATTGGGACATCTGTGCTTAGACAGTGCTACTGCTCAGAGCAGAAATAAAAAACCAACTGTGCTTAAGTAGTCAGATAGCCGAACGTGAGACACTTTCATTGTTATGATTGGATTTTGAGTTATTTTTATAGAAACTGAATGTAATTAGTAAAGCTTTTTCACTACAAATGATCACAGTGTATCTGTCTGGAAACCAGGCCAAACTGAAGCCAGTAGTTTTACTCCATAAATAAATTTTTAGCTTGTTAATGCTTTATTCTTTATCCAGCAATGTTTCACAGCTGCAGTCTGCTTCTGTATCCAGTTCTAGACCCAGAGCAGTATTTGGTTTAGATTTTAAAAAAAAATCTCTTGAAAAATTATGATGACTGGTCTGGACCTCCTAGGAAAAAAAAAAAGCTTATGCCATTTAATGCTTGGCAATGCAGTGGGCCCTGAGGACACCCCAAGTCCATCCTCTTAACAAGTGTCTGTTGTCCTGCCTGCAAGGCCCAACCATGCAGAGCGGTGGGATGCAGTGGCTCTGGTCCACTTCCTATGTCTTTGTCCCTCTGTCCCAAGGGAGCATACCTACGCTAAGGGGACTTGCATGAGAGTAGAAACATGGAGTCATTAAAGATCATGAGATCTTTAATGACTGACATCATCCAGTTCAACTGCTAAGCTTATCACCTCTTACATCTCTTGGTTTGATAAGAATTAGGAGTGTGACAATCTGTGCTTCAGTGCTGCCTCAGTCAAGGGAGGTATCAAGGTCCTGATATTCATGGAAAGCAGCAACACAGTGTGAGGGGCAACTCATGTAACCTTACACATAAATAAAACCATAAGTGGAAACAGCCTGCATCCCCAGGTAATTATTGTGAAATTTGATGCTCCAGACAGTGAATGGACTCAATTTCTTAGTGTCTGAAAAGCCTTCTCCCCACCTCCTTTTTTTTCTGACACAAACTCCACCTTCTTGGCAGAATGAACAGAGGAAAACAACAATAGAAAGTAACAGTTTAAGCACTGGTGCTAGGCAGATGCTGTCTCACTAAGGTCAGCTGGAGTATGTCTTATGTAATGGTCTGTGGATCCAGGTTCAGAAATCACATCCCTTTTTTTCCCCCTCAGTAAAAACATAATGCTTGAAGTGGAATTAAGCTGAAGCATAATCTGTGAAAGCAGCATTTTCTTTTGATTAAAGCAAAAAATAAATTCAATGTTTCTCTTACACACTTGCTTTCACATTTAATAAAATTAAAATATTATTAAAAAACCCAAATGCCTAACCATTGTTCTAAGAGAATGCAGACCATTTCCCCTATCTAATTAAAACTTTAGGCATGTGTGCATTTTATCAAAAACAGCAGTGGTATTTCTGCAAGCATATCTACATTGTAAATTACTTTGAAATTAAAATCACAAATTTTCAGTTATTGAGTTGCTTCACTAAGTACAGCAATTCTTTTCCTCCACCCACAACTTTTACAGTTGAACACTGTGTCCTAGCAAAGTCTTAGCAGCGTTTAAGAAGCCTTAGAACAATTCCTCCTGTTTTCCAAAAAAATAACTATGTATGTTACAAAGCAAGATATTAAACTGGATTGGGAGTCACTATAACTAAGAACAGATTAGCTTACCTAAGGAACTGCACACCTGCTGGTAGGGGCACGCTGGCCTATAAAAGACTGAAATGTTTTGTTCAAAGTACACAGAGTGCACTGCACAGCGTTAACAATAAATTGTGTCATCTAATATCTGCACAGTAGGCATCATGAAGTAACACTATGTACACAATGTTCTTATTTTTGCCTTTTCTACAAGCAAATGAGAGTGCACATGTCTCACAGAGGAGCACAAGTGGATACCAGTTTGAATCTGCTCTGCACTGTGCTTTTACTAACAGCTTATGCCATGGGAGAGAGTCAAACCAAGCAGCTCACTGTTACCATATCTATAAACATAGCTATGGTTTATTTCCAACATTCTGAAATTGCAGATTCTTCTTAATGTTCCAGCTTCCAGAGTCAGATTTTCACCTGAGAAATTATTTACATCATTGCTGAAAGACCCTTTGGTGTCAGGAATTTTTCACCTTTTTTTTTGTGTGTGTGTGTGTGTGTGTGTGTGTGTGTATCGTATTAATTTAAAATAAATCACAGAGAATTAAATCAACTTTGTGTTATCAACTCAGATAGTGCAGGAAGAACAAATGCAGGAGTGGCATCCAGTGGCGTCAAACCAGCAATTTATGAAGATAAACAAGACTTTCCCAGGTATATTTTTCTCAAGGGGAAATTTTTTGAGTTCTGCTATTCTATCTTCCCTTTCCTCCATCCTTCCTTCTTCCCAAAGGCAGTAGAAGAGGAAATATAAATGGCTTGGGAGCAGATGGAGAGAATATGTAAAAACCAACAGGCTGGAGGCAGGTCTTCTCCCAGGCTTCCAGTTTGGTTCCTATAAAGTTTAAGTGCCTCTACCAGAGCAGCCAGGGAGCCTCTTCCCCTGGACTCACGAACATATCCAGCTTTCTTGCAAGACATTGTGCCTTCACGAAGAAATATTTTTTAAAAATTGTTTCTTTTACTCTACTGCATGACTTTTTCACAGAATCTCCAGTTTTCTTGTTCTTGAGCCCCCTTGAGTCACTCTCACTTTCTGTGAACACACTCTCTGATTTTAGGAGCACCAATACTTTTTGTATTTGTTTCTCTGTGCTAAAACTTATGCTAAAGCCTGGGAAGCCCCAGCAGTGCTGCAGTTCAGGGTTTTGATCTCACTGCCACTGACAATGCTCAAATTTTCATAGCTGGCATTTTTCTTCAAGGAAGACTTGTTTCACTCCATGTTACACACAGACAAATGAGTGCAGAAGGATGATGCATCCAAAACTGGGTGCTACCACTACACAGTAACTTGCAGGGCTTCTTCATGTATGTTAAACTTCACCTTAAATATGAAGTAACTGCTGTATTAGAAGCACAAAAACAGCATTTAGCCTGACCTGTTTAAACCTACCTGCTTTTAAGGTTAATCAAAAAGCAACCCCTTGTATGCAGTCACTGAAACAAAGGCTCAGACCATGTAGTTCAGGTTCCTGGCCTTTTTTCACCTCAGTGTTCAAAGGAGTAAGTCCTGTTTTCCTTTTGCAACTAACATCCCTGGTGAATTATATAACTTTGCAGTAAATCAGAATTTTAAATTGTAAGTAACTGTTACAGGAAGGCCAAACACTCTACAGCACAACCAGCCAGTGGTGCAATGTTGTATGAATACTTGAAAATGGAAATTTCTTCCAAGTGGCCGTCATTATCTGCTTATAGCCTGAAATATGTTGTTGTTTATTCCAAGTCAGAAATACAAGCTATGAGCATTACCAGTCAGAAAATTATCTGGTCTCTTGTGTTTGAGCCAAACCCAATATTGCTGCAAAGGGATGAAATTTCAGTAAAGTCAATGGAGTTATGCCAGTGCTTAGTTTAGTCAGCTCAGTACTGTCATATGCCCATACGTAAAAGTCGGATGGAAAAATTTATTTCATGCTCTAACTATAAATACTACAACTTAATGAGGCTCCCTACCTCATTTTTTTCCCATTGACTTTTAGTCTACAAAAATCACTGACATTGATTCTAGAATAATTAATTGCATACTATATGCTAGAATCATGTATCACTATTATAATATTTTTTTTCTCTCAGGAGTGAGAATTCCATAACTAAAATGACAAGGTATTCTATGCTGGTGGAATAAAATCCAGTTTAATTGGGCACTTCTATACCCACCCATCACCCAACCAGATGTCTCAGATGTCTCAGAAGATGTCACAGATGTCTCAGGACCAGCCTGTTTCCTGTACAGTGCTCAAGGACCAGCAGCCATTAGCTATGGCACTGCTGGGAGCTGCCTGGTGTGCAGGACAAGCAGCCTTAGAAAACACTCTGGTTTTGATATGTCTATCTCTGTAAAGCATAATTTGCTCATGTCTTGTGCCTTGTATCTTTCTCACAGTAAACTAATAAACATATAGAAAACACATTTTTAGATGAACCCTTTTTTTTCCCAAGAAGGCAGAAAATTACTGAAACACAAAAATTGAGTTGTACTGGTGTGTACTGACCCACAATGCCTATCAGATTTGTTTTGTGGTTAGTATATGATGTGTATTAATCCACCACGGTATCCTCAGACTATTTTGCTTTTGACTTAAAATTAACACAGACAAGAGTGCTTATTAAAAGTAACTTTGCGGCTCTGGCTTGGCTGTAAGATCATTCTACTTTTAACACATTACTTGAGTGACCAAATTGATCTGGGAGGAGTAAACATGTAACCTGATCTTTGGTCACTTAGAAAACAACAAGAAATCAAGCTGCTAAGTGAGCATGTAACTTTCAATAAATATGAGTAAAAGAAGCATAAAAGTTTAAGTATTGCTGCTTGATTTGTTGGGGACATTTAGGAATTCCATGGTTTAAGAATTGCACATCATGTAGTGCATTGCTGTGTCATTCTAATATTGTGAATAAGAATATCTGGTTAAATCAGTTAAAATGAAACGGAAGCACCACAATTGCAATTTTCTGGTTAGTGCAGGACAGTATGATACAGTATGATACAAATATCTATACTTTGACCATTTAGTTATTGGTCTTGCTATCTTCTGAGCCAAGCATCAGAGGGTCAACCCAGAACATGAGAATGTCACCAGGGTTTCTGAAGGAAAAGTAATTGTCATGTGTTCACAAGATAAGAAGATTGAAAGACCCAAACAAAAAGCATTAATAAGAAAAGATAAATAGCTTAACTAAAAATCTGGATCTGGCTGCATCCTTCCAAAACAACATTATGCACAAGCTTCCAATGTAAAAATTACAAAAAAAACCCAAAAATGCAGTAAGGAAGTGCAAGAGGCAGTCATACACATGACTCCCATCTGCACACTGTCCCAGAAAATGCTCCATGAAGTCAGTTCATTCATGGAAGTCCTTGCTCAATGACACCACTGACAATATGTTAACTGAGCCTTTCATGGTCTTGACCCTGCTGGAACACAGCCCCAGCACTCACCATGACAAGACCTTCACTTAACACAGCCACTGCAGTTAACAGATAGAACAGGAAAATTAAGAAATAAGAAGACAACTATAATGAAGTACCTTGAAATACATGAAAATACTCTTTGTCTTTCACCAAGATGATTGCAGCAAGGATAAACTCTCAAAATTTGGATTAAAAATACAAAAAAAACCCATGCATGATGCATCCTATTAAGGTAGAAATAAGGAGCTAATTTTGAAATTGATGAATTGAATCAGTATTTCCAAAACACATTTGCTTCATTTTTATGTTACTGCTTTCAGATGTTACTGGTGGGCAGGAGCACATAACCTCTGAAAGCTGACTCTAACAGACCTCTAGAGTAAACTGAAATATCTAAAGCCCTAGAAGTACGTTACCAACTCTAAAGGCTCTACCACATAACTATATGTACTCAGTGCTATATATCTTTGAGCTTATACATTCCAATTTAAGTAAATCAGTCTCCCTTGCACAGAGATAAGGAAACTGAGCTGTGTAAAACAAAAATTATCAACCATTCCACTCGAATCTGTATTTAGTATTTGCTGTGTTGTGCTTTAATTGCTGAAACTGCCTCCACAAAAGCATTAAAAATCACCAGAAAAAATGCCATTATGAGGCACATTGAATGTTCAGAATAAAACTTAACCTTGAAAAATATTTACACCAGTTCTGAAGCACAAAGAAGTTCTAAAATATAGATGAATTACCAATATTTTGTTTCCATCATGTATATGCAAAATGCTAAAAATACAAAGAACAAAAATATACTGAAACCATCTTGGAGCTCACCATCATGAACAAAACAGAATCTGTTGGGAGTTCAAATTTGTATGAGCAGAGAGGAAAAAAAATGTAGCAAGATTAGTTCCCTCTTTAAAAAGAGTAGATAAGTTAGTAAATACAGTAACTTCCATGGAGCTGGCAAGTGAGCCAAGTTGGATAACCAGATCCAGATATCTAATTTAAGAGGCTGTGAATTGTGTTTCCTTATCTAATGAGTCCTTTATTTTCCCTGGGTTTTTTTAGCATAATTTTTCATATGACTTTCAAGTATAATTTTATATGAAGTATATATAGGTACTCAAACTGGAGCATATGGTAAAAGACTCTTTGCTAAAGGCTCATTTATTTAAAGTACAAGTGAACAGTCACAGAAATGGATGGTTTTTATAGAGTCCTGATCAACCATATCTTCAGCTGCAAGGATTTCTTACAGAAATTTTTTTTGCTGTCCCAAGTAGTGACTGCAATATAGGATTCTATAGCCCCTGAAACTCAGACACATCTAACATTTCCACAGCACAGGCCTCAGCCTGCATGCTGCAGGTCCTCCCTGCCCAGCAGTGATTCCATACAGAGCAACAAAATATGGGTTTACAAGTTCTGTGGTTAGATTGACCAGAGAAAAAGGGGCAGATAGAAGAGTTACTAGTTCCATGTTGAAAAGGACAAAGGTTCAAGGTCCTTGTAGCACTGAATTCACAGAATGACTAGGTTGGAAGAGACCTTCAAGAACATTGAGTCCAACCCATTCCCTAACACCTCAACTAAACCACGGCACCAAGTGCCACATCCAGTCTCTTTTTAAACCCATTCAGGAATGGTGACTCCACCACCTCCCCAGGCAGACCATTCCAGAACTTTATCACCCTTTCTGTAAAAAACTTTTTCCTAATATCCAACCTATATTTCCCCACTGGTCTGTGGGGAAGCTCTGCTTGATACATATGCAGGGTTTGCATACCCACTTGTAAAGGTTTAAACAAGTAATTTCATAGAACCATAGAATCACAGAATGGTTTGGATTTGAAGGGACCTTAAAGATCACCTAGTTCCAACCCTCCTGACACCTTGTACTAGACTGGGTTGCTCAAAGCCCTGTCCAACCTGGCCTCAAACACTGCCAGGGATGGGGCATCCACCACTTCCTAATATCTAATCTAAACCTGCCCTTGTCTGTTTAGAGCCATCACACTTTGTCCTGTCAATTTGACTGACTGGACCTCGGTAATGACTCCAATGACTGTATGAAGGATGAATAAGCACATTAGGACCATAGAACAAATTATCCACTTAGCTATGCAAGTTAAATCATACAGTTTACCACCCCAGCAGAGGACAGTATTGAAGGAACTCAGGGTAAGGTTTTCCCAAGCCCTCATCCCCCATATGGTGAGCTCTTTGCAAAATCTGTCAGAGAGAGAAAGAGAGAGAGAGAAAGAGAGAGTTCTCACGAAGAGCAAAAAGCCAGATTTCTGAATGTGCTCTTCCCTCACCCACACTCTTATCAGCTCTATTTTTAAATACAATGCTAGCTCCATAGAATCTCCTGAGATTTGACAGTTGATCACACTGTTACAGATTAAACAGAAGAGTGGCAGATTTGGCTGGACTCACTGCTCAGCACAGCAAAGAGGGAGACCTGCCCCTGTGAGCATGTCGCTGTCAGGAAATAGTGTTTGCTGGACAGCAAATGAGCATGATGCAGACCTGCTCCTGTTCAGGACACATGACACAAATCCTTTCATCATATTTCAGCTTTGATGCAGGCACTGCCAACCACTGCAAATGAGAAGGCAACTCATTTACTGGCTTGCTTGTATCTGCAGAGTAGCTGGCAAGTGCATCATCAGAGTTATTCATGACAATCCGTGTGTGGGTGTGTGTTGAGGCTTTCAAAGAGATGGTGTAAAATATCTGTTCCTTCAGGCTTTCATGGTATAGAGCCTCTCCTCAAAATCTTTCACTTTTATTCTGCCTTGCAGTTTCAGTCATCACTTCCAAACTCGTGGGAGTGAGTCTTGCTGGGGCCATTTCAAAGATGATGAAAACTGAGCACACAGCAGCCTACTACGGAGTTAGGGAGGGAGTCCATGGCTCTCCAGTTTTAATGTTTTCCTGTTAGACTGTGCTAAATGTGCTTACTACCCATAGATCTGTTTATCCATAGCTCAGTGAACTGACATTTTGATTAAAATTGATTTTGTTGTAACAGCGCTGTCACTATTATTAACCAATTTCAATTCCTTTAAAAATAAACAGGGAGGATCCAAGCAGTTTGGGTACCTTTATGCTGTGCATGGCTGTTAGAAAAAGTATCAAAGAACAGATGAAATTTAAAAATAATGCATGTTTAGAAAATTACTGTTTTCTTAATACCATTAAATACTATTGTCTGAACCCTTTAATACTACGCAGATGGCTAATAGAGAAAGAATGGTTATATTAGACAGAAGATTTTTATTAAAGACAGCTTTAGTGTTTCAAACAGCACAGGTTTTTCTGGCTGGCAGAGTATCAGCTTGCCTAGTGAAAACTGTTTTCCCTTGGAAAGAAGAGATGGGTGGAGGATGTACCCAAGAAAAGACAATTCCTCTTGGCTGACCTAAGCAGAAGTATTGGCTTGGGTCTCTGAAAGGAGTTCTTTCTTACTGCTGGTAAGTTGTTCAGCAGCTATACAGACGGACTGTTTTTTTGTTTGGGTTGTTTTTTGGGGTTGTTTCTTTGGGTTTTGGTGGGGAGGGCGGGGGGGGGGGGATTTAGTGTTTGGTTTTGGTTTTGTTTTTCTTCCCAAAAGAAAAAAAAGGGAGGTTGAAATTAACAGCAAGCTCGTAACAGATGGTAATGAAGAGAGTAGTGGGAGATATAGTAAAGAAGGTGATTTTCCACATCTCCAGAAGAGGAATGATGGAAATTAAGAAGACAATTCTGAAATAACATTAACTCCCAGACTAAAATTAAGGCATAGTTAGTTTTTCAGAAATAAGGAACAGGCTCCTGGTAGGAGGTCTGAATTTTCATTTGCCTCTTGAACAGCATGAAGTGCGCTGTCAGTTCTCACTAAATAGCAACAGTCAAATGTAATGTTCTGGATGCTACACAGAAACATATATATGTACCATGACGTAGCAGGAATGTGTCAGTATCAGGTTTTGGAGTTTTCATGTTCTCTTCAAAAACTCTTCAGTTCAGAAACTACTCCAATTTTCTTTGATGTAAAAGTTTTAGGCAGAAAAATAAGTAGCTTGATAAGTCTTTTCTTGCTTGCTTTCATGAAGTCTGGGCAGCCAGTAGAAAGAAAGAAAGGAGAAAAGGAGAAACAGAGAAAGGGTGAGAAGAAAGCTCTGAAAACCTGCAGATTTGCTTCATCTTGGAGAGGGTAGGAGGGAAGCTTGGAGAGTAACATTATACCAATTCATCTTTGGAATAATTTATAAAATTGGATATGCAGATAATTCACATAGTGTAAGCAAAATTGGCCTGGAGACCACACAACCCAGCAGAGCTTGCAGAAGGCCCAGCTGTTCCTGTCCTTCAGGACACATCCTTGCTCAGTGCTTTGCTTACAAGCCAAGGTCTTTTTTGTCACTGTAAACAAAGAGAAATTCGAACCAAGCAGCCAACCCTGCTCACTGTCTATACACAGGAATTTCTGAGAAAGATGAAGAACAACCCCAGCTAGTCCAAAAGCAAAAGGACATTGCTTAAAGACAGTTATTTCCTTCCTTCAATTTGCATTGTCCTTAATCTTACTTGAATATGGATCATTGTTGAATGAGAGAAAGATAAAATAGAAAGACATGGAAAAAACCTAATAGACATATTCCCTTCTGGGCATTAATATCAACAATCAAGCAGTTACTTTGGTTACCTTGTTTGTTATCTGTCCTTGTTCCCGTCAGGAAGGCTTGCAATTCCATTGACAGAGTCCCCCTCCACAGTGAAAGAGTGTTCCAGCACAATTACTCATTTCCAAGTGGCAAGATAGCAACCACATGTTAACAATTTCCTTCTCAAGACCTAGATGCTGCAAGTGAAAAATCATGCCTTGGCTTTCTGCCTGCTTCTGTCTGGCTTAATTAGCTGATCACACCAACAATCTCAGCTAAAATGATTCTCAGTAAAAGGGTAGGGGGCAGCTGCTTGAGCAGAACTGGGTGAAGCTTTACACTGAGCTACTACCCTAGCAAGATCTGAGAAGAAAGGATCAAGGGCTTTGTCTCAGCACCTTCCTTTCCAGACAGAATTTGAATTTTTGGAGACTGAAAGCAGAATCCTGAATAAAGCCTGATGCCTTCTAAAACTGCACTAACTGCAGCTACACAAGTTCAGACATTGGTCTTGGGGGATTGTTCGGATCACTGTAGAGAAAGAGAACCACTCTAAAAAATTTTTATCACAATCTCCCAAAGTGCTTTGTGTTTAGAATCACTTTGTAGCAGTGAAAATTACATTGAAGAGAAGAATCATAAACATTTGCTCCATTGTCGTAGCTTATTTTTTTTCCAGTGACTGAGTGTCGTCAGCTCAGTCATAAAATTTCCTAAATTTTCTCAGTCATGTATATTCCCTACCTCTTTACTGCTTGGTGGTGGCACTACACAGCATGGTAGCCCCACTTCTGTAGTATATTCACCAGCACAGAACTCATGTTTCAATGCTCTGCCTGGAGGACTGTACAAAATAAAGTTTTCCACGGTAATCAAGTCAAAATGACATGTCCCCATTTCCTAATGCAACCCTGAAAGTGCTGAACAGCAGTAAAACAAACACTTAATAGCATTTATGGTTTAAACACACTTAAAACAAAGATCCTAAAGCCTTTACAAAAACAAACTACACTTCTCAGCCATCTTGCTGGAATTCTACAGTGTCCATCACAAAGATTTTCCAGCTACAGATTATTTTTAGTTCAAGTTTCAACTCGGTAAGTTAAGGCACACAGACTGAAAGTGCACCCAAATAGCATAGTCAGTTTAAATTGTTTGATTTTTTTCACAATTTAAGATATGATGCACAGATCTCCAGTGAAGACATGATGGTTTATTCACATCATCCCACAGATGAAGAGAGTCCCATGTGTTTATTGGGTGCAGGGCTGGTTTGCTTCAGCAGACGAGTGCATATTAGCAAACTGAAAAGGAATGCAGCAGCCCATCTCCTATAAACACCATTTGGCTATTTAAGCCTACCCTGCTCTAGAAATAGAATTATATCTCACAAACACCACCAAATGCCAGAGCATATAATTTATTCACTGCACGCTATATTATTTTCAAATCAGATTTTATCTGTCTCTGACTATATAAAGCTGGGGAAATAGTCTCATACACATGGAACACTTCTGCTCTGAGGAATCATACCACTTTGGAATCAATTTACAGGCTGTGCATTGAAGATCAATCTACAAGGCACATTCAGATTTTGATTTGGGTCTTGCTTCTGGTTCAGTGACTGACCTCAGATGTGTTCCCTGGCATTTGTTTTTCACTGAGACTTTGCTGGCTCTGCTTTCCTTTGTCCTATACCATCTTCTGTTGCCATCCCTGGTATCTCCTGCTTGCTTAAACAGAGCCTCTGCGATGCTGTCTTCTCCAAGCTAAGAACAAGCACCTTAACACTCCCATTCATCCCGGTGAAGACCATGCAGTCAGGTCTGTAGTCTGCAAAACTTCCTAAAAATGCTCCCTTATTTTGCCCAAAGAAGGACCATAATCAATTTTAGTGCCTCAGCATGTAAAGATGATTCAAACTAAAAAAATAAAATGTTACATTTGATGCAGGCAGATAATGAAGCCTTAGGACACAACCCTGTCTAATCCCTCTACGGGAGTTTGAAACGTACTTTGACTGTACAGTTTTGCACACAGAGAATACGCTCTGATCTTTTAGGCCTCCTCCTTTAGTTAAGCTAGGTTTTCACACCGACAGCAGAGCCATTGTGTGCATGACATTTACTGCTGGAAATGGATGCTGTGTCTTGGCAATGAATGGAAAATCTGAGCATTAGCAATGAAAAGATATCTTCAGAGTGTTCCTTGGTCTCTTGTTAGTCATTCAACGTAGAGGAATTCAGCACAGAGGAAACACGCTGGGTGAATGTCAGTGTTCCCAGCTCTGCCTGAAGAAAGAAAAATCCTGCTATAAAACAGAGTATGGGCACTGAGCATGACAGCATCCAGATTTTCAGTGCACACCAATGAAAACCTTCCTGACAGCAGAGTTCCAGCAACCCAGCTGGGGTTTATTTGGGAAACGTGCAGTTTTCCACATAAGAAAGTAAACTGGGACGCTTGTTTTCAGATTGTATGGAAAAATCTAATTGCTCTGACTAATTTGTATTTAGATGCAGCTTTGTAGCCTGCAGCAAGAAGACATAGTCAACAGGCTGGAAAGTATAGTGTCATCTGAACCAGAAGTTCCCAATTTTTTTTAACTTCCCTTGAGAATGGTGTCCATGGTCTGTGTCTGACTGGATTCCCAGGAGACAACACAAGCTCTTTGTACAGGTATGGCTCTAAGGCTTTGCATTCACTTACCCTTTCACCAGGTTTATATCCCTTAGCAACTTCACCTGAGTATGCTTTTCTGTCTGTCTGGATCAGTGTCCTCTGCTGAGACAGCAAACCCTTTCCCAGCTGAAGACAATTGCCACCGTGCAACCTTTTAAAAAGGAATTCACAGCCTGGGTGACACCCCAAATGCTGTGTGAGTGCCTGGCTGCTGTGTGCACAGGCTGGCACCACGAGGGGACTGGAGCCAGCTCCAGGCTCTGCCTGCCACACACTCGCTCTGGATCTGATGGGTGTGCAGGGGTCAGTCCTCAGCTTTATTCCTTGCAGTGGCTTTGTAGGTGGCTACCTGAGGATGGACAGAGCAAGCCACAGAACCTATGCAATTTAAAACTAACCTGGGTTACTCACAAAAGCATGTAATACACTGGATTTCTAATCTAGAATTTGTATGTCTTTCAAGCCAGAGCCAAATAAAAATAAAGAGCTTAGTCAAGGCACAAGATGGTTGTTGTAATCTCCCGCCCTTAGCAATGCCATGAGGATGAGGCTCTTCTGACTGACATGCTGTGTAATGATCTTTTGCATAAAATTAGTCATGCAATTAGACTGAAAGTTGCTGTCTAAAAGTTCTGTTGAGCATTTATGCCCTGCATTTTCTCATTTGATTCATATTGAAAAATAGGGAATATATGCAGCCAGTCAAGGTGACACTCAAAGTTGCTTTTTTTGCAGTACCATCCATTATAAATGTTACTTACAGCAGCTGTATTTAATTTCATGCTGGCAACATGGATTAAAAAAGAACCCAATTTAATTTGTTTACAGATTCTAAACAAAAGATAATTATTTGGCTACGGAAAAATTATCTAACAGCTTATCTAAGACCTGCTTCCTTCAGAGTTTTGAGAACTCAGGGAAGGAGAGGGAGGAATTTAGTGAAAATTTTTTGCTGTTCTTAAAGAAGACTAAATTTAAGCAGAAGCAACCAAGGAATTTGACATTCAGAAATCGTTATTTTGTGTTAAGAAAGAATAAAAGTTTCTGTCTTTCCTTTATATCATTATTACAGTATACCATTACATATGGGCTTTTTGTTAGACAAAATTTTTCTGGTGAATCATGATGAGGTATAGCTTTGGCTCTTAAATGACATCTAATTGTTTCATATTTACATTTTTTCACACTTTTTTTGCTAAACAAATCCTAGAACTCACTGAACAGTGAGTCTACTGCACGATGCCGTTTTAAAACATGCACAAAAGCAATTCTGCACACAAATGTTTCTGTGGGAGAGTTAAAGCTGAAGTAATTTGGCACCAGAGCAACAGCATGTGAGGCAAGTTTTTATATTGGACAGGCAAGAAAATGTGGTTGTTTGGAAGAAGTAATTTAGGATAAAATACATACACAAGCCAAAATCTTATCAAGGTGCTTGCTTCACTAAGTGTATTTACATGGGTGCTAGTATACTAGAAAAGCCCTCAAAGGACACACGGGAACATAAAACGAGACAAATGCATTTACAAATCACGTTACAGGTCAGTGAACAAAAAATGCTGCCCTTGACACATAGTCACTGGTCTATAAAGAGAGATGTGTGTTTAATCTTAGCCTCATTTCCAGGGGACAGATGGCATTATTTTGCAAAGCCTGTAGTATCACAAGGCCTTACATCAACATTGCCACATCTGTAAAGTAACAATTTCCAGGCTCGGTAGGTAACAAGTTCCAGACTTGGTGATTTTTACCCCTAGAGCTCCCCAAGAGGATACATGGGAATATTAATGGGAAGGCAGCCCTGCTGCCTTTTTGGATGATGCCCTCCTGTTCTCTTTGCTATCCATCAAGTGCAGCATGAATGGGCAATGCCGTGCAGCTCCCCAGGACACTGCAGAGAGGGGAGAGAACCATCAGAGAAAATTACATCAGCTGAGCTGCAGAGCATGAATGATAGAGCCAGCAGGGCCCAGTGCACCTTCCTTTATGCCATCATGATGCCATTTGACAGAAACCAGCTGCTCTGGTCATGTTCTTCACACTATACCCAGCCCTGCCACCAGAACATGCAGACCAGACCCAAGTGTCTGATGCTCTTATGCTTTGTTTTGTTTTCAGTAATTTCATGTACTTATGTAGATTGATGTCCTTGTAATTAAAACAAAGAACCACCATCAACAAATCTCTCAGACCTTTAAAGAAATGCAAACTGATTTCCATGTCAGCATTGAAAATACAGTATTAAGCCTAGTAAAAAAAGACTTTTTAAAATATTTCTGCCCATTTCACAAGGAAATAATCTGAATACATGTCTAGTGGCACTCCATCTCTAGTTATCCAGAAACTTCCTGTCAGAAATGAATTCTCTTGGCTTGCTTTACCAGAGGAATCGCTGCATACATGCCAAATCAACAAATCACTGGGTAATTCATAATGATGGCTTATCAAGTAACTGATAGAAAGTGTTGCATGCGTAGGAGGATTAGACTAATCTTAGAAAAGAGAGGGATAAATGTTCAACCCCCCATTCCTAGATTTGCATTATTAGTGCCCTTATTGATGCCTAGCATCAGTGGGATAACACTTTTTTATGCTATTTTTTTTCTTTGCTGAAGACAAGAAATCAGGATCAGTTTGGATGTGGCCTTGCTCTCAGTTGAGATAGGTGGATCCCTGGGTGTCCTACCAGGTAACCTGTTCCCTGGGATGCACAGGGTCCTGGGGAGTCTGGCTCCTGGCAAAGTCCCTGGCCCCAAAGCTTCCCCACAGCTGCCTCCCAGACCCATCTTCCAGGGGAAGAGTTGCCCCCTGTGCTGCCTGGATGTCCACTGAAGCACGGGTGGCCTGCAGCAGGCTGAGCCAGCAGGCAGAGAGCCACATCACAAGGAAACTCAGTTCTGAGCCAGGCTGCCTCCTCACTTGCTTCTTTGCTGAACTTGAAAGCAAAATGGACATCTTGCTGTGGGAAACCTTGATGCCAGTGCATCAAGTGTTCTCCTGCTGGAGGGGCCTGCCAGGAAGCACCCCAGCACTGCTCCTGCTGCCTGGCAGAGCCACTGTGGCACAGAAAGGTGTCCAGCCAAAAGAGGGACAAGCTCTGTCCTTGGAGCAGCGGGCTGTTTGGTGGGAGTCATACTGCTCCTGGGCCAGGAAATGCCTGGGAACAGTGTTCTTTCCTTCTTAGAGTGCACAGCTGCACCTTGTCTTCCAAACTGGTCTGTCTCAAAAAGTCATTGTCACACTAAATTCTCCCAGGAGGAAGAGAATGTTTTTTTATTTGTAGTGAGATAGCAAAACATGCAAACAAAAGAGATTTCACAAAAATACTTCTATGATTATTTTTCTGAAGCACTCACAAAAGCTGTGTTTGGCAATGAATTTAACAGTCACTTGTGTTGTTCAACTCTTTACCTTTAAATAACACTCCTAAATACTCCTGTACTGTTTTATCTGCCTGTTCCATGATGCTTCTGCAGGAAAAATTACCTCATATATTTGCACCTCCCATATTTGCACACTGTAAAAGTTCATGATTAGAAAATAAACAGGAAAAACCACCCCTTTTGAAATTTGCACAGCCTAAAGCATCTCTCAAAACAAGAGCACTGAACAAAACCTTCCTGTCATTTTATTTATTTCCAAGGCCAGGTTTGGAGCATTTTTTGTACATAAATCAGGGTACAGTAAAGGAAGTGCAGACAGGCAGGAGCTGCAGTTTGCTCAGCAGTGGTAAGACTCTATAGGTCTAATCTAGAGAAAAGCATGCAGGAATCCCAAGAAGGAAATGTTGTTTTACATGGACTACATGTCTATTGCACCAGTAGCTTTCTGATTGCTTTCCCCTCTTCCATATTTTACATCATTCCTCTTAGTACTGAAAAAACCCAGGCTTAGGATCTAAATTCCAAGACTCCTGTGAAAGTTTTGACACAGACCTGTGTATAAGTCTTGTGAAGCCAAATGTGATTTCGGTGATTCTATGATTTTTATTCTTTGTTCAATTCACACCTTTTACTGTGTTCTTCATAAGCAGTGATACAGAAGTGCAGGATTTGCTTTACACCTCAAATGAAATTTCATTTTCAGCTGCTCCAGAAAAGGAACAGACCACTTGTGCTGAAAGTTGTCTCCTCCTGCTGCCTTTGCTTGCCCAGCATGATCGATGGCACATTTATCTCCTGAAGCAAAGGGCCCTGCCCTTCTTCTGTGGGATCTGAGGTGGTGAAAGTGCTTTGTTATCTGATTACCAAAAACCCCCAAGCCAGCCAACCCAGGGATCTAAACTAGCTCAAAAGGAACATAAACCAGGCTCCTGTGGAGAGCTGCCCTTCTCCAAAGGATTTATGTCTTTCTCTACAGATCACAAAAATACATAATGGATCGAGAAGATAACCACAGCTATAAAGAGAACAGGTATGTACTTTTACATCCTATTCTAAAATGTCTTACATACAAAACTATTTACTGTAATCCCTACATGAAACATTCAGTAGTTTTATACACTGTTGGAGGAACACTAGAAAACATTTTTGTATATCAAACAATGTTAAAGTTTTCACTTTTTTGTCCTGTAGCTAGTATTTTATGGGTTTGCAAGCTGAGACTCTTCTTTAAAACTATTCAGTGCAAGTTGCTGACAAGTGTATAATATCTGCACACTGGGAATAAAGCATTGAAAATCATGGAGCCATATTCTGCACACACTTACTCTACTGTAAATCCCAAGTAACTCTGCTGACTTCCCTGCATTTAAACTAGATTTATAATGAAATTCAGAAATTGTCCTGTACTTCCACTGATTAAGCTTCAACGATATTTACTTATGACCTTTTCTGAGTACAAAGACATTTTAGACAGTGTTACATAAGCATCTTGCCAGATACTGTATGACTTCAGCTAAAAAACAATGATGGCAACAACTACAGTTTCTCCTTCAATCTTCTTTAGTACTGCTGGAACTAGAAAAAATAACACTACCTTTTTTTGAAAGCTGTACAACATTATTTTCATCATCCTTATGATCTTGTTCTCTGGCTCAAAGAAACACAAAAGGTACATCTAGAAGCACCTTACTTGGTGACATAGTTAATCCTGTGCAAAATATAATTTTTTAAAAATTTAACATTATTTTCTTCAGTATCCTCTCAAATGTCCTGAAGAATACAGCTTCTAGCACTCCTCAAGGAACTCCAGAATCTCAATATGCTGACCTGGGGACTGTGAAATAACAGCCCAGCCCAGGGCAGTATCTTTCTCCTAATAGTAAAAAAGTAGGAATTAAGTAAGACAAACCCCAAACCCTAAACCAAGATCAAGCCCTTGAGACCTACCTAAGATAACACTCAATACTACCTCTGGAATTTTATTGCTTTGCACTACCCCAAACGTTTTCCCTCTGGAAAGCACTTTCCATAGCCTCTGTCATGGAGCATGGACCCATCTCATGGCTTCACTAGGTGATGTTAGACCCACCAAACATTCCTAATAGGATAGACAGGCCCTGAAACCTGGCTTGTTTTTGACACCACACCTGCACAACTCATTCACAGCTGGAGCAGTTCTGATGTGGAGTTTTGCAGTATCAGTGTCATTGTGCTGGGGTGGTGCATTCAAGCAGAGGTTGTACAGCACAAGGTTTGCAACACGAATTTAAGGAGTGGAGACCAGAAAGATCATTAATTCATACAGATAAATACATACTGCATTCTCTGAGTCTCTTTTTTTTTCTTCTGGCCAGTTACTGGTAGCAATTTTTCAATCTGCATGAAACATATTTTGAACTTGGGAAGTCCTTTTGGCTACATGGAAAAGGAATTACTCCCTGTGTTACAGTTCCATTCATGCTACTGATCAAGTTGGACTCATCAGAATCACAGAATAATCTGTGTTGGAAGGGATCCTCAAAAATCATTGAGTTCTACTGCAGCCCTGCACAGCATCATCCCAAGCCTTTTCAATCATTTTCCATGGCAAAATAAACTCCTGCTACCACAAGCCCATGTGCATTATATACTGTGTGTTTTTACCCCTTCACCTCAACATTTACTTTCACCATGGTATTTAATTTGCTCTCAGCATTTATGCACTGCAGGAAACTACTAACACGTGAAACCTCCCTTTTCACAGATATGATCGCCTAATTAAACACGGAGTTAATTATCTCAGCCTTTATAACTGTGATTAATTCCAATAAGTTAACCTTTCTTTTCCTTCTATGTGCAATACAGGGAACTGCTTTGGGTGCTTGCTTATCCCACTAAAACGCTCCCCCTGACCACTGCCTCCAAGGAATGGCTCTCCAAAAGTTTGAGGAAAGAGGGACTGGTTGTCTCCACAGAAACTTTTTTTGCTCTCTAGCTCTGCAAGTCCTCCAAATCCAGGAGCCTGGCCCAAACAGAGAACAGGCTGAAGAAAGATGTCTCCTATCTCAGCTTCACAGTTACTTCTTCAAGTCAAAGTGAGCCAAAAGTTCCCTGACACACAAGAAGCAAGAAGGGCTAAGGAAATATAAATGGCAGATTACTCCAGCCAAAACACAAAATCCTGCTTGAACATTGGTGGAAGAATTGTATCTCACACGTGACAGGTGTCCTGAATGTGAGTTAAGAAAGAATTGGAATTTGGCCTTTGTGTGTCTCCACTTAAGAGCTGCCAAGGCTCATCTGACAGGACACCTACAATGACACAACCAATTCAAAACCACAGAATCATTTAGGTCACAAAAGACCTTTAAGATCATCAGCTACAACCATAAACCTAACATTGCCAAGACGATCAATGGAAATGGATTCAGTTTCAACTAGTTATTGCTATTTTTCTGTTTCTGTTTTGAAACCACTTAGGGCTACCCACTGCAGCTGATGCCTGATCATAACAGCACTACAAGCTCAAGCAAATTAACTTAATCTATGCAAAGGAGTGCTGCTGCTTTAAGCTGGGGTCTGTCTGCAGCGAGTAACTTAGTGTGCAGTAGCCAGAGTGTGAATTTGCAGCCCAAAAACTCATCTGAGTGAACAAGGCTTTTGCATAGTCATTAGGAAAGCAGAGTAATTTACTGTACTATATATTGCATACTAAGAACACCCATAAAAACTATAGTTCAAAGTAGCTAATGAACAATACATTCACCTCCTGGCTAAGTATCCACTTATTTGTTCCATATATTAATGTACAACCTAAATTAGAAACCATATGAGTTGGTGAAACCCATGTTTCCTTTTGTGCCACGGCAAAAATAAAACCAGAAGCACTAACAGGGTAAGGTGGGAACAGGAGAGGAGGGACTTGTACCCCAGTAATCCAAACAAGCACCAGCACTCAGTTCTTCTCCCACCCAGCTTCTCCCTCTGCTCTCCCCTGCACCAAAGCTCAGTGTCCTGCCCCGTGGCTCAGCTTGTCCCTGTTCCCTGGTTTGGCCACTCACTTCCCTGCTTCCTCAGGGCTTGCTGCAGCCCAGTGATGGCCCCAGCCTGGCCCAGCAGAGCAGCCTGTTTCCTGCATGCGTCCTGACTTTCCACTGAACTGCCCTATCATCATCACAGCTAAACAAATAAAAGTATTTCCAGTTAAGAGGGTTTTTCATTATCTTTGATTTAATGCTTGTCAAAAGTTTTTTCCTCCTGATATAACTGATGTAAAATTCCAGGAAATGATCAGTTAAACCCAAGGAGAGTCTGAGTGGACACTTGTGCTGGCTGGACACACAGATAGAGCATCCAGCCAGGACAGTCCCAGAACACATTGCCATGCTGGAGCATGCTGCTTGAAGTTTTCAGAATTCTATTTTCTGCCATATTCTAACTCATAACATCCATTTTTTCCTGTCTCCCCAAGCCACAGCCACGGGATCTCACTGGTTCCTGGCCCTGTGGGAGAAGGGTGGAGTGGGTGCCCCACTCTGAGTCACAGAACCCCATGGAGGTGTTACACATCCCTTGGCCCCCAGCCTGGCATGTGTGCCTCTCCAGCTGCCAGGGCCAGGCCATGAGTCCTGATGCAGGAAGTGTGGCTCTTATGGCATCTGCTCTGCTTCCCAGGCTTAAAAGCAGGGAATGAAAGGAGAATAAAAGCCCCTCTCCAAAGCAGACTCTTTCTGACACCCCGTGCCTGTATAATCTCAGACTCTTGGCTAGGGCCTGTGGAATAGTGCCAGCGGGAATACCAACACAGGGATTTTCTTCCTCACCATCTCCAGCAATACTGCTCACCAGAGATGTGTTTCTTTCACATATGTAAGATAATTTCCAAAACAAAGGATTTAAATACACATGACTAATCTTATTTGGATTTTGTCCAGAAGAACTAAACAAAAGCCTTTAAAATAATAAGATAATAATAGCAAAGCCATACTATTGTATTTTAGAAATATTTATTCAAAACTGTAAGAAATAACTGCTCAAAATATTCAGGCACATACCAGGAGTTCTATCATTTGGGCTCATATTTTATGGGGTTTTTTTGAGACTAACCCTTTCACTATATTTTTTTTCTGCTCAGTTTCTCATGAACCTGGCAGTTTTTCTCCATTCCTTGCCCCTCTGTGGTAATCACATTCTCGATGCAGCTTCCTCCTCACTCTACTTGGAGGTTCTCCTCTGGGGTAATGCCTTCACCTTCTCACCATCTGCCTTGCTTGGGTGTCTGCTCAGACAAGCTTTTCTTGCTATGGGACCTCTGAACTGATGCCCTCTCTGCTCCCCTTCAGCTCTGCCCCAAGGGTTTTGCAAAACTGAATTAACGAGTGTGGACAGCATCATTTTGAAAGGTGCCAGGCAGTTTATATAAGATGGAAAAGACACACTTTTACAGCATCAAAGCCTCTGCAGGAGTAAAGGCACATCTTGGCCTGAAAACAGAGCTCTTATACAAGAGGTTTTGTGCTTAACCTTTTAAACCACTCTGTTATTTAAATTACAAAAAACCTGAATTCTGTTATTTGAAACACCGAGTGAGGAGGCTGCTATGTAAAAGGGGGTCAGAAAAGGTCAACCTGTTTTCCTGAATGTCCACCAGGACAGGGCTGTGTCCCACAAAAATCAGGCCAGTCCTGTGTCCAGGAGTCTTTTGTTTCCTGCCTTTATTCTTACACATGACATGCATTTTACGCGCAAGGTAGCTGCCCAAACACCATTTTTACTGATTTGTGCTGCTATTCCATAGGAAATTGTGACTGTTGTGCAGAGTGTTTCCAGCGGATAAATGGCTGGATGGGAGCAAATGGTGGTCCATAAGTAAGGTGAAGGATATTAACTCCAAACAGTCACTAAATCTTTAGGAAATGCCCTGACCTCTGTTGGTTATTGCTATAAAAACTGGGAAAAAAATCACAGGCATTTTTTCTCTATGACATAACCATCACTGGTATGCATAGAATATATGTTAGTAAATCCTTTGGCTCTCCCTCTGTACTCTAGTCATCATAATTTGCTATTCTGGGGGAAATATGTGCTAATGTGCTGGGAAGAGTGAGGGAAGGAAATCATTATTGCTTTGAATACCACAGTCAGAAATGAAGACTCAGTTTCTCATTTTCTAGAGTGTCTTTACTTCCCTTAACTTCACTTTTTAAATTCTTATTGTTGTTTGGAACTTTAGGCTGCAATCCTTTTACTTCATTCCTTCCCCTGTTATTTTTACCTTGGAGGATTCACCAGAATACAACCATAGGGTGTTTGTGTGTGACAGATGTGTGTGCAGAGGAGGAAATGAGAGCAGAAATGCGTCATCAGCATTTGAAAGGGATGCTATGGCGCAGACCACCAGCAAGCAGCTCTGGATGTAGATGGTGATGGACAAAGTGGGCAAAACTACACCTCGGCTTGAAGGGGGAGTTATAAAAGTGAGAAACTTCAAAGGAAGGTAGCTACTTCCAGTTAATTCTTAGCACTTCACTGAGGTTTTTGTTGTGCAATCTCTTCTTCCCTGTGCATTTCATCCAATGTGTGCTCCTCCTACCAATCTCCTTTATGGACATTTTATTGCTTTTAAGAAGCTCTCAGAAGACACTTCAGCTTATGTGAGGACTAACAGGATTTCAATGCCCTATGTCCTTGTTCCTCACAAGACATCACTGCACAAACTATTCCAAGGAATTCTTTCAGAAGGGACGCCACACTGTTGCCCATAAATCTAAGGGCAGCAGATGGCAAAATTAAAACTATGATAACACTAAGTGATACAAGTTAATTAAATAAGGCAGAGGAGTATTTTAACAAATGCTATCCTGCCATACAAGTCAGCAGTATTTTAAAGATATTGCTATTGTATTTCCATTAGAGTCAGCAGTAGATGCAACAGTCTCTGGACAAGATCCTTTGCCTCCCAGCAGGCTATTGAGAAAGGAGATGGATTCAGGAGTGCCTGAAATGACTTGGAGGATAATGAAAGCATTGTTTAGTCCAGCCCCAATTTAGGTACTGATGATACACACTGGAAAATTAAAAAAGATCTTTAAAAGCTTTGGTAGCGACATTTTTGATTGAAGGCAAATACTAGCTCTGTATGATTAGAGCGACTTTTGTTACAGGGTCCAGGGAGAATTCCAAGATCTAACAGATCTGCTCCAGTCATTTATAGTGGAACTAAATTGCAACACATGCCACTCTTTCTTTCCTTTTTTTGCTAATCCCCTTCTCTGCTTTCTCAAGACCATTCACAAATGCTAAGTTCACTGCCAGTGAAACTTCCTTTTTTTCAGGTGCATGGACTTAGAATCCCAGAACCATAGAATAAGCTGAGCTGGAAATGGCCCATCAGGATCATCAAATCCAACTCCTGACCCTGCACAAGACACCCCAAGAGTCACACCATGTGACCATTTGGAGAGTTGTCCAAATGCTTCTTTAATTCTGTCAGGCTGGTGCTGTGACCACTTCCCTGTTCCAGTGCCCATCTATCCACGCATTCCCAGAGACTTGTAAACCACAGGTTGAAGGTTGGTAATCTCTCCCTCTGTGCAGACCTTCCATAAACCAAGAACACCTCCCTTGTACAATCACTCATGGTTTCCTTAAACAATTTCTATCCCCTGTGATCAAGCTGCCTTTGCACAAAAGGTGATCCACCTCAGCCACAGCACTGCCTTCTTACTATCCATGTAATTCTCATTTCTCCATTGCCACTGCTTTTGCCAGGTTTCTACATACTGACCAGTGCTTCAACTCACCAGTCTGCAGGAGCTGTTGCCTTTACTCTTCAAACCTCCATTCTCTGAGTTCATCAAACAAATCCTCCTATTGTGACCCTTTCTGCCATTTTAACTCCATTAATGAGCTCTTGAGAGATAACAGACATCCTATCTACTGCTAGTTATCACCTTGAATCAATTGCTCGGCCTGTGCTGTTTGTTAAGATCACTGATCTTACCACACCTGAGAAGTTTTTGGGAACCAAGCTTACCTGCCTCCACTGATTCCACAGCAGTGCTTTGTGAAACTCAAAGTGCTTTACTAATGCAGACCTGACAGATCACAGCTGTTTGAAAAGGACCCAATTTCACTGATCAGCTATCTCAGGTGACTTGTGCAGCTTAGCAGTTCACTTTTCTTAGATACTAACAGCAGAATTTACTTTCCTTATTCTTTATTTAGGAATTTTTTTTCCTTTCAGCATATTATATAGCCCACGAACCTCCCTGAACAGATCAGCTCCTCTTCCCTGGATCATTTTGCTCAGAGCCATCCACTCTTTGGAACTTTTGTTTTCACTGATTTCTGGATGGCACTCAACTTTCTCTGCTACAATGCAATCCTCCTAATCATCATTCTGCTTGCAGACTTCTGTATCTTAAATATTATCTTGTCTTTAGAGTGTTGTTTCCTGAGATCATCAGATGTTCAGCATTGGTGTTCTGGGGTGTGCCTTGTAGTCCTTCCTTGTTAGTCCCTACTACTCTGGGATGTACTTACTACATCTCTCACATTGAAAAATCTGAAGACAATTCTGCCATTTTGAAGTTCCTCAAAAAATGGTTTATTTCCACTTTATCTGCTTGCTTGCATTTTCTGCAAAGTTTGGGGGTTTTCCCACTCATAATGTGCACACCCCTTCACCCTATTCCCCGCCTCTGCCTTTTCTCAGGCCAGGATATCTTCTACTACTGAGGGTACCTTAATCTCTTTCGCAGCATATTCAAGACAGAACTCTTTAAGGACCTCTAGATATTCCTCTGCATTTTGTTCTGGCCTTGTGCCAAAAGCTTGTGGCTCACCATCTTCTCACAGTCCAGTTTTGTCATAGGTATCTCTGGCATGTTCTACTAATGCCTTGATTTCCCCTTACTGCTTGTGCTGCCATGAAGCCCCAGGAGATCAGCTGGAACCTTTGTCACTGACATAAACAAGAGGCAAGTGGGTTTTAGGGAAGAATTGCTCATGATACTGTCAATACCAGATGGATTTTTTAGGTCAATTTTCTATTTAGTTTGAGCATAATAATGCACATGTAGATGAGGTAGTAGAAGCTTTTGAAGAGCTTTTGAAGTGAATCATTCACTTACAGGGTTTTGGTTTTGGCTGCAGTTACCCTGAAGCTCTCAGCACCTGGATAGTTCAAGCAGCAAACAAACATTTCTCTCAAACTGCTTCCTAGACCCCTTGCAGCAGAGCTGTTTGGTCTCCTGAAGCACACAGATAACATGGATGGATTTTGTATAGATGAGGCACACAACAGACACAGAACAGCTAAACTCTGAGTTCCTCTAGCACCTTCACAAGTTCTTTCAAAACAGAATCTGTATGTGACAGTCAGAGGGCTTACCAACTCCAAACTACATTATCTCATAAGAAAAAAACCCAAAAACCCCAAAAAACAACCAAATCACATAACTAAAACTTCAGAGAGACTTTGTAAAATAAATAAAGATTTTTTTTGCTCTGTATGATAATGCTCTGTATGATACTGCTCTGTATAAACTCTTAGCAGAAGCATCTAGTTCAGAGCAGGCATGAGTTTTAAGAAAGGTACAGCAAAGAATCTAAACTTACATGCACTATGATACAAAACCCATTTTGTGAATTGGAGGAGCACTGGGCAAAGAGACAAGCGCAGAATCATGTGGCAGACCAAATGCATTATTTATTATTTAGTAGGGCTTTTGTAATACAATTCCATACATTGACTTATTTATGAAGTGAAATAAGAAAGAAATTGAATTCTTGTGTGAAGAAAATAAGGTTTTATATTCAGCTACTATGCCAGCAGAAATTGAAACTAACAAACATGAGCTGAAAAGATGGCATAATGATCTTAGCCACTTCTTAGGAAATATTGACTGCAGCACATCAAAGCAAATGAAGGAAGTTGCATATAGTAATGGTGAAAGATGACACCCAGCTTCTGGTTTCTCAGGCTGCCAAAGATCTTGTGCATTAAAGGCAGCAGGAATGAGAGCTCCCTTTTGCATGAAACTCATCCTCCTCCTGAGCATTCATGGCAAACCATTCACACCACTGCCAGGCCTGGCACTGACTGAGATTTAGGCTGGCAGCACCAATGCTAAGCTACAATAATCCTTTAGAATAAAATTTGCCACCAGGCAGCAGGAAAGTGACTCAGAGTGCAAGATCCTGTTCTCCACGCTTGTCTGACCGTGAGACCCTGCTGGCACTGTCAGTGGTGATGCCATGAGCACCAAACCTAAGGGTAGTTTCTCTTACACAAAGCCTTTTAGAGACTCACAGGAGACAGGGGAGACAGGATGAGTAGTGGCATTGAAAACCACCCTCTCTCTTCTTCACATCAGTGTGTCCATATCGTGCCTGGGACTCTCCTGAAGAGCACCTTTCTGGCTTCCCACTGCCTGGCATTGTGTTCCTAATTCTGCAGCTGAAGTACCTAACTCTCACAGCTCACTGAAATAGAGTGTGATGCCCAAGGGCTGTGCATTTCTCTCTACTTGGTCTCAGAAATGGAAATTAGTGCCTAGTACTAAGGCTAGTAAGTCTCACCATTATAAGTCTCTGCATTTTGCAATTCTTCACATAAATTACAGGGAATGTCATGTCACTTCATGATTTAAATTAGTGTGTTTAGGGGAGTATTTTATTTTACTTAACCTTAAGCAGAATGAATCCTTGAAGTGATACTGCAACAAAACCTGAAGTATCACTGATGAGCATACAGCTAAAGAATTCATTTTCTCTCTTATTCATTTCACACACTAGATCAGAATAATTTTTACTTTCCTTTTTTTTTGCATTCGCCACTTTTCAAGTTAATGGCTTTCTTTCCTTTCTCACTTTTTCTAGAAGTAACAACAGAAGATTTGCTTGAGCAAACTGAAACTTAAAAACTGATCAGACACATGTTAATGAAATTAAAACTTTCTGGGTGCGTGGAAAGAAGAGTGCCACAACTGATTTATCAATTTAAAAGCGGTGATACATGGCATCCAGGGTTTCCAGGCATTGAGACACAGAGGAGAACTGGGAGTGCAAAGAACCCACTGAGGCTCTGCTCCTCTGTGGCCTGAGAAGAACGGCCCCTCTGTGGCTTGCTCTGTGCTGGCTTCCTTCCCGCATTACCAGCAAAACAACTGCCTAGCAACTCAGCTTTTCCCACAACATTTCCTGTGTGCCCAGAAAAAAAGGGATAGCACCTAATACTCTCTCTGGATAATCCCCTTGCTCGAGAGCTGTGTCCAGCTCTCTGTACACCTGGGGGCTGTAACCAGCAAAGCAGCTGCTGTCGTGACAGAGAGGGCAGGCAAAGCCAAAGCAGTCCCCTGATCCCCGCTGCAAGTTGTGCAGGTTATCTGCTCCTCAGGCAGACAGCGAACTTGCTGCCTCCCTCCACTGCATCATCTCCCCAAACAAAGGCAGGAAGCCATGGCTGTCAGCTAAAAGGTACAGACATCCTTCCTAGCGAGAACCCTGTTTTGTGAACTGCCAGGGAGCTCTCTAGCACACACTTCTCAGCTGCTGGGAGAGTCCATCTGAAGGCGTAAATAATTAAGCACTTTAAAAAAACAGTGCTGGCTTAAACATGTGAAATTGCTTTTTCCAGTTATTGCCTTTGAGAAACATTTACAGTCATACAGCAGATTTACCAATAGTTACATTTTCTTATCTGACATCACAGCTGCAGCAGCGTCTTGCAACTCAATATTTAAGTCACTTCCCTCACAGTTTCAGCACCAGTGAGAAAAGAGCTGCCTTGAATCTTCTGCAGCTGTTTCTGAGCAACGTGCTGAGGGCACTGCAGAATACAGAGTTTTGCCCATATGTGCTCTGGAAGCACAAGCTTCTCATCCCCCCAAATGTTTGAGAAGCACCGTAACTAAGCTCTAACCAGCATAAATAAGAAAGCACTCTTAACTAAACACAAAGAAATTAGGGCAGCAACTTACTTGCCGTCTTCATAACTTCCTCAGGAACACTGTCTTTTCAAATGAGTGCAACAGGAAATCGTGGTGGTGAGGGCAGAGCTGCAGGGCTGCAGCTCAAACAACACACTGCAAAGTGCAGAGGCACTCAGCCCTGGGTTGGTAACAGCAACAGGCAGCCACCTCCCTCCTTCTTGCACTTTGCATGTAAATCTTAAACTGACGCCATGTGGAGAGAAGTGACTTTAACAAAGATCTACTAGAAATATGTCTGTGAAAGGCTTTATTGCTCAGAGCTCTGTGCTCAGAATTGCAGTGCTTACCTCTGTGAAGTGCTCCCAGACCTACAGATTAAAAGCATCCAAGGGCTGCTGCCATTTAATGCTGATTTTATCTGGACAGGTGTTCACAGTATTAAAGGCAATACTGACCTTTAGTTCCTCTTTGTCACACAGGGATGAACTTGGACCTCTTTTGCCCTGCCTTTTGCTGCAGTGTGGTAGAGATGTGCACACTCAAGCGTTGAACAGGTCCACACACATCTCCACATGCCTCTGCATTCTCTGCTGAGGCAGAACATTGTCCATAAATTAATCAGGATCCTGCTTCTACCTTCTTAAACAGGGTTTCATAGCAGGGCAGACAGCTCCCTGAATCCTTGCCAGTGTCCCACAGCCTTCGAGACAGGAACTACAATCTCTTTTTTGTTTCTGAATTAGCATCTGACAGATGCAGAAAGCTGCCGCTAATATCCAGCTCACAGAAATATGCAAAAGTAAGACTGGGAACTCATGGAAAAGCTCTGATAGCATCACATACTGCAGGCATGTGGCGTGTCTTTGATAACTGGATTGCCTCACCAGGGTTTAGACTTTCAGCTCTGCATTTTTGTCACTCAGTTTAGTACCCACTGAATAGTTAGATAAGGTAGAGATTAGCAGCAGAGCAACAAACTATTCATGCAAGTGGATGAAATGTTGACAACTAAGTTATAAGTGCAAGAACAGTTGAAAAAATCTTGCAGAGATGTTGTGGTTGCAAAAGATGTCAGAATTTCAGAAAAGAGCAGTTGTACAGGACTGCTGAAGGGCAAATCCAGCCTACAGAACCCATGTTTCTGAGTATAAATCAAGAAACTTACAGAATTCCTCCAGGAACTCCATCTGACTCTGCAGGGTTGGTGAACAGGGAGAAATGTTTGCTGGCAAGCTGAGTCAGCTCCGTGACACGGACTCCAGGAGGTCCTGCTTACACAGCTCCATGTCAAACTGAAAACCACTGGAGACACACATGTAAAAGGAAACATCTGTGCCAGCAAGTCAGCAATGCTATCTTGCACAACACAAGTCAAAAGGCATGGGAGGAGAAGTTTTACCTAGCTTCGGTGAAATCCATATGGCTTCTTTGCATTTCTCCCATTAAATATAGACAGTCTTTCCTTGCTGCATCTGCAGATAGTCTGAACAGCAGTGGCTGGGAAAACATGGTTTGAGCTTCCACAGACCCCCTGCCTGCACCAAGCACACCTGCAGTAGGGGTTATTTGACACCTCTGGTAATTTTGCCACTTTTTGAAGAACCTGCAAACGCAAACAAAAAGTAGCAATTTCCCCCCACCTCCACTACCGCCTTATCAGCAGATAAAGGTAGCAGATGATTTGACAAGAATGGTGGATATTACTCACTGACTGAAGAGGCTGACACCTCTGTAATTGATCCAGAATTAAAAGTCCTTTTGTCCTTGAGTTTCATCTTTCATTTCCTGTCTGGGTTCTTCTTATTGCCTTAACCCCCTCTTTCCTTTTCAAGTGACTCTTCACTTTCCAGCTTCCTCCCTTCTCTCTTATTCCTACAATCACACAATAGTTTCAGTTGGAATGCACCTTCAAATGTCATGTGAAGTGAGCAGGTTGCTCAGAGCTGACCAGCCTGACCCTGAATATTTCCAGGGAAGGTGCATCCACCGCCTTCTGAGCAATTTGTGCCAGTGTTTCACCATATGAGATTTGTTCCTTATATGTAATCTAAATCTATCCTCTTTCAGTTTAAAATCATTGCCCCTTGTCCTATTGCTACAGGCCATACTAAAAAGTTTGACTGCAGGACCTCTTCTTACTAAGACTTCTAGTAAGTAAATATGCAAATTAAAAAAAAATAAAGGCCTTTTAATATTTTGCTTGTTTTCCTTCCTTCCTATGTTTTTCCCTTCAGAATGGATTGCATAATGCAATCCCTGTGATTGCTCTCTCCCCTCTCTCCTTGTCCCCAGCTTTTTCAGGTAAAACTATAATTTCTCTTTCTTCAGTTTAACACTGCTGACCCTCTGTGGAAGTTCGTCCAGCTGTCCTGTCCCCTCTCTCAGCCCATCACTCTGGCCGAGCATTACCAGTTATTCCAGGCTGTGCTGCAGGAATGTAGCTGACCTGCAGCGTGAGAGGGGAAAGAGGATCCAGCTGCAACATTACAGGGACCAGCTTCCCAAAATCCCCTAGCTTTTAAATGACTGGCTTTCTATTTAATTTGAGAGACCTAATCCTTGCATGAAACCCCCAACAGCTAAAGGAAAAGGCACCTGAATCGTTACAAGCAGTTCAGTTCACCAGGAAGAGATGCCAACACAGCTGCAGAAGAGGGACCAACTTTGGCCTCAGCATGGGATGGGGTTCTCTTAATTCCTTGTATTTGAAGTGTTGCTCTTTGCATTGAATATTTACACATTTACACTGTGTCTCTTCTTGCTTTTGGTGTTTAAGCATTCACCTGGGTTTGGGTAATCACATTATTGTTTGGATATTTAATGATTCACAAGAGTAGGCGGAAGAACCTAAGTCTTCTTTTCCTTCCCTGATCTAGACAAATGGCCTAGTCCTAAAATTACTGCCTTTTTCTAATTACTACATAAAGCCATCCCATTTTGCAATGAAAAGGTTAAAACTACATCCTATAGCATTATGTAGCTAATTTAAGCAATCATAATAGACGTGAGTTCAAAAACTCACGACCAGAAAATGAACTTGAACACAGGTGTTTGAGCTATTGTTTAAAGGGCAAATTATTTTGTACATTGAACCACATTCACTGAATACAAAATGTACCTGGTCTTACCACTGAGTTCAGTAGATATTTGCTTAAAACAGAGATCTCAGTGTAGCTTAGCTACATGCACTAGGTAGCAACAGACTGTACACAAAACATACACTTAACTCCTGAGGGAACTTCACTGCTGGAAAATTAGCACGGAGGAACTCCCTTTTGTGCTGTAGAGAAGTACTGCAGGGGTTTTGAAGATATAAATTTTTAGCTCTGATACCCAAGTCTTTGTGTTTCTGATGCAACACTCTTGAGGCTAAATGAATCTCTGAAATACATTTCCTTCCTAGGAGATACATCTCCTCATGGGATTAATAGGGTTTACACACTGCCACTTTCTCTTGGGATCCAGACAATTGTTCAGATAATTATTGTTATGATAAATATTGATCTAGCTACCACTGATTGCATTTGGGAATGTTAAGACATTACCTGCCTGTGGATCCCTCCACTGCATTTATACAACTTCTTTCACTTGGTGAAACACCTTGTTGTTCTCACCCAAATAAAGATTACTGCAAATACAACCGGAACAAATGGAATAAAATCTTTGGAACAAATTTTTCTTTGGAACAAATTCTAACAGTTTTCTGAATGATCAGATCAGCTAAACCAGCTCTGGTGCTCAGGTCTATAATTTACCTCTGGAAATGGAAACTCTAGAAGTTCACTGGATACAGAGACAAAGATCTGTGGACTAAATAATTGCTTCAAAAAGTGTTTTGATAAACACTGTCTGAAACAAAAGCAAACCACAGGAATTCATATAAAAATCTTGGCTCTGCAGAGCTGATAGTTCTATCTATACTAAACAAGTGTTTATACAAGTTTACTTTTTTAATGGATAAAGAATTGTTTTGGAGTTCAGCCTTTTTGTTATGTGAAGCTCCTTCTTTACATTAGCCATTCTCATTAATGGACGCATTCCTGAGCAACATCTTAAAAATACAGTTATTACTTTGTACTTTGTTTCTTTAATTCAAACCATGTGGCTTCACTGTGGGGGAAGAGACAAGGGTAAGTTTAAAACCAAACATGGCATAAAGTCCTGCGCTTTTTTAAAAAGGGAAGGATTTTCATTTGAAGTGCCCTTCTTAAGGAAAGACTCCTGAAAAAGATATGAATCACAGAAATGTTTCAGGGCTGCTCCTTCTCCATTCCTCATAAAGATTTGTTTCCCACAGAATAATTGCTACTTCTTCGCAACCAACAATAGACATCTCCTTTAAAAATTTAAAATTGATTTTTGGACAGTTAAAACACAACATCTAAACAATTCCTTGTCGTCTTTTCAGAAAATTTATTAACACAGCTGGAAATAATCACTCATTCAGCAGGAATCCCTATAGTTCATCTTACAGGAAAAAAAAAGAAAGAAAAGCAGAAAGGCTTGTCTCACTAGAATAATTCAGAGCATTGTAAAGGAATGGTTAAAAAATTAGAGTGACTTTTAGAAATGTGGCCACACTGACATTGTGATGCAAAAATATGTACAATACAAAGAAAATAAATCTCACTTCTTTTGTTGAACTCAGCAAGAACACAAAATGTGGAATGTCAGATTGTTATATTCCTGTTATTTCAATTTGTTGCTTATGTATCTATTTATTTTGACCTTTTTCAGTCTAAGCACAAGTTCAAATTCCATTGATTTAAAACATGTCTTTATACAGAAAGAACTCAGGAAGGACCACACTGCTGTGATTTTGCTCTTCACAGACTTGTTGTTAATCATGTTGTTTTCAATGACAGCTTAAGTTTCTGTGCTTTTCTAAGTTTCTTGAGACCTGTGGAAACCACACGAGAGAGAAGGATCCATTGATCCTACCCCACTTTGTGATGAAAAAATTGATAATTTGGTTCTTTTCACTTGCAATTTACAGAAACCAGTGCAACTCACAGTATTCCCCAGGTTTCTTTTGAGTATGACTTCACTTGAAAGACATATTTGATTGTTATGGGCAATTTGTGAAAACTCATTGAAAACTCAGGTACCAAAGTGTTTTGGCAGCCCATACTTGTGTTACTTCCTATAACATTTGATTCACTAGAATAAACTCCCTTTTAGTGGGGGTCAAACACAGAACCTAAAATTGTAGAGTAATGATTCAGAAGACACGTATTTTAAATAACACTCTTTTATTCATATACATGAGGGGTTTTTGTATGGATCTCCATAGAGACTTAAGAAATGGTATTGAATTGATGGGGCAACATCAGACATGGAGATCAAATTTGTCTAAACATGCATATCCACTTCATCTGATGACAAAATTTTACCTAAAGGACATTTTTAGGTGCTAGAATTCTTTTATGGTGTAGCAGAAATTTAGATAGGCTCTATTACCAAATATATAAAAGCTTCTTTCTAGGAAATGCAGAACTTAATGTGAAATGTGAAAAGCTTATGCTCCAATTAAACCAGCTCTTTCTCTCAACCCGCTACTTTTGTCAGAACTTAGGTCTCTGAAGAGACATAGGAAATATATTTACAGGCATAGAAAATCTCAACATTACATCTTATTTCAAACATCAAAAAATACATTTTGTATTTCTAAATCCAGGCATATTCTATATTTTGTTTCATTGTTGAAGGACTAAATGGCTTTTGCAGAATCAGGGCCTTCAGATACCTTTTTATCAGTTAAAAATATCAGAGAAAATTTGCTCCCCAAAGTCATATGCTCATAAAATATTCTGATGTTTCTTGTGTTGTCTTTCATCCAATTTTTCAGTCACATTCTCTTTATCATTGTTCCCTGAGATTCTTAGCATTGGGCAATATTGCTTCAAAGTGAGATACTTTAAAGATTAACAAGTGATCATACCAAGGATTTAAAACATAGATCGTTGGAATTTTGGCATCAATAGCTTGTCTACCTTGTCCATTAACTCCCAGTGACAGTAATTTCTGGTTTTTAGATACACTTTGCATTTCAAACTCACAGCGTATGCTTCAAATTAACCGAAAGTTATTCAAATGACAAAAGGTTTTAGTACTAGTAACCAACACAAAATGGTGGCATAAATTGCTGTGCATGATCCTGCAGTGGCAAAGATGAAGCAATTAACTTAAAAAGCAGTCTTGCTGCAGCCTGAAGCAGCTTCTCTCTGCCAACACCCAGTCCATGGCATGCCAGCATTGTCTGCTGAAGTAGTTTTGCCTAAGTAAGAGGCTGACTTTAGAGATCATGATTTCTCTGGTATGAATATAAATGAATAGAGGAACACCTATCCAGGCCAATTCACTCTGGGCCTGCCAGTTGATATTTCAAGGCAGAAGTAATTCAGAAAGAAAGAGAGACAGGGTGCTGTGACAATCACTGGTAACTCCCACTGCTCACTCTTGGCTGTAAGGTCTTTTTGCAGCTGCTGGGAAGCAATTCAGGTTGGGAGTGCAGGAACTTCCTGTCAATGATTTTTTTTTTTTACCAACTGTAAGTTATTGATTGAGTGAATAAATAGAGAATCACAAGGACTGCCCGTTTATGTTAAAGTGTTATTGCCCACCTTTTATTTATGGAGAATTCACAGTGTGAAGTAAAATCAATTGCTAAGCAATGGGCCATGAAAAGAAACTAGGAAGTGCAGGATGTGGGAACAGTAAGAAATGTGCATGTTGGAGTCAGTCAGACTCAGTTAATGGCTGGATTTGATGCTCTTAAAGGTTCTTTCCCGCCTAAATGGTTCTGTGATTCTCTGTGCAACTGCGAGAGACAGGCGCTCTGCCTGAGGGCAATAAAATCCTCAAAGCCTAATTATAGATACAAAGAAAGACAGGAAAATTAACTACTTTTAACTACTGGAGATTTACTTTTGTGGTTTACTGGTCAGTGTTCACTGCAATGTTAAGGCCTGTAATGTGGTCCAGGGGGACCAGGAATGGAGCTTGTAACGGACATTACTTTAAATTTTTGCTATAGGAATTACTGTGCCAAATCCACCTGAACAATGGAGGAGAAGCCTTACAAGAAGCAGTGCAAGTGCTGTAGTGACCCCAGCCCAAGCTGAGTTTGGTGCCCAGTGACCCCACATAACAAACACACAGCACTTCCCCCACCCTGAGTGATCACCATAACCAAGGGAGCCTGAAGCCATGGACTAAATTAACTCAGTGGACATTTTATGGACATTTTACGGACATTTTACAGGGGTCACCTATAAACTAGAGGTATGGTACCTGTATATTACACCAAAGGAGGGGAAGGGGAGTGGTGGTTAATGGCAGTGCATTAGAAAATGTGGGATCTGACTACGATGTAAATGGTATGGAATAAGGGGTGGATGGTTTTAGCTGGGGTGAAGTTAGTTTTCTTCATAGTATATAATGTGAGGTTGTGTTTTAGATTTGTGCTGGAATCACTACTGATGATAGGAGGAATGTTTTTGTTATTTGCTGAGCTGGGCTTACACAGAATAAAGACCTTTCTGCCTTTCTCTCCCCCAGTGAGTAGGCTGGGGGTGGACAAGCAGTGGGGAGGGGGCACAGCTGGGACAGCTGACCCCAAATGACTGAAGGGTTATTCCATCCAACATGGCATCATGGCCAGCATATAAATAAAAGGGAAAGAGGAAGGAAGGGGCAGGGGGCACATTCAGAGTGATGGCATTTATCTTCCCAGGTAACCATTACACATGACAAGGCTTTGCTTTCCTGGGGGTGTCTGAACACATTCCTGTCTATGGAAGTGGTGAATGAATTCCTGGTTTTGCTTTCCTTGCATGTGCATGGCTTTTGTTTTATCTATTAAACTTTATCTCAACACATGTGTTTTTCTCATTTTTACTCCTCTGATTCTCTTTCCTGTCCCCCTGGAAATGTGTGGGGCTTAGTTGGTGGTGATGGGATTAAACCACATCACATAGATTCACTTGACTTTTCTGAACATACCCATTTGCATGTAATGAATGGCCATTATTTCTGTGTATGGCCAAGGAAGACCATCAAACCGAAACGCAAGTTACTTCTAAAGAGACTCCCACATTGGTGAACTCCTTTCAGCATCTGGTTTAATGGGCAGATGACAAAAAGCCTGTGCCCAACAGCTGTAAAAGGCACATTTATTGCTTAATGAATCCCCTGAGTCTGAGGCCCTTCTCTGTAAACAATTTTACTAGTAGTATTATAAGTAAAATGGTGCCATTTGGGAATTCTTTTCTACATTGACAAAAATCTGATCAGAAAAGGGTTGTGAAGCAACTTACCAGAGACTATTTAGCAGGGCAGTGATAAAAATAACCATGACAGGAATCAGGTCTGCTGGTCCTTTTCTTTCTCTGTTTCGTAGAGTGCGTGGATGGAAAGATTTATTACCGAAGTGCTTTGCTTGCAGAGCAATTATTAGCAGTGACTCCTTTAGAAAATGTATCAGCTGCTTAAAATGTATTTTAACATTTAACAACTCTGTGCTACCAAAAAGAGCTACATCTGTATGGCACAAAATGAAAATTACTATTCTCTCTAGAGGCTCTGGTAGCAATGGCCCAGTTCTGCTCTCAAGGTCTGTGGTGTGAAAGGGCTCTGCAGGACGCTGTCTACTGTCCCAGGATTTCAGAGTGGGAGGCTGCTGGGATAGCCACGGGTCTCTCCTCTCATACAGATGAGAATCACATTAAACTTGCTGGAATCAAAGACATGCTTCAAATTGGAATTTAGCTTTGGCAGTAAATTGGGCTGATGTGTGGGGCAGTGGCGTGGTTTAACCTAATCACTGTAAGGACAATTGGTGGCAATCACACAAAGCCTGAACAGAAAAACCAAAAGGAAGAGAGAGAGGAAGAAAGAGAAAAGAAGGAAGGAGATACACATCAAAGAAAAGTGGTCATCATAACGCACATATCTGCTAGTAGGAAACAATGGAGCCAGACAAGAAAGGAACCAAAAAGATAAACCAGAAGCCAAATCCTCTGCTTGTAAAAAAGGGTAAAAATAGCAGCATTGAACTTGTCTGTCCATGTCTTCCAGCTGCTGGGCTCTGCCCAGGAGGAGCTCACAACTGCAGAGCATGGCAGTGGTGCTTAAATATGAAGTGAGGGATTTTACTGAAACTACTGCAACTAATTACAAACATGAAAATAGTGGGATTTTCCGTGAACAGCCTGGAAAGACCAAAGCAACATTTGTTTTATTTAATTTAAAAAGCTGTTATTTTTCTCAGTTCCAAGAAAACTAAAGTGATGGCAAGAAATGTGATGTGCAGATTGCCTGAACTGGTGTTAATTATTTTTTAATCACTGAAAATTAAATTAGGTTTTAAATAGACATTATTAATTCTTGTCTGAGTTGTCCAAAGACAGTGTAACAAGCTAACAGATATTGAATTATAATTACCAGAATATATATCAATTTTAGAGACTATAAGTATATGCTAGCTTTTCAATACAGAATTTGTTCAATTTGTGCCGCAAAGATTATTTAACCAAAACAATAAAAAAATGTTAAATATTATCTTCCATCCTAAATTATTTTCTTTATTGCTTTTCATTTTTTACTACTTTGGAGGGCCTCTTTTTATGCCCTGCTGTCATGGTTTAACCCAAACCATCAACTAAAGATTTGTTTTTCTCCTAGTTTTACAAATCTGATGGCCTTTGGTCATGACAATCAGGAAAAAGGCATTGTTAGGTCCTGGATACTGACAACTGCAGCCTAGGAAGGCTTAGGCAGCACAGCTTGTGTGGATCCATTCTGCTCCGTAGTACTTCCATGGTCATAGAACTTTGTGGCGTACATGGATGCATGGCTTAGAAAATTGATCCCATTTTAATTAAAATAACAGCTCTCTTTTTAATGGCATTATGTTATTGTATTTTGAGGGAGATCAACAGCAGTCTGCATCTGGTTTTATGAAAGTCAGTGTCAGTATTAATATCAGGTATAGGAGACAGACTGGTCAGACTCAAGTAATTTTTAAATCTCTGATTAGTTGAACAAAGATCAGAACAAATGAGATATTCAGGAGATTCAGGTTTTCAGTGTTTTATCTTCTTCAGACACTGAGAAAATGGAAAGGGAATAAGGCACTGTGACTGCTCCCAATACCAGCACCCTCTGACAGTGCCTTTCATCAGTCGTATGCGAAAAAGATAAATCAGAGAATTTGAAAGCTCATCTGCTTGGTGAGCCTGGTATCAGCTGGCAGCCAACAAGCACCATGCTAGAGACCCTATTTCATACCTGAATCTGAGGTTAAAGTAACAGTAAACACTTGGTGGTCTCCCATGGCATGTTTGGGATGGTTTTTTGCCTATGAAGTGCTATTGTGATATGCCTACTAATTCCCTTCTGAGCTCTTGGAGAATGCCTCCACAAATTTTGTTCTCTGTAGAGGGCTGGCTGGAGTTAAACCATCTAGATTTCTCTAGATTCCTGCCTATACCCCACTATATCAGTAATGTCACACATTCAAAGCCATGATTCAAAGTGCTCTGGCAACTGCTGACAAATCCAGGTCGATAATCTGTGAAGACTTCTGTAGTATCTGGGCAATATAAGCAAGAGGAGAACAAAAAAGAGGGAAGGAGAAAGCAACTTTCTTGTCTCCCACCACCAATCATATATCACAGCTGATCACCCTTTAGACCTGAAGAAAAATCTGCAATGAACTGGGCATTTTGTGGAATGACACTCGATCTGCAATGGGGAAGAAATGCCCATTGTCTTCTGGAGTTCCAAGATGCCAGAGGCACTCTGTGTGACAGACTACAGCACTAATTTTCTCTGACAAATCCCTCTGCAACTACTGCAAAGCCCAGCAGAGGCCAGATTAATATCTGGGAATTCTGCAAATTTTCTGGTCATTATTGGCCTAGCACGTATTTAACAAAATACAAAACCGTCTGAATTCCTCATTAAAGGGTACAAGGGAATTCTCAGAAGATGAATAGGAAATATTGCTATGTAATAGATACAATATTGAAAGTAGTCCAGCATTAAATTCCATCTGAAAAAAAAATTCTACAAGCAGAAAGAAAGTGGAAAAGAAACACTTTTTTTTCTTTTTAAAAAATCCTCCAACTGCTGACCTTGAGCTTCATTGAAGATGTGTGAAAGACAAGAGAAGAAACTTCATTTAAACAAATATAAAGCTGATTTGCAGTCCATTTGTTGACAGCCCTGTAACACTGTCTGGCAAACAGATAGCAATCTGGATAAGAAATCTGTTCGATTAGCATGGAAAGATGGCTACAGATGGAAGTGGCTGTGTGGAAGAGCCCAGCCAGCCAGTGACAGGGCTGCTCTCCTTAGGAGGTCCAAAGTTGGAAACAAAAAGATGGGGCCAAAATTTTATTTTGCATCAAAGCATGTAATGATTTTCAGCCATCTGCCCCCCACTATTCTCATGAGAGACAGCAACCTCTGACATGCCAGCTTTTGCTAAAAGAAGAGGAGTGGCTAATTGGATTCCTAATCCATTAATACTAATCTTTTCACTGAAGTGCCAGCAAGTGTGATTTGTCATCTTTGCTTCCCCTGCTGCTTTATGTGGCTCTGTGAAACCGGAGCACAGAGCTGGTTGCTGCTGCTCACACTCCACTGGTGTGGTCTCCAAAGGCTCTGCATAACCTGAACTAATGACCTAAGAGATGCTGCAGAGGTCTCTGGCCAAATTCAGTCATATAGGGACAGGATTTGCAGGTAAATCCATGTTCTGGTACTTTGGAAGAAGCAATGCAATATGGGAGCTGAATTTGGTGTACAGTTTTAAAATTCCTTTCCAAGTATTGTTTATTGTAATCCACAGAAATGGAAAGTAGTTTGGGGTATTTTTTTTTTCCTATGTAGGGATGAGCAGGTTTTATAAATGAGATTGCAAAATTAGGCTTTGTTCCACAGATGAAAAGATGCAAACGATGCAAAGTATATTGCAGATTTAATCCGTTAATGACTCAACCACATATTGGTAATTACATTATGAAGCTGCATTTTGTTCAATTTAGTGGGACAGAGCAAGAAGGGGTACCTTGGAAGCATCCACAAACCCAGATTATTCAAGGCATGTGCACACAGATAATCTGAACCCCTCAAAATTACTCCCAATCTGCTCTTTCATTCTCTCCCAACAACTCACTAGCCAAGCACAGTTTGCCCTCAGCTCTCATTCTAAGCCTAGGAAAAAAGTGTTGGAGGAGAGAAAAGATGCCATAATAGTTCAAGATGAGAAAAGATGCTATAATAGTTCAAGATCTAGAGGTAAAATGCATAAAAGTGAGCAAAGTGTTTTAAACCACCATAAATTATAGAAGTTCCAGATGGTCTCACTGAAACATCCATGTTGAAGCAAAATTTCCAGCATTCAGTTGAATGTCTGAGGGTTTATGGATTTAAGAATGGATTTTTAGGAGGATGTTTCATTAACAGCTGCCACGTTTGGGGTGCTCACAGTCTGAGAATTCTTTTATGTAGAGCATTACTGCACTGGCTTACCTGACACAAGTAAAAAAGCGTGAACAATGAAGGAGAATATGAACAAATGAGAAGAAAAGGAGATGAGAGTACTCCAACCAACACGAGAAGCTGTATGCCAGGGATGAAAATAAATGCTGCTGTTATGAATGTTCACATCTGTTGCAGGGAAGCTGAGGCAGAAGCACTGGCAAACAGTCTTGGAACATGGTCCTGTATGTCACAGACCAGCAGCTGTCTGCAGGGTCTCCACTGTGGTTTCCCCTGTGGATGTGACCTGAGCTGCAACTGGTGACAGAACTACTAGGAATTCTCCAACCAGGACAAGAATTGAGGTCATTCAGACAAGCCTGCGATAAGATGAGGACAGCGGCAAGGTCAGCTGGATGGAATCAGACTACAAGAAAAGCTTGGTTTCCTGTCTTGGAGCAAAAATAGTAACTTCTACAGCACCAGCCCCCACTCGCATTTTTTGAAAGCAAACTGAAGTCCTCAAACTACAGCCTCTGCAGCAGTTTGGGGGATTTCCTGGGATAAAGTTGAAAAGTAGGTATCCTTATCCAAAACTAGAAATGTACAACCTGCACATCCACAAGCAAGTTTTTATGATTTTTAGAAATGACACATGGCCCAACAGCAGACTCACTGAGCTAGAAGAGCACAAACAGTGGCACTGGAGAGACTCAGAAGTGCTGCAGCCTGGGCCACACTCAGACTGGATTCTTGGAGCATCCACACAAAGGAAGCTGGGTCTCACTGTCATGAGTGACTAACACAGGACCAGCTCCCTGAAGCAGGCCTGGGGTCATTGAAATAAAAGGATGGGGCATACCAGCATTGTGTCCTGCCAGTCTGGAGGTGGCTGAGGAGTTCTGTGACTTTGGCTAGGTGCATCCTGGAGGCTTTTCCTTTTCAAAACACACAACAATGCTAAGAAGGGAAGACTTAACCAATCTGGTATGGAGCTCCCACTCAGGAAGAGTGCCCACAAATGTGTGTATGGACTAGAATCTCTTTCTGCCCTGACATCCAAGCTAATTTTGAAGGTTTAAAGGGTCATTTTAGTTGTCTGGGGAAGCCAGAACTGTTTGTACTCCAAGTCTGAGTCCCATGGCCGTGATAGACTGGTTTAAAACTAGATGCTTGCATGATGTTAGCAGGACAGCTGTGGAAGTGCAGAAACCAATGTGTGCTGCAGTATCTGCCTGAGAAGCTCAGAAAGTTGTCAAGCTGTTAGTTTTAAGATGTCTTTGGCACGCCTGCAATAACAACATATTTTGTCACAATATATTTTGCTTATTCACCTTTTGATAGTATCCTGCTTGTTTACACAGAACACAATAAGTCCTCCTGCCCTTTACCTCAGGAATTGGGGCAATATTAGACATTTTCATCAGCCAGCACTGGATAGCCCAGCACGTAGCTTAAACTTTGCAGCAAGCCTGGAGTATTCAGCCACTGAAAAGAGCTTGATTGCTTTTTATGCTTGTCTCTCATGTCCACCAGTCTCAGTTACAATTTAGCTATTTCCCCAACTGAACAATGCTAATGACTTTGAAAGGCAGTTAAGAGAAATTTCAATTAGCAGGTAGAAACCTTAAGGTAAGCTGTGGTAGGGCATATCTTTTTTTTGTTCAAACTGCTCATACAAATTACTATTTATAACTGTGCAGGGTACAGTGAAGATGAAAGGACACCCTCCTCCCCTAGTTTCTAGCCACCTTCTACCAAAATTCAATTATCTCCCATACCTTCCCAGGGCATTAGTATGGAGCTGAGGGAAAAAATATGAATCACAGAATCATTAAGGTTGGAAAAGACTTCCAAGATCATCTAGTCCAAGCTTTGACAAACACCACCATAACAACTAAATCATAGCACTAAGTGCCACATCAGTAGTTTCTTGAACATGAAGGATGAAAATACATTCTTCCATAGTGCTACCATTCCTAACTGGGCTGCCAAGTTCTAGTTGGGCTTCCAGCTCTAAATGCTTGAGAGGGTAGCAGAATGAGTGCTAGTTATTAAATGTAATGGGTACACTTCCATGTAATCATCACTGTTCATCATTGTTCAAAATCCAGGATGAGGTTTTAGCCACAGAAATTCCATTGGACAGGCACAAGACATTGCTGCTGTCCAACAGGAGCCAAATGCTGACATTCACTGTGCAGTATCAGAATAATTTAGGATTATATCTCTGCCTCCTCATGCTTCAGAACACAGCCCAGACTCTGATTCTGGGGATGGAGGGAACTTCTGGAGATGCTTTCATTATATATCAAAGTGAGTTTTGCCTTGGATGCTGGCTAATGTCCTTTTTGTTTTCCAATCTTGTTTTCCTCATGCTGGCCACAGAGCTGAGCAGTGAACACATGCATGACACTAACTCCTGTTTGCTGGTTTAAAAAAAGCCAGTAATTGGAGTATAGTTTAATAGGATGTGAGGCAGACAAATCATTTGCAAAGAGAGGCCCAAAATGGATGAAAAGGCATATACAAAATTCCACTGTACAACAGGAAGTAACTCCAGGAAAGACTCCAAGGAGAGAAACCTTCAGTGTGCTGAAGAGGGTGAATTCATAGCGTTGCTACTCTCCCTTGTCCTCCTGTCAGATAAATGAGTAGCAGGGAATGTAGGAAACTGTATTTGCATGAAGGATTCTATGTCCTGGCCCATGGAGTGATCAGATAAGTAACAGGAGCTCTAGAAAAAGCATATTCTTAGAAACTGCGTCATCTGAACAGATGCAGTGCTGGTAAAGTTCACTGGATAAACCAGGTTTTATTTTCTACAGCATCTCTTTAAATACAGTAACAAGAAGTCAGCGGGTTCATGGGTGCATGCCCACTGGAATGTTTTGCTGCACATTAATAACTCCACAGCACAAGGTTCCAGCTACGTCAGCCAGAACAAACATAAAACAGTTTTTGGTTTCAATCCCACACATCACCTCTGGGAATTATGTTGAAACTTCCTGTTTTCCCCATTACCTTCCATGCATTTCACAGCCTACAAATGTGAGCTAGTGAAGAGCTTTCAGAGATCATACTTGGAAGGAAACCAAAGAGCAAGAAGAAAGCTTCAGACTGACACGAAGGGCTGCAAAACCTGCCTGTGAAATATGGGCAGGAAAAGGGGCTCATGGAAAGGACACCATTCATCCAGGATTCCTTTTCAGAGTGACTGTACCAAAGCAGCAAGGTCCTTGCACAGAACCACAGCCCAGCAGCCTCCTGGATCCTCACATACGTCTCCACCACACTCTGTGCCTGCAGGCACTGAGAGGAACAGCAGTGCTGTCCCTGCTCTGTGATTTTAAAGGAAGGCGGAAACAAATATTTGTTTTACTGAGCAGTGATGCTTCTCCATATACAAATACCTTGATTGGGCTCCAGGTACTGCATGTTGTCTGTTCTTTCCTTGCCTCTGCATCAGCACAGGACAAGGAGAGTCTGAAATTCTGGTGTGGCCACTTATCATAGAATCATGGAATCACAGAATCAGAGAAGCATGGAATGGCCTGGGATGGAAGGGATGTTGAAGATCACCTAGTTCCAACCCACCTTCCTCCAGACCACCTTGCTCAGAGCTCCATTCAACCCGGCCTTGAGCACTTCCACAGATGGGGCATCCACAAGTTCTCTGAGCCACCTGTTTCAGAGCCTCACTGCCTTTCACAGTAAAGATTTTCATCCTAATATCTAATCTAAACCTGCCCTCTTTCAGTCTGAAGCTATTCTCCCTTGTCTTGTTACTACATGTTCTTGTAAATACTCTCTTTCCCCTTGACAATTACCATTATTGATTTTAGAAAGAGTAGATTTACACTTTATTAAACAAATAGAATAATGTTCAACAAACTTTTGGTGAGAGTGGGCTGCTGTTCCACATCAATTCAGTCACTAGTGAGGGGCAGGAAAGTCTCAAACAATTTAGTGTTTCTTCATGTACTAAACTTCAATTTGACTGGGCTTCAGAGGCTGCTACTTTGCTATGTGACATTTAGGTCTTGATGTCTTAAACAAGCAAAACCTTGTGCACAGCCTGGTGACCACCACCATACAACCAGCCCAAAAGTTGGGCCACTTTTTGAATCATAGAATCACAGAACATGGTGACTTGGGAAGGACCCACAAGGATCATTGAAGTCCAACTCCTGGTCCTGCACAGGACACCCCAAGAATCACACCATATGCCTTTCAAACACTTCTTGAACTCCTGTCAGGCCTGGTGCTGTTACACTTCCCTGGGGAGCCTGTTCCAGTGCCCAACCACCCTCTGGGTGAAGAACCTTTTTCTAATATTTAATCTAAATCTCTTTATTTCCTTACTTTAAACAATTTTTAGCCATTTATTAGTAGCAGCAAAAAATTTCACATTCTCACAAACATTTTAAGGCAGCTTTGGCCCAAAAAAAATTCCTCACCATCTTTCCCTGTAGGATATAAACCTCATGAGTATTTTTAAATCTGCTCCACTTTTTTGGTACCCAATTCAGAAAAAAAATTAGGACATTCATTTATGACCTATTTTCTATTGTTAGGAACCAATCAGTTTGCAGTAGTAACAGATAATAGAGTCCCATGCCATGATAACAGGAAAGACAACATATTGACATTCATTGCAATAAAAACACGTCCAGAAAGAAAACTTTTTTACACCCTCTGGGAAGCAGATGGTCATTATAACATAACAAACAAATACCAAAAAGTATCAGGTAGAATTTTTTTTTTTCCCTGCACATCAGGTTTTTTATTTGTGGTGCAAGGTTTATTTTAATCACAAGAACAATTATATTTCTGTGGTGGGCTGACCCTGTGTGGGTGTCAGGTGTAGACAAAACCTGCTCTGTTTCGCCTGTGATGGTAACTGGTGAGTGATCTGCCCCTGTCCTTATCCCACCCTTTCTTTATGTTGATCTTGGGCACGTTCAGCATCTGATGATGGACTGGAGCCCATGTCCAGTCCAGTGTTTGTGAACTTCTGAGCCTCTCATCTGCTTCTCTCCAGAGGAGTACTTCCAGTTCATTCGCTTCCCGCCACAGCAGGACTCTCTCCTGGCCTAAGCAAATCCATTTTTTGGGGTCCTCCCACAACATGTCGGCCTGTGTCTCTGTCTGTTGGAGCAAGCACTTGCGCTGAGACCTCTCGCTACCACCTCAGGATATCTTGTTGACATCTTGCAACTATTTCCCTTCTCAGAGTTTTCCATTTTCCTACAGCATCTACTCCTTCTCTAATGGTCTTGTTCAGCTCACTGACACACAAAGCCTGGGCTAGACAGGCCTTTGGTCATATCCTTCATCCCTGCTTTAATGCATGTCTGTCCCTGACCCTTCCAGGTCCCCTCCTTCTGTCCCTGCATACCTGCAAGCAGTTACAACAAGAAAAGAAGGAGTACAGAAATTTTGGCCTTTCTTTTCTTCAGTCTCTCCCAGCATGTCTGGGAAAAACTGTCCTTCTCTTTGGCACTCCTGTAAACCACTTTGGAAGTGGTGCCTTTGTTGGGGATCCAGTTGGCTGCCCTTCCCCAGGAGGAAGGGATGTGTGCCAAGGAGCAAGGCTGAAAATCTCCCTCTGAAACCTCTTTTATCATTGCTGAGGGCTCCAACAAGGGACATTCCCATGTGACCGGCAGCCCTGAATGCAGGGCCATTGCAGGAGGTGGAGAGTGCTCTGCCAGGGTGCTACATACACATCTCTCTCCCAGGGAAGGATCCACCAGGCACTGGGGGTTAACTGATTCATGCCCTGCTGGTATATTTCAAAAATCCACCATCTTTGCCTCTCTTGAGGCATAAAATAAAATGTTAGTCACAATAACATTTCATTTGATACAATGGTTTCTAAAAACCTTCCCTTTAAGGTCCTGAAGGGAAAATAACACTGAGTGTTAACACAGACATGTTTCACAAATCTCCATTTTGTAACCCAGGGAGCCTTCTCTCTGCAGCGCCTTGGTTAGTGGAGGTACTTTTTCTTCACTACTAGGTAAATGAGTAGTTAACAATGTTTTACCCCTGTTTTACTAATATGAACTCTTTAACAGATTGCCCTGATTTTTGGTAAAGCTACCAAACAAGGACAAACTGACCAATTCCTGGCAGGTCTGTCTGGAACAAATGGTGGAGGCGGCTCTGTTCTCTGCAGACTTGCTGTGCGCTCCTACATGGGGAGTCTCCTTACCAGCCTGACTGAATTACAGCAGAGTGCTACCAAGGAATTTACAGTTACAAGGAGGTTCATAATAAAGAGAATGATGCAGAGAAAAAAAAAAAAGTAAAGTGACCTTTTGAGGGTTACCAGCAAGCTGGTAATCCACAGCACAGGCATTGCTGTGATTGTATATTTTGCAGATGCATCTAACCTAGCATTAAATGTTGCCAGCAGCCTAGTAACAGCATGACAGGTGTTCAGAGCCCCACTCTGATGTTATTCTCTAAAATGAGTGGCAGCACCAAGAGTAAAACTCTAAGGCTACATCTCCAGTAGTAAATGAAACAGGCTAGACACTTTTCCATAACCTGAAGCAATGCAGCATGGCCTGGCACACGTACACAAATCTGCACTGTTCCCTTTTGCCTCCAGACATGATGGTCATATCTGAACACACATTAGGAAAGGTCTGAGGCATCCAATCCTTTTTGTTCCAGCAATATTGCTAGCTGGCATGGACCAAATCCATGCCATGGAGCATTGTAACAATTAAACAAGACACAGGATTGCAGATCAGTGCCCTGGTCCTGTTCTACTTTCTAGTATAGAGACATAGCCTATGGGTATTCTGTGGCCTTCTAAAGCCTTTTAAAAGGCTCTCTGGGGCTCTCATACTTTATCAGTTCTAGTTGCTGACACCAATGGGTCCCCAGACCTTGCCTGAGAAAACAGCAATGCTTTACATCTCACTCATAAATAGATTAAGGGCTTCTTTCACTTGAAGACATTGACCCATGAACAATTCTTAGAGTATCACACATCAACCATGTCAAATGACCCAAGAGGAAGCTATGTTAGAAAACAGAACTAATGACCATGGCTGCCTAGCCTGTGAGAGGTTTGGAAATGAAAAGGAACTGAAGAAGTAAATGGGATAAGTTTGGTGAACAGTCCCCACTGGATCCTGGGGTTAGGATGTTAACATACTTGCAACAGCATAGACCTGTCATAATTATGAGCTCCAGCAGAGACATCCCCCCATTCACCCATTCCTTCCAGGGATATTACAGGTGCATTCCCAGCTGGTTTTGCTAAACCCAGCCATGTTGTTGGAAAAACACATCAAAGTTGGTGTGCATGTGGTTGGTTTGTTTTTTTTTAATCACCATTTTGCATATTCCTATAAGCTCTAAAAAGTTATATAGAAACCAAGTAAAAACCTGAAATATTTCTGAACTTTCGGTTTTCCGTATTTCTCTAGACCGGAAATAAGTATGGATAAAATACAATTCTCTCATTCACCTGGTGTTATTGCTAACACACAAATTGCTGACTGGATCCAAAGCTTGCTGAATTTAAGAGCTTTACCACCAAGAAAATGGCTTTAGCTTCCTGACTATTGATGTGCTCATTTTGAAAACCTCAACATCTATGAATCTGTGGGTTGCTTAGACTTAGTGCTTAAAACTAGCGAGAACAATAACAGAAAACCTATGTGCCTAATTGCATTTATTAAGGGTCAGTTCAGTTTTGAATCTACTTTTTTGAATTCTGTTGGAAAAAGAAATATACAATTCCATTAGGGTTCCATGATACCCATATCCCCTCAGGAAGGGCAGGAGCTTCTCCACTGAAAGGCCTGAAGTGCATTAGTGCAATGGTTTGTGAGTTGCTGAAAGCTTTTAAATTGCATGTTTCCAGAGTAAGAGGGTATGCATGGGGAAAGAAGAATGGAAATGAAAAAAAAACAATCAGAAAATACTCCATCTGTGGGTGCTGGGGGTTGGAGAGCAGGCCAGGGCTGCCTGCAGAGGCACAGTGGCATTTTGAGGCACCTATAGGGATCCTATTCCAGCTGTGCCCTGTGTGGGGTGAGTGCGGAGCCCACGTTTGTCACGGGCTGAGGTCAGGCTGTGGGAATGTAAGAGAAGAGGAGCCAGACCCAAAGCAGGGTCTCTTCTGTGTGTTTCTCTCTCAAATCCCATACTCAGAGGGCAGGCTTGTTCAAGTGTGTATTTCAGATACAGTGAGCTGGAAAATTGCAGTACTGGAGATGACACAGCTGCAAAGTAGGTAAGAAGCAGGCACAAAGCTCTAAACTTAAAAAAGAGGAGCAAGAAGAGAAAACAGATACCTAATGAAGTGAACATTTACCTTTTTAACACTGATCTTGGACCGATGGGATGGTGGAAGCAGGAGAGAGGGAAAAGTTATAGAGAAAAATAATCTTGAAGACACATTGATTTTTAAGAAAGAATATTCCTTTTCGCAGGCATGATGTAAGACAGACTGAACTTGAGCAACCAATTCCTGAAATTAGCCCTGTTGAAAAGCACTTGAAGAGGGAATTCAGCTGTGGTTTGAGACCACAAGGACTTCCAGGAATTAATCTGATCTCCCAGTTCTGCCTGGCACCATGTCAGAGGAGAGGAGGTGGGATGTGAGCAGGCATTGAGCTGAAGGTATCAGATGGAAGTTTTGCTTCTCCATTCTCTGTTAAGAAAGGCTGACTTTGGAAAGCACCATATTTAAAAGAAATAGTTTGTGACACAACTTTAACACATTTAAAATGCACAAAAAAAATCAGATCCTAACTGTTTAGTAATTATTCTTTGCAGTGTGACAAATAATGTTTCAATATTTGCATGCCCAGGCATCAGTAAACATGTTGAAAAATAAGCCTGAAGCACTAAATTTACACCTAAATTAGTGGCTTGCTTTTGAGATAGCCAAGGTGCCCAGCCATCATCCTGACTCCAGAGGAGGTTCTTGGAAGCAAATCAAAAAGGGTAGGGGAAGAGGGGGGCAAAACAGATTGTTGGAGGCAGATCCTGCTTTCTGATTATTTGGGCCCAGCACAGTCACCGTGCAATCAGGAGTTAGTGATGGGAAGCTCCAAACTGCACAAATGGCTTCCAGCTCTTTTTAAAATTTTTTGTAGAGCAGAGTGTGCAGAAATGGAGCAGGCAGCAGCAACACAAACCTTTACTGCCTCCTTGCCTGCAAAAGGAGAGCTGGCACGCTGTCCTGCTCCTGGGGCTGCCTCAGCACCAGCAGAGCCATGGAGGAGTGCATCACGACATTGATGCTTTGGCAGAACAAGGAGGCACATCAAGGGCACTGCCACACTGCTTCAGCAGGATGTTCATCACCCCCACAGCAGTCTGGAGCCCTCCTGCACAGAGAACAGCTGATGGAGGACTGCACAGCCAGTCCTCAGGAGCTTGCTCCTGTTGTGTCTCACCCAAGAAAAAGAAGAATTCCCATCAGACTGGATATTTTAGTGGCATGACGTGACCAGGAGCAAAATGCCATATGTCTTCTGTCTTCATTGTGATAAAAGTTGAGGGCAGCAGACACGGCTTTCCACAAGTTCCTGATGCTCAGAAAGCCTTGGGAAATTTATGAAAATGAAAATGAAGCCAAAAGGGAGAGCTAAGCGGGGTTTTCTGTCCACACTTCACTTACTCAGCATTTCTGTCACTGGGCCAGGGAGGGCTAGGATCTGCTTCTCCATAGAGACAAAGGTTTAAGCACTGTGAAGAAGGTCCTGTTTGGTTTTTTTTCCACATTAACTGAAACAAGACATATTTACTCAAAGACATTTGTGAGGGCTATAGCCCACGAATGGCACCTTCCGCACCTCAGATGAGATGAATACCTGTTAGATTAGTGGCTAAACTGTGTCAGAAGCAAGAAAGCATCAAGATCTGCAGCCATTGTTCAATGAATTTGAGCAATGAGGAAGAGAGTTTAAATTGATATAATCTGCTTCATCTGGGACTAGCTGATTTGACTAACCAGAATATGAAAAACATGAAATGGAATTCATATAATAGAATAAGCTTTGCTCATTTGCTGATCTGGAAGAAGTTTCACATGGAAATTTAGGAAAATGCACAAAAATAATTCTTGTGATTTCATTTTCTTTCCTAGAAAAGCTGAACAGAAATACTTTAAATAAATGGTATACAAAAAAACCATGCCAACTTCTGCCTTAAAATTTAAGTTGAAATTAACTTAAATATATAAAAATTGCTTTAGAATATTAGAACAGTCTAAAAAATATCCTTATGCAGTGACAAATTCTGGTATCATTGTAGTGTTCAGGATTGTTAAGAGAGAAAGAGAGGAATTCCTAACAGAAGGGAATGAAAATCGTCAAAGGCTTTATATGTTAACAAATAGGATTCTACCAAAGATCATGTAGTTCAGAGAAAAGCACCATCTGTCACCCTCATACACAAAAAGGAAAAAAAAAAGGAAAAATAAATAAAACCAGATTTTGGAGCTCCCTCTGCTGGAAGCAGTTTCTTTTCTTTGGCTTTCCCTCGGTGCACCTACCATGAACACTTGAAAACACCACCACCTTTTCAGCAATAAAGTGCACGTTTCACTTTATGTGTTATATCAAGGAAGAAGAGATTTCTTTCCTCTTTACACAAGAAGATCAAATACACATAAACCAATACTGCTCACTCCACAACTGGAAAAAACCCCACAAACAGGATTTAAAGATTGACTGCACTACCAGTGGGATTTCTTTAGCTGTTTTTTCTCTCTTTTTTGAACATAGGAATTCATACTTACGAACTCCCACCAGAACCCTGGTCCTCTATTTTCTCTCTACCAAATCAACAGGGAATCAGTAAATTACTGTTTAAAAACACAAAAGGGCATTCTCAATAACATCTCTGCAGGAACAAGCCTTACAAATATCATGCCAAACACTGTAATTATTACACATGAGTAATAACTTGTGAGTAACAATTATTATTATTACACATGAGCAATAACTCATGGCAGTCATGCAGCAGAGCTGACACAGTTGTGATAAGTTCACACCTAAAATTGTATCTATAAATGTAATTGGGCAGTGCCCCAAATGTCTGGCTTAGCTGTGGGTGCCCTGCAAGGCTAACATTTTGGGATGAGAGCTTGGAGCACGTTGGAAGTGCATCAGCTCAGGCAGGGTGCTGTTTTAAACAACAGTCTTAGAAGGGGATGAAGCATGCAGTGGAAGGAGATTTCTTCTTTACCAACCACCAAATGCATTTAAATGCCTTCCTCAACGGGGTCTTTTGTCAGTTTTTATCACCTTTGTCCTTTTTTCTTCCAGCCTTTTGTCTGCAGGCAG